>NW_027361824.1:14389032-14998549 GCF_039654945.1 Dendrobates tinctorius
GTATTATAGTAGTTATATTCTTGTACATAGGGGGCAGTATTATAGTAGTTATATTCTTGTACATAGGGGGCAGTATTATAGTAGTTATATTCTTGTACATAGGGGGCAGTATTATAGCAGTTATATTCTTGTACATAGGAGGCAGTATTATAGTCGTTATATTCTTGTACATAGGGGGCAGTATTATAGTAGTTATATTCTTGTACATAGGGGGCAGTATTATAGTAGTTATATTCTTGTACATAGGGGGCAGTATTATAGTAGTTATATTCTTGTACATAGGAGCAGTATTATAGTAGTTATATTCTTGTACATAGGGGGCAGTATTATAGTAGTTATATTCTTGTACATAGGGGGCAGTATTATAGTAGTTATATTCTTGTACATAGGGGGCAGTATTATAGCAGTTATATTCTTGTACATAGGAGGCAGTATTATAGTCGTTATATTCTTGTACATAGGGGGCAGTATTATAGTCGTTATATTCTTGTACATAGGGGGCAGTATTATAGTAGTTATATTCTTGTACATAGGGGGCAGTATTATAGTAGTTATATTCTTGTACATAGGAGCAGTATTATAGTAGTTATATTCTTGTACATAGGGGGCAGTATTATAGTAGTCATATTCTTGTTCATAGTTACAGTATATTCTTGTATATAGGAGCAGTATTATAGTAGTTATATTCTTGTATATAGGAGGCAGTACTATAGTAGTTATACTCTTGTACATAGGGGCAGTATTATAGTAGTTATACTCTTGTACATAGGAGGCAGTATTATAGCAGTTATATTCTTGTATATAGGAGCAGTATTATAGTAGTTATATTCTTGTACATAGGAGGCAGTATTATAGTAGTTATATTCTTGTACATAGGGGGCAGTATTATAGCAGTTATATTCTTGTATATAGGAGCAGTATTATAGTCGTTATATTCATGTATATAGGAGGCAATATTATAGTAGATATATTCTTGTACATAGGGGGCAGTATTATAGCAGTTATATTCTTGTATATAGGAGCAGTATTATAGTAGTTATATTCTTGTACATAGGGTGCAGTATTATAGTAGTTATATTCTTGTACATAGGGGGCAGTATTATAGTAGTTATATTCTTGTACATAGGGGCAGTATTATAGTAGTTATATTCTTGTACATAGGGGCAGTATTATAGTAGTTATATTCTTGTACATAGGGGGCAGTATTATAGCAGTTATATTCTTGTATATAGGAGCAGTATTATAGTAGTTATATTCTTGTATATAGGAGGCAGTACTATAGTAGTTATATTCTTGTACATAGGGGCAGTTTTATGGTAGTTATACTCTTGTACATAGGGGCAGTATTATAGTAGTTATATTCTTGTACATAGGGGGCAGTATTATAGTAGTTATATTCTTGGACATAGGAGGCAGTATTATAGTAGTTATATTCTTGTACATAGAGGCAGTATTATAGTAGTTATATTCTTGTACATAGGGGGCAGTATTATAGTAGTTATATTCTTGTACATAGGGGGCAGTATTATAGTATATTCTTGAATATAGGAGCAGTATTATAGTAGTTATATTCTTTACATAGGAGCAGTATTATATTAGTTATATTCTTGTATATAGGAGCAGTATTATAGTAGTTATATTCTTGTACATAGGAAGCAGTATTATAGTAGTTATATTCTTGTACATAGGGGCAGTATTATAGTAGTTATATTCTTGTACATAGGGGCAGTATTATAGTAGTTATATTCTTGTACATAGGAGCAGTATTAGAGTAGTTATATTCTTGTACATAGGAGGCAGTATTATAGTAGTTATATTCTTGTACATAGAGGCAGTATTATAGTAGTTATATTCTTGTACATAGGGGGCAGTATTATAGTAGTTATATTCTTGTACATAGGGGGCAGTATTATAGTATATTATTGTATATAGGAGCAGTATTATAGTAGTTATATTCTTGTACATAGGAGCAGTATTATATTAGTTATATTCTTGTATATAGGAGCAGTATTATAGTAGTTATATTCTTGTACATAGGAAGCAGTATTATAGTAGTTATATTCTTGTACATAGGGGCAGTATTATAGTAGTTATATTCTTGTACATAGGGGCAGTATTATAGTAGTTATATTCTTGTACATAGGAGCAGTATTATAGTAGTTATATTCTTGTACATAGGAGCAGTATTATAGTAGTTATATTCTTGTACATAGGAGCAGTATTATATTAGTTATATTCTTGTATATAGGAGCAGTATTATAGTAGTTATATTCTTGTACATAGGAAGCAGTATTATAGTAGTTATATGCTTGTACATAGGGGCAGTATTATAGTAGTTATATTCTTGTACATAGGGGCAGTATTATAGTAGTTATATTCTTGTACATAGGAGCAGTATTATAGTAGTTATATTCTTGTACATAGGGGCAGTATTATAGTAGTTATATTCTTGTACATAGGAGCAGTATTATAGTAGTTATATTCTTGTACATAGGGGGCAGTATTATAGCAGTTATATGCTTGTACATAGGGGCAGTATTATAGTAGTTATATTCTTGTACATAGGGGGCAGTATTTTAGTAGTTATATTCTTGTACATAGGGGGCAGTATTATAGTAGTTATATGGTTTGAGTAATATTTGTTTATTCTAGTGTATGGTAATAGCATTTGCTCATAGTTTCCTGATGCTCGTGAGAATTAGGGTATTGATATGATACTATGGACTTCAGTGAAATGAAGATTTGTCTTTATTTTTCCTAGTTATGTTTAGAGTAGCAGTTGTCTTTTTTAAGAATTTGGTGGTAATATTCAGTCACTGTGTGTTGGTAATATCTGATGTGGCGGCATTATTTCATAAGTGCAGGGTTTATATGTTGGATAGAAATTAGTCATGAAAAGAGACAGCATGTCCAGCATCCAATGTGTATGCCATAATTCAAACAACAGTATTATAACAAATCCGACATGCTGATTGCTGTAATATGACTAGTATATGGGTAGGGACAATCCTCAGAGGATACATGTAATGCAAAAAAAAAATGACAATCAATAGTCTCAAGTATTAGTAAAAAAAAAATGCAAAGACCTTTACTGAACTGAAAAATCAGAGAGAGGGAAACAGGAAATATCCACACGTACGAGGGGAGAAGCAGGGATATATGTACTTATCAAGTATAGCAACGAATAACCAGAGCAAATATTCAAATACCCTGCACAACAGGTGGTCAGGTGTCAAAATAAATAGTAACCACTATACTATGCATTGGACAAAATTATGCAAAACACTTCAAAGTAAGTAAGTTATATATATGTATTCCCTAGGATTGACACCAGTATGTGTAGGGGCTCCAGAATATATGTACGTCTACCACGACGCGCGTTTCGGATCAGCCATTGCCCCCGTGATTTTTTCTTATAATTGGGACTATTGATCATCGCTTTTTCTGCTTTTACATGTATATATTGGATACAGATTTCAGGGACAATAGATCTGAATTTCAGAGTGTAATGTCTGCACTGTTTTGTAGGTTGGTCCGGATGTTTCGCGCATTAATATTAGTTGTAAGTAAGGTTTTTAGCAGGAGATTCCCAGGATTCATGACACAATTGAAACCTGTTTCCTGGGTCTTCATGAAGAAGGACATTTCCTAATAATAGACCGTCTGTCATTCAGGGGCCAGTATTAGTGGAAGGATTACTTCTGGACACCCTAATGGCAGATTAGTGAAGAGCCTCTCTCCTACAGTGTCAGCTCCTCGGGGTGAGAACAGCAGCCGCTGATAAGACATTATGAACAGTCCCCCTGGGAGACTTTGGAGGGTCCGTGACCTACAGGACACAGGATCCATTTTCCAGGAGAGTATTTGGGAATGAATCTTGGATACTATGTTAGGTCACAAGGGTGAAGGACACATGAGCCGAATATCAGGAACAGGAGCCGTTATCAGTCAGGACAGGGGGATGTGTGGTCTGGATGTGACGGGGGCCACATGTCACCTAATCTTCCTTACTGGAAGCTTGTAGTGAAAATAATCAGTCACTTTGGAAAATAAATTTTACTCTACAGCTTAGAAATGGCTTATTACTCACTGGAGACTGTCAGTAAGCAGGAGGTGATGCTGACAGATTTTACTATCTCTCCTGTTTTTTGGTAATTTTGGCTGGTGTAAACAGGAGCTGATGACCATGGGGTATCTGCTACTTTCTCCCCTGTGTGCTGCAGGTCTCCAGGCCTGGCTTATATATGGGACGTCTCCCCTGTCGGTCACGTTGGCATCTCTGAGTGGGTGTCTAATCTCTCGCCTTCTTTGGAGACATTTTACCGTTCGCTGCATGACCCGGGCACTGAGGTGACGATGCCTCGGTAGCACCTGGTAGTGGCACGTGTCATGTCGTCTTCTTCACAGGTCACCCGATGATAATAGCGACACTGACCCCAGAGCTCAACGTAGAGGAAATAACTGATCATTTGTGGGTAGAAGAAGCCTGTATGTCGCCCCGACCCCAATTTATTCCACTCATTTTGGTATATTAGCTCTAGCTTAGATTTGTTGTCATGCGGTACGCTACAGCTCTGTTAGTCCTCCATGCTTTACACTGCAGCCTCTCTTGATTTGATCACACTGGTACACACAAGCTCAGCAGAAAGTCAGTAAATGCAAAGTTTAATTGCCCAACACACGACTATAAACTGCAAACATCTCAATTAGCAGAAACCTGCTTCTGTCTAACCGCTTACATGGCCTGGTCAATATTGACTGCAGCATCTAAGGGGTTAAGGAAGAGTTTCATGGTAACAACCCTAGTGGTCTAGTGGAATAACAGGGGGCTTAACACCAACTTGCTCAGTGCAGTGTAAGACACAGGGGGCAGCGCAGAGCTTTGCATTTTTTGCATTACGCTATGGGAGTCGCCGCTGCACCGAGGAAATCAGTCGATATCCTGCATCTCCTTATGTCCCATGTGGATATAGAGATGCTGCACAACCCCTTTAAGGCTTACTTTCCTAGTCATCTCCAGTGATCCCTGGTGGTATAGGGTGCTCATGAGGTTAATACTGAAATCCCTGGTCGTGTAGGGTACTGATAAGGTTATTGCTAAAATCCCTGGTGGTCTAGAGTGCTGATGAGGTTAGTACTAAAATACCTGGTGCTCCTGGGTGCTTATGAGGTTAATAGCTAAATACCTGGTGGTCTAGGTTGCTGATGAAAAGAAAATTAAAATCCTTGGTAATCTGGGGTGCTAAAATCTGGGGTGGCCTGGTCTTTTGCTGCAGATAATGCTAAATATCCCTGGTGGTCTAGGATGCTGATGGTGTTAAAAATAGGATTCCTGGTAATCAACGGTGCTCATGAGGTTAATAATAAAATACTTGATGGCCTAGGGTGCAGAAAAGTTAATAGTAATATCCCTGTTGGTCTACGGTACTGATAAGATTTATACTAAAATCCCTGCTGGTTTAGGGTTCTGATGAGAATGATATTAAAATCCCTGATAAGTTGTAAATTAAAATCCCTGGTGGTCTAGGGTACTAAAATCTTTGGTAGTCCTAAGCATTATTGAGGATAATACATTCTGGGTCACTGATGACATTAATACTTGAATCCCTGGTGGTCTACGGTACTAGTGAGGTTCGTACTGCAATCTGGAGTGGTCTAGGGTACTGACAAGGTTAATAATTAAATACCTGGTGGTCTAGTGTGCTGATAATGCTAATATTTAAATCCCTGGTGGTCTAGGCTACTGAAAAGGTTAATTCCAAAATGTCTGTGTTTAGCTTCCGGGGTGATATGGATTCACTGAGCCTCAGGTCTGGGTGGGCACAAAGACCCCGATCATGGGTGCAGTTTCCTGGAGGACACATGGAACCATCAGGACTTGGACAAATAACGATCTTAGCAGCATCTTTCTGTAGAGAAAAAGGCAAAATGTTATTATTGAGTTGTGGCATAAAACCCCTTTAATTGCCATAATCTCTTGTGGTCTACGGTAGTTGTAGGGGTTAATGTCTGCATCCTTGGGCAATAAGGCGGTTAATGCTCCATCCAGGTCTTTATGTTCCGCCTCCTATTTCCCGCATATGGAAAGTCAGGCCTGCTTGTGTTGATACCATGGACCAGTCCGGGCTGTTGAGCTCACAGAGCATTGTCTACACTGGATCCAGGATGGCTGACTCTGAATGGAGAAAGACAGCACTCACTGACAGCAAGCAGAGAAGGAAGACACACATATAGAAAATAAAGACAGAAAGATCCTTGTGAGAGTTCCCAGAAAATTCTTAATGTTCCGCGTCCTGCGAGGTGGGGGGGGGCGTCTTCTCAGCGGGGAATGCAGGGTAAACAGTATATATATATATACATGCAGCCACACAGCGTAACTTGTCAGATTCCTCTGGGTAAAGGCCATGATGAACTGTGTTGTTTAATTTCGGGGGAGAAATGAAAGGGGCCTTTAAATAGATTTTTGGCCCAAACCTTCTATTAAATGAATTAGTGAGAATAGGGAGGAAGCGCGTGTTTATGGGGGAATAAATAGGACCCCCGGATCCCTGCGCAGAATCCCACCTTGGCAGCACGGCTCACCTTTCCTGTTTAGTTTCATCTTATATACAGTAGGTGTATGGAGGACTGTTGGACGTTGCGGACAGGGTGGCCGACAAGGGGCTGTGCGGCTTTTTTCCACTTCTCTTACCCATATTCATTCTCATGTCCAGGATCTACAGCAAGGAGAACCTGAAATCAACGCATGAAACGCTACACATGCCCCGCACATTTAACCGAAGGCATTCGCATTATAAGTAGTGCACTTGTCACAAATAAAAATACACACCCCAACAAGACCCCTGAACAGATACAGACCCCGATATGTAATACATATTACAGACTCCAAACACCAAAACAAATACATATCACAGACTCCCAAAACAGATACTCCTGAACAGATACAGACCCCGAACCCCATATTACAGATTCCCAAAACAAAGACCCCTAAACTGATACCCCTAAACAGATACCCCGAAACCCAAAACAAATACATATTACAGACTCCCAAATCAAAGACTCCAAACCCTTAAACAGATACAGACCCCCTGTGATGGTGTGATATGTTATGTGGATGTCATTTTTTGTATATTCCTATTTTTCTATTTCAGTTATTTTAACAGTGTTTTTCTTATTACATTGTAAGTCTACAGCCTCACTGTATCTGTCTCTTGATGACCCCCCTGTAGTGCATTAATCCCTAAGGCCCTTTGTTCTCCTCTGGGGGGCCTGGAAACCGCCCCAACTTGTTTGATTTTCCCTGGACAAGGAAGGGGATGGAGAGAGAACAGGAGCTGGGCAAGTCAGTTCCGGTGTGGACAGGATCGTGTAAAGACTGCATTTCAGATAGAAGGACCCATTTTATCCTCTGGTGCTAGAGTTTTGGAATCTCGTTTCCCTGGACATTTTATCCTGATACTGGACTGCATTCTTATTCTGGACTATCTTATCCTTTGTGTGGTGGACTGAATATGGACCTTTTCATATTTTTGCCTGAATAAAGGTCTTGGAATTGTTCACTCTTCGCTTGCTCTGTTGATTGTGTGATACCAGAGAAGGACCCCATGACACCCCCAAAAAGCAAATACATTCCAAAATCCAGACCACCTAAACAGATACCCCTAAAGAGATACAGACTTCAGACCCCAAAACAAAGACTCCAGACCCTTAAACCAGGGATAGGTGTCACGGGGTCCTTCTCTGGTATCACACAATCAACAGAGCGAGCGAAGAGTGAACAATTCCAAGACCTTTATTCAGGCAAAAATACGAAAAGGTCCATATTCAGTCCACCACACAAAGGATAAGATAGTCCAGAATAAGAATGCAGTCCAGTATCAGGATAAAATGTCCAGGGAAACGAGATTCCAAAACACTCTAGCACCAGAGGATAAAAATGGGTCCTTCTTTCTGAAATGCAGCCTTTTCACCATCTTGTCTCTACCGGAACTGACTTGTTGTCCAGCTGCTGTTCTTTCCCCCACCCCCTTCCTTGTCCAGGGGTAGTCAAACAAGTTACCTCCCAGAGGAGAACAAAAGGCCTTAGGGATTAATGCACTACAGGGGGTCATCAAGAGACAGATACAGTGAGGCTGTAGACTTACAATGTAATAAGAAAAACACTATGAAAATAACTGGAATTGTTAAAAATAGGAATATACAAAAAATGACATCCACATAACATATCACACCATCACAATAGGGAACCTCAGGCCCACGGGCTGTTTACGGCTCTCGATGACCTTTTATCTGACCCCTGGGCAATTTCCCAAGGACTGCAGTGCTTGGGGCGGCAGCTTTATTTTGACTTGCTGTGTGAGCGCACACCCTCAGTATTCACTTCTGAACGCTGAGGCGCATGCAATGAAAGGTTAAGTCCTGCCACCAGTGCCAGCATCAGGACATACTTTGTGGGAGGAGATAGCGCAGTTTGTACAGTCTCTGAAAGATGGTATCAATAGCCAAATGGCTCTTGTCAGAAAAAAGATTCCCTACCCCTGCCTTAAACTGATACAGACACCATACCCCAAAATAAATGCATATTACAGACTCCCAAAACAAAGACCTCAGACCAAACCAAAAACAGATACAGACCCCAAAAAAACATACATGCTGCAGACTTCCAAAATCTAGTCTACCCAAACAGATACCCCTAAACAGATACAGACTTCAGACCCAAAAACAAATACATTTTACAGAACCCAAAATACAGACCACAGGAAGACCCCTAAACAGATACAGACCCCAAAACAAATACATATTATTGACGCTCAAAAAAGACCAGACCAAACCCTTAAACAGATACAGACCCCAGACACCATAACAAATATATGCTACAAAGTTCCACAATACAAACCCCATGCAAGACCCCTAAACTAATAGAAACCCCAAACCACTAATATAGACCAGACCACCTATTTACTGTACAGACCTCAGACCAGAGCCACTTAACAATTACAAACCCTACACAAAACTCTTTAAACTAATATGAACATCAGATCAGACCTCTATGGAAATAGAGACTCCCAAAATGCAGACAGGTATAGACCCCAGTTCCCCTAAACTTATCGAAACACCATCACACTTATTTAATGCAAACCATAGACCAGATATCCCAATAAGTACAAAGGCCAGACCAGGCCCCTTAAATGAAAAACACAGGACAGAGCAGAACCACTAAACAAATACAGTCCCCTAAACAAATTTAGAAAACAGAACCTATAAACCAGGTCAAACCCCTGACTTCACCCTCTAAATAAATACAGACCTCAGTCAAGACCCCCTAAATAAATTCACACCCATAATAGGATCAAATTCTTTTGCCAATTTTTGTTGCATGAAAGATGCGTTGCTTACAGCGTAATAATGCAGACACCCTAAAGACACGCCCCCGAGGAGCCTGTCAGCTAGATAGAAAGGCCCATATTTCTGGAACCGTAAGGTGGAATTTAAAAGTGCAAAAAACAGAATACTCACGGGAGCAGGAGACATAACATAATAGAAAAAAATGGCCACTTTTGATTTGGGGACAGATCCTCTTTCAGCTTTCTGGAGCTTGATGCCAAAATGATTTACAAGGAAGGACTGAACAGATGGGCTCTTGGGCAGAAAATGATCCTAGTGATGGACTCCCCTGCTAGAAGATGACATAAATCCAAGCCTGGGAGCCCACAGTAATGGCCATCTGCCCCTCATATCAACACTGTTATAAACACACCATTACCCATGAGTTTTCCGAAACACAAGAATCTTTAAGAACATTTCATATTTTGGCCCGAGCCTCCACATATTACTAAGGGTATTTGAGTGCAGCCAAGACCTGTATAAAAACCACACTGTCTACCACTTCAAGGAGCCTTCTCCATTTCAGGAGTGTCGCCCAGATCTCACCGGTCCTTGCATCCTGACTTCTCTTTGTAGCCATATTACATATACCATGGATTCTGCGCTCAGTATTCCCCATCTCAGCCTGCACCTCATTCCTTGCATCTTCTTTCCAGCCCCTGTCTTAAATGCTCTGATTCCGTTCCTAGAATGTTCACACCTCATTACACGTCCACTTAAGGAACTTTCTGCTTTTTACCTGGTCTTAGAATTTCTATTTGACTTATTTAATGTAAGAGACTTTGGAAAATTCCAAGAACAACAAAGCTCGACTGGAGTCAACGTTCTTTAATGCTTTCAAAATGGTTTTCCTGTGATTACTTGGATCTATAGAATGGATTACAGCAAAGTCTATCCAGAATTAATATTATTGTAAGGTATTAAACGCAGCGTCTAGAACCTGATGGCCAGAACAAAGCTGAGGAAGCTCTGAGAAGTGATGACAAGACACCTCCTGCCAGGAGGCAGTGCTGAAGAACAGGTCATCTGTGGTCCTTGGGCTGGTGGATTACAGAGGAGGAACCTTGATTGGGGGATAACCCCAGTTTGGCCCTAAATCCATTCTTCCCGCATGTATAAGGAAATCTGTGCTCTTGCATCAAGGAGCAAGTGACAATCCAATATAGGGAGAAGCAAGTTGACATATGAATCAGGAGCGTTACTGTCATGATCCCAGTGCGGGTTGGACCCGCACGCTTGGGGTTAATGTCTGGAACCAGTGCTGGTGGACCTGCACTTCTGGGGTTAAATGTTCTGATCTCAGTGCAGGCTGCACACCAGGGGCTTATTATTGTGGCCTCTCCTTGGTTCTGGGAAAGCTTTTTATAGCCTCAGGAAGCTCCAATCCCCGTCAGTTATACTTTCGCCCTTGGCAGAGTGTGTTGACCCCTGAGTGTGTTTGTGCTGTGTTCTGGTTGCCTGATACTTTGGTTTCGACCCGGTCTGTTCTCTGGATACTGCTTGTTGGATTCTGCTTGGTACCTTCTATGTCTGTTTGGCTTTGACCGCTGCCTGGCCCCGACTATCTGTTCTGTCTCATCCCTGGTACTTTACTGCTATTTCTGTGTATGACCCCCGTTTGTCTGACCTGAGCACTCCTGTAGTTGTGTCCTGCCGATCTCTGGCAGCAGGACGCTAAGCCCCGCCCCTTGCAGTCACATGACCGTAGGTCCTTCACTGCTTGCTAACTTCAGCGTCTCCAGGTCCAGTTTGCCTGAGCTTACCGGCAGTATCTGACACCGGGCCCCCTGCAGTGTGGGTGAGTCCCTGCTCAGCGGTGGCTGCATGCCGGCACTGACAGGACCTTGACAGTTACCACCATGTCATCCATGCTTCGGAGTCCACTATGGTTTCTGCTAGTGCAAAATTGTAAAATTGGCATTCATAAGCGCCAAACTATGCTCAATAACTGTGCAGAAAAGAGCAAGAAGAAGCGATCAAGCTGATCCAATGTAATATGAAATCGAACAAAACTTTATTTAAATCTTACATCAAGGAAACAGGTACATGGGAGAGAAAAAAAAGTGCCTATGTGTGTCAAAAACATCCAAAGGATGCAAGGAGCCTGCGGAGGGTCGATGAAAGTACATTCACAGTGGTATAACACCAAATGCCCACAAAAGATGATGGTATTAAACTAGCATGGGTAACAAAATATACATAACATAATATAACCTGTGAAAGTTAGACTAATGGTACAACCAGAACTGTAAAGACATGCTTAATAAGTCTTACCCAAGTAAGTGGATCAGGGACACCGCACACCTGCATCCACCCAACGCGCGTTTCGGCGTTGCCTTTTTCAGGGGGCCCCACAATGCTTTGTTTGCTATGCATGTTGGCTTGATTTCTGTAATCATGGTGCCCTATGTATTGCTGAGCAGTATTCTCAATAACTGTGCAGTATAGTATTGTATAACAGTGCCAGACAATGCTCAATAACAATTACTGTGCGCAGGCGACGGGAAAGGTCAGAGAGGTCCGGCGCATGCACACTGCAGTACTCTGCTCTGCCTCAACAGGGCAGAGCAGTACACCTGCACCAGAGCCGCGACGGGAAGCAAAAAAGAGGACGTCATCGCTAGAAGATGGGAGGCGCTGGACCCGGACTGCGACACCCATTGGACCCGGACCGGACCCAGACCGCCCCCCCCGGTGAGTATAATCTAACTCTTTTTTCTTATCTTTCAGGTTACATCGTGGGCTTACCTACAGCATTACAGAATGCTGTAGATAAGCCCCTGATGGCGGTGGCCGCATCTTATATGTGAAAAAATCGGTGACAGATTCCATTTAAGCAATGTCATACAGTGCCCAAATAACAGTGCCATGCCGAGCTAAAGTAACAGTGTCACAGAGTGCTCATACGTTTATGTTTCTTATTTTTTTTTTCATATTTCTTCACTTTTCTGGTTGAGAATAGGAATGAGTTTAACTGTTATTTATTTGCATTTTTTATTATATATTCAAAAATATTATTTTCTACTTTATTTGTTGGTCCCTTTCGGCGGCTTGAACATGCGATCACCTTATCCCTTATACTACCTACCAGTAAAAATGGTAAAAATCCCGGTCTCCTGCATTTTTTTTTCTGTTTATTTTCTGCATCGAATTCAATTCTATAGGGAAAGTCCACAAATAAAACTGAACGTATTCGCGAGTGAAATTGGCATGTTGATGATTTCCGCATCAATTTAAGCGTTAAAAACAGTACATTGTGCACAGGATTTCTATAAATCCCATTCACTTTGTTGACCTTAAGACCAGTTCACACATTGCATGATTTTGAAGCTGAAAACGCAGCATTTTCTTCTCCCAGTAAAGTGAATGGGATTTATTTTTTCCTTGCAAATTGGAAGCAATTTCAAATCTGCAGCATGATAATTCTTTCAGCATTTTTGCAGCGTTTTTTCCCCCCATTCTTTGGCCATCTTCACATGCAGAATTATTGCAAATTAAAAGCAGGATTTTTACAGTACCAGGAAAAGTTAAAGATTTTCAGAAATCTCATGCACACCTTGGATTTATTTTCCTGACTGAATTTCAGAATTTTCAGCATTTTTTGAACCACTTTTGGGGAATAAATCCAGTTTTATTAAACATGTACTGAAGGCAAAGCACACATGTAATCCGCACACCAAAAATGCTGCAAAAAAAAAAACCCTCGGCAAAAATGCAGTGAAAACGCGGAAAAATGGGCGTTTTGAAAGCAGCATTTTTACTGCCAAAAAAGCAGGTTTTGACTGCAGTCAAAATGTGGCGTGTGAACAAAGCCTAATAAATGGGGAAAAATGCATAAAAACGCAGGAAAAGCGTTGCAAAATCACATTTTTTCTGCACAATTTCTATGTAGGTATTTGATGCAGAAATTCTTAATGAGTGCACATACCCTAAAATACTTTTTTTGGGGGGCAGTGAAAATATGCAGCGTAAAAAACTTTACAAAAATATTGTGAGAACTTAACCTTAGGCCGGCGTCACACTACCGTTCAATATGCTATGTGAGAAAACATTGCACAGCACTCGGCCCAGTGTTAGTCTATGGTGCAGCTCACGTCACTGTTTATTTTCTCAGGCGTTTTCAGCGTGCGTGTGTAGGATCGGTGGGCCGAGCTGGGGGGTGGTCCCTCTCTTACCACGCAGAGACGAAACAGAGACAAGATGGAAGCCAATTCTGGGTGCAACAAGTCCAAGTTTATTTTCACTCGCCGTCCACTTGACGGCCGCAGCAGCACACCGCACTTCCTTCACCTCACGGCCCTCCGCTTCCAGGGCCGCTTTCCACACCGTACTTTTACACTGGGGACGTGTATGCATACACCGTCCCCTCTGCACTCGTCGACACTCCTGACAGGTCCGTCACTGTCGCCGCCTTAGGCCCATAAACCAACAGCACTTCCACTGATCAGTCGTCGTGTCCAACACGGTGTCCTACACCCGGTGTCTCGTCTCTGCTGCGGTTCTTCCTGTCAGGACCACCCCCCTGACGTTCTCTCTCCTCAGTCCCCCTGTTACGGTTTTCCTCACAGCGCACAGACTGTCATAGTCCTCCTGTCACTGGAGCTCCCCCTGGGGACTGGAACTTTCTGGAACCCTCCCTCAGTAGTTATACCATTCCCGGTTCCCTGTAACTCCGCCCCCCATTACCAAGGGTTTCCTAAGCCCTAAGCTGATGTCAAGTCATTTGCTTACACTCCTCCCTGCCCTCTAATGGTCAACCCAGGTACTGCACGTCCACTACACTTTCCTTGCTGTTTCCCCACTGTAATAACTGACACCTACCTACACTGTGCAAACCTTTCCTTCTTCACTCTGACTAGTCCGTCCGTCCGTCTGTCAGGTCACCTTCCCTACACGTGTAAAATAGCAGCATGCTTCGAGTATCACCGAGACTCAGCCAAAACTCGCCAATGCCAGCCTATGGGTGTGAGAAAAGAAACGCACAGAACTCAGACCATGAGAGTGCTGTCCGATTTTTATGCACCAGTGCCCTTTGGAAAGCCGGCAATTCATGTGCTCCATACAGTAAAATCACACTGACAAGTTAGAATAGAATAGATAGAATAGATATATATAGAGATGTCCGTGACACACACATATATATGTATTTATATTACATGGATAGATAGATAGAAGAAAAGCCGACAATCCATCTACCGTGTACTGTAAAATCACTGCAGGAGCTGACAGGATAGAAGAGATGGATTACATACAGTAAAACAGTAAATATGGCTGCCGGGGGTAGCTGAGACCCCAGAGAACATGATTCAGGTCAGTTTTTACCGACCCCAGTGATGCGATCACCATTATTCACGGAATAACGGCGACCGCAAAAAAAAGTCTGATTTCCTATTTATTTCTCTCTCCTCAGATATGATCTAGGATAACAGAGAGAGAAAAAAATGAGGTCCTCTGAGCCCCCCGGTACCTGTGATGTCCCCCGGTCCCACAGGCTGTGGCCCTCGATGTCTTCGGGAAAAAAATGGCAGGCGCATGCTAGATCTGCTGATCACACAGCGATCAAAATAAAAAAATAGTAAATGAAACCCCCCTTTATCACCCCCTTAGGTAAAAATAATAAAATTAAAAAATGTATTTTTTTCCATTAGGGTTAGGGTAAAAGCTAGGGTTAGGGTTATGGTTGGGGTTATAGTTATGGTCATAGCTAGGGTTAGGGTTGGGCTAGGGTTATGGTTGGGGTTATAGTTGGGGATATAGCTAGGGTTATGGTTGGGGCTAGGGTTAGGGTAGGGCTAGGTTTAGGGTTGGGCTAGGTTTAGGGTTGGTGCTACGGTTAGGGTTGGGGCTAGGGTTAGGGTTGTGGCTAGGGTTAGGGTTGGGGCTAAGGTTGGAGTTAGGGTTAGGGTTGGGCTAGGGTTAGGGTTGGGGATAGGGTTAGGATTTGGCTAGAGTTAGGGTGGGGGATAGGTTTAGGGTTGGTGCTACGGTTAGGGTTGGGGCTAGGGTTAGGGTTGTGGCTAGGGTTAGGGTTGGGGCTAAGGTTGGAGTTAGGGTTAGGGTTGGGCTAGGGTTAGGGTTGGGGATAGGGTTAGGATTTGGCTAGAGTTAGGGTGGGGGATAGGGTTAGGGTTGAGCTAGGGTTAGTGTTGAGGCTATGGTTAGAGCTAAGGTTAGGGTTGTGGTTAGGGTTATTGTTAGGGTTGGGATTAGAGTTAGGGGGTGTTGGGATTAGGGCTGTGTTAGGGATGGAGTTAGAATTGGGGGGTTTCCACTGTTTAAGTATATCAGGGGGTCTCCAAACGCGACATGGCTTCTTCATTGACTGCAACCAATTTTGTGTTTAAAAAGTCAAACGGTGTTCCCTCCCTTCTAAGCCCTGCCACGCACCCAAACAGTGGTTTTCCCCCCACATACGGGGTATTGGTGTACTCAGGAGAAATTGCACAACAAACTTTGTGGTCCAGTTTGTCCTGATGCCCTTGTGAAAATAAAAAAGTTTGGTTCGAAAGTAAATTTTTTGTGAAAAAGTAAAATGTTCATTTTTTCCTTCCACATTGCTTTAGTCCTCGTAAAGCACCTGAAGGGTTAATAAACTTCTTGAATGTGGTTTTGTGCACCTTGAGAGGTGCAGTTTTTAGAATGGTGTCACTTTTGGGTATTTTCTGTCATATTGACCCCCTCCAAACTCACTTCAAATGTGAGGTGGTCCCTAAAAATGGTTTTGTAAATTCTGTTTGAAAAATGAGAAATCGAGGGTCAACTTATAACCCTTATAACGTCCTAAAAAAAAAAAATCTTTCCAAAACTATTTTGTGCGATATGACTCTCTGATTTAAGTGCACAAAATTTAAAAGTTTGAAAATTGCAAAATTTTCAACATTTTTGCCAAATTTCCATTTTTTTCATAAATAAACGCCAGTCATATCGAAGAAATTTTGCCGCTAACATGAAGTACAATATGTCACGAAAAAACAGCCTCAGAATCAGCGGGATCTGTTGAAGCGTTCCAGAGTTATAACCTCATAAAGTGACAGTGGTCAGAATGGTAAAAATTGGCCCGGTCATTACGTACCAAATTGGCTCTGTCCCTAAGGGGTTAAATACACGTCCAGTATATTGCACACACACTGTACTAATTGTATTTGTCACTGACTTCGATTTATCTACCTATTCTATTTGTATTTACTGTATGTAATCCATCTCTTCTATCCTGTCGGCTCCTGCAGTGATTTTACAGTATACGGCAGATGAATTGCCGGTTATTCTTCTATCTATCTATGTAATATAAAGGCATATATATGTGTGTGTGTGTCACTGACATCTATATATTTATGTATTCTATGTGTATACAGGCTCGGACTGGCCCATAGGGAAAAGGGGAATCCCGCGGTGGGCCCCAGTGCAGACCTGGGTCAACAACCCCATTGTATGGGCAGTATTTGGCATAATTCACTTGATTCACTCTGTACCGAAAAAAAAGCAGAATCTCATCATTCATTAACCAAACTACCCAGTTTATTATTACATAGAGATAGAGGAAATTTGTGAAAGAGGGTAGTGTAATATTTGTATGCAGGTGAAAAGTGGGCCCCCAAAGGCAATGTTATTGGTGGGCCTTTGGCACCCCAGTCCGACACTGTGTGTATATATCTATTCTAGCCTGTCATGCTGTGATTTTACTGTACATGGCACATGAATTGCCGGCTTTTATTCTATCTATTATATATATATATACACAGTCATATGTTAAAGTTTGGGCACCCCTATTAATGTTAACCTTTTTTCTTTATAACAATTTTGGTTTTTGCAACAGCTATTTCAGTTTCATATATCTAATAACTGATGGACTCAGTTATATTTCTGGATTCAAATGAGGTTTATTTTACTAACAGAAAATGTGCAATCTGCATTTAAACAAAATTTGACCGGTGCAAAAGTATGGGCACCCTTATCATTTTCTTGATTTGAACACTCCTAACTACTTTTTACTGACTTCCTGAAGCACTAAATTGGTTTTTTAACCTCATTGAGCTTTGAACTTCATAGCCAGGTGTATCAAATCATGAGAAAAGGTATTTAAGGTGGCCACTTCCAAGTAGTTCTCCTATTTGATTCTCCTATGAAGAGTGGCATCATGGGCTCCTCAAAACAACTCTCAAATGATCTGAAAACAAAGATTATTCAACATAGCTTTTCAGGGGAAGGATACAAAAAGTTGTCTCAGAGATTTAACCAGTCAGTTTCCACTGTGAGGAACATAGTAAGGAAATGGAAGAACACAGGTACAGTTCTTGTTAAGCCCAGAAGTGGCAGGCCAAGAAAAATATCAGAAAGGCAGAGAAGAAGAATGGTGAGAACAGTCAAGGACAATCCACAGACCACCTCCAAAGACCTGCAGCATCATCTTGCTGCAGATGGTGTCACTGTGCATCGGTCAACAATACAGCGCACTTTGCACAAGGAGAAGGTGTATGGGAGAGTGATGCGAAAGAAGCCGTTTCTGCAAGCACGCCACAAACAGAGTCGCCTGAGGTATGCAAAAGCACATTTGGACAAGCCAGTTACATTTTGGAAGAAGGTCCTGTGGACTGATGAAACAAAGATTGAGTTGTTTGGTCATACAAAAAGGCGTTATGCATGGAGGCTAAAAAACACAGCATTCCAAGAAAAACACTTGCTACCCACAGTAAAATTTGGTGGAGGTTGCATCATGCTTTGGGGCTGTGTGGCCAATGCCGGCACTGGGAATCTTGTTAAAGTTGAGGGTCGCATGGATTCAACTCAGTATCAGCAGATTCTTGACAATAATGTGCAAGAATCAGTGACGAAGTTGAAGTTACGCAGGGGATGGATATTTCAGCAAGACAATGATCCAAAGCACCGCTCCAAATCTACTCAGGCATTCATGCAGAGGAACAATTACAATGTTCTGGAATGGCCATCCCAGTCCCCAGACCTGAATATCATTGAACATCTGTGGGATGATTTGAAGCGGGCTGTCCATGCTCGGCGACCATCAAACTTAACTGAACTGGAATTGTTTTGTAAACAGGAATGGTCACAAATACCTTCATCCAGGATCCAGGAACTCATTAATAGCTACAGGAAGCGACTAGAGGCTGTTATTTTTGCAAAAGGAGGATCTACGAAATATTAATGTCACTTTTATGTTGAGGTGCCCATACTTTTGCACCGGTAAAATTTTGTTAAAATGCAGATTGCACATTTTCTGTTAGTACAATAAACCTCATTTGAATCCAGAAATATAACTGAGTCCATCAGTTATTAGATATATGAAACTGAAATAGCTGTTGCAAAAACCAAAATTGTTATAAAGAAAAAAGGTTAACATTAATAGGGGTGCCCAAACTTTAACATATGACTGTATATATATTTCCTTTTAAAACAATGTGTAAATAACATAGAGAATTGCTGTATGTAAAAGCTCATGTTAAAATCGCATTGCATTTGGATGTAAATCGGATTCTAGGTGTGAAAATTCTGATTGTACTCACATGACACTCGCATTAGACTGGTGCGACACTCGGCAGAGAGACTCGGACCGATTTTTCATACCTTTAGTGTGACTCCGGCCTTAGTGTCAGATATTGCCTGTATTGTATATCATGGCCATTATCTGCCGATTCTGAGCTTGCATCAAAGACGGGGATCCGACATATTATGTCAAATGTTGGGAAGGGGTTAATAATATCTGACACTAAAGTTATAGCGCCATTTGGTGCAGTAAATTGGAGCAGTCTGCACTTCTTGTTTCATGGTTCAATGCATTCCAGTAAACAATAGACTATTTGCAAATGATGCAATGTTTAAAAGTTTCATTGAAAGTTTTAGCTTTATTGTATTAATATTTGTACAATGAAGAGAAGGTAGGAGACATATTCTTCTTAAACATCTGAGAACCAAGTCCAGATTCCATAGACTGCCATGCCCGGGCCAGGAGTGCAACATGTAACCGTTGAGTGTGGACGGCCCCGGATTTCTGCCCTCTCTCCTTGCTTTCTTAATAATCTATCACTTTGAATGTTACAGGGGTTTGTTTTCAATTTATCTAGACCGCGCCGCGCGGCAGGAAGAGCCGGAATTAAAACCACGTTTCCTATTTTTCCAGAGCAATTGTGTTTTATGGACTTCAAGCTGTGACGAAGGGAAAGTGAGTGACGGGGAAATTGCTTTTAGGAATCTGGGTTATTATCCACAGGATCGTCTCCATTTCTTGGAATTTCTCGGAATGATAAGTCTAAGCGCTCGACGATGGATCCTCAGAGATCTCATGACTCTGGGTCAATCCTAACGTACGCTGCATTTCAACTATAGGAACCTTCTTCTCCTGTAAACTTCTCCTTTGGTCCAAGGTTCTCTGCCGGCTCCAGGATATGAGAAAATAAAGTGGAGAGATATATATCAAACTTATTCCAGGTTCACACATACCAGCTCAGCAATTGAAACAGCAAGGGGTGCGAGACAGTAGATCAGTCAGGAACAGGGTGTCAGAAAGGGTCACCCTGTCCAAGCAGGGGGTCCGCAACACAGAAACTAGTAACAGTATCAAATCATGAAAAAACATGAGGTCACTCAAGGGCAAAATTTGGCAAGAGACTCTATTGCAGGCACCCTAACACTGCCAAACTAGAATTAATGGTCAAGATAAGTTTATAAATTCCGGGAAAGCATGCGTAGAATGTTTAGTTGATACAAGCGGACGTTCATTCAAAAGTCCCTTAGTGGATAGAAAAAAAGTCTCTTGCTCTGGAGGACCTGAATGATGTAATGCTTCATTTATCCTGTGGAGGCACTGCAGGGAAATGAAACACTGGCTTCCAGGTTGCAACAGAAGTTAAAGCGAATCAAAAAAGTTTTTGATTAGTTTATTAAAAGGGGTATCTTTTCAATAAAAAGGGAATTTCCATAGTAGACAGCTCAGCAATTGCTGTGGACTAGGTTTATATAAGCAAAAACAAAATGGGCACCAATCATGGTGCTGGATTTTTTACAAAAAGGGCTGAAGGACCTGCAGTTTGTTTCCATGCCTTAAATACACCAAGAAGGAAGGGCTTTGAAAAAAGACTATATATAAAAATAATTTTTATTTAGCACACACAGTTTTAAAAACATCTATGAGTACATTAAATATGACCCCCGGAGGAAGAATTTCTTGGCGAAACGTACATCAGGTGTGGTGGGCTCCTGTATTAAAAAGGGGGAGGTGACCTATGAATTGTATACGTCATGGGTCGTAAAGTGGTTACTATGACCCTGTGTGCACATTTTTGACATGTATGTATAAATGCAATTTCTTAGCATATATGCGGACTTATAACACCTGATCGCTTTGCTTTTTACGTACTGATTATATATTCCTTTTTTGCTTCTAAATTTTCTTATTGGGTCACTGCAGTCGTTATCCTACATCCAGTTATACCCACCAATTGTTCTTTCTGTGGTTTCTCACAGTTTTTTTTTTCATGTATTCATAGATGTTTTTAACACTCTATACGTTAAATACAAATTATTTTTATATATAATCTTCTATCTTGGTGTATTTATATTGCAGTGCTTTATCAATTTCTTCTTTTTGGGATAAATGTTTAGGTGTATATATTGTTTCCAAAAGCCTTGAACTAATCAGATTAGCTAAAGCTGAAAATGAATTGAGGGTTGCAAGAGATGTCAAAAGCAATAATAAAAGATTTTGGGGATATGTCAAAAGTAAAAGAAAAGTCAAAGATGCTATAGGATTTTTACAGGATGAAAATGATGAAATGGTAAGACAGGATGTTGAGAAGGCTGAACTTTTAAATTCCTATTTTGCATCTGTTTTCTCTCAGAAAGGAAATGTAACATCAACTGTTATTCACTGTCCTATTAAAGGAATAGAAGAATCCAGGATATCTATAAACAGAAAGATAGTGAGGAAACACTTAGCTAACCTAAATGAATTCAAGTCTCCAGGTCCAGATGAATTACACCCCAGAGTACTGAAGGAGATAGCAGAAGAAATTTTTGAACCCCTCTCCATAATCTTTGAAAATACTTGGAGAACAGGAGAAGTGCCAGAAGACTGGAGAAGAGCAAATGTTGTTCCTATCTTCAAAAAGGGGAAGAAGGTGGACCCAGGCAACTATAGGCCGGTGAGTCTGACTTCTATACCAGGAAAGATCTTTGAACAAATTATTAAACAACATGTATGTCAATACCTGGATAAGAATGAAGTGATTAAACAGAGTCAGCATGGGTTTGTAACTAATAAGTCATGTCAGACTAATTTAATTTCCTTCTATGACGGTATTACTGATTGGGTGGATCAAGGAAATGCTGTAGATATAGTATATCTTGACTTCAGCAAAGCATTTGACAAAGTCTCTCATACAATCCTTATTGAAAAAATGACTAAGTATGGAATGGACAAGGCAACTGTTAGGTGGATTCATAACTGGCTTAGTGATCGGACCCAAAGAGTGGTCGTAAATGGCTGCACATCCAGTTGGAAAAATGTCTCAAGTGGGGTACCACAGGGCTCTGTCCTGGGCCCTGTATTGTTCAACATCTTTATCAACGATTTAGATGAAGGAATGAGGGTAAACTGATTAAATTTGCTGATGACACAAAGCTAGGAGGGATAGCTAATACTAGAGAAGAGAGAGAGAGGATTCAAAAAGATTTAAATAAACTGGAGAAGTGGGCAGCAACTAACAGAATGGTTTTTAACAGGGAGAAATGCAAAGTACTACATCTGGGCAATAAAAATGAAAAAAGCATATATAGAATGGGAGGAATAGGGCTAAGTGACAGCACATGTGAAAAAGACTTGGGTATACTAATAGATCACAGACTGAATATGAGTCAACAGTGTGATGCAGCAGCAAAAAAGGCAAATGCAATTCTAGGATGTATTAACAGAAGCATACAGTCTAGATCACGTGAAGTAATTATTTCCCTCTACTCCTCTTTGGTCAGACCTCATCTGGAATATTGTGTCCAATTTTGGGCACCACATTTTAAAGAAGACATCAACAAACTGGAGCAAGTTCAGAAAAGAGCGACCAGAATGGTGACCGGTCTGCAAACCCTGTCTTATGAGGAAAGGTTGCAGGATTTGGGAATGTTTAGTTTGCAAAAGAGAAGACTGAGAGGAGACTTAATAGCTGTCTACAAATATCTAAAGGGCTGTCACATTGTAGAAGGATCAACTTTATTCTCATTTGCACAAGGAAAGACTAGAAGCAATGGGATGAAGCTGAATGGGAGGAGACACAGATTAGATATTAGAAAAAACTTTTTGACAGTTAGAGTGATCAATGAGTGGAACAGGCTGCCACGAGAAGTGGTGAGTTCTCCTTCAATGGAAGTCTTCAAACAGAGGCTGGACAGACATCTAACTGGGATGATTTAGCGAATCCTGCTTTGAGCAGGGGGTTGGACCAGATGGCCCAGGAGATCCCTTCCAACTCTACGATTCTATGATTCTATGATTCTATGAATTCTCCACAATGGAACCAACCATTGCAACCTGGGCACACATTAATTCTCCACAATGCAGATCCTCTGGGGCGGGGCATCCCACACAGGTTTACACTAACCAATAGCAAAGAGGATGGGACTAACTAGAGCTAATCCCCTCCCTCTAAATCCCACATACCCTGATTCTATCAAACGTAAACATAATGATGGTTCACATAGGAATTAGTTCATTGAGTACAATATGGCTGCCAATAGACTTAGCATTAGTGAATTTTCAATAATGACTAATAAAGAGCTTAAGATTTTCCAAAAATTAAAAAAAACTACAACTTCAGTAAAATGTACAAACTGACTTTTTTAACATAAATATCTAATAAATCCAATTTTTTGTAAAAGTGTAAACATCCGAGATTCATCATTGAACATGAAAGAAAAAAGAGAACGCAGATTCCATACTGTATCCTTATAAATTCGGATTTTACACACATACTATGCTATTTCATAGAGAATCCATGTACCGGATTCATAACGCAGAGCTTAAGGGCCTTATACCAGGTGAGAATCGACTTATAAAGATTCCGACTTATAAAGATTCAGTGGCTGACAATGTCACCCGAGCCTCAGCACAAGCTTTGAAGATTGGATTCTTGAACAACATCGAAACCCTCAAATATTCATTTTTTATATGATGGAATCAGAAGACCACATCTGAGAAGAGGGTCCCAGAATTTTATTAAATTCCACGTGTCAAGCATTTAATAACACGGCAGTAACAGGACACATATTGAAAAGCTTTTTGTGAATAGTGTGAAATTTGGAGAAGCATGATGGGAACGATTGTTGCACAACAGCAATACTGCTATTATACTGTTCCTATGTACAAGAATATAACTATTATAATACTGCTCCTATGTACAAGAATATAAGTACTATAATACTGCTCCTATGTACAAGAATATAACTACTATAATACTGCCCCCTATGTACAAGAATATAACTACTATAATACTGCTCCTATGTACAAGAATATAACTACTATAATACTGCCCCTATGTACAAGAATATAACTACTATAATACTGCTCCTATGTACAAGAATATAACTACTATAATACTGCTACTATGTACAAGAATATAACTACTATAATACTGCCCCCTATGTACAAGAATATAACTACTATAATACTGCTCCTATGTACAAGAATATAACTATTATAATACTGCTCCTATGTACAAGAATATAACTACTATAATACTGCTCCTATGTACAAGAAAATAACTACTATAATACTGCCCCCTATGTACAAGAATATAACTACTATAATACTGCTCCTATGTACAAGAATATAACTACTATAATACTGCCCCTATGTACAAGAATATAACTACTATAATACTGCTCCTATGTACAAGAATATAACTACTATAATACTGCCCCTATGTAAAAGAATATAACTACTATAATACTGCCCCTATGTACAAAAATATAACTACTATAATACTGCTCCTATGTACAAGAATATAACTACTATAATACTGCTCCTATGTACAAGAATATAACTACTATAATACTGCTCCTATGTACAAGAATATAACTACTATAATACTGCCCCCTATGTACAAGAATATAACTACTATAATACTGCTCCTATGTACAAGAATATAACTATTATAATACTGCTCCTATGTACAAGAATATAACTACTATAATACTGCCCCCTATGTACAAGAATATAACTACTATAATACTGCTCCTATGTACAAGAATATAACTACTATAATACTGCCCCTATGTACAAGAATATAACTACTATAATACTGCCCCTATGTACAAGAATATAACTACTATAATACTGCTCCTATGTACAAGAATATAACTACTATAATACTGCTCCTATGTACAAGAATATAGCTACTATAATACTGCCCCCTATGTACAAGAATATAACTACTATAATACTGCCCCATATGTACAAGAATATAACTACTATAATACTGCCCTCTATGTACAAGAATATAACTACTATAATACTGCCCCTATGTACAAGAATATAACTACTATAATACTGCCCCTATGTACAAGAATATAACTACTATAATACTGCTCCTATGTACAAGAATATAGCTACTATGACACTGCTCCCTATGTACAAGAATATAACTACAATAATACTGCCCCTATGTGTAAGAATATAACTACTATAATACTGCCCCTATGTACAAGAATATAACTACTATAATACTGCTCCTATGTACAAGAATATGACTACTATAATACTGCCCCCTATGTACAAGAATATAACTACTATAATACTGCTCCTATGTACAAGAATATAACTACTATAATACTGCCCCCTATATACAAGAATATAACTACTATAATACTGCCCCTATGTACAAGAATATAACTACTATAATACTGCTCCTATGTACAAGAATATAACTACTATAATACTACCCCCTATGTACAAGAATATAACTACTATAATACTGCCCCTATGTACAAGAATATAACTACTATAATACTGCTCCTCTGTACAAGAATATAACTACTATAATACTGCCCCCTATGTACAAGAATATACAGAAACTACTATAATACTGCCCCTATGTACAAGAATATAACTACTATAATACTGCTCCTCTGTACAACAATATAACTACTATAATACTGTCCCCATGTACAAGAATATAACTACTATAATACTGCTCCTATGTACAATAATATAACTACTATAATACTGCCACCTATATACAAGAATATGACTACTATAATACTGCCCCTATGTACAAGAATATAACTACTATAATACTGCTCCTCTGTACAAGAATATAACTACTATAATACTGCCCCCTATGTACAAGAATATGACTACTATAATACTGCCCTCTATGTACAAGAATATAACTACTATAATACTGCTCCCTATGTACAAGGATATAACTGCTATAATAATGCCTCCAATGTACAAGAATACAGCTACTATAATACTGCCCCTATGTACATGAATATAACTACTATAATACTGCCCCATATGTACAAGAATATAACTACTATAATACTGCCCTCTATGTACAAGAATATAACTACTATAATACTGCCCCTATGTACAAGAATATAACTACTATAATACTGCCCCTATGTACAAGAATATAACTACTATAATACTGCTCCTATGTTCAAGAATATAGCTACTATAACACTGCTCCCTATGTACAAGATTATAACTACTATAATACTGCCCCTATGTGTAAGAATATAACTACTATAATACTGCCCCTATGTACAAGAATATAACTACTATAATACTGCCCCCTATGTACAAGAATATAACTACTATAATACTGCTCCTATGTACAAGAATATAACTACTATAATACTGCCCCCTATATACAAGAATATAACTACTATAATACTGCCCCTATGTACAAGAATATAACTACTATAATACTGCTCCTATGTACAAGAATATAACTACTATAATACTGCTCCTATGTACAAGAATATAGCTACTATAATACTGCCCCCTATGTACAAGAATATAACTACTATAATACTGCCCCATATGTACAAGAATATAACTACTATAATACTGCTCCTATGTACAAGAATATGACTACTATAATACTGCCCCCTATGTACAAGAATATAACTACTATAATACTGCTCCTATGTACAAGAATATAACTACTATAATACTGCCCCCTATATACAAGAATATAACTACTATAATACTGCCCCTATGTACAAGAATATAACTACTATAATACTGCTCCTATGTACAAGAATATAACTACTATAATACTGCTCCTATGTACAAGAATATAGCTACTATAATACTGCCCCCTATGTACAAGAATATAACTACTATAATACTGCCCCTATGTGTAAGAATATAACTACTACAATACTGCTCCTATGTACAAGAATATAACTACTATAATACTGCTCCTATGTACAAGAATATAACTACTATAATACTGCTCCTATGTACAAGAATATAGCTACTATAATACTGCCCCCTATATACAAGAATATAACTACTATAATACTGCCCCTATGTACAAGAATATAACTACTATAATACTGCCCCTATGTGTAAGAATATAACTACTATAATACTGCCCCTATGTACAAGAATATAACTACTATAATACTGCTCCTATGTACAAGAATATAACTACTATAATACTGCTCCTATGTACAAGAATATAGCTACTATAATACTGCCCCTATATACAAGAATATAACTACTATAATACTGCCCCTATGTACAAGAATATAACTACTATAATACTGCTCCTATGTACAAGAATATAACTACTATAATACTGCTCCTATGTACAAGAATATAGCTACTATAACACTGCTCCCTATGTACAAGAATATAACTACTATAATACTGCCCCTATGTGTAAGAATATAACTACTATAATACTGCTCCTATGTACAAGAATATGACTACTATAATACTGCCCCCTATGTACAAGAATATAACTACTATAATACTGCTCCTATGTACAAGAATATAACTACTATAATACTGCCCCCTATATACAAGAATATAACTACTATAATACTGCCCTTATGTACAAGAATATAACTACTATAATACTGCTCCTATGTACAAGAATATAACTACTATAATACTGCTCCTATGTACAAGAATATAGCTACTATAATACTGCCCCCTATGTACAAGAATATAACTACTATAATACTGCCCCATATGTACAAGAATATAACTACTATAATACTGCCCTCTATGTACAAGAATATAACTACTATAATACTGCCCCTATGTACAAGAATATAACTACTATAATACTGCCCCTATGTACAAGAATATAACTACTATAATACTGCTCCTATGTACAAGAATATAACTACTATAATACTGCCCCCTATATACAAGAATATAACTACTATAATACTGCCCCTATGTACAAGAATATAACTACTATAATACTGCCCCTATGTACAAGAATATAACTACTATAATACTGCTCCTATGTACAAGAATATAACTACTATAATACTGCCCCCTATATACAAGAATATAACTACTATAATACTGCCCCCTATGTACAAGAATATAACTACTATAATACTGCCCCTATGTGTAAGAATATAACTACTATAATACTGCCCCTATGTACAAGAATATAACTACTATAATACTGCTCCTATGTACAAGAATATAACTACTATAATACTGCTCCTATGTACAAGAATATAGCTACTATAATACTGCCCCCTATATACAAGAATATAACTACTATAATACTGCCCCTATGTACAAGAATATAACTACTATAATACTGCTCCTATGTACAAGAATATAACTACTATAATACTGCTCCTATGTACAAGAATATAGCTACTATAACACTGCTCCCTATGTACAAGAATATAACTACTATAATACTGCCCCTATGTGTAAGAATATAACTACTATAATACTGCTCCTATGTACAAGAATATGACTACTATAATACTGCCCCCTATGTACAAGAATATAACTACTATAATGCTGCTCCTATGTACAAGAATATAACTACTATAATACTGCCCCCTATATACAAGAATATAACTACTATAATACTGCCCCTATGTACAAGAATATAACTACTATAATACTGCTCCTATGTACAAGAATATAACTACTATAATACTGCTCCTATGTACAAGAATATAGCTACTATAATACTGCCCCCTATGTACAAGAATATAACTACTATAATACTGCCCCATATGTAAAGAATATAACTACTATAATACTGCCCTCTATGTACAAGAATATAACTACTATAATACTGCCCCTATGTACAAGAATATAACTACTATAATACTGCCCCTATGTACAAGAATATAACTACTATAATACTGCTCCTATGTACAAGAATATAACTACTATAATACTGCCCCCTATATACAAGAATATAACTACTATAATACTGCCCCTATGTACAAGAATATAACTACTATAATACTGCTCCTATGTACAAGAATATAACTACTATAATACTACCCCCTATGTACAAGAATATAACTACTATAATACTGCCCCTATGTACAAGAATATAACTACTATAATACTGCTCCTCTGTACAAGAATATAACTACTATAATACTGCCCCCTATGTACAAGAATATACTGAAACTACTATAATACTGCCCCTATGTACAAGAATATAACTACTATAATACTGCTCCTCTGTACAACAATATAACTGCTATAATACTGTCCCTATGTACAAGAATATAACTACTATAATACTGCTCCTATGTACAATAATATAACTACTATAATACTGCCACCTATATACAAGAATATGACTACTATAATACTGCCCCTATGTACAAGAATATAACTACTATAATACTGCTCCTCTGTACAAGAATATAACTACTATAATACTGCCCCCTATGTACAAGAATATGACTACTATAATACTGCCCTCTATGTACAAGAATATAACTACTATAATACTGCTCCCTATGTACAAGGATATAACTGCTACAATAATGCCTCCAATGTACAAGAATACAGCTACTATAATACTGCCCCTATGTACATGAATATAACTACTATAATACTGCCCCATATGTACAAGAATATAACTACTATAATACTGCCCCTATGTACAAGAATATAACTACTATAATACTGCCCCTATGTACAAGAATATAACTACTATAATACTGCTCCTATGTACAAGAATATAGCTACTATAACACTGCTCCCTATGTACAAGAATATAACTACTATAATACTGCCCCTATGTGTAAGAATATAACTACTATAATACTGCCCCTATTTACAAGAATATAACTACTATAATACTGCTACTATGTACAAGAATATGACTACTATAATACTGCCCCCTATGTACAAGAATATAACTACTATAATACTGCTCCTATGTACAAGAATATAACTACTATAATACTGCCTCCTATATACAAGAATATAACTACTATAATACTGCCCCTATATACAAGAATATAACTACTATAATACTGCTCCTATGTACAAGAATATAACTACTATAATACTACCCCCTATGTACAAGCATATAACTACTATAATACTGCCCCTATGTACAAGAATATAACTACTATAATACTGCTCCTCTGTACAACAATATAACTACTATAATACTGTCCCTATGTACAAGAATATAACTACTATAATACTGCTCCTATGTACAAGAATATAACTACTATAATACTGCCCCCTATGTACAAGAATATGACTACTATAATACTGCCCTCTATGTACAAGAATATAACTACTATAATACTGCTCCCTATGTACAAGGATATAACTGCTATAATAATGCCTCCAATGTACAAGAATACAGCTACTATAATACTGCCCCTATGTACATGAATATAACTACTATAATACTGCCCCTATGTACAAGAATATAACTACTATAATACTGCCCCTATGTACAAGAATATAACTGCTACAATACTGCATCCTATGTAGAAGGATATAACTACCATAACACCGCCCTCTATGTACAAGATTATAACTACTATAATACTGCACCTATGTACAAGAATATAACTACCATAATACTGCTCCCTATGTACAAGAATATAACTACTATACTACTGCTCCCTATGTACAAGAATATAACTAGTATAATACTGCCCCATATGTACAAGAATATAACTACTTTAATGCTGCCCTCTATGTACAAGAATATAACTACTATAATACTGCCCCTATGTACAAGAATATAACTACTATAATACTGCCCCTATGTACAAGAATATAACTACTGTAATACTGCTCCTATGTACAAGAATATAACTACTATAATACTGCTCCTATGTACAAGAATATAACTACTATAATACTGCCCCCTATGTACAAGAATATAACTACTATAATACTGCTCCCTATGTACAAGAATATAACTACTATAATACTGCCCCCTATGTACAAGAATATAACTACTATAATACTGTTCCTATGAATAAGAATAACACTACTATAATAATGCCCCTATGTACAAGAATATAACTGCAATAATACTGCCTCCATTGTACAAGTATATAACTGCTATAATACTGCTCCTATGTACAAGAATATAACTACTATAATACTGCTCCTATGTACAAGAATATAACTACTATAATACTGCCCCTATGTACAAGAATATAATTACTATAATACTACCCCCTATGTACAAGAATATAACTACTATAATACTGCCCCTATGTACAAGAATATAACTACTATAATACTGCTCCTCTGTACAAGAATATAACTACTATAATACTGCCCCCTATGTACAGGAATATACTGTAACTACTATAATACTGCCCCTATGTACAAGAATATAACTACTATAATACTACTCCTCTGTACAACAATATAACTACTATAATATTGTCCCTATGTACAAGAATATAACTACTATAATACTGCTCCTATGTACAATAATATAACTACTATAATACTGCCACCAATATACAAGAATATGACTACTATAATTCTGCCCCTATGTACAAGAATATAACTACTATAATACTGCTCCTCTGTACAAGAATATAACTACTATAATACTGCCCCCTATGTACAAGAATATGACTGCTATAATACTGCCCTCTATGTACAAGAATATAACTACTATAATACTGCTCCCTATGTACAAGGATATAACTGCTATAATAATGCCTCCTATGTACAAGAATACAGCTACTATAATACTGCCCCTATGTACATGAATATAACTACTATAATACTGCCCCTATGTACAAGAATATAACTACTATAATACTGCCCCTATGTACAAGAATATAACTGCTACAATACTGCCTCCTATGTAGAAGGATATAACTACCATAACACTGCCCTCTATGTACAAGATTATAACTACTATAATACTGCCCCTATGTACAAGAATATAACTACCATAATACTGCTCCCTATGTACAAGAATATAACTACTATACTACTGCTCCCTATGTACAAGAATATAACTAGTATAATACTGCCCCATATGTAGAAGAATATAACTACTATAATACTGCCCTCTATGTACAAGAATATAACTACTATAATACTGCCCCTATGTACAAGAATATAACTACTATAATACTGCCCCTATGTACAAGAATATAACTACTGTAATACTGCTCCTATGTACAAGAATATAACAACTATAATACTGCTCCTATGTACAAGAATATAACTACTATAATACTGCCCCCTATGTGCAAGAATATAACTACTATAATACTGCTCCCTATGTACAAGAATATAACTACTATAATACTGCCCCTATGTACAAGAATATAACTACTATAATACTGTTCCTATGAATAAGAATAACAGTACTATAATAATGCCCCTATATACAAGAATATAACAACAATAATACTGCCTCCATTGTACAAGTATATAACTGCTATAATACTGCTCCTATGTACAAGAATATAACTACTTTAATACTGCTCCTATGTACAAGAATATAACTACTATAATACTGACCGTATGTGTAATGTAAGATATGATTTTGCAGAACTTTCTAGAATCTCCCATTGCTATACACTGAGGAGACAAGCCTGTCATGTAGCTGCAAACCCCCCTCCTTATCAGCTCTGTGCTTGCTGGTAACATGAAACCGTCCATTTCCTCTTGCAGCCTTCCCCCCTGCAAGGGAAAGCATTCCTTTGTTCTGAAAAATGCGGCTTGCATACAGGTATAGGAAATATTAAAAGAAGCTCCAGCGCGCACTTTGCTTGTGACAGAGATTTGAAACTCATATTTCTGCCAAGGGCCCGAAGCCAGCTTTCTAAACCCCTAAGTTTCACGATTCTCGGACCTCCAGAAACTGAGATATGGATTGCTCCCAAATGGAGTGTCCTAAGTATGGCATGCATGGCGTTGTTCTATTCTATGCGATAAATCACAAACAATGATGCCCCATGTGTGTTGGTACGGGCTTCTCTCATTTAGATATAGTTATTCTAAGTTTTGTAGCCAAATCATAACTTAGAGAAAGGGGGATTGGACCTCACCAGACCGCCCATTTCGTGAGGTCACAGACCCTAGGCTATAGGTATTCCCTACCAAATTCCAGTCAGTTCAGCTGAAGTCCTCATGCCAGAAAGACGTGCGGATGAGTGGGGACGTTTGGTAAAGCGCCCCTCCCCTAGCCACATGGTCTGCCTCATACCAACTATGCACGTGTGAGTGTTACTTTCTGTTCTTTCATCCACTTTGCTTTATATTTGTATTTGTACATATGTAATGTCTCAACTTTATAGCAACTTTTATCTATGTAATCACTGCCCGTATTCTTTTGGGAATAAATGATAAAATCTATTAGCTCTGTCTCCATGCTCTAAGAAACGAACTATGCGCCTTTTTTAGATAATTACTAGAGTTGAGCGAAACAGGTCGAAAAATTTCAAAAGTCGCCGACTTTTGGTAAAGTCGGGTTTCATGAAACGAAACCCGACCCTAGGGTGAGGTCGGCCACGAGCTCGGCGACTTTAGCGCCAAAGTCGCGTTTCAAAAGTTTGTTTTCCACCCTTTTTCAGCCAATCAGGATCCACGGACACTGTGGGCAACGTGATGACATAGGCAGGGGTCACCACCATCTTTGAGAAGGGCATGCAAGTGATTGGCTTGTTTTGGGGGGCGTCACAGGGGGTATAAAAAGGCGTGCACGCCGACCGCCATGTTACTTATGCTGATCTCAGAATAGGGAGAGCTGCTGCTGCTGCTGATTCTGTAGGGAGAGCGTTAGGCAGGGAAGAAGACACCAAAAACTGCTTCTGCTGCTAGCGATTTTGCCTGTCCAACACACCAGTCACTGTGTGTGCAGTGCAAGTGGAGGCTATATTTTGCTGTATCAGCGGTGTTGATTGTTAGGCTGCCTTATAAGGCTTCCTGATAGCTGCATTACTGTTTTCCCACTGCTCTGCAAACTGCTTTTTGAAAAGCAATCCAAATTTTTTTTTTGTCCTGGTGAGGTACTGAGCGTGCATTTTTTCACACCATACAGAGGTGTGTGCTCCTCACACAGTACCGTGTAACGGCTGTTATCACGGCCACAGTGAAGCTATCTGTGTGTCACTCTGTAAGAATAAGTCGAGGACATGTTCCGTTCTTACAGACCTACACCTTCTAGTTTTGTCTGCTTTTCAAACAGTTAAGTATATTTGCTGTTTGATCACATTCAAAACTATAGAGAGACAGCGTGTGTCAGTCCATATACTTAAAAAACACGGAGATTGACAATTTTACGGACACCGGACAGCGGTGTACGTGCACGCTCCTCTCTCAGTACCGTGTAACGGCTGTTATCATGGCCACAGCGAAGCTATCTGTGTGTCACTCTGTAAGAATAAGTCGAGGACATGTTCCGTTCTTACAGACCTACACTCTAGGGAGATTCCTATTCTGCCCAATTCTATATACACCTTGTAGTTTGTCATACACAAGCCAATTTCTGCCTGTGACAAAGCGGTGTGATATTAACTGGGCCTCACACAACAGTGTCCACAAGTGTGTTCAGAAATTCTACATCTCCCCTGTCCTATAGTGACATTTTTCACACCTACGACATTGAGCCTGTGACATAGCGGTGTGATATTAACTGGGCCTCACACAACAGTGTCCACAAGTGTGTTCAGAAATTCTACATCTCCCCTGTCCTATAGTGACATTTTTCACACCTGCGACATTGAGCCTGTGACATAGCGGTGTGATATTAACTGGGCCTCACACAATCCAACAGTGTCCACAAGTGTGTTCAGAAATTCGACGTCTCCTCTGTCCTATATACACCTTGTACCTTGTTTTACATTACTATATAGTTTGTGGGATTTTGTGTACATTTTTACCAAAAATGAGGAAGACTGGTGGAAGAGACTGTGGAATTGGGCGGGGGTTGCCAGCTGGTAATGATGGTGTTGGTGGTGGATCTGATGGTAGTGGCAAAAGCAAAATAGGACCGAATGCAGGAGGTGTTGAGCCTGCGTCATCGTCTGGCTCCACAAGGCCTCGAAGGCTTAGTTTTCTAGGAGTTGGCAAACCGCTTTTAAAGTCAGAGCATCAGGAAAAAGTTTTGGCTTACATTGCTGACTCAGCCTCCAGCTCTATCGCCTCCTCTTCTGAAGTTGTAAAAAATAAAAGCACTGAGTCGTCATTGGAGGGTCATGTTCATGAACCACACCTTTCCTTGTGTCCTTCACCCCAACCAAGATAGAAGGATGACGCAGGCCATACAACTGATTACTCCATGGAGCTGTTTTCACATACCATGCCTGGGTTATCAAGTGAAATGGTGAATACCCAGGCCAAGATGAATCTGACATGGAGTGCACTGATGCACAGCCACTGATAGATGATTCTGCTGGTACATTCAGTCAGAGCACTACATTGTCCTCGCAGTGTACAGAGCCAGATTCTGACCCTGATGAGACTCAGGTGCCCCTTCCCGCATACACCATACACGGTGACACAGAGGAAGGTGCACATGACATATAGAGGAGGTGATGGATGACCCAGTTGTTGACCCAGATTGGCATCCATTGGGGGAAGAGGGTGCTGCTTCCAATAGCTCAGATGAGGAGGAGGAGCATCCACAGCAGACATCGACATCGCAACAGCTGTTATCTGGCAGGCCCGGAGCACTCCAAAGACAGGTTCCAAAAATCAAAAGAGTTGCTGGACAGCTTGTCCAGACGGTCAAAATAGCACAGCGTGCTAGGCCGCAAAATGTCTTCCAAAGTAGGAAGAGTGCAGTGTGGCACTTTTTTGAACAAAATCCTCATGATCAGGCCAAGGTTATCTGTAAGAAGTGCGGAAAGACCTTTAGCCGAGGGAAAAATCTGAAAAACTTGAATACCAGTTGCATGCTTAGACATTTAACCAGCATGCACTTGCAAGCATGGACACAACACCAAACCTCAAGTACCACATGTGCAACTGATCACAAAGAAGGTAGTCAGCAACGCTACATTGTTTCCCCCACTGTAAGACCACCGGTTAGCACAGCAGCAAATGTTGAGGTGTCGTTGCAAGGCCAAAGCAGTCAGGGAATCCCACTGTTATATCAACGAAAGACTGAATCTAGGCCATCAGAAAGAACACCAACTCCATCACCATCATCAACCCTCTCTCAGTCCGCCCTGTCCACCGCTAGTTCCATCATATGCAGCTCTCAAGTCCAGCTCACCCTCCCAGAGACTATGAGTAGGTCAAGAAAGTACTCAGTCTCTCATCCGTGTACACTGGGTTTGAACGCCCACATTGCCAAACTAATCTCGTTAGAGATGATGCCCTATCGGTTGGTGGAAAGCGCAGCTTTCCGCGAACTCATGGCCTATGCAGTACCACGCTATGACCTACCCAGTCGCCACTTCCCTCGCAAAGCCATCCCAGCCCTCCACCATCATGTGAAAGACCTCATTGTCCATGCACTCAAGCAGTCAGTGAGTGGAAAGGTGAACATCACAACAGATGCATGGTCCAGTCGGCATGGCCAGGGCCGTTACGTGTCCATCACTGCGCACTGGGTTAATGTGGTGGATGCAGGATCCACAGGGGACAGCGGTGGTGGGACAGTGCTGCCTAGCCCACGGTATAGGAAACAGTTGGCTGTAGGCGTTCGACCCTCCTCCTCCTCCTCCAGAAGCGAAAGCTCGTCCACAGACCGCAGTCGTACGAGCACTCCATCTGCAGCTGCCACTGTTGCACATGAGGTGTCCCCCTATCGAGCAGCTAGTGGAAAGCGTCAGCAGGCTGTGTTGCAGATGATGTGTTTGGGCGACAGACACACCGCGGAGGTGCTGGCCGAGAACTTTCAGCGACAAACTGAGTCATGGCTGGGCAGTATACATCTTGAGGCAGGCAAGGTAGTTAGTGATAACGGCCGTAATTTTGTGGCAGCCATAGCCCTTTCAAAACTCAGCCACATACCTTGCTTGGCTCACACCTTGAACCTGGTGGTGCAGTGCTTCCTCAACAATTATCCGGAGTTAACAGCCCTGCTCCAGAAGGTGCGAAGACTGTGCTCGCACATCCGCCGGTCGCCCGTACACTCCAGTCTTATGCAGAAGCTGCAGCGATTGCTCCACCATCCCAAGCACCGCCTAATTATCGACGTTGCAACAAGGTGGAACGCCACCCTGCACATGGTTGAGCGGCTGTGCGAACAGAGGCAGGCCATAATGCATTTGTTGGAGGATACACGGCCAGGCACGTTGAGAGCAGATATGGAGTTGACAGTTGTGTAGTGGTCGAAGCTGAACGACCTCTGTAAAGTCCTTCAGTGTTTTGAGGAATGCACACGGCTGGTAAGCGCAGACGACGCCATCCTAGGCATGAGCATCCCACTTACGTGTCTGCTCATGCAAACTTTGACGCACCTTAAGGAGCAGGCGTCTGCAGCCAATGTTGACGAGGAGGAAGAGGAGGAGGGAATCCTTGATGACATTCAGCCATTGTCTGCTCAGGGACCTCTCCTGGACGAGGTGGAGGAAGAAGAGGATGAGGAGGATGATGATGGGGATGATTACTTAAGGGAGGAGGATGCATCTCGTGGGGCAAGTGAAAATGTTGGCGTGGCAAGGTCTGGTACTGGGTTTGTGCGTGACTGGAGGGATGTGGATTTGCCAGAAAGTGCTCCTCCAACCAGCACTCGCAGTGCATCATTGACACCGGGAACATTGGCCCACATGTCAGATTATGCCTTGCAGATCCTAAAAAGGGACCCCCGCATTGCCAAAATGATGAACGATGACGACTACTGGTTGGCCAGCATCCTTGATCCAGGCTATAAAGGCAAATTACAAAACATCATGTCACACGAGAACCTTGACCTAATATTTGCTAATAAACAAGCAACTCTGGTAAACCGGTTGGTTGAGGCATTCCCAGCACACAGCAGCGGTGATGGTTCTCACACGAGCCGTACGGGCCGGGGGCAGCTTGGCAGAGGTGTTCGTGGTGCACACAGCAGAAGTGGCGTTGGAGACAGGGGTTTCATGACAATGTTGTGGACTGATTTTTCAAGTACCGCTCACACAACTGGTAATACTGCATCGATGGAAAGTGACAGGAGACAGCAGTTGTCAATTATGGTTACAAACTACTTTTCCTCCCATATCGATGTTCTCCCGCACAGGTCATTCCCCTTTGACTATTGGGCCGCTAAACTGGACACCTGGCCTGAATTGGCACAATATGCCTTACAGGAGCTCGCTTGCCCAGCTGCAAGTGTGCTATCGGAAAGAGTCTTCAGTGCAGCTGGATCAATCCTGACAGACAAAAGGACCCGTCTGTCAACCCAAAATGTGGATGGTCTAACCTTCATTAAAATGAACCATGCATGGGTTTCCAAGGATTTTGTCCCACCTTCCCCTGATAACACATAGGGTGACAGAAAAATGGCTTGCTTTGGTCCTCCTCTTCCTGGGACTTGAACAATTTCGCCTTTTGCATCAGCTGAATGTCCAACATCAACATATGCCATTTTCTAAAACTCCCGAACTATGCTGCCTCCCCCCCCATGGCTGGGGTCACCACCTAGCGCATGAAACCGTGCGAGTGCCGTTGCCCTGGACAGGTGGGTAGGCCGACTCTCGGGTGCGGGCAGTGGCACAGGGTCCCTCATAGTGCAATCAAGTGTCTCTGACGGTGGTGGTGCACACCTGCCGTCAGACACACCGCCGTACTATGAGGGGCCCAGTGCCAGTACCGATGCCCACGAGTGGGCCCCCCTTGCTTGGGCAGGGCCCCAGCATTTGCAATCTTTACCTCTCCCTGCTCCTTCGCTGTGTAGTCTGGGCCGTCAAATCCATACTGGGCCTGACACCGTCTGAGCCTGCCTCCTGATCTATAGACATATATTTTGAATGTGTACACTATGCTATCCATACATGTTATCCGGTGATACGGTACCCTTTCTCACCTTTGTGCAATCACGAGTAATCCATACTGGGCCTGACACCGTCTGAGCCTGCCTCCTGATCTATAGACATATATTCTGAATGTATACACTATGCTATCCATACATGTTATCCGGGGATACAGTACCCTTTCTCACCTTTGTGCAATCACGTGTAATCCATACTGGGCCTGATACCGTCTGAGCCTGCCTCCTGATCTATAGACATATATTCTGAATGTGTACACTATGCTATCCATACATGTTATCTGGGGATACGGTACCCTTTCTCACCTTTGTGCAATCACGTGTAATCCATACTGGGCCTGACACCGTCTGAGCCTGCCTCCTGATCTATAGACATATATTTTGAATGTGTACACTATGCTATCCATACATGTTATCCGGTGATACGGTACCCTTTCTCACCTTTGTGCAATCACGTGTAAGCCATACTGGGCCTGACACCGTCTGAGCCTGCCTCCTGATCTATAGACATATATTCTGAATGTATACACTATGCTATCCATACATGTTATCCGGGGATACGGTACCCTTTCTCACCTTTGTGCAATCACGTGTATTCCATACTGGGCCTAACACCGTCTGAGCCTGCCTCCTCATCTATAGACATATATTCTGAATGTGTACGCTATCCATACATGTTATCTGGGGATACGGTACCCTTTCTCACCTTTGTGCAATCACGTGTAATCCATACTGGGCCTGATACCGTCTGAGCCTGCCTCCTGATGTACAGACATATATTTGAATGTGTATGCTATCCATACATGTTATCCGAGGATACGGTACCCTTTCTCACCTTTATGCAATCACGTGTAATCCATACTGGGCCTGACACCGTCTGAGCCTGCCTCCTGATCTATAGACATATATTTTGAATGTGTACACTATGCTATCCATACATGTTATCCGGGGATACGGTACCTTTTCTCACCTTTGTGCAATCACGTGTAAGCCATACTGGGCGTGAGAACCGCTGGCGAGCTGTTAAGCAAGCTACAGCACCTGTGGCTTGCACACGTAAGTTTTTCATTTTTTCAGGAATGACGGTTAGGCCTAATTCCGGAACTGCGGTTGACCTGCACTTACTGGGAAATCATCGTTCGCGAGTAATAATTGTAATCAGTGATCCCCATCGCTAACGTTGTTCAGCGGGTTATCTGCACCTGTAAGCGACAAACGCTGGCCTTTTCAGTGTAGCGCACATGCAGCCACGGACATGTAAGGGCATGACACACCAGTTATTGGCCAATCTCACGTGCCAGAGCCTCTAGTAAGCCGGACTCGGACCGCGGGGCATGACGGAGTCTCGTTCGTTAGCGGAATTAAGCTTGCAATGTGTGCATCTTTTTTGTGGCTGGGTGGTTGAGGTTGCCCGTGTTGAGTCAAATTACGCCGTAGGCTCCACTCCTGGTTGTGCCCTTCTGGACATTCCTTTAAAGTTCAGCTTTGCAACCATACTGCCCACGTAAAACAAACACTTTGCCTTCATGAATGCTGTTTGGAGGGTCGTGACTCGTGGGAATAACGCCGCCCAATTAGTTAACCTGCTAGAGAGATCCTTCGTTGCTCCCAAGCATGACATCACACTCCCTAGGAAGAAGGTAATGCCACTGTGGCGACCGTACTCCTGGGGGCGACACAAGTGCACTGATGCCCAGCCACTGCTCGATGAATCTGCTGGTACATTGACCCTGACCCCTACATTCCCCTCGCACGCTACACGGCCTGAATCTGACCCTGATGAAACTCAGGTTACCCTTCCCATATACAGTTCCATCTTACACGGTGACAAAGAGGAAGCTGCAGATGAAAGTGCAGGTTCGGCCCACCCGCGTCAGACACACCACCGTACTATCAGGGGCCCTGTGCCAGTGCCGTCGCCAACGAGTGGGCCCCCCCTGCTTCCTCAGGATCACAGCACTTGCAAGGTTGAAATACTGTGCAGTGAGATGGAAGATGGGGACGACGAGGAGTCCAGACTAGTACAGGGATTCCCTAGCGAGGAGACTTATTTCATTGTTTTCAATGTTGGGACAGCAATTTTTGGGGAGCACTATACTCTGGAGAATGATAGATGGGGCCCACCATACACTGGAACATTCCAAAGGTGGACATCAGACACTGGAGCAGCATTTACAGGGCCCATTACACACTAGAGCATTAGAAATGGGGCCCATTATGTTTGGAGCATTATTTGGGCCCATAAGACAGTGGAGCTTCATCCATGGGGACCAACATATACTGTAGCATTATGTGGAGCTCATCATATACTGTTTCAAACATTATATGGGACCAATGATTCTGTATGGAGAAATAGATGGGCCTCGTCATGAGATGTAAAAAGTGAAGTATTTTTCATTGTACTATACCGCTATTTCTCTGCCGTATCGGAGCATCATGAGTTGTGGTATGTGTTAAAGGGGCGCTCTTTTGCCCAGGGCACATGAAAACCTGGAGCCAGCCCTACCCCCACAACTTTAGCCAAATAACCCCCATTTTTCAGTGCGTAACTTGTATTATGAAGTTAATTATGGTTGACAAGCTTAAGTAAGAAGAATTGATGCTTTTGGCATTCAAATGGGCACTGTAGGTGTGTTTCCTGTCCTCCACTCACTGCCGACTTTAATTCCCCATTGACTTACATTGGGTTTCGTGTTTCGGTCGGACCCCCGACTTTTCCCTATAGTCGTCCGATTTTGCTTGACCCGACTTTTGGAAAAGTCGGGTTTCATGAAATAAAACTCGACCCTAAAAAAGCAAAAGTTGCTCAACTCTAATAATTACGCTACTGTTTGGGTTGGCTTCGAACCCCTCCATTAAGTCTATAACTTAAGTGGAGAAACCAGGAGCTGGTAGCAGCGTGGTGTGCGCGGCTGGCGAGGCTAGCTGGCAGTACAGAAGGGTCTTATATTGCTGAATGAGTGGTTGAGGCCACAGCATTGATAATTCCCTTACTGCCTTAGTCTAATTCCCCGTGCACAACAAGCAGCCCGTCCGGCGACTAATTATCCTAGGTGCAGTTCCCTGACTGACCTGAGGGTAAGGGGGGCGCTGGAGAGCTGCGAGTTCCAAAGTGGAACTGAGAAAGTGGGATATACATAAATCCCCGCAGTTCTTGGAAGGTTGTTAGCAGTGGTGGGGCATCCAAAATACCCCCCTGCGGTAAATTATCAGAGCAAGATTAGCTTGCTGTATTTTTGTCACATGGTGCCAGTGGTGGGATAACTAAGATAAGCCCCCACTGTGCCTGTGATAGCCATGTGCCGGCTGTGTGTCGTGTCCCTCTGTCCGCTGATACACCGGTGTCAGTGGTGGGATCGTGACATATTGGTGGCATAGGGTCCGCTGTCCGACGCAATTTGGTGGCAGTGGTCCGCCGTTCCTCACATATTGGTGGCAGCGGTGGGATAACAAAGATAAGCCCCCACTGTGCCTGTGATAGCCGTGTGCCGGCAGTGTGTCATGTCCCTCCGTCCGCGGACAAACCCGGTGGTGGGATCGTGACCTATTGGTGGCACAGGGTCCCCTGTCCGTCACAATTTGGCGACAGCGGTCCTCCGTTCTTCACACTATGTACAAGAGTATAACTACTATAATACTGCCTCCTGTGTACAAGAATATAACTACTATAATACTGCCCCCTATGTACAAGAAAATAACTACTATAATACTGCTCCTATGTACAAGAATATAACTACTATAATACTGCTCCTATGTACAAGAATATAACTACTATAATACTGCCCCTATGTACAAGAATATAACTACTAGAATACTGCTCCTATGTATAAGAATATAACTACTATAATACTGCCCCTATGTATAAGAATATAACTACTATAATACTGCTCCAATGTACAAGAATATAACTACTATAATACTGCCCCTATGTACAATAATATAACTACTATAATACTGCTCCTATGTATAAGAATAACACTACTATAATACTGCCCCTATGTACAAGAATATAACTACTATAATACTGCCCCTATGTACAAGAATATAACTACTATAATACTGCCCCTATGTGTAAGAATATAACTACTATAATACTGCCCCTATATACAAGAATATAACTACTATAATACTGCTCCTATGTACAAGAATATAACTACTATAATACTGCTCCAATGTACAAGAATATAACTACTATAATACTGCCCCTATGTACAAGAATATAACTACTATAATACTGCTCCTATGTATAAGAATAACACTACTATAATACTGCCCCTATGTACAAGAATATAACTACTATAATACTACCCCTATATACAAGAATATAACTACTATAATACTGCTCCCTATGTACAAGAATATAACTACTATAATACTGCCCCTATGTGTAAGAATATAACTACTATAATACTGCCCCTATATACAAGAATATAACTACTATAATACTGCTCCTATGTATAAGAATATAACTACTATAATACTGCCCCTATGTACAAGAATATAACTACTATAATACTGCTCCAATGTACAAGAATATAACTACTATAATACTGCCCCATGTACAAGAATATAACTACTATAATACTGCTCCTATGTATAAGAATAACACTACTATAATACTGCCCCTATGTACAAGAATATAACTACTATAATACTGCCCCTATGTACAAGAATATAACTACTATAATACTACCCCTATATACAAGAATATAACTGAATATAACTACTATAATACTGCTCCCTATGTACAAGAATATAACTACTATAATACTGCCCCTATGTGTAAGAATATAACTACTATAATACTGCCCCTATGTACAAGAATATAACTACTATAATACTGCCCCTATATACAAGAATATAACTACTATAATACTGCCCCCTATGCACAAGAATATAACTACTATAATACAGCCCCTATGTACAAGAATATAACTACTATAATACTGCTCCTTTGTAAAAGAATATAACTACTATGATACTGCTCCTATGTAGAAGAATATAACTACTATAATACTGCCCCTATGTACAAGAATATAACTACTATAATACTGCCATATGTACAAGAATATAACTACTATAATACTGCCCCCTATGTACAAGAATATAACTACTATAATACTGCCCCTATGTACAACAATATAGCTACTATAATACTGCCCCTATGTACAAGAATATAACTACTATAATACTGCCCCCTATGTACAAGAATATAACTACTATGATACTGCTCCTATGTACAAGAATATAACTACTATAATACTGCCCCTATGTACAACAATATAGCTACTATAATACTGCCCCTATGTACAAGAATATAACTACTATAATACTGCCCCAATGTACAAGAATATAACTACTATAATACTGCCCCTATGTACAACAATATAGCTACTATAATACTGCCCCTATGTACAAGAATATAACTACTATAATACTGCCCCAATGTACAAGAATATAACTACTATAATACTGCCCCTGTGTACAAGAATATAACTACTATAATACTGTCTCTATATCAGGATGTCAGGTCATTATATGTGAGTGGAGTTTGCATGCTCTACACTTCTATCCTACTCTTTTTGTGTTGTATACAGCTCTCGGTGTCTCCTATTTGATATATACAGCAGTTTGTGACATATTCAGTAGTCTCAATGTATCCTATGTGATGTATTCAGCAGAGTATCATTATATCCTATGTGCTGTATATACAACACTATCAGTGTGTCCTATGCACTGTATACAGGAGAGTCTAAGGCTGAGTTCACACGTGGCGTTTTTTTCGCGTTTCCGCGGCGGTTTTAACCACGCGATTTTGCCGCGAAAACGCGAAAAATAAGCATCCCATGCATTCCTATGGGATTCCGCAATGCTGTGCTAATGCTGCGGTTTTTACCGCGGCGGAATCGCTTTGCGGTAAAAAACGCAGCATGCTCATTAATTTGCGGAATCGCGGCGATCCCGCACCCATAGCAATGCATTGTTCCGCTTACTTCCCGCATGTGGCTGTGCACACCATGCGGAAAGAAAGCAGAACAATTGCGGATGGTACCCACGGTCTGGAGGAGAGGAGACTGTCCTCCGGGCTTTGGGTACCATATCCCTGTAAAAAATATAATTTAAAATAAAAAATATTGTTATTCTTACCTTCCGGCGTCCCGCGCAGCATTCCCGCCTCTCTACACGCTTCCGGTCCCAGTAAGCCTTTGCGAAAATGCCCGCAATGGCATCCGTTCTCGCGGGATCGCGAAGTCTCGCGGTCATTCGCGTGACGTCATCGCGAATTACCGCGAGACATCACGATCCAGCGAGAACGGACGTCATCGCGGGCATTTTCGCAAAGGATTACTGGGAACGCCTGCGCGGTACGTCGGAAGGTAAGAATAACACTATTTTTTATTTTTTTTTACATTCTATCTTTTACTACTGATGCCGCATAGGCGGCCTCAGTAGTAAAAATTTGGTCACACTCGTCAAACACTATGTTTGATGAGTGTGACCAACCTGTCAATCAGTTCTCCAAGCGATGCTACAGATCGCTTGGAAAACGCTAGCATTTTGCAAGCTAAATACGCTTGCAAAATGCTAGTTTTTCCGCGGGAAAATCACGTGAATTTAAAATGCGATTTTCCCCTGGAATGGAATTCCGGAATTCTCGCAGTAATTTCCGCGAGAGTTCCTGTACGTGTGCACTTAGCCTTAGTGTCTCCTGTGTGCTGTATATACAACAGTCTCTGTGCCTCCTATGTTATGTAAACAGCAGTCTCAATAATTTCAATATGATGTATACAGCAGAGTCTCAGTGTATCATTTGCACTATATACAGCAGTGTATATGTCTCCTATTTGATGTAGATAAAGCAGTCCCAGTGTCTCCTATGTGATGCATATAGAGTAGTTATAGTGTCTTCTCTGTGATGTATGCACAGCAGTCTCAGTGTCTCCTATATGATTTATTTACAGTATTTTCAGTGGTTTATATGTGATGTATATACAGTAGCCTCAGAGTCTCCTATGTGATGTACATACAACAGTCTCAGTGTCTGCTATGTGATGCATATAGAGCAGTTGTAGTGTCTTTTCTGTGATGTATGTACAGCAGTATAAGTGTCTCCTATGTGCTGTATTTACAGTATTCTCAGTGTCTCCTATGTGATGTATACAACGGTCTCAGTGTCTCCTATGTGATGTACATGCAACAGACTCAGGGCATTCTATGTGTTGTATATGCAGTAGTCTTTTGACTTCCAGGCTCCAGATCTCATTATTCACTTCTGCTTTGAATTTGAGACTGTAATCACTTTATAGACAATCATCTTGGCTACTCAAACTTAAATTTGAATTGCAACTATTTAGCATATGATTATTTAAGCAGATTCTTGACATGTCACTGCATTGTTTCAGTTTTGCTCTTAAACATCTAAATTATAAGTTTTATTATTTTGTTAGTATTTTGTAAATTCACCTTTGGCGTTCACCACTGCCTGAATCCTTCTGGGCGGCTCTCGATCAGATTCAAACATGTGTTGACTGAAATTTGATCTCAGGTCTAAGTTGATGCATATTGGTCGACTCACTTTGGTATGTATTCTATTTTTTCTTCAATTCTACCCACAAGTGTTGGATTGGTTTGAGGCCTGTAGACTGTGGGGGGCCAATCCAGCACCTCTACTTTTCTTGTCCTGTTTGAATTACTGACTGGGTGGATCAGGCAGTAGATATCTGGACTTCAGAAAAGCATGGGCTTGCCAAGGCTACGGTTAGGTGGATACATAACTGGCTCAGTGATCATACTCAGAGTGGAAATAAATGGTTACACATCCAATTGGAAAAGTGTTTCAATCTGAGTATGCCCCATTAATAACCACTCTTTGTTTTCTATCACTAAGCCAGCTCCCTACCCATCTACACACATTTTCCCCCAGCCCAAGCTTTCTCATCTTACTTACCAATCTTTTCTGTGGAACAGAGTCACATGCTTTAGAGAAGTCGAGATAAATGACATCCAATGATTCTCCTTGGTCCATTTGAGAGCTTACATCCTCATAGAAGCTGATCAGGTTAGTGTGACAGGAGCGATCCTTCATAAATCCATGTGGATATGGAGTTAAACATTTATTAACATTGAGATATTCCATAATGGTATCCCTTAGAAACCCTTCAAAAATTTTACCCACAACAGATGTTAAGCTTACCGGCCTATAGTCTCCAGGTTCCCTTTTACACCCCTTTTTGAATACTGGTACCACATTTGCCGCCAATCAAAAGGAACAGACCCTGTTTCTATAGAATCTTTAAATATAAGGAATAGAGGCCTGTCTATCACATTACTTAACTCCCTTAATACCCGAGGGTGAATGCCATCAGGGCCTGGTGATTTGTCAATTTTAATCTTACTAAGGCGGTTCTGCACTTCTTCCTGGGTTAGGCAGGTGATACTTAATGGGGAGTTTTCATTATCACTCTTCATTTCCCCTGGCAAATCCTTTTCCTGTGTGAACACTGTTATGAAAAAGTATTTAAAACATTTGCTTTTCCCACATCGCTCTCTATGATTTCACCCTCATTGTTCTTTAAAGGGCCGACACCATCAATTTTAATCTTTTTACTGTTTATATAATTAAAGAATAGTTTGGGGTTTGTTTTAATTTCCTTAGCAATGAGTCTCTCAGTTTCCACTTTTGCTAAATGTTTTTGTTTTTTACACATTTTATTTTTTTCTCTATAACTTTTTAATGCTTCTTCATTGCCTTCTTGTTTTAGCTTCTTAGATGCCTTGTTCTTATTTATTGCCCTTTTTACATCCTTATTTAGCCACATTGGTGTTCTCCTGTTCCTAGCCCTTTTATTTCTGTACGGTATGGATAGCTCGCAGTGGGTGTGTAAAACTGATTTAAATATTTTCCATTTATTTTCTGTGCTCCTATGTTTGAGGACATTGTCCCAATCCATTCGGGAAGGTCCTTTCTTAGCTGATCAAACTTTGCTTTCCTGAAATTCAGCGTTTGTGTAACCCCCTTCCAGGGCACCTTACTGAAGGACAAGTGGAATTGTGTTATATTGTGGTTACTGTTCCCTAGGTGCCATCGACTCGGACTTCTGTTATTCTATCTGGCCTGTTGCTTAACATTAAGTCCAGAAGGGCTGTCCCTCTAGTTGGGCCCGGCACAAGTGGTGACAGATAATTATCCTTGGTCACTGACAGAAGTTGGTTTCCTTTCTGAGATACGCAGGTTTCGGTTTCCAGTCTATGTCGGGGTAGTTGAAGTCCCCCATAATAATCACCTCATTGGGATTTGCTGCTTTGTCTATTTGTTTCAATAATACATTTTCGGTGGTTTCTGTTATATTTGGTGGCTTATAACAAACCCCTATGAGGATTTTATTACTTTTCCCTCCTTGTATCTCCACCCATAGAGACTCCACCTCTTCATTTCCCTCTTGTATATCTTCTCTTAGTGTGGGCTTTAAAGTGGACTTTATATATAGACAGACTCCACCCCCTTTCCTTTTTTTACGATCCTTCCTAAACAAATCATATCCTTGCAAGTGAGCAGCCCAGTCATAGCTGTCATCTAACCATGTCTCAGTTATTCCTACTAGGTCGTATTTTTCCTCATACATTACCAACTCCAGATCTTCCATCTTATTGGTCAGGCTTCTTGCGTTGGTCAGCATGCAGGAAAGAAGTTTTGCTTCCTTTTTCTTAGCTTCCTTCTGAGTACCGTGTCTTGGGTCCTCTGTACCACATCTAGTATCCTTGATTAGTTTGTCCTTCTGCTGCATGTTCTTGTCGGCTGTTTTTCCTCCCATCCCCTCTTCTTCTAGTATAAAGCCCTCCTGATGAGTGTGGCAAGTCTTCTGGCGAATGTGTGTTTCCCAGGTTCTGATCTTGAATACTGTGTCCAGTTCTAGGCGCCACATTGTAAAAATGACATTGAAAAACTGTAACAAGTTCAGAGAAGAGCTACAGGCATGATGAGCGTACTCCAAAGGAAGTCCTGCGAGGAACGGTTAAAGGATTTGGGAATGATTAGCTTGAATAAAAAGGCTAAGAGCAGACTTAATCGCTGTCTACAAATATCTGAAGGGATGTCATAGTGTGGAATGATCATCATTATTCTCATTTACACATGAAAACATGAGAAGCAATGGAATAAAACTGAAAGGGAGAAGATACAGATTAGATGTTAGAAAAAACTTTTTGACAGTGAGGGTGATCAATGAATGGAACAGGCTGCCATGAGAGGTGGTGAGTTCTCCTTCAATGGAAGTCTTCAAACAGAGGCTGAACAGCCATCTGTCTGGGATGATTTAGTTAATCCTGCTTTGATCTATCTGAGATGGTTTAGTGAATCCTGTATTGAGAAGGGGGTTTGTCAGGAAGATATTAATTATTTTCCATTGTTCTGGGGACACAGCCAGAGCTGGCCTACTGCTCCTCCCACCATTGGTTTCTGTAGGACCAAGTCTTACATGCAGCCTTCTCTCTCTGTGAATTTCCACCCCCCCACCTCTTCAGGCAAATGGTCAGGTTGGAATGTGGAGTTTTATTGCCTGCCAGCACTAGTAGAGCTGAATGTGTTCTCCCTCCAAAAATCTTTTTGTCTTCTAGGCATAACACTCAAAGTCAAATTTAATAATACATATTAATCCCATAAACATGAAAATTAGATTTCCAGGATCTTGGCATTTGGGGTTACCCATGGCAGCGTTTTTGTGGCATTTAGGGCTATCAGAAACCTGGGAAATTAATTTCTGCCCACCAGCAAATCACAGACATACTGTATGTGGACTCTAAAAAAATTGTAAAATCACAAGGGAAAAAAATAATGCTAATATCTTTGACCTGTGAGTTTCCAGACCAAAGATATGAAGAAAAAAGTTATTGATAACTTTCCAAGATATGTGTACCTCCCAGAAAACAGCCCATATGAGAGGTCAGCAAAGTGGGAGTTCCTAGTTTTATGGCCAAAGCATAAAACAAGAACGTCCATCTTTGGCATTCATTCAGAGCCAAGAGAGACAGCTAGACACCATGCTGTGGTACTGGATCATTTCTTTGGGAACTCTCTTCCCCTTTATCGACACGACATACCTGTGACTGAGATTTAGTGTTTCGTATTTTTATTCCTATTATTTCATAACTTTATACATATTTGTATTTTGTCTCTTTTGTATTCTTCATTCTTTTTATCTTTTGTAAACACTGCTGATTTTTCCGGAGTAAAATTATAAAGTTGCTAGCTTCGTTCTTCTTGCTCTATGAGCGATCCACCCCATGCTTCGCGCAAATTCACGTTACCAAACTGGTGTCAGATCCACCGATAAGAGGTCGGTGGTGGCAGCATAATTTTCATATTTATGTGGTGTTGGGGACTTGATGACTGGATTGAGGTATATATGTATTGACTCCTGGAGTGGACCCTCTGGGTCTTGACATCAACCCACCCTGGGCGAGCTGACCTAGTGAAGACCACCCCCTATACAAGAAGCGTCAGGGGCAGACCTAGGGGGGTAAAGTACCACGACTGCTGGAACCAGATGGCCAGCTCAAAGGAGGCACAATAGAGCGTGTCTAGCAAGGTGAAGGTGGGGCACGCAGAATACAGGAGTGTGTAGAGCATGTACACGGGGGCACGCAGGGTACGGGATGGTGCTAAGCATATACACGGGGACACGCAGGGTACAGGGTAGTGCAGGGCGTGTGCACGGGGGCACGTTGGGTACAGGAGTGCGTATAGCGTGCACAGACAAGCACGCCCGGGTACGAGGCAAAACAGAGCGCATGCAGGGAAGCACGCCTGGGTGCAAGGCAAAGCAGAGCGCATGCTGGAAAGCACGTCGGGGTACAGGCTAGTGGACCTGAGCACAGAGCGTGGCCAAGCAGCCAAGCAAGGAAGACAAAGTGATAATCAGGTGCCACCTACAGGAAGAGGCAGCCTGATATAGGGAGTTTGTGCTGGGACTTGCGGGTCAGGTCCTCCAGGACCATAGAGACGTCAGAGATGGCATGGCCTTAGTCAGGCTACGAAGCCCTGGAGCCGAGAGTGCAGCCATCGAGTCAAGCGCGAGAGGTGCGCGTGCGCACCCGACGGGACCCCGGACCGGCCACGAAACACGACAATATATTTGTTCCTATCCAGAACCGGTGGCATATTTACATCCCGTCACATCACGGGCCGCAATATTCAACATAAATTATAGCAACTGCGCTGTCTTATCCTCTGGCAAGGGTGCGCCGGAGAGCTGCAAGTTCCTGACTAAAAGATAAACTGTTTCATCACAGGGTTGAACACAATGACCCTGGAGGCCCCTTGCAACTCTAACATTCTATGATTCTATGTAGTCTTTTTCATGCCCATAGTACACAATGTAACTCATCTTGCAGGATAATCACGTATAGCTCAGCACTGAGACCACCCTCGAACCTGGTCAAGTGCCCGATGCCTTTGACAACTTGCCATTTCCTTCAATTTCTCAATCCGTTAGCCCCTTTTTCTCTTTAGTCTATTGACTTTCGTGTCATTGCTCCAAATCATCCATTTCAAATCTTTAACCCCTTAGCGACAGAGCCAGTTTGCAGCTTAATGACCAGGGCAATTTTTACAATTCTGACCACTGTCCCTTTATGAGGTTATAACTCCGGAACGCTTTAATGGATCCCACTGATTCTCATTATCTTCGATAAGTCTTGTGTTTATTTATGAAAAAAATGGAAAATGTGGCGAGAATTTTGAAAATTTTGCAATTTTAAAACTTTACATTTTTATGCGCTTAAATCAGAGAGATGTGTCACACAAATTTCTTAATAAATAACATTTCCCACATGTCTACTTTACATCACCACAATTTTGGAAGCAAAATTTTTTTTTGTTAGGAAGTTATAAGGGTTAAAAGTTGACCAGCGATTTCTCATTTTTACAGCAAAATTTACAAAACCATTTTTTTTAGGGACCACATCATATTTAAAGTCATTTTGAGGGGTGTACATGACAGAAAATACCCAAAAGTGGCACCATTCTAAAAACTAGACCCCTCAAGGTGCTCAAAACCACATTCAAGAAGTTTATTAACCCTTTTTGTGCTTCACAGGAACTAAAGCAATGTGGAAAGAAAAAATTAACATTTAACTTTTTTTGCAAAAAATTTACTTTAGAACCAATTTTTTTTATTTTCACAAGTGTTAAAAGAGAAAATCAACCAAAAAATTTGTTGTACAATTTCTCCTGAATACGCCGATACCCCATATGTGGGGGTAAACCACTTTTTCAGCACACGGCAGAGCTCGCAAGGGATGGAGCGCCATTTGACTTTTTCAACGCAGAATTGGCTGGAATTGAGATCGGATGCCATGTTGTGTTCAGAGAGCCCTTAATGTGCCTAAACAGTGGAAACCTCCAACAAGTGACCCTATTTTGGAAACTAGACCCATTAAGGAACTTATCTAGATGTGTAGTGAGCACTTTGAACCTTCAAGTGCTTCACAGAATTTTATAACGTAGAGCCGTGAAAATAAGAAATCCATTTTTTTTCCACAAAAATGATCTTTTCGCCCCCAAATTTTTATTTTTACAAGGGTAACAGGAGAAATCATACCCCTGCAGTTATTGTGCGATTTGTCCTGAGTACGCTGATACCCCTTATGTGGGGGGGAACCACTGTTTGGGTACATGGGAGAGCTTGGAAGGGAAGGAGTGCCATTTTGGAATGCAGACTTCGATGGAATGGTCTGCGGGCATCATGTTGCGTTTGCAGAGCCCCTGATGGGCCTAAACAGTGGAAACCCCCCACAAGTGACCCCATTTGGGAAATTAGACCCCCTAAGGAACTTATCTAGATGTGTGGTGAGCACTTTGCACCCCCAAGTGCTTCACAGAAGTTTTTAAGCGCAGAGCCGTGAAAATAAAGTCTTTTTTATTTCCACAAAAGTGATTTTTTAGACCCAATTTTTAGACCCCCAAAGTTGGTAAATAGTGGAAACCCCTCAATTCTTGCTCCAATCCTAACCCCAACACACCCCTAACCCTAATCCCAACCCTAACCCTAATCCCAACCCTTATCCCTGATCCTAATTCTAACCCTAATTCTAGCCCTAGCCCTAACCCGAGCCCTAACCCTAGCCCTAGCCCTAACCCTAACCCTAGTCCAACCCTAACCCTAACCCTAGCCCTAACCCTAGCCCAACCCTAACCCTAGCCCAACCCTAACCCTAACCCTAGCCCAACCCTAACCCTAGCCCAACCCTAACCCTAACCTTAGCACAACCCTAGCCCTAGCCCTAACGACATGACGAGAATCTGCATAACTAATCATATGCTAAATAGTTACAAGTCACATTTATGTAGGAGATAGCCAAGATGATTGTCTATAAATGGTGGCGGTCTAACATTGGAATCAGTAGTGGATGGTGAGATATGGAGCCTGAAGATCAGAAGGTCAAAACATTGTTATCCTTTGCTCTTTACTGTATATACAGCAGTCTCAGCATCTCCTATGTGATGTAAATAGTGCAGTCTCGGTGTCTTCTATGTGATGTTGTTAGGGCTGGTGGAACGCACCAAATTATAACATAATATAGGTGTGTTCGCAGCCCGGGGTCCACTGTGCAGAGGTGGTACACTGCTGCTAGGTAATGGCGGAAGAATAGAGCGGTGTAAAAACAGTCTCACGTGGGTTACGTCACCCAATGTGAACAGGTGCGAACTCTGTTAATACACAGATTCGCACAACCGCTAAACGTAGATGCCGGAGCCTGTTTAGCTCACAGAGCCCGGCCAAAAGAGTGCACAGTGTACGGCCACAGAACTCTACCCCAAGGACATGGGGTTAGAGTCCCTCTAGGCCCACTGAGCGCACGGCGTCGCTGCCGCAAGCGCCGCTATAGATGCTGGCTATGAAGTGGAGCACGTGCACTGAGGCGTGCCGAGTCCCTGGTGAGGACTGATGCCTGACTCAACCTCTGTCCTACCTACACCTAAGCCTGGGCGCTAGCAGGCTAGGCCGCACAACACATGCGTACCAAGGGTAGGGGTTTCTTAATGAGTCATTCACCAGAGACATTCATACGTGCATACATCACTCACTCCACACAGTCTGTAAATGCAGTCTATCCTAGCGCATGGCCGAGCGGCCATGCGAACCTTTTATAGCCGCGAGTGTCCAGGACCTTGCTGGCTTCTTGGATGGGCCAATCCGAACACGAGCAGGACCTGAGCACGTGACCTTCGATCTCCAATGGGAGATCACTCCACGGGCATGCTCAGTGGCCTGACATGGGGACTTAGTCTCTGGAGAATCTCGCTGCTGAGCAGCATGTATTGCCATAGATGTGCCAGAGGTGGCAGCAGCAAGCAAACCCACGGAGCTTGGCTGGGCAGAGTGCCTGGACCGATGAGTTTGCTGAGCAACCTCCTCTGCGGCTGGAGAGGAATGGGAGACCACTGGAAGTAAGGCTCGAGATTCTCGCTGTGCAGCGACAGAAATCCGACGCCTAACAGGTGTATACATCAGTCTGTTGAATCCTATGTGATGTATACACAGCAGTCTCAGTGTCTCGTATGTGATATATATACAGAAGTCTTGGCATCTCCTTTGTGATGTATATACAGCAGTCACAGTGCCTTCTATCTGATGAATATAGAGCAGTGCTAGGAAAACACAAGGTCATAGATAAATCCAAGGTCAAGCAACAAAGATCAGAATACAAGGCTATGATCACAGAGTGAATACACACCTCTTGAGCATAGCTACATTTGGCAGCAAACTAAGGTAGAGAGCTGACCAGATAACCAGGTAATTACTCTGAACAGGAGACACATGGATTAAGCCCTGGCCCTAATTACATGGCTAAACTGTCACTTAAGACTCTGACAGCTGAGTACGATCCAATTGGACGGCTGAGCTGTCCGTCACCATACTGACAGCTGAGCACCCCCTTGTCCTTGATTGGACAGCCACACTGATAGGATGAATTGTGACAGGGGGAGTTAATTACATTTTTGGTCAAATATAGCAGCTAATTTTTAATTTGATAACTATGTATGGAACAGGAATGATGTTAGAAGTATCCAAAGGGTCCTTGAATAAAAAATAAAAGGCTCCCTCCCCTGTAGGTAATGGTGGATGCCTGAGATACTATGTAAAGGGCTCCTGTTTTGTCTCCAGATCTGTACAATGTTTGTCAGATACATCATGTACATCACAGATTATACGGATCTTATATTGAAACCAAATGGAAAAAAACCTGCATTGTGTTAAAGAAATGTGGAAGAGAAGCAGAAAACACAAAGAACAGAAAAATCATAAAACCACCTGCTGAGAGTTATTACTTTGACAGGTATCAAGATTCTTCTTATCTTTATTCTTGTCTGTAAAGAGAAGAAACTTAAACCCAATATGTGGCCATGTGACCTGATTGTCCCAACCTGGATTCTTAAAGAGGTTTCTGAGGGTTCAGTGATGGTCAATGAAGCAGATCTGTGTTCTTCCAGCTGGGGTCGTGGTCCCCTAAGCTGGCATCCTGTAGAGTCACTTGGAACAGAGTCAAAGTCTCCTTATATAGTTCACAATTGTCCTTCAATCCAACATACACAGGTCAAGGGTCAGGTGTGATGAGGTTAACTTGCATTGTTTGATTATTTATAGTTTATCCTTCAATGCTTGCAAGTCAACAAACTACATGGCCTGGTATAATGTGTAATCAACATATCAGCCAACATCATTGATCAGTGACCTTGCGTCCCTATTTTGCAAAAATAACAGTACAAAAACTACTGTAGGAGCTGATATAAGAAGTAAATAACAACCATTCATCAATTTACAAAAATCAATTCATCCTACAAGAAGAGACAATACTTCAGACAATAGTCTATGATTCTGAGCTTATTGAATTTACATTTGGCATGATTAAGAAGAAATGATGTGTTGTCACAATTGGGAATAAAATAAGGGCAAAAACTGGCAACTTTTGACCTGGTGACAGGTGTGCTTTAAATATAAAAACAATTGGAAATTGGAGAATACCATTGCACATATGTAAAAAAATGGTCTGGGAAAACTCCTTTAAGACACTTTTGTGCATGTATTAGCTGACAGCCACACTGCTACCGTCTGATATGAATATTGTAGCAGCTTGTACCTTTAAACTCCATGCTTTTTTTTTCTTTATGGAAGTAAAGCAGTGTCTGACTCCTTCCCTTTATATTCTCTATGCTGCGCCTAAGCATCAGCTGTCATATTTGACTATCAGGTCACGTGCAAATATTAAGTATTTGGTGCAGAAATTTCTGCATCATTTCTGCATCTCTGGGATGCAAAGACGCAGTGTAAATACACACATTTTTTTATGCGTTTTTGATGCATTTTTAGACATGCGTTTTTGGTGCAAATTTTTCCATACTCATTAGTATGGGAGAAATCTGCAGCAAAAACGCTGAAGGAATTGACACGCTGCAGAATTAAGTCTGCAACAAATCTGCAAGTCACAAATAACCAGAGTGTGAATGAGACTTAAGGATTATCATAAAAGACTGTATGTCAGTCGCTCTCAGTCCTAAAAAATGGCAAATAAAAGGTATCACAACATTGCAATAAAGTGTACAACAAGTCAAGATCGCCTGCAGGTGCGCTGTCTCTTTAAGGCAGGCCACAGAGTATCAGCAGAGGCAGAGGTCTGTGTTCTGTGATCCTCTTCCTGCAGGATACACATACATGGCACAGATGTAAACACAATGTATCCAGGACTGGCTTCAATTTCCTCTCCATGGCTTTGTCTTTGTGGCTCCGCAATAAACAAAATCTCTAAAAAACAGAACATTGTAAAGGATCTGACAACCGTTCACAGTAAATAAGCAATCTGTGAGGTGCATCAGTGTATCTGCAAGATTTCTCTGGAAATAAGGTATCAGCTATAAAGTAAATGCAGGAATGTGTGCGGCATTGGCCAAGTGGTCGGGATCTTAATGGGAGCATTCAAAAACAGACACATAAGAGGTGCACGCATTCAGTCTGGGAGTAATTCTAACTTGGAAATGTGGTTGTCACTGGTAATTGAAGGTTCAGTTAGAGGAGTCTCCATTGCTCTCCCTTTGGTGAGTTGAACTTCACTTTGTCTCATCATGTTGGGATGATCACACTGCAATGACAGCGATAAGTCACTTGGCTATTGAATGACATCTGCTCCTCTATCAGGGCATGAGACTGATGAAAACTGCTCGTCCGCTATCAGGACATGAGACTGATGAAAACCACTCCTCCTCTATTAGGAAATGAGACTTATGAAAACCGCTCGTCCTCTATCAGGGCATGAGACTGATGAAAACCGCTCGTCCTCTATCAGGACATGAGACTGATAAAAACTGCTCATCCTCTATCAGTGCATGAGACTGATGAAAACCGCTCCTCCTCTATTAGGGCATGAGACTGATGAAAACTGCTCCTCCTCTATCAGGGCATGAGACGGATGAAAACCCGCTCCTCCTATATCAGGGCATGAGACTGATGAAAACCGCTCCTCCTCTATCAGGGCATGAGACTGATGAAAACCGCTCCTCTTCTATCAGAGAATGAGAATGATGAAAACTGCTCATCCTCTATCAGGTCATGAGACTGATGAAAACCGCTCCTCTATCAGAGAATGAGACTGATGAAAACCGCTCCTCCTCTATCAGGGCATGAGATTGATGACAGCCGCTCCTCCTATATCTGGGATTGGGACTGATTATAATGTAAGATATGATTTTGCAGAACTTTCTAGAATCTCCCATTGCTACACACTGAGGAGACCAGCCTGTTATATAGCTGCAACCCCCCTCTTCCCCCACAACTCACACACCAGCGTCTTCCTGCTTGCAGCTCAGTGAAATCTGAGATCACAATGAGGATTCTCTCCCCCCCTCCTTGCACAGCCAGGAAAGGAGGTCCCTTTGTTCTCTAGACATGTGCTGGGCTCAATATGAGTAGTATTAAAACAAGTCATATTGCAAAAATCATACACCACAGAGATATAATAATTACATTCCTGCGACGGGCACAAAACCAGGTTTTCTACCCCTAGTTTTCACGGTTCTAGCACCCCCAGAAACTGAGATATGGATTCCTTCTAAACTGTGTGCCCGAACTACTGCATATTTAGTTTTGAATTATTGTAAACCACAAACTACAAAGAATGATACCATGTGCGTGTTTGTGCGAACTTCCTCCTACGAGATACAATTATATTAACTTTTGTAGTTTGATTCTAAATCCAAGAGTAGGGGGCTGACCCTCTCCAATCTGCCCCTTCTGTGATGTCACACAACAGAGGCTACAAGGCATTCCCTTGGGAAAATCAGCCAGTTTGAGCTGGGGTTTGATGCTGACAAGACGTGCGGATGTCTTGGGATGTGTGGTTGGCCGCCCATCCCCTGAGCCACATGGGATGCCTAATACCAACTAAGCACATGTAAGTGTACTTTCTCTTTTCATCCATGTTATTTTCATATTTGCATTGTACATATTTACTGTCTCAATTTATAGCAACTTTATCTATGTAATCACTGTGCATTTTGGGAATAAATGATAAAATCTGTTAGCTCTGTCTCCATGCTCTAAGAAACAAACTATGCGCCTTTTTTAGATAATTACGCTACTGTTTGGGTTGGCTTCAAACCCCTCCATTAAGTCTATAACTTAAGTGGAGAAACCAGTAGCTGGTGGCAGAGTGGTGTGTATGGTTGGTTGGGCTAGTTGGCAGTCTTATTATGCTGAATAAGGGGGGCTGCGGCCACAGCATTGATAATTCCCTCACTGCAGTAGTCTAATTGCCCGTGCACAACAAGCAGCCCGTCCGGCGACTAATTATCCTAGGTGCAGTTCCCTGACTGACCTGAGGGTAAGGGGGTGCTGGAGAGCTGCGAGTTCCAAAGTGGAACTGAGAAAGTGGGATATACATAAATCCCCGCAGTTATTGGATGGTTGTTAGCAGTGGTGGGGCATCCAAAATAACCCCCCTGCGGTAAATTGTTAGAGCGAGATAAGCTTGTTGTATATTTTTGTCACATGGTACCAGTGGCGGGATAACTAAGATAAGCCCCCACTGTGCCTGTGTTAAAGCCGTGTGCCGGCAGTGCGTCGCATCCCTCCGTCCGCTGACATACTGGTGCCAGTGGAGGGATTGTGACGTATTGGTGGTACAGGGTGCTGGCACTGTCGTCACATATTGGTGGCGGCGGCGTGCTTTCTTCGTTCTTCACACTGATCACAGTTGTTCCTCCCTTATCCGGACATAGTACTGATGATACCCCTCTCCCTTTATCAGGGCATGGGACTAATATCTGTGGCTCCACCACTATCAGTTCATTGAACTAAGTGTGGGGAAGGTGACTTTATGGACGGACTTGACTGGAGGGAGAAGGGATGGTTTGTGCACTGGAGATGGATGGTAGTAATGACAGAAGGGAGACAGCTGGGGGTAGATGGAAAAGGGAGTGCAACACCTAGAATTGACCACAAGATGGCAGGGGGAGCGTAGTTCAGGACTTGACATGAGCTTAGGGTTTAGGAAACTGCTTAGTCAAGGGGGGCGGGGAGACAGGAACCCAGGAGGGAAATTCCCGAGGAAGGGGATAAATAGGACAGGACAGGGTTCCAGGCGAGGCAAGCCTCGGGAGGAGCTCAGGTGGAAGAGACTCAGTATAGAAGACTGATGACGGTGGAGAGCTCGACCAGGGGACTGACAGGAAGAGGCAGTCAGGGGGGTGGCCCTGACACAAAGGACCGCAGCACAGATGAGGCCTCGGGGGTACCGATTGGACGACGACCTCGGGCAGGTGAAGCGCTGGCGGTAGATTGGGCTAGGACAGCCCCAGCGAAAGATTCGCGAGGAACGACACTACAACTGAAGGAAAGGTGAAGGTACCCGGGCCTGGAAACGGAGAGCTGTAAAGGTGCTGCGGTGTATGGCTACGGTCGTCAGGAGGACGGCCAATAAACTTGGACCTGTTACAACTGAAATCTGCCTCCGTCTCACCTTTGCATCGTCTGGTCGCAGTAAGCAGTGGACCACCTCCCAATCTGGGCCCCTACTATATTTGGCATAGTCGGCAGGATCCGTCGCCGCTAATACTACACCTTCCGTGGCATGCCTGCGCCAGGAGAACCCAAAAAGGACTTGAGCTGCTCACCTGTGAATTACAAATTTGCTCGCCTGTGGATTACAAATTTCAGACCTGCTTTTGGGAGCCACTGACTGCCCCCCAGACATCGGGCGGAGAGGAGGAGTGACTGCGGGCTCTGCTAGAGCAGCCACCGAAGACATCACCTGGGAGCCTCCCCGTGGGACCCACGAGCCTGGAGGCTAGCCCTTCCGGACGGCGGGGTGAAGATCAGAGGCTGCGGGAGGAGCTTCGGGGTGGCCTGTCGGAGGCTGCGGCGCTGGGGAAGGTGAGAGGTCCCCCGGCCCAGCTGGCGGCTCTGCGACCAGCCCCCGCCGCGCGGCCTCCTGCGTTCCTGTGGGCCCGGCGGCGGAGGGCTTTGCGACGCCTCTGCCCGCGTCCCCGAGCCACCCCGCCCGGCAGCGCCACGTCCTGTGTCGCCGGTGAGGAGTCTGCCTGTGGCTGTCCCTGCCATGCTCTGCCTTGAGGCGGCAGCCTATCCATCGGGGCCTGCCGCCACCCCAGCCCCGTCTGTGACTCCGGTTGTGGCCTGCCCCACGGCCGCATCTGCGTCACCCTCGGAGTCGGCTGCAGCCTGCTTGTCGGGCTCTGCGGCCTATCCACTGGGACCCACGACTGCCCCTGCCCGTCGCCCGGCCCCAGCGGCTGCTGGGCCACTGGAATATGTGGCCGCCTCTGCCCCGCTCTCGACTTCGGCTGCGTCCCGCCCACCGGACTACGCGGCCTACACCGGGCCCTCCGTTTGGGTTGTGGAGGTCATACAGAAGAAGAAGGCCAGAGAGCGGGAGGTCTGGAGCCTGCTCCACGAGAGAGGGGAGGCTGGCATGGCGGCTTCCAGATCTACGGGGCGGCTCGTGTATACCAATTTGGAAAAAGGATACGGGTTAATTCGGGACCTCGCAAGCGGCCAGAAGGTATAGATCAACGTGACTTCCATCCGTCACGGCCGGGCTTTTCGGGAAGGGGACTTGGTGTCATACTACAAGGAGTACTGTCCTCGCAGCTACTATGCGTTAGCCGTGATTGTTGAACCCGAAAGCCATGAGCCCCCGTAAAAGGACCTCTAGAGACACTCCCAGCATCCTGGGAGCTCCACGGCTGTGGAGCCGCTTGCTACTGATGAGACATCGGCTATCAGTAGATGGCCCGGACCAGAGGCGTATCTAGGCTTTCTGGCACCCGGGGCAAGAATTTGGTTCGGCGCCCCCCCCCAAGTACATATGCGACTTGCACAGTTAGTCATGTACCCACGAGCCGCTCTTCCTAATGCTCTCAATGTTCAGTAAAAAACTGAAATCAGGAAGAGAAGCTCGTTGTCACAAGACCATAACTATGAAAATCGCATATGAGTGAAATGTCCATGTGATGACTACTGGAACCTGCAGAGCTGAATCCTGACATTGCAGCTTCTGAATTCTCACAACGAATGCACTGCACACTTTTAGGATTCTCCCTTGCCGATATACAGTCATGTCAGCACAAGTATGTGATTTGTATACTTCTGGCCACATTCCGACTAGACGTGCCCGGCCTCGCTCCGTTCATTTTCATTGAGTGAGGCCACACATGTCTAGTCAGCATGTGACTGTATGTATGTAAATTACCGGCACGAGAGAATCCTGACAGCGTTCAGTGAGCACTGTGAGAATTCAGAAGTCTGCAGACACATAGAATGACTGCAGACTCAGCGCAAACCTGGACAACCCCTGTAATGCTCCTAACAAATAAAAACATGAGAATTAGTCAGTGTCACAAATAACATTTACACCCAGGTACCTTATAGATGACGTCGTCTCTGCAGTCGTTCTCCTTTTCTTCTTCTTGTCCAGAACCCATGATGAGTTTTCTCATCCACAGCCATCTCTGTAGACTTCCATCTTCTCCGGTCTTCTGCAGCAAATCCCCACATGATCCCCTTAAAGATAGAAGTGTCATTATAATGCTCCCAAATAAAAATATCTGCAATATACTGTGGCCTCACACTATTCCCCTCCCTCCTCATACTGTCTCCTCATATATTTACCCCCTCACTCTCTATACTGTCTGCTCACACATATCCCTGACTCCCCATACTGTGTCCACATACATTCACCCGTTCGCACCCCTTACTGTCTGCACCCATCCCCCATACTGTTTCCTCATACTCTTCATTTTGTGTCCTCAAATCTCCCCACACACATTAAATACCATCGCCACTCCAAATCCCCCATCCCTAATCCCCCACACACATTAAGTACCCCCATCCCCACTCAATAACCCCTCATCCCTACTCCCAAATCCCCCCACACATTATGTACCCCCACTCCAAATCTCCCCACACATTATGTACCCCCACTCCAAGTCCCCCCACACATTAACCCCCATCCCCACTCATTAACCCCCATCCCCACTCATTAACCCCTCCACACATTAACCTCCATCTCCACTCATTAATCCCCCATCTCCACTCATTAATCCCCCATCTCCACTCATTAACCCCCATCTCCACTCATTAACCCCCCAATCATTAACCCCCATCCCCACATTAACCCCCCAATCATTAACCCCCATCTCCACTCATTAACCCCCCACATTAACCCCCATCACCACATTAATCCCATCTCCACTCATTAACCCCCATCCCCACACATTAACCCCCCACTCATTAACCCCCATCCCCACATTAACCCCCATCTCCACTCATTAACCCCCCACATTAACCCCCATCCCCACATTAATCCCATCTCCACACATTAACCCCCCAATCATTAACCCCCATCCCCACATTAACCCCCCACATTAACCCCCATCCCCACATTAATCCCATCTCCACACATTAACCCCCCATTCATAAACCCCCATCCCCACACATTAACCCCGATCCCCACATTAATCCCATCTCCACTCATTAACCCCCATCTCCACTCATTAACCCCCATGCATTAACCCCCATCCCCACATTAACCCCCATCCCCACATTAACCCCCATCCCCACATTAACCCCCATCTCCACTCATGAACACCCCCCATCTTCGGTGGTTCTTCAGCTCCACAGAGGAGCACACTTACCACCAGCGTTCGCTCTGGGCGCCGGGAGTGACGTCAGCAGCGTGATCACATGACCTGATCACTCTGCTGATGTCACTCTGACCCGGCGGTCAGAGCTTCAATTGTACTGGCGTCTGTATAGACGCCAAGTACAATTGCTGCTTGGGAGCCGGCGCGGCCTCCTTCTCTGCGTCGGCTGTCAGCTTGACAGCCGACACAGAGAACCGCCGCCTCCCAGGACTGGTAGCGGCAGAACGCAGCCGCCAGGGGAGAGACACTGCCGACCGCTGCATTAGGCGGCCGGGCGGCCCGACTACGCCCCCCTGCTGCCTGCGCCCGGGGCAACTGCCCCGGCTGCCCCCCCTGGATACGCCTCTTGCCTGGACTTCCGGGATTTCGCTACACCGATTGTGCAGGCCCAAAAGGACAGTTATGCGTCCAAGTTAAGGAAAATGTTTTTTTGTTTATTGCTTTCTCCGAGGAAAGGAAAAAGTGTTAATGTTAAAGGAAAGGGGAGTACTTCCATTTTATGTTTGAAATAGTGTGTTTGGAGAAGGAGTTAAAGGATAAAAACAAACAAACAAAAGGGGTTACTCCGGTTGAGTAACTCCTATTGTTATTGTAACGGCAGGCTAAAAGTTGATTTAATGAGTAGTGTGTGTAACAAAAAAATATGTGTGTAACAGGTCCCGGGTACGAGGTAGATGTGACAAAAACGCCGACCATGACTCTTTTTTAAGTGAAGGACAAAGAGCCAAGAGATATCGAACCAGACAGTGGTCCGTCAGTCAGGTCCCCAACACCATGGACACCCCAAAAAGAAGGGCGGGCGCCAACGATGACCTGGTAGGCGAAAGGCCTTGGTCACGGCGTTCCAGATAGTTGAAGGAAGTAGTAGGGGAGAGTAGTGGGAGGTACACGCCGTAGAGTAGTTCGGGTGGACCTCGCCAACCTGAAAGAAGTTGTCACGTGGAGTGTGCGCCGGCGAGTAGCAGTAGGCTGCTCGGAGCATGGTGCTCCCAGTTTGGTTCGGCCCCCCGCGTATGGTGGGTTTGGCCCAACAACCAGTCCGACAACAGATGGTGGACAAGCTTCAGAACGACGTAGGTAGGGAATACGATTGTCAGGGACGACAATGGACTAAGGAAGGAGGAGTGTGGGGAAGGTGACTTGACGGACGGACTTGACTGGAGGGAGAAGGGATGGTTTGTGCACTGGAGACGGATGGTAGTAATGACAGAAGGGAGACAGCTGGGGTAGATGGAAAAGGGAGTGCAATACCTAGAATTGACCACAAGATGGCAGGTGGAGCGTAGTTCAGGACTTGACATCAGCTTAGGGCTTAGGAAACCGCTTAGTCATGGGGGGTGGGGAGACAGGAACCCAGGAGGGAATTTCCCAAGGAAGGGGATAAATAGGACAGGACAGGGTTCCAGGCGAGGCTAGACCCGGGAGGAGCTCAGGTGGAAGAGACTCAGTACAGAAGACTGACGACGGTGGAGAGCTCGACCAGGAGACTGACAGGAAGAGACAGTCAGGGGGGTGGCCCTGACACAACGGACTGCAGGACAGATGAGGCCCCGGGGGTACCGATTGGACGACGACCTCGGGCAGGTGAAGCGCTGGTGGTAGATGGGTCTAGAACAGCCCCAGCGAAAGATCCGCGAGGAACGACACTACGACTGAAGGAAAGGTGAAGGTACCCGGGCCTGGATACGGAGAGCTGTAATGGAGCTGCAGTGTATGGCTACGGTCGTCAGGAGGACGGCCAATAAACTCGGACCTGTTATAACTGAAATCTGCCTCCGTCTCGTCTTTGCTAGAGTTGAGTGAAACGGGTCAAAAAATTTCAAAAGTCGCCGACTTTTGGCAAAGTCGGGTTTCATGAAACGAAACCCGACCCTAGGATGAGGTCGGCCACGAGGTTGGCGACTTACGCGCCAAAGTCGCGTTTCAAAAGTTTGTTTTGCGCTCTTTTTCAGCCAATCAGGATGCACGGACACTGTGGGCAACGTGATGACATAGGCAGGGGTCACCACCATCTTTCAGAAGGGCATGCAAGTGATTGGCTTGCTTTGGTGGGCGTCACAGGGGGTAAAAGGGCGTGCACGCCGACCGCCATCTTACTTCTGCCGATCTTAGCATAGGGAGAGGTTGTTGCTGCTGATTCTGTAGGGAGAGCGTTAGGCAGGGAAGAAGAAAAAAAACTGCTTCTGCTGCTAGCGGTTTTGCCTGTACAACACACCAGTCACTGTGTGTGCAGTGCAAGGGGAGGCTATATTTTGGTGGATCAGCGGTGTTGGTTGTTAGGCTGCCTTCTAAGGCTTCCTGACGGCTGCATTGCTGTTTACCCACTGCTCTGCAAACTGCTTTTTTAAAAGCAATCCCAATTTTTTTTTTTGTCCTGCTGAGGTACTGAGCGTGCATTTTTTCACACCATACAGCGGTGCACACTCCTCACACAATACCGTGTAACGGCTGTTATCACGGCCACAGTGAAGCTATCTGTGTGTCACTCTGTGAGAATAAGTCGAGGACATGTTCCGTTCTTACAGACCTGCACCTTCTAGTTTTGTCTAGCTTTCAAACAGTTAAATATATTTGCTGTTTGATCACATTCAAAACTATAGAGAGACAGCGTGTGTCAGTCCGTATACTTAAAAAACACGGAGCTTGACAATTTTACGTACACCGGACAGCCGTGTACGTGCACGCTCCTCTCAGTACCGTGTAACGGCTGTTATCACGGCCACAGTGATGCTATCTGTGTGTCACTGTGGAAGGATAAGTGGAGGACTTGTTCCGTTCTTACAGACCTACACTCTAAGGAGATTCCTATTCTGCCCAATTCTATATACACCTTGTAGTTTGTGATACACTAGCCAATTTCTGCCTGTGACATAGCGCTGTGATATTCAGTGGGCCTCACACAATCCATAAGTGTCCAGTGTCCACAAGTGTGTGCAGAAATTCAAAATCTCCCTTATCCTGTAGTCACTTTTTTCACACCTGTGCCATCGAGCCTGTGACATAGCGCACTGATATTCAGTGGGCCTCACACAATCCATAAGTGTCCAGTGTCCACAAGTGTGTGCAGAAATTCAAAATCTCCCTTATCCTGTAGTCACTTTTTTCACACCTGTGCCATCGAGCCTGTGACATAGCGCTCTGATATTCAGTGGGCCTCACACAATCCATAAGTGTCCAGTGTCCACAAGTGTGTGCAGAAATTCAAAATCTCCCTTATCCTGTAGTCACTTTTTTCACACCTGTGCCATCGAGCCTGTGACATAGCGCTCTGATATTCAGTGGGCCTCACACAATCCATAAGTGTCCAGTGTCCACAAGTGTGTGCAGAAATTCAAAATCTCCCCTGTCCGATAGACACCTTGTACCTTGTTTTACATTACTATATAGTTTGTTGGATTTTGTCTACATTTCTACCAAAAATGAGGAAGGCTGGTGGAAGAGGCCGTGGAATTGGGTGGGGGTTGGCAGCTGGTAATGATGGTGTTGGTGGTGGATCTGATGGTAGTGGCAAAAGCAAAATAGGACCGAATGCAGGAGGTGTTGAGCCTGCGTCATCATCTGGCTCCACAAGGCCTCGAAGGCTTACTTTTCTAGGAGTTGGCAAACCGCTTTTAAAGCCAGAGCTGCAGGAAAAAGTTTTGGCTTACATTGCTGACTCAGCCTCCAGCTCTATCGCCTCCTCTTCTGAAGTTGTAAAAAGTAAAAGCACTGAGTCGTCATTGGAGGCTCATGTTCATGAACCACACCTTTCCTTGTGTCCTTCACCCCAACCAAGATTGAAGGATGACGCAGGCCATACTACTGATTACTCCATGGAGCTGTTTTCACATACCATGCCTGGATTATCAAGTGAAATGGTGAATTACCCAGGCCAAGATGAATCTGACATGGAGTGCACTGATGCACTGCCACTGATAGATGATACTGCTGGTACATTCACTCAGAGCACTACATTGTCCTCGCAGTGTACAGAGCCAGATTCTGACCCTGATGAGACTCAGGTGCCCCTTCCCGCACACTATACCACCATACACGGTGACACAGAGGAAGGTGCACATGACATAGAAGAGGAGGTGATGGATGACCCAGTTGTTGACCCAGATTGGCATCCATTGGGGGAAGAGGGTGCTGCTTCCAATAGCTCAGATGAGGAGCATCCACAGCAGACATCGACATCGCAACAGCTGTTATCTGGCAGGCACGGAGCACTCCAAAGACAGGTTCCAAAAATCAAAAGAGTTGCTGGACAGCTTGTCCAGAGGGTCAAAATATCACAGCGTGCTAGGCCGCAAAATGTCTGCCAAAGTAGGAAGAGTGCAGTGTGGCACTTTTTTGAACAAAATCCTCATGATCAGGCCAAGGTTATCTGTAAGAAGTGCGCAAAGACCTTTAGCCGAGGGAAAAATCTGAAAAATTTGAATACCAGTTGCATGCTTAGACATTTAACCACCATGCACTTGCAAGCATGGACACAACACCAAACCTCAAGTACCACATGTGCAACTGATCACAAATAAGGTAGTCAGCAATGCTACATTGTTTCCCCCACTGTAAGCCCACCAGTCAGCACAGCAGCAAATGTTGAGGTGTCGTTGCAAGGCCACAGCAGTCAGGGAATCCCACTGTTATATCAACGAAATACTGAATCTAGGCCATCAGAAAGAACACCAACTCCATCACCATCATCAACCCTCTCTCAGTCCGCCCTGTCCACCGCTACTTCCACCATATGCAGCTCTCAAGTCCAGCTCACCCTCCCAGACACTATGAGTAGGTCAAGAAAGTACTCAGTCTCTCATCCGCGTACACTGGGTTTGAACGCCCACATTGCCAAACTAATCTCGTTTGAGGTGATGCCCTATCGGTTGGTGGAAAGCGCAGCTTTCCGCGAACTCATGGCCTATGCAGTACCACGCTATGACCTACCCAGTCGCCACTTCTTCTCTCGCAAAGCCATCCCAGCCCTCCACCATCATGTGAAATACCGCATTGTCCATGCACTCAAGCAGTCAGTGAGTGGAAAGGTGCACCTCACAACTGATGCATGGTCCAGTCGGCATGGCCAGGGCCGTTACGTGTCCATCACTGCGCACTGGGTTAATGTGGTGGATGCAGGGTCCACAGGGGACAGCGGTGGTGGGACAGTGCTGCCTAGCCCATGGTATAGGAAACAGTTGGCAGTAGGCGTTCGAGCCTCCTCCTCCTCCTCCAGAAGCGAAAGCTCGTCCACAGAGCGCAGTCGTATGAGCACATAATCTGCAGCTGCCACTGTTGCATACGAGGTGTCCCCCTATCGAGCAGCTAGTGGAAAGCGTCAGCAGGCTGTGTTGCAGATGATGTGTTTGGGCGACAGACACACCACCGAGGTGCTGGCCGAGTACTTTCAGTGACAAACTGAGTCATGGCTGGGCAGTGTACATCTTGAGGCAGGCAAGGTAGTTAGTGATAACGGCCGTAATTTTGTGGCAGCCATAGCCCTTTCAAAACTCAGCCACATACCTTGCTTGGCTCACACCTTGAACCTGGTGGTGCAGTGCTTCCTCAAAAATTATCCGGAGTTAACAGCCCTGCTCCAGAAGGTGCGAAGACTGTGCGCGCACATCCGCCGGTCGCCTGTACACTCCATTCGTATGCAGAAGCTGCAGCGATTGCTCCACCTTCCCAGCCACCGCCTCATTATCGACATTGCAACAAGGTGGAACTCCACCCTGCACATGGTTGAGCGGCTGTGCGAGCAGAGTCAGGCCATAATGCATTTGTGGGAGGATACACGGCCAGGCACTTTGAGAGCAGACATGGAGTTGACAGGTGTGCAGTGGTCGAAGCTGAAAGACCTCTGTAAAGTCCTTCAGTGTTTTGAGGAATGCACACGGCTGGTAAGCGCAGACGACGCCATCCTAAGCATGAGCATCCCACTATGCGTCTGCTCAAGCAAACTTTGACGCACCTTAAGGAGCAGGCGTCTGCAGCCAATGTTGACGAGGAGCGAATCCTTGATGACATTCAGCCATTGTCTGCTCAGGGACCTCTCCTGGACGAGGTGGAGGAAGAAGAGGAGGAGGAGGAGGATGATGATGGGGATGATTACTTAGGGGAGGAGGATGCATCTCGTGGGGCAAGTGAAAATGTTGGCGTGGCAAGGTCTGGTACAGGGTTTGTGCGTGACTGGAGGGATGTGGATTTGCCAGAAAGTGCTCCTCCAACCAGCACTCGCAGTGCATCATTGACACCGGGAACATTGGCCCACATGTCAGATTATGCCTTGCAGATCCTAAAAAGGGACCCCCGCATTGCCAAAATGATGAACGATGACGACTACTGGTTGGCCAGCATCCTGGATCCACGCTATAAAGGCAAATTACAAAACATCATGCCACAGGAGAACCTTGACCTAATATTGGCTAATAAACAAGCAACTCTGGTAAATTGGTTGCGTGAGGCATTCCCAGCACACAGCAGCGGTGATGGTTCCCACACGAGCCGTACGGGCCGGGGGCAGCTTGGCAGAGGTGTTCGTGGTGCACACAGCAGAAGTGGCGTTGGAGACAGGGGTTTCATGACAATGTTGTGGACTGATTTTTCAAGTACCGCTCACACAACTGGTAATACTGCATCGATGGAAAGTGACAGGAGACAGCAGTTGTCAACTATGGTTACAAACTACTTTTCCTCCCATATCGATGTTCTCCCACACAGGTCATTCCCTTTTGACTATTGGGCTGCTAAACTGGACACATGGCCTGAATTGGCACAATATGCCTTACAGGCGCTCGCTTGCCCAGCTGCAAGTGTGCTATCGGAAAGAGTCTTCAGTGCAGCTGGATCAATCCTGACAGAAAAAAGGACCCGTCTGTCAACCCAAAATGTGGATGATCTAACCTTCATTAAAATGAACCATGCATGGGTTTCCAAGGATTTTGTCCCACCTTCCCCTGATGACACATAGGGTGACAGAAAGATGGCTTGCTTTGGTCCACCTCTTCCTGGGACTTGACCTATTTCGCCTTTTGCATCAGCTGAATGTCCAACATCAACATATGCCACTTTCTAAAACTCCCTAACTGTGCTGCCTCCCCCCCCATGGCCGGGGTAACCACCGAGCGCACGACACCGTGCGAGTGCCGTTGCCCTGGACAGGTGGGTAGGCCGACTCTTGGGCGCGGGCACTGGCACAGGGTCCCTCGTAGTGCAAACAAGTGTCTCTGACGGTGGTGGTGCACACCCGCCGTCAGACACACCGCCGTACTATGAGGGGCCCAGTGCCAGTACCGACGCCCACGAGTGGGCCCCCCTTGCTTGGGCAGGGCCCCAGCATTTGCAATCTTTACCTCTTCATGCTCCTCCGCTGTGTAGTCTGGGCCGTCAAATCCATACTGTGCCTGATACCGTCTGAGCCTGCCTCCTGATGTATAGACATATATTTTGAATGTGTACACTATGCTATCCATACATGTTATCCGGGGATACGGTACCCTTTCTCACCTTTGTGCAATCACGTGCAATCCATACTGGGCCTAACACCGTCTGAGCCTGCCTCCTGATGTATAGACATATATTTTGAATGTGTACACTATGCTATCCATACATGTTATCCGGGGATACGGTACCCTTTCTCACCTTTGTGCAATCACGTGTAATCCATACTGGGCCTGAGAACGGCTGGCGAGCTGTTAAGCAAGCTACAGCACCTGTGGTTTGCACACGTAAGTTTTTCATTTTTTCAGGAATGACGGTTAGGCCTAATTCCGGAACTGCGGTTGACCTGCACTTACTGGGAAATCATCGTTCGCGGGTAATAATTGTAATCAGTGATCCCCATCACTAACGTTGTTCAGCGGGTTATCTGCACCTGTAAGCGACAAACGTTGGCCTTTTCAGTGTAGCGCACATGCAGCCACGGACATGTAAGGGCATGACACACCAGTTATTGGCCAATCTCATGTGCCAGAGCCTCACGTGTCCCTCTAGTAAGCCAGACTCGGACCGCGGGGCATGACGGAGTCTCGTTCGTTAACGGAATTAAGCTTGCAATGTGTGCATCTTTTCTGTAGCTGGCATGGTTGAGGTTTCCCAGGTGGAGTCGAATTAAACCGTAGGCTCCACTCCTGGTGGTGCCCTTCTGGACATTCCTTTAAGGTTCAGCTTTGCAACCATGCTGCCCACGTAAAACAAACACTTTGCCTTCATGAACGCTGTTTGGAGGGTCATGACTCGTGGGAATAACGCCACCTAATCAGTTAACCTGCTAGAGAGATCCTTCATTGCTCCCAAGCATGACATCACACTTCCTAGGAGGAAGGTAATGCCACTGTGGTGACCGTACTCCTGGGGGCGACACAAGTGCACTGATGCCCAGCCACTGCTCGATGAATCTGCTGGTACATTGACCCAGACCACTACATTCCCCTCGCACGCTACACGGCCTGAATCTGACCCTGATGAAACTCAGGTTACCCTTCCCATATACAGTTCCATCTTACACGGTGACAAAGAGGAAGCTGCAGATGAAAGTGCAGGTTCGGCCCACCCGCCATCAGACACACCACCGTACTATCAGGGGCCCTGTGCCAGTGCCGTCGCCAACGAGTGGGCCCCCCCTGCTTGCTCAGGATCACAGCACTTGCAAGGTTGAAATACTGTGCAGTGAGATGGAAGATGGGGACGACGAGGAGTCCAGACTAGTACAGGGATTCCCTAGCGAGGAGACTTATTTCATTGTTTTCAATGTTGGGACAGCAATTTTTGGGGAGTACTATACTCTGGAGAATGATAGATGGGGCCCACCATACACTGGAACATTCGAAAGGTGGACATCAGACACTGGAGCAGCATTTACAGGGCCCATTATACACTAGAGCATTAGAAATGGGGCCCATTATGTTTGGAGCATTATTTGGGCCCATAAGACAGTGGAGCTTCATCCATGGGGACCAACATATACTGTAGCATTATGTGGAGCTCATCATATACTGTTTCAAACATTATATGGGACCAATGATTCTGTATGGAGAAATAGATGGGCCTTGTCATGAGATGTAAAAAGTGAAGTATTTTTCATTGTACTATACCGCTATTTCTCTGCCGTATCGGAGCATGATGAGTTGTGGTATGTGTTATAGGGGCGCTCTTTCGCCCAGGGCACATGAAAACCTGGAGCCAGCCCTACCCCCCCACAACTTTAGCTAAATAACCCCCATTTTTCAGTGCGTAACTTGTATTATGAAGTTAATTAAGGTTGACAAGCTTAAGTAAGAAGAATTGATGCTTTTGGCATTCAAATGGGCACTGTAGGTGTGTTTCCTGTCCTCCTCTCACTGCCGACTTTTATTCCCCATTGACTTGCATTGGGTTTCGTGTTTCGGGACGACCCCGACTTTTCCCTATAATCAGACGATCTTGCTCGACCCGACTTTTGGAAAAGTCGGGTTTCACGAAACGAAACTCGACCCTAAAAAAGGAAAAGTCGCTCAACTCTAGTCTTTGCATCGTCTGATCGTGGTAAGCAGTGGACCACCCCCCAATCTGGGCCCCTAATACATAATGACAGCCACTCCTTCTCAAATCAGGACATGGTACTGACGACAGCTGGTTCATTGCCTGCAGTTAGTTTAGATAAGTAACGCAGGGTGTATTAGGAACCATAAACCAAAAAATTAAAAAATACCAGAGCACTCGGGGGGGGGGGGGAATCTTTTATTCCATCAAAAAAAATAACAAACAGCAATGAGTCTTTCTCAAAGTACTAGGAACTTGGAAACTAAACCTACAGATATCAGGAACTGCACTATAGAAAAAGTCAAAAAACTTATTTCCAAGACAACTTTAAGATGATATACGGATGCCGCATCCGTGCGCTGGAGGGGTCCCTTTATGGGTACGGTTATGGGGTTTAATCATTTAGTCATTGTGCAGCTGTTTATGGCTCATGACTTACATTATTGCTATTGTCTATGAGACTTATGATTGGCGTTCATGGCTGCTAAACTCCGTTGTCGCTTTGATGTTATACATCATATATGATATGGACACATAGTCCTTTACTTATCCTTTGACCTTCCCCATATTTTGTATGAGATCATAGGGCATTTTGGTTATTAGTGATTGCACTATGCACTTTACTATTTAATAATATTTTTTAAAATATGCATATCTGTGGTCTCATGTGTTACTGATACCCTTCAGTACTTCAAGGTTATACGCTGGCCGCCTGTTTTGTATGCTATTGATTGTGAGCACTAATTCTGAATTTTGCATTTACATATGTGTTGCACTTTAATAAAGACAATTTATATAATCTTAAAGTTGTCTTGGAAAAAAGTTTTTTGACTTTTTCTATATTGTAGCTAATAAGATTCAAAAAAGCTCTGTGGTTTTTCTTCATGTTTTACATTATATGTTGAGAGTATCCTTGGATGAGGAATATGTATATGGTAACTCAATTTATCCCATATGTTTTTATAGATATCAGGAACTGAACTACTCACCAGATAACAGGGACAAGGAAAATATTCACCAGATAACAGGGACAAGGAAAATATTCACCAGATAACAGAGACTAGGAAACTATTCACCAGATAACAGGGACAAGGAAAATATTCACCAGATAACAGGGACTAGGAAAATATTCACCAGATAACAGGGACAAGGAAAATATTCACCAGATAACAGGGACTAGGAAACTATTCACCAGATAACAGGGAAAAGGAAACTATTCACCAGATAACAGGGACTAGGAAAATATTCACCAGATAACAGGGACTTGCAAACTATTCACCAGATAACAGAGACTAGGAAACTATTCACCAGATAACAGGGACAAGGAAAATATTCACCAGATAACAGGGACTAGGAAACTATTCACCAGATAACAGGGAAAAGGAAACTATTCACCAGATAACAGGGACTAGGAAAATATTCACCAGATAACAGGGACTTGCAAACTATTCACCAGATAACAGAGACTAGGAAACTATTCACCAGATAACAGAGACTAGGAAACTATTCACCAGATAACAGGGACTAGTGTTATGATTGAGTCACCATAGGAGGCAAAAATAGAAAAGCTAGCTAAGTCCAGAAAACCAGAGAAGTTGGCAGCTATCGAATTGCAGACCCCTGAACCTATCAACACAACTAGCAGTAGCCGTGGGGGGCTCCTACGATGCCCTAGGCCCCTCGATCACAGCCGGAGGACTACATAGCCTAAAGACAGAAAGGGAAATCTAAACTGCCCCAGAGCAGACCCCAAAGCAAAAGGCAGCCCACCACATATAATGACGGTGAAGCAAGAAGAAAGAACAAAACACAGACAGAAAGATAGACTGAACAAAGATGGGGCCCAAGCTAGCTTAGATAGGAAAGGACAGGAAGGCTGCTGTCTGCAATCCGAGAAAAAACCCTATGAAAATAAGAGCCAACAAACTGACAGTAAAAAAGGCCCTGAAGACGCTAGGCTTCAAAAAAGGCTATGTCAGTACTCAGGAATATTCTGAAGACAGAGCAACAGGTAAAAGGAGATTCAGCTCACCCCAGCAGGGAATGGCAGAATCCAGAAAAGCAAGGAAAACAAAACACTAATGCAAAAAGGCAAAGCAGAAATCTTAGCTTTAGATGAGCAGGAATCAGACTGGTTATTATTATTATTATTATTATTTATTGTTATAGCGCCATTTATTCCATGGCGCTTTACATGTGAGGGGGGTATACATAAAAACAAGTACAATAATCTTAAACAATACAAGTCATAACTGGTACAGGAGGAGAGAGGACCCTGCCCGCGAGGGCTCACAATCTTCAAGGGATGGGTGATAATACAGTAGGCGAGGGTAGAGCTGGTCGTGCAGCGGTTTGGTCGATCGGTGGTTACTGCAGGTTATAGGCTTGTCGGAAGAGGTGGGTCTTCAGGCTCTTTTTGAAGGTTTCGATGGTAGGTGAGAGTCTGATATGTTGTGGTAGAGAGTTCCAGAGTAGGGGTGATGCGCGAGAGAAATCTTGTATGCGATTGTGGGAAGAGGAGATAAGAGGGGAGTAGAAAAGGAGATCTTGTGAGGATCGGAGGTTGCGTGCAGGAAAGTACCGGGAGACGAGGTCACAGATGTATGGAGGAGACAAGGTGTGGATGGCTTTGTATGTCATGGTTAGGGTTTTGTAATGGAGTCTCTGGGCAATTGGGAGCCAGTGAAGGGATTGACAGAGGGGAGAAGCTGGGGAATAGCGGGGGGACAGGTGGATTAGTCGGGCAGCAGAGTTTAGAATAGATTGGAGGGGTGCGAGAGTGTTTGAGGGGAGGCCGCAGAGCATGAGGTTGCAGTAGTCAAGGCGAGAGATGATGAGGGCATGGACTAGGGTTTTTGCAGATTCTTGGGTGAGGAATGAACGGATGCGTGAAATATTTTTGAGTTGAAGTCGGCAGGAAGTGGAAAGGGTTTGGATATGTGGTTTGAAGGAGAGATCAGCATCAAGGATTACTCCGAGGCAGCGAGCTTGTGGGACTGGGGAGAGTGGGCAGTCATTTACTGTAATTGATAGGTTCGTAGGGGGGGTCACGTGAGATGGGGGAAAGATGATGAATTCTGTTTTGTCCATGTTGAGTTTCAGATATCTAGTGGAGAAGAAGGATGAAATAGTGGACAGACATTGAGGGATTCTGGTTAGTAGGGAGGTGATATCTGGTCCAGAGATGTAGATCTGTGTGTCATCAGCATAAAGATGATACTGAAAGCCATGAGATTCTATGAGCTGTCCCAGGCCAAAGGTGTAAATAGAGAACAGCAGGGGCCCTAGGACTGAACCTTGTGGGACTCCGACAGATAGGGGGCGAGGTGAGGAGGTGGTGTGTGAGTGGGAGACGCTGAATGTCCGGTCTGTTAGGTATGATGAGATCCAGGAGAGGGCCAAGTCTGTGATGCCGAGGGATGAGAGGGCCTGTAATAATAGGGAATGGTCCACTGTGTCAAAGGCAGCCGACAGGTCCAGGAGGAGGAGGACAGAGTAGTGTCGCTTGCTCTTGGCAGTTAAGAGGTCATTGGTGACCTTAGTAAGGGCAGTTTCAGTGGAGTGGTGTGACCGGAAGCCAGATTGTAAGCGGTCGAAGAGGGAGCAAGAAGAGAGATGGGAGGACAGTTCAAGGTAGACGTGTTGTTCCAGTAGCTTGGAGGCGTATGGGAGAAGTGATATAGGGCGATAGCTAGATACAGAGGATGGGTCAAGAGAGGGCTTTTTGAGGATAGGTGTGATGGAGGCATATTTAAAGCTTGAGGGGAAAACACCAGTTGTTAGTGATAGGTTGAAGAGATGGGTTAGGGTTGGGATGAAGACTGTGGTGAGGTTTGGGATGAAGTGGGATGGGATCGGGTCGAGTGCACAGGTGGTGAGATGTGATCTTGAGAGTAGAGTGGAGAGTCGATCTTCTGTAATGGTGGAGAAGTTGGTTTTGAAGGTGGAGGGCTGGGAAGTCGGGAGGAAGGGCTCTGGGGGTTGTTGACCAAAACTGTCCCTGATGTTATCAATTTTCTGCTTGAAAAATGAGGCAAAGTCTTCAGCTGAGATGAGTGGGGAGGGAGGAGGTGCTGGGGGGCGGAGGAGAGAATTGAAGGTGTTGAATAACTGTTTAGGGTTGTGAGACAGGGAGGATATGAGAGATGAGAAGTAGGTTTGTTTAGCTGTGGCGAGTGTGGTCTTGAAAGTAGTGAGGGACTGTTTGAATGCGATGAAATGCTCGTTGGAGTGGGATCTTTTCCATCTGCGCTCAGCAGCCCTGGAAGCTCGCCTCAGCTCTTTGGTCAGGCTGGTGTGCCAGGGCTGTCTGTTGATTTTGCGAGTTTTGGTATGTGTAAGTGGGGCAGCGGATTCCAAAGCTACAGCTATTGTGGTGTTATATAGAGCGGCAGCGTCATCCGCATTGTGTAAGGAACTTATATCTGTAAGAGGGAGGAGGGATTCGGAGAATGAGTGTAGGTCAAGGTGTTTAAGATTCCTGCGAGGGTGTGAAAGTTTGTGGGGTGGGGATTGTAGACATGGAGTGAAGAGGGAAGAGAATGTGAGCAGGTTGTGGTCAGAGAGAGGAAGAGGTGAGTTAGAGAGGTTAGATAGGGAGCAGAGGCGGGTGAAGATGAGGTCCAGTGTGTGGCCATCTTTGTGGGTGGCTGTAGAAGACCATTGAGTGAGGCCGAAGGAGGAAGTGAGAGATAGAAGTTTAGTGGCAGCTGAGAGGGAAGTGTCAATGGGGATGTTGAAGTCGCCCATGATGATAGTAGGGATGTCCGCGGAAAGGAAATGAAGTAACCAGGTGGTGAAGTGGTCAAAGAAGGTGGTGGCTGGCCCTGGGGGGCGGTAGATGACAGCCAGTTGGAGGTTGGAGGGGGAGTAGATGCGCACAGAGTGCACCTCAAAGGAAGGGAGGGTAACAGAGGGTGGCAGTGGGATTGGGGTGAAGGAGCAGGTATCTGACAGGAGAAAACCAACTCCTCCACCATGTTTGCTGCTGGGGCGGGGGGTGTGAGAAAGGTGGAAGCCGCCATACGAAAGTGCAGCAGGAGAGGCTGTGTCAGAAGGGGTGAGCCAGGTTTCGGTGATGGCGAGGAAGGAGAGTTTGGTAGTAACAAAAAGATCATGGATGTAGGAAAGCTTGTTGCAGACAGAGCGAGCGTTCCACAGAGCTCCTGTTAGTGGGACTGGGGAAGCGGGGGCTGGGTGAATGGGTATAAGGTTGGAGAGGTTACGGAAGGTTGTGATAGAGCGTGGATGGGAGGTAGAAATGACTGTGGGAATGTGGTGAGGAGGACCAGGATTTGGAGAGATATCACCAGCAGTGAGAAGGAGCAGAGAAAGTGTTACCAGGTGGGAGCAGGAGAGGGCATGAGGGGGCTGTCTGTGTTTGGAGACAGAGGATTGTATGTTAAGGAACAGTTTTGAGGTGGAGGTGAGGTGGATGGGGAGGATTGAAGAAGAGATGAACAGTTCCTTACTAGGAGTAGGGATTAGGGGAATTAGCAGAAAGTGAAGGATTATTGGGGTGAAAGTGAAAACAAACAGAAACATTGTTTACAGTGACTGTCCAGTTACCTTCAGTTCCCTTCTGGTTCAATTCTGGTTTTAATTCTTAAATTAATCTTCACACTTCTAGCACACACTTATAGCAATCACAATGCAGACTGAAGTCTATGCAGACTTGTACTCTGCAATATATGTACAACTAAGTGCAGTCAGGTGTGAAGCAGAGAGGAGTGGTCTCTGCTCATCTTGGCCAGACAATTAAGAGTGGACCAGATGTATATGATCAAGCCAGAGTAAACAAGGTCATAAATAACACTGGGGTAAGCTGGGGTTAGCTGAAAGGCATACCATGTGAATGCTAGGTGCAGAGGCAAGTCTATGTGCAAAGCTGGGTGACGCACTGTGTGTCCTTCATAGACAGACAGCAGGAGAGCAGGAGAGCTGGGTGGATGGACATACCATGTGAATGCTAGGTGCAGAGGCAAGTCTATGTGCAAAGCTGGGTGACGCACTGTGTGTCCTTCATAGACAGACAGCACGAGAGCAGGAGAGCTGGGTGGATGGACATACCATGTGAATGCTAGGTGCAGAGGCAAGTCTATGTGCAAAGCTGGGTGACGCACTGTGTGTCCTTCATAGACAGACAGCAGGAGAGCAGGAGAGCTGGGTGGATGGACATACCATGTGAATGCTAGGTGCAGAGGCAAGTCTATGTGCAAAGCTGGGTGACGCACTGTGTGTCCTTCATAGACAGACAGCAGGAGAGCAGGAGAGCTGGGTGGATGGACATACCTGTCGGAAGAATAGGTTTCCTAGAAGTCCACAGAGAAATCACCCGCAGGCCAGAAGGGTGTCGGCAGCCTTATATCCAGTCACTAACTGTCATGATCTCAGTGCGGGTTTGACTCGCACACGTGGGGTTAATGTTTGGAACCAGTGCTGATGACTGGCATTTCTGGGGTTAAAGGTTGTGATCCTGATGCAGGCTTACCTGCACACCTGGGGCTATGATTGTGGCCTCTCCCTGGTTCTGGGGAGGCTTCTTATAGCTTCAGGACGCTCCCATCCCTGTCAGTTATACTCTTGCCCTTGGCATTGTGTGGTGACCCCTGAGTGTGTTAGTGCTGTGTTCTGGTTGCTTGATTCTCTGTGTATGACTCGGTCTGTTCCCTGGATATCGCTTTGGATTCTGCCTGGTACCTCCTATGTCTGTTTGGTTTTGATCTCTGCTTGGCCCTGATTATCCGCTCTGTCTCATCCCTGGTACTGTACTGTGATCCTGTGTATGACCTTTGGCTTTGTCTGACCTCCCGTCTGTTTGTCCCTCCTGTACTCCGTTTGCCCGTACTGTTGTGACCTCCGTTTTGCCTGACTCTGAGTTGTACTGTCATATCTGAAAGCAGGATGCTAAGCCATGCCCCCTTGCAGTCACATGACCATAGGTCCCGTGCAAGCTTGTTCATTGTCAGAGTCCGCAGGTCCTATGCCTCTTTACTTTCCAGCGCTGACTGGACCCTGACAGTATTAGCTTGTAGCACGCATTGTCACCTCTGCTGCCCTGCTCCCCAGGTAACTCTTAGCACTGCTTCTGTACTCAGGACACGCGCACTGGCTCTATGAGCAAGTGTAGTGCGGTGTCTCTGACATTATAACTGACCTCAGGCCATGTGCTTTCTTTTCCAAGAAGTTCTCTGCTGCGGAAAGAAATTACGACATAGGCAATAGAGAGCTTCTTGCGGTCAAATTGGCGTTTGAAGAATGGTGGCACTTTTTGGAGGGGGCCAGTCACCCGGTTATGGTGATCTCGGATCACAAAAATTTGTCGTACATTGAATCTGCTAAAAGACTAACGCCCAGACAAGCCCGTTGGTCACTTTTTTTTCTCCCGTTTTCAGTTTACGATTACATTTCGTCCAGGGTCTAAGAATGTCAAGGCTGATGCCTTATCACGCAGTTTTCAGCCGGTGTCGCCCCCTGAGCCACCGTCCTCCATTCTTCACCCTGGGGTTGTGATAGCAGAGGTCTCATCTGAATTGGAACGGGAGATTCAGGGGGCCCAGTCGCAGGCCTCGGCGGCCAAGCCAGAGGGGAAGTTGTTTGTCCCAGAGCAACTTCGCCTGAAACTCTTGCAGGAGTTCCATGAATCCAAGCTGAGTGCTCACCCTGGTATTTCAGCCACACGTCTGGCGGTGTCTAGGATCTTTTGGTGGCCTACCCTTGGTTCGGACATAAAAAAATTCATTGCTGGTTGTGGGGTCTGCGCTCGTTCTAAAAGCTCTCATAGCCGGCCGGCAGGGGAGCTGATACCCTTGGCAGTGCCCGAGAGGCCATGGACTCACTTGTCCATGGATTTTGTTACCAATCTCCCTCCATCTAAGGGTAATACAGTGGTATGGGTAGTGGTGGACAGGTTTTCTAAGCAGGCTCATTTCGTACCCCTGTCCGCACTACCGTCAGCTGAGACTTTGTCCAGGTTGTTTGTGCAGCATGTGATCCGGTTGCATGGGGTACCCCTGAATGTGGTGTCTGATCGTGGTGTGCAGTTTGTGGCTAAGTTTTGGCGTGCTTTCTGCAAAAAATTAAGGTATGTCTCTGTCCTTTTCGTCTGCATACCATCCTGAGAGCAATGGGCAGACGGAGCGCACTAACCAGTCCCTGGAAGAGATCCTCAGGTGCCTAACCTCTGATAGACAGAGTGACTGGTGCGATGCACTGCCGTTGGCTGAATTTGCCTTCAATAGTCGGGTGAGTCAATCTGCTGGTAGGTCCCCTTTCTTGATTAACTATGGGTTCAGTCCTCATTTTGGTGAGTTTTCTCGTCTGGATTCGGGGTGCCCCGGGGCTGAGGATTCTGTTCAGCGGTTAAAAGATACATGGGCAGAAGTCCAGCGGCGTATATCCAGGTCTCAAGGCAGGTATAAGTTTTTCGCGGACAGGAAACGAACACCTGGTCCCACGTTTCAGGTTGGAGAGAAAGTTTGGCTCTCCACGCGAAACATTAAGTTAAAGATTCCGTCAGCCAAGTTAGGACCCAAATTCATTGGCCCGTACAAGATTGTGGAAAAAGTCAATCCAGTGGCGTATAGGCTGTGCCTTCCATCCTCTTTCAAGATCCCTAACGTCTTCCACAAATCTCTACTGAAACCTTTTTAAGCAGTCCGGGGAGACTCAGAGTCTGCTGCTTCTCCTGTTTTGGTCGAGGGGCAGGTGGAGTACGAGGTTGGTCATATCGTAGATTCCAGGTTGGTACGGCGGTCGGTACAGTACCTGGTTCATTGGAAGGGGTATGGACCGGAGGACAGGTCCTGGGTACCGGCCCGGTTGATGCATGCTGATCGCCTGGTACGGGCTTTCCATGCTAAGTACCCGGGCAAGCCTGGGGGTCCAGAGGCCCCCCGTTGAGAGGGGGGTACTGTCATGATCTCAGTGCGGGTTTGACTCGCACACGTGGGGTTAATGTTTGGAACCAGTGCTGATGACTGGCATTTCTGGGGTTAAAGGTTGTGATCCTGATGCAGGCTTACCTGCACACCTGGGGCTATGATTGTGGCCTCTCCCTTGTTCTGGGGAGGCTTCTTATAGCTTCAGGACGCTCCCATCCCTGTCAGTTATACTCTTGCCCTTGGCATTGTGTGGTGACCCCTGAGTGTGTTAGTGCTGTGTTCTGGTTGCTTGATTCTCTGTGTATGACTCGGTCTGTTCCCTGGATATCGCTTTGAATTCTGCCTGGTACCTCCTATGTCTGTTTGGTTTTGATCTCTGCTTGGCCCTGATTATCCGCTCTGTCTCATCCCTGGTACTGTACTGTGATCCTGTGTATGACCTTTGGCTTTGTCTGACCTCCCGCCTGTTTGTCCCTCCTGTACTCCGCTTGACCGTACTGTTGTGACCTCCGTTTTGCCTGACTCTGAGTTGTACTGTCATATCTGAAAGCAGGACGCTAAGCCACGCCCCCTTGCAGTCACATGACCATAGGTCCCGTGCAAGCTTGTTCATTGTCAGTGTCCGCAGGTCCTATGCCTCTTTACTTTCCAGCGCTGACTGGACCCTGACACTATTAGCTTGTAGCACGCATTGTCACCTCTGCTGCCCTGCTCGCCAGGTAACTCTTAGCACTGCTTCTGTACTCAGGACACGCGCACTGGCTCTATGAGCAAGTGTAGTGCGGTGTCTCTGACACTAACTCCACTCAGCCAGTCATCATCATCAGCCCCAGGTGTTTGACAATCAGGCTCACTACCTTTCTCCACCAGAAGAGGGAGTTCCTCGGGCCTCAGTAGTGAAGGGGAAAATGAACTCACAACAGTACCTCCCCCTTGAGGAGGGGTCACCGAACCCTCAACCACGCCACCAGGGCGATCAGGGTGAGCCCGATGAAAGGCACGCACCAATCTTTTGGCATGAATATCAGAGGCAGAGACCCAGGAATTATCCTCCTGACCATAACCCTTCCACTTAACCAAATACTGGAGTCTCCGTCTAGCCAGACGGGAATCCAGTGTGACATCGGCGGCCGTGCCCGCCGATGCCCCTTCAGCGGCGGTGCCCGCCGCAGCTTCCTCTCACCTGCGTCCCCCTGTCCGCGCGCTCTTCCGCGCTGCTCACCGCTCTGCTACGGGTAACCGCGCCGGCCTTAGGCCGCGCACGCGCGTTCCCCCGGCCTCTTCTGTTGGTAGGGGGCGTCGCTAGGGGAGGGTCTGTAGGGCGCACTTCCGGTCTCCGCATATATCAGGCGTCCACTCTATTCTGAGGGCGCCTGGTGATTGTTTGTGACTTGCAGCACCCATCGGCCATACCTTTTCCAGTGCACCCTGCCTATCCTTGCCGTCCCCATTGTCTGCCCTGTTCCTGGTCCATTTCCGTCTGTCTGTCTCCTCCCCGTGGTTCCCGCTGAACCTTTCCTGTAGTTTCCTAGCCATTACCTTCCGCCTTTCCACCCCGCTATTCCTGCTCTGTCTGCCTGTCCTCCGAGTCGTCCCTGCTGGCTCCGGCTGTCGCGGTTCCGCCCCCTGCGGTCCTGCCCCTAACGATCCCTGTACAGGGGTCGGTCTTCACCAGGTGCGCTCGGCCCAGGGGCTCCGGATCCGCGATCCAGAGGGTCCACTCTTGGACGTATTAGCCAGAGGCGTCACAGTATCACCAGGCCATGGATCCCGCCGGTGCCGCAGCCGCCACACAAAAGGAATTGCTTTTTCTTCGTGAAAATCAGACCCGGATAATGTCCTTTATGAAGTCTATGGACACCCGGTTGTCCGCCCTGCAGACCTCTGACCCCGGGCACGCTCCCCTCTTAGTCAGCCTCCAGCAGGAGCTCGCGCAGCAGCGCGACGCTCAATCCCACATCTTAGGTTACATGGCATCCGTGGATGATCGATTGCTTGCTCTGCAATCCTCTGCTGCCGCTGCAACTTCCTCCCCGGACGTAGTCTCTACTCCGGCTCCCCGTCTGGGTAAACCCCCCAGGTACAGCGGAGATCCCAAGTTATGCCGGGGTTTTCTAAATCAATGCAGGCTACATTTCGAGCTTGCCCCCCTTCAGTACCCCACTGACCGCGCCAAGGTGGCGTTCGTTGTGTCCCATCTTGAGGGTGAGGCCCTGTCCTGGGTGAACCCCTTGTGGGAGAGAGATGACCCCGTAGTGTTAAGTATACAGACCTTCTTGGAAACCTTTCGCAAGGTATTCGATGAACCGGGTCGCTTAGCATCCTCCACGGAGGCCCTTTTTAACCTCCGCCAGGGTTCCCTCACAGTGGGGCAATACGCCATCCGCTTCCGGACCCTCTCTTCTGAGTTGGGGTGGAACAATGAGGCTCTTGTGGGAGCCTTTTGGAGAGGCCTCTCCAGTAAGATCAAGGATGAGCTTGCCGGGCGAGACACCCCCACCACTCTGGAGGACCTTATTTCGCTGGCCACTCGCATTGATCTACGCTTTCAGGAGCGCGCTCGAGAGGCAGTCGGAGAGAGAAGGTCCTTTAGGCTGTATCAGGCTCCTGTCCCCCGTTTCCCTGTATCTCCTGTTAGTACCGCTCCTGAGCCTATGCAGATTGATCGTGTCAGACTGTCCGAGCAACGCCGCAGGGAGAGGATGACCAAGGGTCTCTGCCTGTACTGTGGAGGTGCCAACCATTTTGTGCGTTCTTGTCCGGAGAAGCCAGAGAGGTCGGGAAATGCCTCCACCTAGGTCAGGTAAGAGAGGACCCCCTAGGTGATCAAAATTCCTCTCTTCCCCTTACCCTTTCAGCTTTGCTAATTACAGGTCGGGAGCGTGGATCTGTGGAGGCGTATGTGGACTCGGGTGCTGCCGGTAATTTCATCCGCCAGGAGGAGGTTGACAAACTCCAGATTCCGGTGTTGGTATTGAAGAACCCTCGCGCTATTTCCTCCGTTGATGGTAAACCTTTACCCGGACTCATCACCATGGTTACCGTCGAAGTAGACCTCCAAATCGGAGCTCTCCACCTCGAAAAGATAGCCTTTTATGTCCTGCCACAACTAGCCCATGCTGTTCTTCTAGGGCTACCCTGGCTCAGACGGCACGAGCCGGTGATTGACTGGCGCTCTGGGGAAGTTCTCCGTTGGGGGCACTCCTGCCAGGAGCACTGCCTACGGGCTCTCACTCGTCCCCGTCCATGCTCGAAGCCTGCCGACCTTCCGGGCCTACCCGCACCCTATCACACGTTTGCCGATGTGTTCAGCAAAAAGGAGGCGGACTCCTTACCCCCTCATCGCTCCTATGACTGCCCTATCGACCTAGTTCCCGGAGCCACTCCTCCCAGAGGGAGAACTTATCCTTTGTCCCCAGCAGAGACCTCGGCTATGTCGGAATATATACAGGAGAATCTGGCCAAGGGGTTCATCCGGAAGTCCTCGTCCCCTGCGGGCGCAGGTTTCTTCTTCGTCCGGAAGAAAGATGGGTCCCTGCGACCCTGTATTGATTACCGGGGCCTGAACAACATCACTGTTAAAAACCGGTACCCGCTCCCGCTGATTCCTGAACTCTTCGACCGGCTGAGGGGGGCCAGAATCTTCACGAAGTTGGATCTGCGGGGAGCTTACAACTTAATCCGAATCCGAGCGGGGGACGAGTGGAAGACGGCCTTCAATACCCGGGACGGCCATTATGAATACTTGGTCATGCCGTTCGGTCTCTGCAATGCTCCAGCGGTGTTTCAGGAATTCGTAAATGAGGTGTTCCGAGACCTACTCTATTCCTGCGTGGTGGTGTATTTGGATGATATCCTCGTTTTCTCGACCGACCTCTCCTCCCATCGGAGAAGTGTACGCATGGTCCTGCAGCGCCTTCGAGAAAATCGTCTTTACACCAAGATCGAGAAGTGCCTCTTCGAGCAAACAGCGTTACCCTTCTTGGGGTATATCATCACGGATTCCGGTCTTAAGATGGATCCGGAGAAGCTGTCCGCGGTACTCCAGTGGCCTCGTCCAGTTGGCATAAAGGCCATCCAGCGTTTCCTCGGCTTCGCTAACTATTACCGACAGTTTGTACCCCACTTCTCTACAGTCACCAAGCCCATCACGGTCCTGACCCGTAAGGGGACGAAGTCTAACGTCTGGTCTTCCGAAGCCGAGGACGCCTTTCTTGCCCTGAAACGCTCGTTTGCCTCTGCTCCGATCTTACACCGTCCAGTGGCTAGTAGGCCCTTCATCCTGGAAGTTGATGCCTCCTCCACTGGAGCTGGGGCGGTTCTCTCCCAACAGGCTCCATCTGGACGTCTAGTCCCCTGCGGGTTCTTCTCCAAATCCTTTTCTCCGGCGGAGTGCAACTACTCCATTGGGGACCGGGAATTATTGGCCATTAAGATGGCGCTGGAGGAATGGCGATATCTGCTCGAGGGGGCAGTGCATCCCTTTACTATCTTCACGGACCACAAGAACCTGGCCTACCTGCAATCTGCCCAGAGACTCAACTCCAGACAAGCCAGGTGGGCTCTGTATTTTTCCCGTTTTGAGTTTAAGCTCCACTTCCGGCCCGGCAGTAAGAACATCAAAGCTGATGCGCTTTCCAGGTCTTTGCAGCCACCGGAGAAAGAGGAGGATCCATCATATATTATCGAGCCGGCTAAAGTTATCTCCGTGGCCCCCGTGAGATTCTCTACCCTTCCGCCTGGCAAGACCTTCGTCCCTTCAAACAAACGTCTGGAAGTACTGCGCTGGGGACATTCTTCCAAGGTTGCTGGGCACGTTGGGATTAAGAAGACTCTTTTGCTTCTTTCCCGGTATTACTGGTGGCCCTCTCTCCACCAGGATGCAAAGGACTTTGTAGCCTCCTGCAGGACTTGTGCTCAGAACAAGGTTCCAAGGACTCTGCCCTCCGGTCTCCTTCATCCGTTGCCTGTGCCAGAGGCCCCTTGGCAGCAAATCGCCATGGATTTCGTGACTGATCTGCCTCGCTCTGCTGGATGTACTACCATCTTAGTCGTCGCAGACCGCTTTTCCAAGATGGCCCACTTTATTCCCTTGGTCGGACTGCCATCTGCTCCAAAGTTGGCCGAGATCTTTATCCACCACGTGTTCAGGCTACATGGTCTTCCTCTGCGAATCGTGACCGATCGAGGGGTCCAGTTTACTTCCCGATTCTGGAGGGCCCTCTGTCGGCTCCTGGGCACGTCTCTCGACTTCTCCTCAGCGTATCATCCTCAAACCAACGGCCAAGTGGAACGGATTAACCAAATTCTGACCACCTACTTACGCCACTTTTCTAACGCCCATCAGGATAATTGGGTCTCTCTTCTACCTTGGGCGGAATTCGCTCATAATAATCATTCCAGCGAATCAACGTCCAAGACACCGTTCTTTGTGGTAACTGGGCTAAATCCTGGGGTTCCATTGCCCTTTTCCGCATCGTCTGGAGTTCCTGCAGCAGACACTCTCGCCAAGGAGTTTTCGCAAATTTGGAAGGAGACCAGAGAGGCGCTCGAGCTAGCCAACATCCGAATTAAGAAACACGCTGACAAAAGACGAAGGGATCTACCCCCGTACCATCCCGGGGACAAAGTCTGGCTTTCTACCAAACATATCCGCCTGAAAGTCCCTGCTTACAAATTAAGTCCTCGGTACATCGGGCCTTTTGAAGTACTTGGGCGCATTAACAAAGTAGCCTACAAATTGAGGTTGCCGGCATCACTCCGGGTCCCTAACGCCTTCCATATCTCGCTCCTTAAACCTGTGGTCTTGAATCGGTTCCAACCAACCTCCATGTCCCCTCCCTCGCCAATTTGTTCTAACAATGTCTTTGAAGTAAAGGACATTCTGGCTATGAAAAGGGTCAAGGGTAAGACTCTTTTTCTTATCGACTGGAAGGGTTTTGGCCCAGAGGAGAGGTCCTGGGAGCCCCGAGAGAATGTCGATGCCCCCCTTATCATGAAAAGATTTCTGACCAACCTCAGAAGGAGAGGACATATGGGAGGGGGTACTGTGACATCGGCGGCCGTGCCCGCCGATGCCCCTTCAGCGGCGGTGCCCGCCGCAGCTTCCTCTCACCTGCGTCCCCCTGTCCGCGCGCTCTTCCGCGCTGCTCACCGCTCTGCTACGGGTAACCGCGCCGGCCTTAGGCCGCGCACGCGCGTTCCCCCGGCCTCTTCTGTTGGTAGGGGGCGTCGCTAGGGGAGGGTCTGTAGGGCGCACTTCCGGTCTCCGCATATATCAGGCGTCCGCTCTATTCTGAGGGCGCCTGGTGATTGTTTGTGACTTGCAGCACCCATTGGCCATACCTTTTCCAGTGTACCCTGCCTATCCTTGCCGTCCCCATTGTCTGCCCTGTTCCTGGTCCATTTCCGTCTGTCTGTCTCCTCCCCGTGGTTCCCGCTGAACCTTTCCTGTAGTTTCCTAGCCATTACCTTCCGCCTTTCCACCCCGCTATTCCTGCTCTGTCTGCCTGTCCTCCGAGTCGTCCCTGCTGGCTCCGGCTGTCGCGGTTCCGCCCCCTGCGGTCCTGCCCCTAACGATCCCTGTACAGGGGTCGGTCTTCACCAGGTGCGCTCGGCCCAGGGGCTCCGGATCCGCGATCCAGAGGGTCCACTCTTGGACGTATTAGCCAGAGGCGTCACATCCAGTACTTTCTCTACCTCATATTCCATGTTACCTTCAACCAATACAGGGTCTGGAGGTGCAACCCCCGGAACAACAGGTTCAGCAAACCTCTTCAACAAAGATTTATGGAACACATTATGGATTTTAAATGTGACAGGAAGAGCCAAACGAAAAGAGACCGGATTAATAATCTCCAAAATCTTGTAAGGTCCAATAAATCTAGGCTTAAACTTAGGAGAAGCCACCTTCATAGCAATATTTTTTGATGATAACCACACCATATCACCAACCTTAAACTGGGGACCAATGGTCCTATGTCAGTTGGAAAACCGCCGGGCCTTTTCCTGGGAGAGAGATAACTTATCCACCACTTGGTCCCAGATCTGGTGCATTCTCTCCACCACAGTGTCAACACCTGGGCAGGCAGAGGGCTCCACCTGCCCTGAAGAAAATCGAGGATGAAACCGAAAGTTACAAAAAAAAGGTGACATCAAAGTGGCAGAACTAGCTCTATTATTTAAAGCAAATTCGGCCAAGGGCAAAAATGAAACCCAATCATCCTGATCAGCAGAAATAAAACATCTCAAATATGACTCCAAGGTCTGGTTTGTTCTCTCTGTCTGCCCATTGGTCTGAGGGTGAAAAGCAGAGGAGAAGGACAACTGAATTCCCAGCTTGGAACAGAAAGTTCTCCAAAATCTAGACACAAACTGGACTCCTCTGTCAGATACAATGTTCTCAGGAATCCCGTGCAAGCGAACGACCTGTTGTAAAAACAGGGGCACCAATTCAGAGGAAGACGGCAACTTAGGGAATGGTACAAGATGAACCATCTTAGAGAACAAATCACCCAAATAACAGTCATCCTTTGAGAGACAGGCATATCAGAGATGAAATCCATTGAAATATGGGTCCATGGCCTCTTGGGGACAGGCAAAGGCATCAACAACCCACTAGAGCGTGAACACGATTTAGACCGGGAGCACGTCCCACAGGACTGCACAAAATTCCTGACATCACGAGACAAGGAGGGCCACCAAAAAGACCGACTCACCAGATCTCTAGTACCAAAAATACCTGGATGACCAGCCAAAGCAGAGCAATGAACTTCAGGCATCTCTCTCTTCTTCCACTGGTCAGGAACATACAACTTTCCACTGGGACAACGCTCAGGTTTGTCCTCCTGGAACTCTTCCAGAGCACGTCTCAAATCGGGCGAGATGGCAGAAAGAACTACCCCTTCGCCTAAGATGGTAGCAGGCTTAGTCACCACAGGAGAAACAGCAAAGAACCTCCTAGAGAGGGCGTCAGCCTTGACATTCTTAGTTCCAGGAAGAAAAGAAACCACAAAATCAAAACGTGTAAAAAACAAGGCCCACCTAGCCTGTCTAGGGTTCAAGCGCTTAGCCGACTCTAGGTAAATCAAATTCTTGTGGTCAGTGAGGACCACGACTTGATGCTTAGCTCCCTCCAACCAATGTCTCCACTCCTCAAATGCCCATTTCATGGCTAACAGTTCCCGATTCCCTACATCATAGTTACGTTCAGATGGAGAGAACTTTCGGGAAAAGAAAGCACAGGGATTCATTTTAGATGTTACAGGATCCTTTTGGGACAAAACAGCTCCTGCACCAATCTCAGAAGCATCCACCTCTACCTGGAACGGAAGTGAGACATCAGGTTGCCGCAAAACCGGGGCGGAGGTGAATCTTCACTTCAGCTCCTGAAAGGAAGAAACAGCCTCCGGAGACCAATTTAACACATCAGCACCCTTCTTAGTCAAATCAGTCAATGGCTTGGCAATACTAGAAAATTTTGCTATAAATTTCCGATAAAAATTAGCAAAACCAAAAACTTCTGGAGGGCCTTCAAAGAAGTGTGCTGAACCCAATCGTAAATGGCCTGTACCTTGGCCGGGTCCATTTCAATAGTTGACGGGGACAAAATAAATCCCAAAAAAGAAATCCTCTGTACTCCAAAAAGGCATTTAGATCCTTTGACATAAAAGGAATTCTCCCTCAAGATCCGGAACACAGTCCGAATATGTTCCACATGAGAATCCCAATCCTTGGAGAAGATCAAAATATCATCCAGATAGATAATCAAAAATTTATCGACAAAATCTCGGAAAATATCGTTCATGAAGCACTGGAAGACAGAAGGGGCATTAGTGAGCACAAAAGGCATCACCAGGTACTCAAAATGTCCCTCCGGAGTATTAAACGCCGTCTTCCATTCATCCCCATGCTTATTGCGAATAAGATTATACGCCCCCTGAGGTCAAGCTTGGTAAACCAGCAAGCACCTTTAACTCTGGAGAATAGATCAGAAATCAGGGGTAACGGATACTGATATTTAACAGTAATTTTGTTGAGAGCACGATGTGATGTACAATGTCTGTGAGGTATGGGGTTTTGTCCACAAAATATGATGTTTTCAGTTGTAACTTTCCAGAAAGATCGGCACATATGACAATCCAGGCTGCTAGCTCTGCAGCTTCACCCCTCCTCCCTTCACACACACACACACAGAGCAGAGCCACCCCCCCTCCTCTACAGCCTGTGTTCGCACTAGTAATAGGAGACCCCCCTGCTGTTACAACCATTTGTTTCCTTCTCTCAGCTGAAAAATGCGGGAAAAGGTCTTTGTTTGAAATAAAGGTTAGTAGTAAACCTTTAAGAGCCTGCCCTGCGAAAACCGTACCAAGTAGAGATATGAAAATCATATTTTTGTAACCTGAGCGGTCCCAGCATCGATACCGCGTATCTTTCGAAGTTCTACCCTGTCCAGAACATGAGATAGGATTTGCGCCCAAATGGACGGTCATATCGCATAGATGTTTGATGTTTTCTTGATAGGCTCATTACGCTGGGAAACATGATACCACTGATGAGTCCATACCAGCTTCTCCCATCAAGTTATAGCTAATCTAAGTTTTGTAGCCAAAACATAACTTGGATAAGAGAGGTGGGATCAACCCAGAATGCACCTCTCTGTGATGTCACATAGGAAAGTCTATAAGGCATTCCCTGGCAGAACCAGCTCAGAACAGCTCAAGTCGTCGTGCTAGAAAGACCCGCAGATGAGCGGAGAAGTGCAGCTCCGCCTCCACCCCCCTTAAAGCCACATGGGATGCCAACTGACCACATGTGAGTGTGACTTTCTAACCTTTTAATCCTTTTATTTTATATCTGTACTGTACCTATTTTATGTCTCAATTTTATAGCAACTTTTATCTGTAATCACTGTCCTCTTTCGGAAAATAAATGAAATAATTATTTAGATCTGTCTCCATGCTCTAAGAATCGAACTATACGCCTTTGTTAGATAATCGCTACTAATTCAAGGGGTTTGCCACGGACCCTCTTAATTTAACACTGTGAATTAAGTAACCGTGACTGGTGGCAGCGCGTTGTGCACGGCTATTGCGGCTTGCTGGCAGTCCAGAAGGGTCTTATATTGCTGAATAAGGGTCTGCGGCCACAGCATTGATAATTCCCTTACTGCAGAAGCCTAATTGCCGGTTCACAACAGGCAGCCCGTCCGGCGACCAATTATCCTAGGTGCAGTTCCCTGACTGACCTGAAGGTAAGGGGGGCGCCGGAGAGCTGCGAGTTCCAAAGTGGAACTGAGAAAGTGGGATATACATAAATCCCCACAGTACTTGGAAGATTGATAGCAGTGGCGGGGCATCCAAATTAAACTCCCCCTGCGGCAAATTGTAGAGCGAGATTAGCTTGCTGGACATTTTTGGTCACATGGTGCCAGTGGTGGGATAACTAAGATAAGCCCCAACGGTGCCTGTGATAGCCGTGTGCCGGCATTGTGTCTCGTCCCTCCGTCCGCTGATACACCCGTGTCAGTGGTGGGACTGTGACATAGTGGTGACACAGGGTCCGCTGTCCGTCACGTTTTGGTGGCAGCGGGACCCCCGTTAGTCGCCTCCGTAAGTGGATGAACGGCGGTGGGCCGTTCATCACACACGATAATCAATACAAGGTCTTAATGATCCATCGTTTTTGGCTACAAAAAAAAAACCGGCACCTAAGGGTGACGAGGATGGTCTAATATGACCCTTCTCCAACGCCTCCTTAATATAGGATCACATAGCCTCGTGCTCGAGTACAGATAAATTGAAGAGCTGACCCTTGGGAAATTTACACCCCGGGCTCATTTCAATTGCACAGTCATAACTCCTATGAGGAGGCAGAGACGCAGACTCATTCTCACTAAATACATCATAAAAGTCCGCCAAATAATCAGGAACATCATGCGACTGAGGAGAGGTGGAAAACACCGGAGCCTCACTAAAGGCACACCGACAACCCCAACTCACCACAGACACAGATTTCCAATCCAAAACTGGATTATGAATTTGTAACCAGGGAAACCCCAGAACAATAGTATCATGCAGATTATGTAACACCAAAAACCTGCAATTTTCTTGATGGTCTGGGGCGACCCGCATGACCACCTGGGTCCAAAACTGAGGTTTATTTTTAGCCAAAGGAGTAGCATCAATCCCCCTCAAAGGGATAGGCATCTGCAGAGGTGTCATCGGAAATCCACAACGTTTAGCAAAATCCAAGTCCATTAGGTTTAGATCAGAGTAATAGCCAGAAGAAACTTAGGTTGAACACCACCAACAGAAAACGTGTGTGCAAGGCGTTTCTTGCGTTTAGGACAGACAGAAATAATATGCGAGGCATCTCCACAGAAAAAACACAACTTATTATGCCTTCTGAACTCCTGACGCTGCTCTCTGGAAAAAACTCTATCACATTGCATAGGTTAAGACATCTGTTCAACAGGTGGCAACACCTCTCGCGCAGCTCTGCGTTCGCGCAAACGCCGATCAACCTGAATAGCTAAAGACATAGAATCGTCAAGACCAGAGGGAACAGGAAATCCCACCATAGTATCTTTTATGGCTTCTGACAACCCCTTCCGAAAGAGAGCAGCCAAGGCATTATCATTCCAGGTAGTAAGTGCTGCCCACTTTCGGAATTTTTGACAGTACAATTCTGCAGAATCACGACCCTGGTTCAATGCCAGCAGGGTCTTTTCAGCCTGATCAATGGCATTAGGTTCGTCATACAACAACCCCAAGGCCTGAAAGAATGCGTTCACATTAGTCAGAATAGGATCATCTGGTTTCAAAGAAAATGCCCAATCCTGGGGATCGCCACGCAGCAAAGAGATGACAATTTTAACCTGCTGCGCGGAGCTCCCTGACGAGTTAGGCTTCAAGGCAAAAAATAATTTACAATTATTTTTGAAATTCAAAAATTTAGACCGATCCCCAAAAAATACATCAGGTGTAGGAATCTTTGGTTCAGCAGTATGAGAATGAGCAAGGTAGGCGGAAATTCCCCGCACTTCCGCAGCGAGCTGCTCCACACGATCAGAAAATTGCTTTATCTCCATTGAGAGAGAAAAAAATTCCCCCTGCGGCCTCAGAGATATAGAGTAAAAAATATACACACTTTTTTTTTTTTTTTTTTTATACAATTCTTTCCTGCAATTGAGTACCCTAGGATCTGTGGTAAGGCGGGTGATTCTGTTATGATTGAGTCACCGTAGGAGGCAAAAATAGAAAAGCTAGCTAAGTCCAGAAAACCAGAGAAGTTGGCAGCTATCGGATTGCAGACCCCTGAACCTATCAACACAACTAGCAGTAGCCGTGGGGGGCTCCTACGATGCCCTAGGCCCCTCGATCACAGCCGGAGGACTACATAGCCTAAAGACAGAAAGGGAAATCTAAACTGCCCCAGAGCAGACCCCAAAGCAAAAGGCAGCCCACCACATATAATGACGGTGAAGCAAGAAGAAAGAACAAAACACAGACAGAAAGATAGACTGAACAAAGATGGGGCCCAAGCTAGCTTAGATAGGAAAGGACAGGAAGGCTGCTGTCTGCAATCCGAGAAAAAACCCTATGAAAATAAGAGCCAACAAACTGACAGTAAAAAAGGCCCTGAAGACGCTAGGCTTCAAAAAAGGCTATGTCAGTACTCAGGAATATTCTGAAGACAGAGCAACAGGCAAAAGGAGATTCAGCTCACCCCAGCAGGGAATGGCAGAATCCAGAAAAGCAAGGAAAACAAAACACTAATGCAAAAAGGCAAAGCAGAAATCTTAGCTTTAGATGAGCAGGAATCAGACTGGTTTCCTAGAAGTCCACAGAGAAATCACCCGCAGGCCAGAAGGGCGTCGGCAGCCTTATATCCAGTCACTAACTCCACTCAGCCAGTCATCATCATCAGCCCCAGGTGTTTGACAATCAGGCTCACTACCTTTCTCCACCAGAAGAGGGAGTTCCTCGGGCCTCAGTAGTGAAGGGGAAAATGAACTCACAACAGACTAGGAAACTATTCACCAGATAACAGGGACAAGGAAAATATTCACCAGATAACAGGGACAAGGAAACTATTCACCAGATAACAGGGACAAGGAAAATATTCACCAGATAACAGGGAAAAGGAAACTATTCACCAGATAACAGAGACTAGGAAACTATTCACCAGATAACAGGGAATAGGAAACTATTCACCAGATAACAGAGACTAGGAAACTATTCACCAGATAACAGGGAATAGGAAACTATTCACCAGATAACAGAGACTAGGAAACTATTCACCAGATAACAGGGACTAGGAAACTATTCACCAGATAACAGAGACTAGGAAACTATTCACCAGATAACAGGGACTAGGAAACTATTCACCAGATAACAGAGACTAGGAAACTATTCACCAGATAACAGGGACTAGGAAACTATTCACCAGATAACAGAGACTAGGAAACTATTCACCAGATAATAGAGACTAGGAAACTATTCACCAGATAACAGAGACTAGGAAACTATTCCCCAGATAACAGGGACTAGGAAACTATTCACCAGATAACAGGGAATAGGAAACTATTCACCAGATAACAGGGAATAGGAAACTATTCACCAGATAACAGGGACTAGGAAACTATTCACCAGATGTGATGTACAATGTCTGTGAGCTATGGGGTTTTGTCCACAAAATATGATGTTTTCTGTTGTAACTTTCCAGAAAGATCCAGCAGATATGACAATCCAGGCTGCTAGCTCTGCAGCTTCATCCCTCCTCCCTTCACACACACACAGAGCAGTGCCACCCCCCTCCTCTACAGCCTGTGTTCGCACTAGTAATAGGAGACCCCCCTGCTGCTACAACCATTTGTTTCCTTCTCTCCTCTTCAGAGCGGGAAAAACTTCTTTGTTTGAAACGAATAAAACTATGAGAGACTATACCATAAGAACCAAATACCCTAGAGATATGAAAATCACATTTTTGTAATCCGGGCGGTCACAGCGTCGCTGCCGTGGTTCTGGCGAAGCGTAATCCTTTCAGAACCTGAGATATGTGTTCCAGCTAAACGGTGTATCAGAATTACTGCATATTTGGTCTTGAATTATTGTACTCAACAAATCACAACCAATGATGCCCTATATGTGTCTGTGCGGGCTGCCCCCACGGAGTTATGATTAGTATAAGTTTTCTAGTGTAATTCTACATCCAAAGGAGAGAGGTGGGATTAACCCAGCATGCATCTCTCCGTGATGTCACATAGCAAGTCTATAAAGCATTTCCTGGACAAAGCCAGAGCAGAACAGCTCAAGTCGTCGTGCTAGAAAGATCCCCAGATGAGAGGAGAAGTGCAGCTCCGCCTCCACCCACCTTAGCCGCATGGTCTGCCTAAGGAACAATATGGAACTGTGAGTGTACTCTCTTTGTTTTCTCCACTTTTATTTTATACCTGTACTGTACATATTTTATGTCTCAATTTTATAGCAACTTTTATCTGTAATCACTGTCCTCTTTCGGAAAATAAATGAAATAATTATTTAGATCTGTCTCTATGCTCTAAGACTCGAACTATACGCCTTTGATAGATAATCGCTACTAATTCAAGGGGTTTGCCACGGACCCTCTTAATTTAACACTGTGAATTAAGTAACCGTGACTGGTGGCAGCACGTTGTGCACGGCTATTGCGGCTTGCTGGCAGTCTAGAAGGGTCTTATATAGCTGAATGAGGGGCTGCGGCCACAGCTGATAATTCCCTTACTGCAGAAGCCTAATTGCCGGTTCACAACAGGCAGCCTGTCCGGCGACTAATTATCCTAGGTGCAGTTCCCTGACTGACCTGAGGGTAAGGGGGGCGCCGGAGAGCTGCGAGTTCCAAAGTGGAACTGAGAAAGTGGGATATACATAAATCCCCGCAGTACTTGGAAGATTGATAGCAGTGGTGGGGCATCCAAATTAAACTCCCCCTGCGGCAAATTGTAGAGCGAGATTGTGATGTACAATGTCTGCAAGATATGTTTTCTGTTGGAATGTGCTACAAATCCTCCATCCTAGGACATTGTAAACTGTCAGTAGTAGGAATTCCTTCCCCCCAGGTTTTATCAACCCTGCCACTTCCTCTGGAAGAGCAGGAATGTTAATTAGCTAGACCATCTTCCTCACACCATTTGCCTTCTCTCCTCTTCAGAGCGGGAAAAACTTCTTTGTTTGAAACGAATAAAACTATGAGAGACTATACCATAAGAACCAAATACCCTAGAGATATGAAAATCATATTTTTGTAACCTGAGCGGTCCCAGCTTCGAGACCGCGTATGTTTCGAAGTTCTACCCTGTCCAGAACATGAGATAGGATTTGCGCCCAAATGGACAGTCATATCGCATAGATGTTTGATGTTTTCTTGATGGGCTCATTACGCTGGGAAACATGAAACCACTGATGAGTCCATACCAGCTTCTCCCATAAAGTTATAGCTAATCTAAGTTTTGTAGCCAAAACATAACTTGGATAAGAGGGGTGGGATCAACCCAGAATGCACCTCTCTGTGATGTCACATAGGAAAGTCTATAAGGCATTCCCTGGCAGAACCAGCTCAGAACAGCTGCAGAGTCCGTGCTGACAAGAACTCAGATGAGCGGAGAAGTGCAGCTCCGCCTCCACCCACCTTAAAGCCACATGGTCTGCCTAAGGAACAATATGGAACTGTGAGTGTAATCTCTTTGTCTTCTCCACTTTTATTTTATACCTGTACTGTACATATTTTATGTCTCAATTTTATAGCAACTTTTATCTGTAATCACTGTCCTCTTTCGGAAAATAAATGAAATTATTTAGATCTGTCTCCATGCTCTAAGAATCGAACTATACGCCTTTGTTAGATAATCGCTACTAATTCGAGGGGTTTGCCACGGACTCTCTTAATTTAACACTGTGAATTAAGTAACCGTGACTGGTGGCAGCGCGTTGTGCACGGCTATTGCGGCTTGCTGGCAGTCTAGAAGGGTCTTATATTGCTGAGTAAGGGGCTTCAGCCACAGCATTGATAATTCCCTACTGCAGAAGCCTAATTGCCGGTTCACAACAGGCAGCCCGTCCGGCGACTAATTATCCTAGGTGCAGTTCCCTGACTGACCTGAAGGTAAGGGGGGCGCCGGAGAGCTGCGAGTTCCAAAGTGGAACTGAGAAAGTGGGATATACACAAATCCCCGCAGTACTTGGAAGATTGATAGCAGTGGTGGGGCATCCAAATTAAACTCCCCCTGCGGCAAATTGTAGAGCGAGATTAGCTTGCTGGATATATTTGTCACATGGTGCCAGTGGTGGGATAACTAAGATAAGCCCCACTGCGCCTGTGATAGCCGTGTGCCGGCATTGTGTCACGTCCCTCCGTCCGCTGATACACCGGTGTCAGTGGTGGGATTGTGACATAGTGGTGACACAGGGTCCGCTGTCCGTCGCGTTTTGGTGGCAGCGGGACCCCCGTTAGTGTCGCCCGTAAGTAGACGAACGGCGGTGGGCTGTTCGTCACATATTGGTGGCAGAGCGGTGGGATAATCCTAGAGCATTAGTGATTTGGTTTGAGCAATCATTCCTCTCACTAAAAACCTGCACGGTTCCTGCGGGAATCCTGCATCATAGGTTTTGGAGAACAGACTCAGTGGTTACTAGTCCTGAGACATTAGTGTGTACTTGCAAGTATCCCCCTCCCGTTTCTTCGTTTTTCTTTTTCTATCTTTTATTTGGCAACCATGGCGGCAAAAGGAGAACCTTGGTACAACCGGCAGACAAAGGAAGTTCTTGCTGCGTTATGCACGTACCAAGGCCTTGACGCCACGAACAAAAACAGAGCTCAAATGATCGCGGCTCTAGTGCAGCTGGACAACGACCAGAATCCAGCGAGCGCAGAAGTTGGCCCAAGTTGCAATGGGGCTGCAGCAGAGGCTCCACTCCTGAGCGCTGGCCCCACATTCAACCAGAACGGGGTGGACCCCTATCTGCAAATGGCCTTGGACGAACTCCCCGCCGAAGACAGGGATGGGCGGGTGAGGCTGATCCAGCAATATCGGCAGGAGGCCCAAGCCAAACGTGAGCGCCAAGCTGAAGCTCAGAGGGCCCATGAGCTGGAGATGCTCCAGCGGGGGTGGAATGCCCCCACAGCCCGAAGCCGTGAACCCAGCAGCGTCCAGACTCCTAAACCCCGGCCAGAGCATTTTCCCGTGATGGAAAAGGATGGGGACTTGGACACGTTTCTGCGAGCCTTTGAGAAAGCCTGCAGACAGTACCGACTGCCCGAAGACCAATGGGTCAGGTACTTGACCCCAGGGCTAAAGGGCAAAGCTCTGGAGGCGTTTGCTACTCTTCCGCAAGCGCATGATGATGACTATGACACCATAAAGCAGGCGCTGATCGCCAAATACCGTCTGACACCTGAGGTATACCGAAAGAAGTTCCGGCACCTCCAACGTGGCCCACATGATAGCTACAGTGATGTGGTGCAAGGACTCAGGACCCACTTTGACCAGTGGATCCATGGACTGTCCGTTGAAACCTTTGAGCAGCTACGGGACCTGATGATCAAAGACCAGTTCCTGCATCTCTGCCCAGCTGAGGTCCGACAGTTCATCCTGGACCGCGAACCAACGAACGCGGACAAAGCGGCGCAGATCGCCGACAACCACGAGGCCAACCGGAAGCCCGAGACGCGGAGGCCAGTCGCCACCAGCTGGAAAGGGGGTAAGCCAGCAACCAACCCCAATGCCCCAGCTAGCCGTCCCTCCGGAGGCCCTGTCCCTGTTGCCAACAACAGGCCGGCTACTGACAGTCGCCTGTGTCACCACTGCAAGCGGCCTGGTCACTTCTCTTACACCTGTCCGGATAGGCCGAAGAACCCCCCAGCCAAGGCCCCCGGGCCCAACGCCTCTGTTCTTTTGGTGGGAGGTGTGGTTGGGAGGGCTGACGACAACGTTCAACCTGTTCAGGTGGGGGCCCGTCTTGCTACAGGCCTCAAGGACACCGGGGCTGAACAAACCCTCATCCGTCCTGGACTGGCGGCCCCTGAAGAATTTGTTGAGGGGAAAACCCTGACTGTCACCGGGATTGGAGGCACCCGTTGTCCCTTGCCAGTGGCACGAGTTTATCTCGATTGGGGTGCTGGGAGCGGGTTGAGGGAGGTGGGAGTGTCTGAAAATTTGCCCACTGATGTTTTATTGGGGACTGACTTGGGGAGGATGGTTGCATACTATGTCCCTGACACCCTTCCCCAAACTGATAATAAGGGTAACGTTAACCCTGATGATGATGTTGATGTATCTGTGCCGACTGAACCCGTTAACCCTTTCTTTGAAACGGTAGATGTGTCCACAGGTACCGAGGTGCTCAGCCCCGTCACTCTGCGGAGTGAGACGGCTGAGGAACCCCTGGCAGGAGCAAGCAACGGTGCTCAAGAGAATGGGGAGGTGCATGGGGACCATGAGGAAGGTAATGCCATGCAGCTGACCAGTGCCACCGAGGAAGGTAACTGGCCCATAAGTAGCACTGCTCCTAAAGTGTTGGGGGTGGATGGGGAGGGAGAGCCCAGGGCAGCACCGGCTGGTGGGTCTGTAGAAATCCCCAGGGAGACAGCATACATAGCAGCTGTCACACGCAGTCAGAGTGCCCAGATCGCAGGTAACGCACTGTCTTCTGGACCCTCTGCTGCTACAGGAGAGACTGAACCAGAGGTGAACCCAGAGCCGGTTCCAGAGGGTCCCAGTAAAGGAGGTACCCTGACGTCACTTCTGGCAGCCTCCAGCATGGAGTTCCAGGCTGCTCTGCACTCAGATGCCAGCCTGGAGAAATTGAGAGGTCTCGCCGAGACGCCCACCTCCAAGCCTGATAAGGAGAGGGTGTTCTGGGAACGAGGAAGGTTGTACCGGGAGACAGTACCCGGAGATCCTAAAAAGGAGTGGTTGAGGGAAAGACAGCTGGTCGTCCCCTATCAGTTCAGAACCGAGTTGTTGCGGATTGCCCATGAGATTCCACTCGCTGGACACTTGGGGATCAGCAAAACAAAGGCACGGCTGTCTCAACACTTCTATTGGCCCAAGATGGGGACAGATGTAACACACTACTGCCGCTCCTGCGCCACCTGTCAAAAAGTGGGTAAGGCGGGGCCTGCTCTTAAGGCTCCCCTTATTCCTTTGCCGGTGATAGAGGAGCCTTTCCAGAGAATCGCGGTGGACATTGTAGGACCGCTGTCCGTCCCCAGCAGCTCCGGAAAGCGATACATTCTCACCGTGGTAGACTACGCTACCCGGTACCCAGAGGCAGTAGCTCTGTCTTCAACCAGGGCAGATAAGGTGGCTGACGCACTGGTGACCATCTTTTCAAGGGTAGGATTTCCCAGGGAGATGCTTACCGATCAAGGGCCCCAATTCATGTCTCGCCTAATGGAGGCTCTCTGTGAGAAAATGCAGGTGACGCACCTGGTATCGAGTCCGTATCACCCACAGACTAATGGTTTGTGTGAACGCTTCAACGGTACCCTCAAACAGATGAGACCCAAGGGCGCGACTGGGAGCGGTACCTCCCACACCTGCTGTTCGCTTACAGAGAAGTTCCGCAGGCCTCGACCGGGTTCTCCCCCTTCGAGCTCCTGTATGGCAGGCGAGTCCGGGGACCCCTTGGGTTGATAAGAGAATCCTGGGAAGATGAGCCAAACCCCACAGAAGTGTCCATCGTGGATTATGTCATGCGCTTCCGTGACAAGATGCAGACCTTGACGCAGTTGGTGCATGACAACATGACGCAGGCTCAGGCTGACCAGAAGCACTGGTACGACCAGAACGCCCGGGAGCGGACCTACCAGGTGGGCCAAAAGGTGTGGGCGCTGGTCCCTGTACCAACGGATAAGCTTCAGGCAGCCTGGGAAGGCCCGTACGTCGTCCACCAACATCTCAACCCGGTCACCTACGTGGTCACGCTTGACCATGCTCGGGGTAGGCGCAAGGCCTTTCACGTCAACATGCTGAAGGCGCACTACGAACGTGAAGCTTGCATCCTACCGGTCTGCAATCTGCCAGAGGATGGGGAGGAAGATTCCCTCCTGGACATGCTGGCCCAGGCCAAGGCCAATGGGTCCATTGAGGACATGGAGATAAGTGGTTCGCTCACCGTGTCCCAGCGGTTGCAGTTGATGGCCACCCTGGAACTCTTCCGGCCCGTGTTCACCAACCGTCCTGGGAGGACGGAGTTAGCAGTTCATGAGGTGGACACCGGGAATCACGCCCCATTACGGCGAACACCCTATCGGATCTCTGAGACGGTGCAACAAGTCATGCGCCAAGAGATCGATGAGATGTTAAGGCTGGGGGTGATTCGACGGTCACAAAGCGCGTGGGCTTCACCTGTAGTCCTCGTGCCTAAAAAGGATCGAACCACCCGGTTCTGCGTGGACTACAGGGGGCTCAACGCCATCACAACCTCTGATGCCCACCCAATGCCGCGCATCGAGGATCTGCTCGAGCGGTTGACAAACGCCAACTACATATCCATCATGGATTTGAGTCGGGGATACTGGCAGATTCCCCTGAGCCCTGAGGCGCAGGAGAAATCCGCCTTTATCACCCCCTTTGGACTGTACGAGTCCACGGTCATGCCCTTCGGCATGAAGAATGCCCCTGCCACTTTCCAGCGGATGGTCAACCACCTGCTTCGGGGACTGGAGGAGTACGCAGTGGCGTACTTAGACGATATTGCCGTCTTCAGTTCCACCTGGGAGGAACACCTTCAGCACCTCCAGGAGGTGCTCAAGCGTCTTCACCAGGCAGGCCTGACCATCAAGCCGGGGAAGTGCCAGATAGGCATGCGCAAGGTCCACTACCTGGGGCAACGGGTAGGCGGGGGTTCCATGAGCCCGGAGCCAGAAAAAGTGGACGCAATCGTGTCCTGGCCCACCCCCAGGACCAAGAAACAGGTGAAGTCCTTCTTGGGCACTGCAGGGTACTATAGGCGGTTCGTACAGGACTATAGCGCCCTTGCCAAACCCTTGACTGACCTCACCAAGCAGAGGCTACCCCAAACAGTCAACTGGACAGATGACTGCGAGGCGGCTTTCCAAGCTTTGAAAGCAGCCCTGTGCAACTCTCCAGTGTTGAGAGCAGTCGACAGCAGTCGCCCGTTTCTGGTACAGACCGACGCCAGCGAGTTTGGCCTCGGTGCTGTGCTTAGCCAGGTCGACTCGGGGGACCAAGAGCACCCCGTGTTGTACCTGAGCCGGAAACTTTTGCCGAGGGAAGTGGCATACTCGACCATCGAGAAGGAGTGTCTGGCCATAGTGTGGGCACTGCAGCGTTTGCAGCCCTACCTGTACGGGCGCGCCTTCACGGTGGTAACTGACCACAACCCTCTGAGCTGGTTGCACACAGTGTCCGGAACCAATGGAAGATTGCTCCGCTGGAGCCTTGCCCTTCAACAGTACGATTTTACTGTAAAACAGAGGAAGGGCAGTGAAAACGGCAATGCCGATGGGTTGTCCCGCCGGGGCGAACCCGCTGAGGTGCGCATGGCCGATTACCGAGAGGTAATGCCTCCTTAGCGCCCTCTTAAGGGGGGAGGTGTGATGTACAATGTCTGCAAGATATGTTTTCTGTTGGAATGTGCTACAAATCCTCCATCCTAGGACATTGTAAACTGTCAGTAGTAGGAATTCCTTCCCCCCAGGTTTTATCAACCCTGCCACTTCCTCTGGAAGAGCAGGAATGTTAATTAGCTAGACCATCTTCCTCACACCATTTGCCTTCTCTCCTCTTCAGAGTGGGAAAAACTTCTTTGTTTGAAACGAATAAAACTATGAGAGACTATACCATAAGAACCAAATACCCTAGAGATATGAAAATCATATTTTTGTAACCTGAGCGGTCCCAGCTTCGAGACCGCGTATGTTTCAAAGTTCTACCCTGTCCAGAACATGAGATAGGATTTGCGCCCAAATGGACGGTCATATCGCATAGATGTTTGATGTTTTCTTGATGGGCTCATTACGCTGGGAAACATGAAACCACTGATGAGTCCATACCAGCTTCTCCCATAAAGTTATAGCTAATCTAAGTTTTGTAGCCAAAACATAACTTGGATAAGAGGGGTGGGATCAACTCAGAATTCACCTCTCTGTGATGTCACATAGGAAAGTCTATAAGGCATTCCCTGGCAGAACCAACTCAGAACAGCTGCAGAGTCCGTGCTGACAAGAACTCAGATGAGCGGAGAAGTGCAGCTCCGCCTCCACCCACCTTAAAGCCACATGGTCTGCCTAAGGAACAATATGGAACTGTGAGTGTAATCTCTTTGTCTTCTCCACTTTTATTTTATACCTGTACTGTACATATTTTATGTCTCAATTTTATAGCAACTTTTATCTGTAATCACTGTCCTCTTTCGGAAAATAAATGAAATTATTTAGATCTGTCTCCATGCTCTAAGAATCTAACTATACGCCTTTGTTAGATAATCGCTACTAATTCGAGGGGTTTGCCACGGACCCTCTTAATTTAACACTGTGAATTAAGTAACCGTGACTGGTGGCAGCGCGTTGTGCACGGCTATTGCGGCTTGCTGGCAGTCTAGAAGGGTCTTATATTGCTGAGTAAGGGGCTTCAGCCACAGCATTGACAATTCCCTTACTGCAGAAGCCTAATTGCCGGTTCACAACAGGCAGCCCGTCCGGCGACTAATTATCCTAGGTGCAGTTCCCTGACTGACCTGAGGGTAAGGGGGGCGCCGGAGAGCTGCGAGTTCCAAAGTGGAACTGAGAAAGTGGGATATACACAAATCCCCGCAGTACTTGGAAGATTGATAGCAGTGGTGGGGCATCCAAATTAAACTCCCCCTGCGGCAAATTGTAGAGCGAGATTAGCTTGCTGGATATATTTGTCACATGGTGCCAGTGGTAGGATAACTAAGATAAGCCCCACTGCGCCTGTGATAGCCGTGTGCCGGCATTGTGTCACGTCCCTCCGTCCGCTGATACACCGGTGTCAGTGGTGGGATTGTGACATAGTGGTGACACAGGGTCTGCTGTCCGTCGCGTTTTGGTGGCAGCGGGACCCCCGTTAGTGTCGCCCATATTTGGACGAACGGCGGTGGGCTGTTCGTCACACCAGATAACAGGGACTAGGAAACTTTTCACCAGATAACAGGGAATAGGAAACTATTCACCAGATAACAGAGACTAGGAAAATATTCACCAGATAACAGAGACTAGGAAACTATTCACCAGATAACAGAGACAAGGAAACTATTCACCAGATAATAGAGACTAGGAAACTATTCACCAGATAACAGGCACTAGTAGACTATTCACCAGATAACAGAGACTAGGAAACTATTCACCAGATAACAGAGACTAGGAAACTATTCACCAGATAACAGGGACTAGGAAACTATTCACCAGATAATAGAGACTAGGAAACTATTCCCCAGATAACAGGGAATAGGAAACTATTCACCAGATAACAGGGACTAGGAAACTATTCCCCAGATAACAGGGACTAGGAAACTATTCACCAGATAACAGGGAATAGGAAACTATTCACCAGATAACAGGGACTAGGAAACTATTCACCAGATAACAGGGACTAGGAAACTATTCACCAGATAATAGAGACTAGGAAACTATTCACCAGATAACAGGGAATAGGAAACTATTCACCAGATAACAGAGACTAGGAAACTATTCACCAGATAACAGGGAATAGGAAACTATTCACCAGATAACAGGGACTAGGAAACTATTCACCAGATAACAGGGACTAGGAAACTGTTCACCAGATAACAGAGACTAGGAAACTATTCACCAGATAACAGAGACTAGGAAACTATTCACCAGATAACAGAGACTAGGAAACTATTCACCAGATAATAGAGACTAGGAAACTATTCCCCAGATAACAGGGACTAGGAAACTATTCACCAGATAATAGAGACTAGGAAACTATTCCCCAGATAACAGGGAATAGGAAACTATTCACCAGATAACAGGGACTAGGAAACTATTCACCAGATAACAGGGACTAGGAAACTATTCATCAGATAACAGGGACTAGGAAACTGTTCACCAGATAACAGGGAATAGGAAACTATTCACCAGATAATAGAGACTAGGAAACTATTCCCCAGATAACAGGGAATAGGAAACTATTCACCAGATAACAGGGACTAGGAAACTATTCACCAGATAACAGGGACTAGGAAACTATTCATCAGATAACAGGGACTAGGAAACTATTCCCCAGATAACAGGGAATAGGAAACTATTCACCAGATAATAGAGACTAGGAAACTATTCCCCAGATAACAGGGAATAGGAAACTATTCACCAGATAATAGAGACTAGGAAACTATTCACCAGATAATAGAGACTAGGAAACTATTCACCAGATAATAGAGACCATGAAACTATTCCCCAGATAACAGGGAATAGGAAACTATTCACCAGATAATAGAGACTAGGAAACTATTCCCCAGATAACAGGGACTAGGAAACTATTCACCAGATAACAGAGACTAGGAAACTATTCCCCAGATAACAGGGAATGGGAAACTATTCACCAGATAACAGAGACTAGGAAACTATTCCCCAGATAACAGGGAATGGGAAACTATTCACCAGATAACAGGGACTAGGAAACTATTTACCAGATAACAGAGACAAGGAAACTATTCTCCAGATAACAGGGAATAGGAAACTATTCACCAGATAACAGAGACTAGGAAACTATTCACCAGATAACAGGGACTAGGAAACTATTCACCAGATAATAGAGACTAGGAAACTATTCCCCAGATAACAGGGAATAGGAAACTATTCACCAGATAACATGGACTAGGAAACTATTCACCAGATAACAGGGACTAGGAAACTGTTCACCAGATAACAGGGACTAGGAAACTATTCACCAGATAACAGAGACTAGGAAACTATTCACCATGTGATGTACAATGTCTGCAAGATATGTTTTCTGTTGCAATGTGCTAACAAACCCTCCATTTCCTTTGAGAAGCTGCCTGCCAGTGTCTCAGTTACATTGCACACTACAGCAGCTTCCCTTCCCCCGAGTGCCATAAACCAATTTCCTGTCACCCCATTTGGCTTCTCATGTGCCTCGGCTGAAAGAGAAGAAAAAAAAGTGCGGGAAAAACTTCTTTGTTTGAAACGAATAAAACTATGAGAGCCTATACCATAAGAACCAAATACCCTAGAGATATGAAAATCATATTTTTGTAACCTGAGCGGTCCCAGCTTCGAGACCGCGTATGTTTCGAAGTTCTACCCTGTCCAGAACATGAGATAGGATTTGCGCCCAAATGGACGGTCATATCGCATAGATGTTTGATGTTTTCTTGATGGGCTCATTACGCTGGGAAACATGATACCACTGATGAGTCCATACCAGCTTCTCCCATAAAGTTATAGCTAATCTAAGTTTTGTAGCCAAAACATAACTTGGATAAGAGAGGTGGGATCAACCCAGAATGCACCTCTCTGTGATGTCACATAGGAAAGTCTATAAGGCATTTCCTGGGCAAACCAGCTGAGAACAGCTGCAGAGTCCGTGCTGACAAGAACTCAGATGAGCGGAGAAGTGCAGCTCCGCCTCCACCCACCTTAAAGCCACATGGTCTGCCTAAGGAACAATATGGAACTGTGAGTGTAATCTCTTTGTTTTCTCCACTTTTATTTTATACCTGTACTGTACATATTTTATGTCTCAATTTTATAGCAACTTTTATCTGTAATCACTGTCCTCTTTCGGAAAATAAATGAAATTATTTAGATCTGTCTCCATGCTCTAAGAATCGAACTATACGCCTTTGTTAGATAATCGCTACTAATTCAAAGGGTTTGCCACGGACCCTCTTAATTTAACACTGTGAATTAAGTAACCGTGACTGGTGGCAGCGCGTTGTGCACGGCTATTGCGGCTTGCTGGCAGTCTAGAAGGGTCTTATATTGCTGAATAAGGGTCTGCGGCCACAGCATTGATAATTCCCTTACTGCAGAAGCCTAATTGCCGGTTCACAACAGGCAGCCTGTCCGGCGACTAATTATCCTAGGTGCAGTTCCCTGACTGACCTGAGGGTAAGGGGGGCGCCGGAGAGCTGCGAGTTCCAAAGTGGAACTGAGAAAGTGGGATATACATAAATCCCCGCAGTACTTGGAAGATTGATAGCAGTGGTGGGGCATCCAAATTAAACTCCCCCTGCGGCAAATTGTAGAGCGAGATTAGCTTGCTGGATATTTTTGTCACATGGTGCCAGTGGTGGGATAACTAAGATAAGCCCCACTGCACCTGTGATAGCCATGTGCCGGCATTGTGTCACGTCCCTCCGTCCGCTGATACACCGGTGTCAGTGGTGGGATTGTGACATAGTGGTGACACAGGGTCCGCTGTCCGTCGCGTTTTGGTGGCAGCGGGACCCCCGTTAGTCGTCGCCCGTAAGTGGACGAACGGCCGTGGGCTGTTCGTCACATATTGGTGGCAGCGGTGGGATAACTAAGATAAGCCCCAACCGTGCCTGTGATAGCTGTGTGCCGGCATTGTGTCACGTCCCTCCGTCCGCTGATACACCCGTGTCAGTGGTGGGATTGTGACATAGTGGTGACACAGGGTCCGCTGTCCGTCGCGTTTTGGTGGCAGCGGGACCCCCGTTAGTGTCGCCCGTAAGTAGACGAACGGCGGTGGGCTGTTCGTCACATATTGGTGGCAGCGCGGTGGGATAATCCTAGAGCATTAGTGATTTGGTTTGAGCAATCATTCCTCTCACTAAAAACCTGCACGGTTCCTGCGGGAATCCTGCATCATAGGTTTTGGAGAACAGACTCAGTGGTTACTAGTCCTGAGACATTAGTGTGTACTTGCAAGTATCCCCCTCCCGTTTCTTCGTTTTTCTTTTTCTATCTTTTATTTGGCAACCATGGCGGCAAAAGGAGAACCTTGGTACAACCGGCAGACAAAGGAAGTTCTTGCTGGGTTATGCACGTACCAAGGCCTTGACACCACGAACAAAAACAGAGCTCAAATGATCGCGGCTCTAGTGCAGCTGGACAACGATCAGAATCCAGCGAGCGCAGAAGTTGGCCCAAGTTGCAATGGGGCTGCAGCAGAGGCTCCACTCCTGAGCGCTGGCCCCACATTCAGCCAGAACGGGGTGGACCCCTATCTGCAAATGGCCTTGGACGAACTCCCCGCCGAAGACAGTGATGGGCGGGTGAGGCTGATCCAGCAATATCGGCAGGAGGCCCAAGCCGAACGTGAGCGCCAAGCTGAGGCTGAGAGGGCCGAGCGTCAAGCCCAGGCTGAGAGAGCTGAGCGCCGAGCAGAGGCTGAGAGAGCCGAGCGCCAGGAGCAGAGGGCCCATGAACTGGAGGTACTCCAGCGGGGTGGGAATGCCCCCACACCCCGAAGCGGTGAGCCCAGCAGCATCCAGACTCCTAAACCCCGGCCAGAGCATTTTCCCGTGATGGAAAAGGACGGGGACTTGGACACGTTTCTGCGAGCCTTTGAGAAAGCCTGCAGACAGTACCAGCTGCCCAGAGACCAATGGGCAAGGTACTTGACCCCAGGGCTAAAAGGCAAAGCCCTGGAGGCATTTGCTTCTCTTCCGCCAGAAGCCGATGATGACTATGACGCCATAAAGCAGGCGCTGATCGCCAAATACCGGCTGACACCTGAGGTATACCGAAAGAAGTTCCGGCACCTCCAACGTGGCCCACATGATAGCTACAGTGATGTGGTGCAAGGACTCAGGACCCACTTTGACCAGTGGATCCATGGACTGTCCGTTGAAACCTTTGAGCAGCTACGGGACCTGATGATCAAAGACCAGTTCCTGCATCTCTGCCCAGCTGAGGTCCGACAGTTCATCCTGGACCGCGAACCAACGAACGCGGACAAAGCGGCGCAGATCGCCGACAACCACGAGGCCAACCGGAAGCCCGAGACGCGGAGGCCAGTCGCCACCAGCTGGAAAGGGGGTAAGCCAGCAACCAACCCCAGTGCCCCAGCTAGCCGTCCCTCCGGAGGCCCAGTCCCTGTTGCCAACAGCAGGCCGGCTACTGACAGTCGCCTGTGTCACCACTGCCAGCGGCCTGGTCACTACTTTTACACCTGTCCGAATAGGCCGAAGAACCCCCCAGCCAAGGCCCCCGGGCCCAACGCCTCTGTTCTTTTGGTGGGAGGTGTGGTTGGGAGGGCTGACGACAACGTTCAACCTGTTCAGGTGGGGGCCCGTCTTGCTACAGGCCTCAAGGACACCGGGGCTGAACGAACCCTCATCCGTCCTGGACTGGCGGCCCCTGAAGAGTTTGTTGAGGGGAAAACCCTGACTGTCACCGGGATTGGAGGCACCCGTTGTCCCTTGCCAGTGGCACGAGTTTTTCTTGACTGGGGTGCCGGGAGCGGGTTGAGGGAGGTGGGAGTGTCTGAAAACCTGCCCACTGATGTTTTATTGGGGACTGACTTGGGGCGGATGGTTGCATACTACGTCCCTGACACCCTTCCCCAAACTTCTAATAAGGGTAACGTTAACCCTGATGATGATGATGATGACGGGAAACTGAATGTGTTACCTGCTAATGCCTTGATGAGTAATGATGCAACTAACAACCATTCTTTCCCCAGGTACGATGCTGATGCTGATGTGAATGTACCAAAGCAAACTGATAACCATTCTTCTCCTAGGAAGGATGATGATGATGTTGATGTATCTGTGCCGACTGAACCCGTTAACCCTTTCTTTGAAGCGGTAGATGTGTCCACAGGTACCGAAGTGCTCAGCCCCATCACTCTGCGGAGTGAGACGGCTGAGGAACCCCTGGCAGGTGTAAGCAACGGTGCTCAAGGAAATGGGGAGGTGCATGGGGACCATGAGGAAGGTAATGCCATGCAGCTGACCAGTGCCACCGAGGAAGGTAACTGGCCCATAAGTAGCACTGCTCCTGAAGTGTTGGGGGTGGATGGGGAGGTAGAGCCCAGGGCAGCACCAGCTGGTGGGTCTGAAGAAATCCCCAGGGAGACAGCATACATAGCATCTGTCACACGCAGTCAGAGTGCCCAGATCGCAGGTAACGCACTGTCTTCTGGACCCTCTGCTGCTACAGGAGAGACTGAACCAGAGGTGAACCCAGAGCCGGTTCCAGAGGGTCCCAGTAAAGGAGGTACCCTGACGTCACTTCTGGCAGCCTCCAGCATGGAGTTCCAGGCTGCTCTGCACTCAGATGCCAGCCTGGAGAAATTGAGAGGTCTCGCCGAGACGCCCACCTCCAAGCCTGATAAGGAGAGGGTGTTCTGGGAACGAGGAAGGTTGTACCGGGAGACAGTACCCGGAGATCCTAAAAAGGAGTGGTTGAGGGAAAGACAGCTGGTCGTCCCCTATCAGTTCAGAACTGAGTTGTTGCGGATTGCCCATGAGATTCCACTCGCTGGACACTTGGGGATCAGCAAAACAAAGGCACGGCTGTCTCAACACTTTTATTGGCCCAAGATGGGGACAGATGTAACACACTACTGCCGCTCCTGTGCCACCTGTCAAAAAGTGGGTAAGGCGGGGCCTGCTCTTAAGGCTCCCCTTATTCCTTTGCCGGTGATAGAGGAGCCTTTCCAGAGAATCGCGGTGGACATTGTAGGGCCGCTGTCCGTCCCCAGCAGCCCAGAAAAAGTGGACGCAATCGTGTCCTGGCCCACCCCCAGGACCAAGAAACAGGTGAAGTCCTTCTTGGGCACTGCAGGGTACTATAGGCGGTTCGTACAGGACTATAGCGCCCTTGCCAAACCCTTGACTGACCTCCCCAAGCAGAGGCTACCCCAAACAGTCAACTGGACAGATGACTGTGAGGCGGCTTTCCAAGCTTTGAAAGCAGCCCTGTGCAACTCTCCAGTGTTGAGAGCAGTCAACAGCAGTCGCCCGTTTCTGGTACAGACCGACGCCAGCGAGTTTGGCCTCGGTGCTGTGCTTAGTCAGGTCGACTGGGGGGACCAAGAGCACCCCGTGTTGTACCTGAGCCGGAAACTTTTGCCGAGGGAAGTGGCATACTCGACCATCGAGAAGGAGTTTCTGGCCATGGTGTGGGCACTGCAGCGTTTGCAGCCCTACCAGGACGGGCGCGCCTTCACGGTGGTAACTGACCACAACCCTCTGAGCTGGTTGCACACAGTGTCCGGAACCAATGGAAGATTGCTCCGCTGGAGCCTTGCCCTTCAACAGTACGATTTTACTGTAAAACACAGGAAGGGCAGTGAAAACGGCAATGCCGATGGGTTGTCCCGCCGGGGCGAACCCGCTGAGGTGCGCATGGCCGATTACCGAGAGGTAATGCCTCCTTAGCGCCCTCTTAAGGTGGGAGGTGTGATGTACAATGTCTGCAAGATATGTTTTCTGTTGCAATGTGCTAACAAACCCTCCATTTCCTTTGAGAAGCTGCCTGCCAGTGTCTCAGTTACATTGCACACTACAGCAGCTTCCCTTCCCCCGAGTGCCATAAACCAATTTCCTGTCACCCCATTTGGCTTCTCATGTGCCTCGGCTGAAAGAGAAGAAAAAAAAGTGCGGGAAAAACTTCTTTGTTTGAAACGAATAAAACTATGAGAGCCTATACCATAAAAACCAAATACCCTAGAGATATGAAAATCATATTTTTGTAACCTGAGCGGTCCCAGCTTCGAGACCGCGTATGTTTCGAAGTTCTACCCTGTCCAGAACATGAGATAGGATTTGCGCCCAAATGGACGGTCATATCGCATAGATGTTTGATGTTTTCTTGATGGGCTCATTACGCTGGGAAACATGATACCACTGATGAGTCCATACCAGCTTCTCCCATAAAGTTATAGCTAATCTAAGTTTTGTAGCCAAAACATAACTTGGATAAGAGAGGTGGGATCAACCCAGAATGCACCTCTCTGTGATGTCACATAGGAAAGTCTATAAGGCATTTCCTGGGCAAACCAGCTGAGAACAGCTGCAGAGTCCGTGCTGACAAGAACTCAGATGAGCGGAGAAGTGCAGCTCCGCCTCCACCCACCTTAAAGCCACATGGTCTGCCTAAGGAACAATATGGAACTGTGAGTGTAATCTCTTTGTTTTCTCCACTTTTATTTTATACCTGTACTGTACATATTTTATGTCTCAATTTTATAGCAACTTTTATCTGTAATCACTGTCCTCTTTCGGAAAATAAATGAAATTATTTAGATCTGTCTCTGTGATGTACAATGTCTGCAAGATATGTTTTCTGTTGCAATGTGCTAACAAATCCTCCATCCTAGGACATTGTAAACTGTCAGTAGTAGGAATTCCTTCCCCCCCAGGTTTTATCAACCCTGCCACTTCCTCTGGAAGAGCAGGAATGTTAATTAGCTAGACCATCTTCCTCACACCATTTGGCTTCTCTCAGCTGAAAGAGAAAAATGCGGGAAAAAGGTCTTTGAAATAAAAACTTTAAGAGCCTGCCCTGCGAAAACCGTACCAAGTAGAGATATGAAAATCATATTTCTGCGATCCGAGCAGACCCAGCTTCGCTGTGGTGCCTGTTGCAAAACTCTCGGATGTCCAGAACCTGAGATATGATTTGCGCCCAAATGGACGGTTATATCGCATAGATGTTTGATGTTTTCTTGATAGGCTCATTACGCTGGGTAACATGATACCACTGATGAGTCCATACCAGCTTCTCCCATAAAGTTATAGCTAATCTAAGTTTTGTAGCCAAAACATAACTCGGATGAGAGAGGAGGGATCAACCCAGAATGCATCTCTCCGTGATGTCACAAAGCAAAGCCTATAAGGCCTTCCCTGGGCAAACCAGCACAGAACAGCTGTAGAGTCCGTGCTGACAAGAACTCAGATGAGCGGAGAAGTGCAGCTCCGCCTCCACCCACCTTAAAGCCACATGGTCTGCCTAAGGAACAATATGGAACTGTGAGTGTAATCTCTTTGTTTTCTCCACTTTTATTTTATACCTGTACTGTACATATTTTATGTCTCAATTTTATAGCAACTATTATCTGTAATCACTGTCCTCTTTCGGAAAATAAATGAAATTATTTAGATCTGTCTCCATGCTCTAAGAATCGAACTATACGCCTTTGTTAGATAATCGCTACTAATTCAAAGGGTTTGCCACGGACCCTCTTAATTTAACACTGTGAATTAAGTAACCGTGACTGGTGGCAGCGCGTTGTGCACGGCTATTGCGGCTTGCTGGCAGTCTAGAAGGGTCTTATATTGCTGAATAAGGGTCTGCGGCCACAGCATTGATAATTCCCTTACTGCAGAAGCCTAATTGCCGGTTCACAACAGGCAGCCCGTCCGGCGACTAATTATCCTAGGTGCAGTTCCCTGACTGACCTGAGGGTAAGGGGGCGCCGGAGAGCTGCGAGTTCCAAAGTGGAACTGAGAAAGTGGGATATACATAAATCCCCGCAGTACTTGGAAGATTGATAGCAGTGGTGGGGCATCCAAATTAAACTCCCCCTGCGGCAAATTGTAGAGCGAGATTAGCTTGCTGGATATTTTTGTCACATGGTGCCGGTGGTGGGATAACTAAGATAAGCCCCAACGGTGCCTGTGATAGCTGTGTGCCGGCATTGTGTCACGTCCCTCCGTCCGCTGATACACCCGTGTCAGTGGTGGGATTGTGACATAGTGGTGACACAGGGTCCGCTGTCCGTCGCGTTTTGGTGGCAGCGGGACCCCCGTTAGTGTCGCCCGTAAGTAGACGAACGGCGGTGGGCTGTTCGTCACAACCATCACCAGATAACAGAAACTAGGAAACTATTCACCAGATAACAGAGACTAGTAAACTATTCACCAGATAACAGAGACAAGGAAACTATTCACTAGATAACAGAGACTAGGAAACTATTCACCAGATAGTAGAGACTAGGAAACTATTCACCAGATAACAGGGACTAGGAAACTATTCACCAGATAACAGGGAATAGGAAACTATTCACCATCACCAGATAACAGAGACTAGGAAACTATTCACCAGATAACAGGGACTAGGAAACTATGCACCAGATAACAGGGAATAGGAAACTATTCACCATCACCAGATAACAGAAACTAGGAAACTATTCACCAGATAACAGAGACAAGGAAACTATTCACTAGATAACAGAGACTAGGAAACTATTCACCAGATAGTAGAGACTAGGAAACTATTCACCAGATAACAGGGACTAGGAAACTATTCACCAGATAACAGGGAATAGGAAACTATTCACCATCACCAGATAACAGAGACTAGGAAACTATTCACCAGATAACAGGGACTAGGAAACTATTCACCAGATAACAGGGAATAGGAAACTATTCACCATCACCATATAACAGAAACTAGGAAACTATTCACCAGATAACAGAGACTAGTAAACTATTCACCAGATAACAGAGACAAGGAAACTATTCACTAGATAACAGAGACTAGGAAACTATTCACCAGATAGTAGAGACTAGGAAACTATTCACTAGATAACAGAGACTAGGAAACTATTCACCAGATAACAGAGACTAGGAAACTATTCACCAGATAACAGAGACTAGGAAACTATTCACCAGATAACAGAGACTAGGAAACTATTCACCAGATAACAGAGACTAGGAAACTATTCACCAGATAACAGAGACTAGGAAACTATTCACCAGATAACAGAGACAAGGAAACTATTCACTAGATAACAGAGACTAGGAAACTATTCACCAGATAACAGAGACAAGGAAACTATTCACTAGATAACAGAGACTAGGAAACTATTCACCAGATAACAGAGACAAGGAAACTATTCACTAGATAACAGAGACTAGGAAACTATTCACCAGATAACAGAGACTAGGAAACTATTCACCAGATAACAGAGACTAGGAAACTATTCACCAGATAACAGGGACTAGGAAACTATTCACCAGGTAACAGAGACTAGGAAACTATTCACCAGATAACAGGGACTAGGAAACTATTCACCAGATAACAGAGACTAGGAAACTATCCACTAGATAACAGAGACAAGGAAACTATTCACTAGATAACAGGGAATAGGAAACTATTCACCAGATAACAGGGACTAGGAAACTATTCACCAGGTAACAGAGACTAGGAAACTATTCACCAGATAACAGGGAATAGGAAACTATTCACCAGATAACAGGGACTAGGAAACTATTCACCAGATGAAAGAGACTAGGAAACTATTCACCAGATAACAGGGACTAGGAAACTATTCACCAGATAACAGGGACTAGGAAACTATTCACCAGATAAAAGAGACTAGGAAACTATTCACCAGATAACAGGGACTAGGAAACTATTCACTAGATAACAGAGACTAGGAAACTATTCACCAGATAACAGAGACAAGGAAACTATTCACTAGATAGCAGAGACTAGGAAACTATTCACCAGATAACAGGGACTAGGAAACTATTCACTAGATAACAGAGACTAGGAAACTATTCACCAGATAACAGACTAGAAAACTATTCACTAGATAACAGAGACTAGGAAACTATTCACCAGATAACAGAGACAAGGAAACTATTCACTAGATAACAGAGACTAGGAAACTATTCACCAGATAACAGAGACTAGGAAACTATTCACTAGATAACAGAGACTAGGAAACTATTCACTAGATAACAGAGACTAGGAAACTATTCACCAGATAACAGAGACTAGGAAACTATTCACTAGATAACAGAGACTAGGAAACTATTCACCAGATAACAGAGACAAGGAAACTATTCACTAGATAACAGAGACTAGGAAACTATTCACCAGATAACAGAGACTAGGAAACTATTCACCAGATAACAGGGACTAGGAAACTATTCACCAGGTAACAGAGACTAGGAAACTATTCACCAGATAATAGAGACTAGGAAACTATTCACCAGATAACAGAGACTAGGAAACTATCCACTAGATAACAGAGACAAGGAAACTATTCACCAGATAACAGGTAATAGGAAACTATTCACCAGATAACAGGGACTAGGAAACTATTCACCAGGTAACAGAGACTAGGAAACTTCACCAGATAACAGGGAATAGGAAACTATTCACCAGATAACAGGGACTAGGAAACTATTCACCAGATAACAGGGACTAGGAAACTATTCACCAGATAACAGGGACTAGGAAACTGTTCACCAGATAACAGGGACTAGGAAACTATTCACCAGATAACAGGGACTAGGAAACTATTCATCAGATAACAGGGACTAGGAAACTATTCACCAGATAACAGAGACAAGGAAACTATTCACTAGATAACAGAGACTAGGAAACTATTCACCAGATAACAGAGACTAGGAAACTATTCACCAGATAACAGGGACTAGGAAACTATTCACCAGGTAACAGAGACTAGGAAACTATTCACCAGATAATAGAGACTAGGAAACTATTCACCAGATAACAGAGACTAGGAAACTATCCACTAGATAACAGAGACAAGGAAACTATTCACCAGATAACAGGTAATAGGAAACTATTCACCAGATAACAGGGACTAGGAAACTATTCACCAGGTAACAGAGACTAGGAAACTTCACCAGATAACAGGGAATAGGAAACTATTCACCAGATAACAGGGACTAGGAAACTATTCACCAGATAACAGGGACTAGGAAACTATTCACCAGATAACAGGGACTAGGAAACTATTCACCAGATAACAGGGACTAGGAAACTATTCACCAGATAACAGGGAATAGGAAACTATTCACCATCACCAGATAACAGAGACTAGGAAACTATTCACCAGATAACAGGGACTAGGAAACTATTCACCAGATAACAGGGAATAGGAAACTATTCACCATCACCAGATAACAGAAACTAGGAAACTATTCACCAGATAACAGAGACAAGGAAACTATTCACTAGATAACAGAGACTAGGAAACTATTCACCAGATAATAGAGACTAGGGAACTATTCACCAGATAACAGAGACTAGGAAACTATTCACCAGATAACAGAGACTAGGAAACTATTCACCAGATAACAGAGACTAGGAAACTATTCACCAGGTAACAGGGACTAGGAAACTATTCACCAGATAAGAGAGACTAGGAAACTATTCACCAGATAACAGGGAATAGGAAACTATTCACCAGATAACAGAGACTAGGAAACTATTCACCAGATAACACGGACTAGGAAACTATTCACCAGGTAACAGGGACTAGGAAACTATTCACCAGATAACAGGGACTAGGAAACTATTCACCAGATAACAGGGAATAGGAAACTATTCACCATCACCAGATAACAGAGACTAGGAAACTATTCACCAGATAACAGAGACAAGGAAACTATTCACTAGATAACAGAGACTAGGAAACTATTCACCAGATAATAGAGACTAGGAAACTATTCACCAGATAACAGAGACTAGGAAACTATTCACCAGATAACAGAGACTAGGAAACTATTCACCAGATAACAGAGACTGGGAAACTATTCACTAGATAACAGAGACTGGGAAACTATTCACCAGGTAACAGGGACTAGGAAACTATTCACCAGATAAGAGAGACTAGGAAACTATTCACCAGATAACAGGGTATAGGAAACTATTCACCAGATAACAGAGACTAGGAAACTATTCACCAGATAACACGGACTAGGAAACTATTCACCAGGTAACAGGGACTAGGAAACTATTCACCAGATAATAGAGACTAGGAAACTATTCACCAGATAACAGAGACTAGGAAACTATCCACTAGATAACAGAGACTAGGAAACTATTCACCAGATAACAGGGAATAGGAAACTATTCACCAGATAACAGGGACTAGGAAACTATTCACCAGGTAACAGAGACTAGGAAACTATTCACCAGATAACAGGGAATAGGAAACTATTCACCAGATAACAGGGAATAGGAAACTATTCACCAGATAACAGAGACTAGGAAACTATTCACCAGATAACAGGGACTAGGAAACTATTCACCAGGTAACAGGGACTAGGAAACTATTCACCAGATAGCAGGGAATAGGAAACTATTCACCAGATAATAGAGACTAGGAAACTATTCACCAGATAACAGAGGCTAGGAAACTATTCACCAGATAACAGAGACTAGGAAACTATTCACCAGATAACAGAGACTAGGAAACTATTCACCAGATAACAGGGACTAGGAAACTATTCACCAGGTAACAGAGACTAGGAAACTATTCACCAGATAATAGAGACTAGGAAACTATTCACCAGATAACAGAGGCTAGGAAACTATTCACCAGATAACAGAGACTAGGAAACTATTCACCAGATAACAGGGACTAGGAAACTATTCACCAGGTAACAGAGACTAGGAAACTATTCACCAGATAATGGAGACTAGGAAACTATTCACCAGATAACAGAGACTAGGAAACTATTCACTGTGACGAACAGCCCACCGCCGTTCGTCTACTTACGGGCGACACTAACGGGGGTCCCGCTGCCACCAAAACGCGATGGACAGCGGACCCTGTGTCACCACTATGTCACAATCCCACCACTGACACGGGTGTATCAGCGGACGGAGGGACGTGACACAATGCCGGCACACGGCTATCACAGGCACCGTTGGGGCTTATCTTAGTTATCCCACCACCGGCACCATGTGACAAAAATATCCAGCAAGCTAATCTCGCTCTACAATTTGCCGCAGGGGGAGTTTAATTTGGATGCCCCACCACTGCTATCAATCTTCCAAGTACTGCGGGGATTTATGTATATCCCACTTTCTCAGTTCCACTTTGGAACTCGCAGCTCTCCGGCGCCCCCCTTACCCTCAGGTCAGTCAGGGAACTGCACCTAGGATAATTAGTCGCCGGACGGGCTGCCTGTTGTGAACCGGCAATTAGGCTTCTGCAGTAAGGGAATTATCAGTGCTTTGGCTGAAGCCCCTTACTCAGCAATATAAGACCCTTCTAGACTGCCAGCAAGCCGCAATAGCCGTGCACAACGCGCTGCCACCAGTCACGGTTACTTAATTCACAGTGTTAAATTAAGAGGGTCCGTGGCAAACCCCTTGAATTAGTAGCGATTATCTAACAAAGGCGTATAGTTCGATTCTTAGAGCATGGAGACAGATCTAAATAATTTCATTTATTTTCCGAAAGAGGACAGTGATTACAGATAAAAGTTGCTATAAAATTGAGACATAAAATATGTACAGTACAGGTATAAAATAAAAGTGGAGAAAACAAAGAGATTACACTCACAGTTCCATATTGTTCCTTAGGCAGACCATGTGGCTTTAAGGTGGGTGGAGGCGGAGCTGCACTTCTCCGCTCATCTGAGTTCTTGTCAGCACAGACTCTGCAGCTGTTCTGAGCTGGTTTGCCCAGGAAATGCCTTATAGACTTTCCTATGTGACATCACGGAGAGGTGCATTCTGGGTTGATCCCACCTCTCTTATCCAAGTTATGTTTTGGCTACAAAACTTAGATTAGCTATAACTTTATGGGAGAAGCTGGTATGGACTCATCAGTGGTATCATGTTTCCCAGCGTAATGAGCCCATCAAGAAAACATCAAACATCTATGCGATATGACCGTCCATTTGGGCGCAAATCCTATCTCATGTTCTGGACAGGGTAGAACTTCGAAACATACGCGGTCTCGAAGCTGGGACCGCTCAAGTTACAAAAATATGATTTTCATATCTCTAAGGTATTTGGTTCTTATGGTATAGTCTCTCATAGTTTTATTCGTTTCAAACAAAGAAGTTTTTCCCGCACTTTTTTTCTTCTCTTTCAGCCGAGGCACATGAGAAGCCAAATGGGGTGACAGGAAATTGGTTTATGGCACTCGGGGGAAGGGAAGCTGCTGTAGTGTGCAATGTAACTGAGACACTGGCAGGCAGCTTCTCAAAGAAAATGGAGGGTTTGTTAGTACATTGCAACAGAAAACATATCTTGCAGACATTGTACATCACACCTCCCCCCTTAAGAGGGCGCTAAGGAGGCATTACCTCTCGGTTATCGGCCATGCGCACCTCAGCGGGTTCGCCCCGGCGGGACAACCCATCAGCATTGCCATTTTCACTGCCCTTCCTGTGTTTTACAGTAAAATCGTACTGTTGAAGGGCAAGGCTCCAGCGGAGCAATCTTCCATTGGTTCCGGACACTGTGTGCAACCAGCTCAGAGGGTTGTGGTCAGTTACCACCGTGAAGGCGCGCCCGTACAGGTAGGGCTGCAAACGCTGCAGTGCCCACACCATGGCCAGACACTCCTTCTCGATGGTCGAGTAGGCCACTTCCCTCGGCAAAAGTTTCCGGCTCAGGTACCACACGGGGTGCTCTTGGTCCCCCGAGTCGACCTGGCTAAGCACAGCACCGAGGCCAAACTCGCTGGCGTCGGTCTGTACCAGAAACGGGCGACTGCTGTCGACTGCTCTCAACACTGGAGAGTTGCACAGGGCTGCTTTCAAAGCTTGGAAAGCCGCCTCACAGTCATCTGTCCAGTTGACTGTTTGGGGTAGCCTCTGCTTGGTGAGGTCAGTCAAGGGTTTGGCAAGGGCGCTATAGTCCTGTACGAACCGCCTATAGTACCCTGCAGTGCCCAAGAAGGACTTCACCTGTTTCTTGGTCCTGGGGGTGGGCCAGGACACGATTGCGTCCACTTTTTCTGGCTCCGGGCTCATGGAACCCCCGCCTACCCGGTGCCCCAGGTAGTGGACCTCACGCATGCCTATCTGGCACTTCCCCGGCTTGATGGTCAGGCCTGCCTGGTGAAGACGCTTGAGCACCTCCTGGAGGTGCTGAAGGTGTTCCTCCCAGGTGGAACTGAAGACGGCAATATCGTCTAAGTACGCCACCGCGTACTCCTCCAGTCCCCGAAGCAGGTGGTTGACCATCCGCTGGAAAGTGGCAGGGGCATTCTTCATGCCGAAGGGCATGACCGTGGACTCGTACAGTCCAAAGGGGGTGATAAAGGCGGATTTCTCCTGCGCCTCAGGGCTCAGGGGAATCTGCCAGTATCCCCGACTCAAATCCATGATGGATATGTAGTTGGCGTTTGTCAACCGCTCGAGCAGATCCTCGATGCGCGGCATTGGGTGGGCATCAGAGGTTGTGATGGCGTTGAGCCCTTTGTAGTCCACGCAGAACCGGGTGGTTCGATCCTTTTTAGGCACGAGGACTACATGTGAAGCCCACGCACTTTTTGACCGTCGAATCACTCCCAGCCTTAACATCTCATTTACCTCTTGGCGCATGACTTGTTGCACCGTTTCAGAGATCCGATAAGGTGTTCGCCGTAATGGGGCATGATTCCCGGTGTCCACCTCATGAACCGCTAACTCCGTCCTCCCAGGACGGTTGGTGAACACGGGCCGGAAGAGTTCCAGGGTGGCCATCAACTGCAACCGCTGGGACGCGGTGAGCGAACCACTTATCTCCATGTCCTCAATGGACCCATTGGCCTTGGCCTGGGCCAGCATGTCCAGGAGGGAATCTTCCTCCCCATCCTCTGGCAGATTGCAGACCGGTAGGATGCAAGCTTCACGATCGTAGTGCGCCTTCAGCATGTTGACGTGAAAGGCCTTGCGCCTACCCCGAGCATGGTCAAGCGTGACCACGTAGGTGACCGGGTTGAGATGTTGGTGGACGACGTACGGGCCTTCCCAGGCTGCCTGAAGCTTATCCGTTGGTACAGGGACCAGCGCCCACACCTTTTGGCCCACCTGGTAGGTCCGCTCCCGGGCGTTCTGGTCGTACCAGTGCTTCTGGTCAGCCTGAGCCTGCGTCATGTTGTCATGCACCAACTGCGTCAAGGTCTGCATCTTGTCACGGAAGCGCATGACATAATCCACGATGGACACTTCTGTGGGGTTTGGCTCATCTTCCCAGGATTCTCTTATCAACCCAAGGGGTCCCCGGACTCGCCTGCCATACAGGAGCTCGAAGGGGGAGAACCCGGTCGAGGCCTGCGGAACTTCTCTGTAAGCGAGCAGCAGGTGTGGGAGGTACCGCTCCCAGTTGCGCCCTTGGGTCTCAACCAGTATGCGGAGCATCTGTTTGAGGGTATCGTTGAAGCGTTCACACAAACCATTAGTCTGTGGGTGATACGGACTCGATACCAGGCGCGTCACCTGCATTTTCTCACAGAGAGCCTCCATTAGGCGAGACATGAATTGGGGCCCTTGATCGGTAAGCATCTCCCTGGGAAATCCTACCCTTGAAAATATGGTCACCAGTGCGTCAGCCACCTTATCTGCCCTGGTTGAAGACAGAGCTACTGCCTCTGGGTACCGGGTAGCGTAGTCTACCACGGTGAGAATGTATCGCTTTCCGGAGCTGCTGGGGACGGACAGCGGTCCTACAATGTCCACCGCGATTCTCTGGAAAGGCTCCTCTATCACCGGCAAAGGAATAAGGGGAGCCTTAAGAGCAGGCCCCGCCTTACCCACTTTTTGACAGGTGGCGCAGGAGCGGCAGTAGTGTGTTACATCTGTCCCCATCTTGGGCCAATAGAAGTGTTGAGACAGCCGTGCCTTTGTTTTGCTGATCCCCAAGTGTCCAGCGAGTGGAATCTCATGGCAATCCGCAACAACTCGGTTCTGAACTGATAGGGGACGACCAGCTGTCTTTCCCTCAACCACTCCTTTTTAGGATCTCCGGGTACTGTTTCCCGGTACAACCTTCCTCGTTCCCAGAACACCCTCTCCTTATCAGGCTTGGAGGTGGGCGTCTCGGCGAGACCTCTCAATTTCTCCAGGCTGGCATCTGAGTGCAGAGCAGCCTGGAACTCCATGCTGGAGGCTGCCAGAAGTGACGTCAGGGTACCTCCTGTACTGGGACCCTCTGGAACCGGCTCTGGGTTCACCTCTGGTTCAGTCTCTCCTGTAGCAGCAGAGGGTCCAGAAGACAGTGCGTTACCTGCGATCTGGGCACTCTGACTGCGTGTGACAGCTGCTATGTATATGCTGTCTCCCTGGGGATTTCTACAGACCCACCAGCCGGTGCTGCCCTGGGCTCTACCTCCCCATCCACCCCCAACAGTTTAGGAGCAGTGCTACTTATGGGCCAGTTACCTTCCTCGGTGGCACTGGTCAGCTGCATGGCATTACCTTCCTCATGGTCCCCATGCACCTCCCCATTCTCTTGAGCACCGTTGCTTGCTCCTGCCAGGGGTTCCTCAGCCGTCTCACTCCGCAGAGTGACGGGGCTGAGCACTTCGGTACCTGTGGACACATCTACCGCTTCAAAGAAAGGGTTAACGGGTTCAGTCGGCACAGATACATCAACATCATCAGGGTTAACGTTACCCTTATTATCAGTTTGGGGAAGGGTGTCAGGGACATAGTATGCAACCATCCTCCCCAAGTCAGTCCCCAATAAAACATCAGTGGGCAAGTTTTCAGACACTCCCACCTCCCTCATCCCGCTCCCAGCACCCCAATCGATATAAACTCGTGCCACTGGCAAGGGACAACGGGTGCCTCCAATCCCGGTGACAGTCAGGGTTTTCCCCTCAACAAACTCTTCAGGGGCCGCCAGTCCAGGACGGATGAGGGTTCGTTCAGCCCCGGTGTCCTTGAGGCCTGTAGCAAGACGGGCCCCCACCTGAACAGGTTGAACGTTGTCGTCAGCCCTCCCAACCACACCTCCCACCAAAAGAACAGAGGCGTTGGGCCCGGGGGCCTTGGCTGGGGGGTTCTTCGGCCTGTTCGGACAGGCGTAAAAGAAGTGACCAGGCCGCTGGCAGTGGTGACACAGGCGACTGTCAGTAGCCGGCCTGTTGTTGGCAACAGGGACAGGGCCTCCGGAGGGACGGCCAGCTGGGGCATTGGGGTTGGTTGCTGGCTTACCCCCTTTCCAGCTGGTGGCGACTGGCCTCCGCGTCTCGGGCTTCCGGTTGGCCTCGTGGTTGTTGGCGATCTGCGCCGCTTTGTCCGCGTTCGTTGGTTCGCGGTCCAGGATGAACTGTCGGACCTCAGCTGGGCAGAGATGCAGGAACTGGTCTTTGATCATCAGGTCCCATAGCTGCTCAAAGGTTTCAATGGACAGTCCATGGATCCACTGGTCAAAGTGGGTCCTGAGTCCTTGCACCACATCACTGTAGCTATCGTGTGGGCCACGTTGGAGGTGCCGGAACTTCTTTCGGTATACCTCAGGTGTCAGACGGTATTTGGCGATCAGCGCCTGCTTTATGGCGTCATAGTCATCATCATGCGCTTGCGGAAGAGAAGCAAACGCCTCCAGAGCTTTGCCCTTTAGCCCTGGGCTCAAGTACCTGGCCCATTGGTCTTCGGGCAGTCGGTACTGTCTGCAGGCTTTCTCAAAGGCTCGCAGAAACGTGTCCAAGTCCCCATCCTTTTCCATCACGGGAAAATGCTCTGGCCGGGGTTTAGGAGTCTGGACGCTGCTGGGCTCACGGCTTCGGGCTGTGGGGGCATTCCACCCCCGCTGGAGCAGCTCCAGCTCATGGGCCCTCTGAGCTTCTGCATGGCGCTCAGCTCTCTCAGCCTGGGCTTGACGCTCGACCCTCTCAGCCTCAGCTTGGCGCTCACGTTTGGCTTGAGCCTCCTGCCGATATTGCTGGATCAGCCTCACCCGCCCATCCCTGTCTTCGGCGGGGAGTTCGTCCAAGGCCATTTGCAGATAGGGGTCCACCCCATTCTGGTTGGATGTGGGGCGAGCGCTCTGGAGTGGAGCCTCTGCTGCAGCCCCATTGCAACTTGGGCCAACTTCTGCGCTCGCTGGATTCTGGTCGTTGTCCAGCTGCACTAGAGCCGCGATCATTTGAGCTCTGTTTTTGTTCGTGGCGTCAAGGCCTTGGTACGTGCATAACGCAGCAAGAACTTCCTTTGTCTGCCGGTTGTACCAAGGTTCTCCTTTTGCCGCCATGGTTGCCAAATAAAAGATAGAAAAAGAAAAACGAAGAAACGGGAGGGGGATACTTGCAAGTACACACTAATGTCTCAGGACTAGTAACCACTGAGTCTGTTCTCCAAAACCTATGATGCAGGATTCCCGCAGGAACCGTGCAGGTTTTTAGTGAGAGGAATGATTGCTCAAACCAAATCACTAATGCTCTAGGATTATCCCACCGCTCTGCCACCAATATGTGACGAACAGCCCACCGCCGTTCGTCTACTTACGGGCGACACTAACGGGGGTCCCGCTGCCACCAAAACGCGACGGACAGCGGACCCTGTGTCACCACTATGTCACAATCCCACCACTGACACGGGTGTATCAGCGGACGGAGGGACGTGACACAATGCCGGCACACGGCTATCACAGGCACCGTTGGGGCTTATCTTAGTTATCCCACCACCGGCACCATGTGACAAAAATATCCAGCAAGCTAATCTCGCTCTACAATTTGCCGCAGGGGGAGTTTAATTTGGATGCCCCACCACTGCTATCAATCTTCCAAGTACTGCGGGGATTTATGTATATCCCACTTTCTCAGTTCCACTTTGGAACTCGCAGCTCTCCGGCGCCCCCCTTACCCTCAGGTCAGTCAGGGAACTGCACCTAGGATAATTAGTTGCCGGACGGGCTGCCTGTTGTGAACCGGCAATTAGGCTTCTGCAGTAAGGGAATTATCAATGCTGTGGCTGAAGCCCCTTACTCAGCAACATAAGACCCTTCTAGACTGCCAGCAAGCCGCAATAGCCGTGCACAACGCGCTGCCACCAGTCACGGTTACTTAATTCACAGTGTTAAATTAAGAGGGTCCGTGGCAAACCCCTTGAATTAGTAGCGATTATCTAACAAAGGCGTATAGTTCGATTCTTAGAGCATGGAGACAGATCTAAATAATTTCATTTATTTTCCGAAAGAGGACAGTGATTACAGATAAAAGTTGCTATAAAATTGAGACATAAAATATGTACAGTACAGGTATAAAATAAAAGTGGAGAAAACAAAGAGATTACACTCACAGTTCCATATTGTTCCTTAGGCAGACCATGTGGCTTTAAGGTGGGTGGAGGCGGAGCTGCACTTCTCCGCTCATCTGAGTTCTTGTCAGCACGGACTCTGCAGCTGTTCTGAGCTGGTTTGCCCAGGAAATGCCTTATAGACTTTCCTATGTGACATCACGGAGAGGTGCATTCTGGGTTGATCCCACCTCTCTTATCCAAGTTATGTTTTGGCTACAAAACTTAGATTAGCTATAACTTTATGGGAGAAGCTGGTATGGACTCATCAGTGGTATCATGTTTCCCAGCGTAATGAGCCCATCAAGAAAACATCAAACATCTATGCGATATGACCGTCCATTTGGGCGCAAATCCTATCTCATGTTCTGGACAGGGTAGAACTTCGAAACATACGCGGTCTCGAAGCTGGGACCGCTCAGGTTACAAAAATATGATTTTCATATCTCTAGGGTATTTGGTTCTTATGGTATAGTCTCTCATAGTTTTATTCGTTTCAAGCAAAGAAGTTTTTCCCGCACTTTTTTTCTTCTCTTTCAGCCGAGGCACATGAGAAGCCAAATGGGGTGACAGGAAATTGGTTTATGGCACTCGGGGGAAGGGAAGCTGCTGTAGTGTGCAATGTAACTGAGACACTGGCAGGCAGCTTCTCAAAGAAAATGGAGGGTTTGTTAGCACATTGCAACAGAAAACATATCTTGCAGACATTCACCAGATAACAGAGACAAGGAAACTATTCACCAGATAACAGGGAATAGGAAACTATTCACCAGATAACAGAGACTAGGAAACTATTCACCAGATAACAGAGACTAGGAAACTATTCACCAGATAACAGGGAATAGGAAACTATTCACCAGATAACAGAGACTAGGAAACTATTCACCAGATAACAGAGACAAGGAAACTATTCACCAGATAACAGGGAATAGGAAACTATTCACCAGATAACAGAGACTAGGAAACTATTCACCAGATAACAGAGACTAGGAAACTATTCACCAGATAACAGAGACTAGGAAACTATTCACCAGATAACAGAGACTAGGAAACTATTCACCAGATAACAGAGACTAGGAAACTATTCACCAGATAACAGAGACAAGGAAACTATTCACCAGATAACAGGGACTAGGAAACTATTCACCAGATAACAGAGACTAGGAAACTATTCACCAGATAACAGAGACTAGGAAACTATTCACCAGATAACAGAGACTAGGAAACTATTCACCAGATAACAGGGACTAGGAAACTATTCACCAGATAACAGAGACAAGGAAACTATTCACCAGATAACAGGGACTAGGTAACTATTCACCAGATAACAGAGACTAGGAAACTATTCACCAGATAACAGGGACTAGGAAACTATTCACCAGATAACAGGGACTAGGAAACTATTCACCAGATAACAGGGACTAGGAAACTATTCACCAGATAACAGAGACAAGGAAACTATTCACCAGATAACAGAGACTAGGAAACTATTCACCAGATAATAGAGACTAGGAAACTATTCACCAGATAATAGAGACTAGGAAACTATTCACCAGATAACAGGGACTAGGAAACTATTCACCAGATAACAGAGACTAGGAAACTATTCACCAGATAACAGAGACTAGGAAACTATTCACCAGATAACAGAGACAAGGAAACTATTCACCAGATAACAGGGAATAGGAAACTATTCACCAGATAACAGGGACTAGGAAACTATTCACCAGATAACAGAGACTAGGAAACTATTCACCAGATAACAGAGACTAGGAAACTATTCACCAGATAACAGAGACTAGGAAACAATTCCCCAGATAACAGAGACTAGGAAACTATTCACCAGATAACAGGGACTAGGAAACTATTCACCAGATAACAGGGACTAGGAAACTATTCACCAGATAACAGAGACTAGGAAACTATTCACCAGATAACAGAGACTAGGAAACAATTCCCCAGATAACAGAGACTAGGAAACTATTCACCAGATAACAGGGACTAGGAAACTATTCACCAGATAACAGGGACAAGGAAACTATTCACCAGATAACAGGGACTAGGAAACTATTCACCAGATAACAGAGACAAGGAAACTATTCACCAGATAACAGAGACTAGGAAACTATTCACCAGATAACAGAGACTAGGAAACTATTCACCAGATAACAGAGACAAGGAAACTATTCACCAGATAACAGGGACTAGGAAACTATTCACCAGATAACAGAGACTAGGAAACTATTCACCAGATAACAGGGAATAGGAAACTATTCACCAGATAACAGAGACTAGGAAACTATTCACCAGATAACAGAGACTAGGAAACTATTCACCAGATAACAGGGACTAGGAAACTATTCACCAGATAACAGAGACTAGGAAACTATTCACCAGATAACAGAGACTAGGAAACTATTCACCAGATAACAGAGACTAGGAAACTATTCACCAGATAACAGAGACAAGGAAACTATTCACCAGATAACAGGGACTAGGAAACTATTCACCAGATAACAGAGACTAGGAAACTATTCACCAGATAACAGGGAATAGGAAACTATTCACCAGATAACAGAGACTAGGAAACTATTCACCAGATAACAGAGACTAGGAAACTATTCACCAGATAACAGAGACAAGGAAACTATTCACCAGATAACAGGGACTAGGAAACTATTCACCAGATAACAGAGACTAGGAAACTATTCACCAGATAACAGGGAATAGGAAACTATTCACCAGATAACAGAGACTAGGAAACTATTCACCAGATAACAGAGACTAGGAAACTATTCACCAGATAACAGGGACTAGGAAACTATTCACCAGATAACAGAGACTAGGAAACTATTCACCAGATAACAGAGACTAGGAAACTATTCACCAGATAACAGGGACTAGGAAAATATTCACTAGATATCATGGACTAGGAAACCAAATAACTAAACATTAGGAACTGTAACTAAATAGTGGCATGTGGGGACGCAAACCACTGGATATCAAGGACTGTGAAAAGCTATCAGGCACTAGGATGCCAAAACATTGAATATCAAGACACTAGGGACTGAGAAACCAAAGTACTTGGTCTTAAGGTCTCTGACTAGATATTTCACACTTGAGAATCAAACTACTGGATTCCAGGAACTGTAAGGGTATGTGCACACGTAGTTTTTAGGTGCTGTGGATTTCTCCCCACGGATTTTGTAAAATCCGCATGTAAATTTCAGGTCAAAAGACCTGCTGTTTACCTGGGGGTTAGGCTGCGGTTTAGCCCTGTGGTTTATCACCTCTACAATGGAGGAGATGGTAAACCGCAGCGGAATCCGCAGAAAAGAAGTGACATGTCATTTCATTCTGCAGATTTGAAACCGCAGCAAAACCGCGCAGAAAATTCCGCAGCATGTGCACAGCGGTTTCCATTTTACATAAAGTAAAATAGTACTGTACAATGCAGCAGATTCTGCTGTGGACCCACAGGGCCAGAAACGCTGCGGATCTGCAGCAAAATCCACAACGTGTGCACATAGCCTAACTGGATACCAGGGACTGGAGAACTAAGCCATCCAATATCATGAACTGTCACAAAAAAAAATCTATTTTTACATACAACTTGCTGGGACGTATAGTCCTTCGTAAACATCAGGATAACTATTCCGATATAGATTGCACATCTCTCTCCTGACATCTCTGCATCTTAGCCCTACACAGACGTCTCTTGTGCATGGATCTTTCATAGCCAGGGACGTTGATTACATTTCCTTTGCATCACCATGTGGCATCACATTAACCAAACATGATATCGTCTCGTGTGGACCTGAAACGACAAATGCTGGAATTCCTTTACAACATATTTTATTTTTTTCTTGAATTTTTGCCAATAATGCCCCAAATTCACAGTAATACTTTATTTCCAATATAAACACGATGGCGAACGGGGAGTATTTAGACATAAACTAAACTAGCAGCATTGGGCATATATAAAGCATTCAGAAAGTGTCTGGAATGAGTGTCGACTATGAGAGATGTGTGTATACAATCCGTGCCCAAAAAAACATGGTCGAGGGCGACCAAAGGTAAACATATAGTTTTGCAAGTTTTGGTCTTTGGTAATAATCAAGGCCGCATATTCGTACTGAGGTCATTATATGGATGAGAGTGTACGTCCATCACATTGACTGTCGTTAGAAATTCATCAAGGGAAGGCAGTGTATAGGATATAAAGTATCCGCCACAAATGACGGGAGAGAGAAGTCGCTATTGGCTCAATATAGAAAGACGTGATTAGGCGATGCGTAGGAAGCAATAGGCCATCTTCCAATCGTTGATTGCGCCTGAGATTCTGCTACTAAAATCAGCATGTGTTTGGGAAAAGGAAACAAAATATGACTTGGTTGATAAGAAAAAAAGCAAAAGGAAAAGTTTGAAACATTGAAAACAGAAGAGAAAATACAACATTTTTTGTTTTTCTGAGCAGTCACTTGCTAAAGCAACCCAGCTAAAAAACATGAAAAAAATCCCTGAGCGCCATGATTCTGCTGCTTCTTTATGTTCTGCTCTGCATCAGTGTGTTACAGAGATAGTTGTTGCTTTTGGAAATCTCTGCTTGTAATGCAACTCAGCTTTCTTCATAGACTTTGTCACTCTCTCCTATGTACAAGTATATAAGTAATATGGTACTGACTACATGTTCAAAAACATAACTATTATAATACTGCTCCTATATACAAGAATATAACTACTATAATACTGCTCCTATGTACAAGAATATAACTACTATAATACTGCCCCTATGTACAAGAATATAACTACTATAATACTGCTCCTATGTACAAGAATATAGCTACTATAATACTGCCCCCTATGTACAAGAATATAACTACTATAATACTGCCCCTATGTACAAGGATATAACTACTATAATACTGCCCCTATGTACAAGAATATAACTACTATAATACTGCCCCTATGTACAAGAATATAACTACTATAATACTGCTCCTATATACAAGAATATAACTACTATAATACTGTCCCTATGTACAAGAATATAACTACTATAATACTGCTCCTATGTACAAGAATATAACTACTATAATAATGCCCCTATGTACAAGAATATAACTACTATAATACTGCTCCTATGTACAAGAATATAACTACTATAATACTGCTCCTATGTACAAGAATATAACTACTATAATACCACCCCCTATGTACAAGAATATAACTACTATAATACTGCCTCCTATATACAAGAATATAACTACTATAATACTGCTCCTATGTACAAGAATATAACTACTATAATACTGCTCCTATGTACAAGAATATAACTACTATAATACTGCCTCCTATATACAAGAATATAACTACTATAATACTGCTCCCTATATACAAGAATATAACTACTATAATACTGCCCCTATGTACAAGAATATAACTACTATAATACTGACCCTATGTACAAGAATATAACTACTATAATACTGCCCCCTATGTACTAGAATATAACTACTATAATACTGCTCCTATGTACAAGAATATAACTACTATAATACTGCTCCTGTCATGGTCCAGTCCGGAGTTTATCTTCTGCTGTCTTCACTCCAGACTGGTCATGCGGGGATTAATCTCCTCAGTCTCGTTCTGGAGCTAGCTGGGCTATTTAAATCCCTCACAGCCTGCTGACCAGTGTTAGTGATAGCTCAAGCTTGCAGTTTAGAGCCGCTGACCCTGGTACCCTGGTGATCCTCCTGCCTTTGACTGATATTCACGTGTATGACCCGGACTGATTTCTGACCCCATCTCTTGGTATTCGTCTCTGCTGTTACGTTCCCCCTCTGGCATCTGACTCCCTGGCTTGTACCCCGACCACGTATTTCGTCTCACGTTTTGGACCCCGTGCTCATGTTCTGGCTTTCTGACTCTTGGCTTTGGTATTTTGACTACGTGTATTGCTGCTCCTTCTGGTACGTCTGCTCCTGTTAGTTTCTGACTCGGTTTGTCTGACTATTCTCTCTCGTTACCTGTGGCACCTGTGCTGTTGCTCAGGGTTGCTGCTCTTAGTGTATAACCTCTCTTCCCTCACCAGCTCCCCCTGGTGGAGGTTTCACTACATTATCACTAACCTCACATTTAAACAGGATTTTGCACTTTTTTTTTCTTTGGTCATGGATCTGCTGCATAACTTGGCAGATCAAGTGTCCAGTTTGACGCAGATGGCGCAGGACTTTTCTGTGAATCATCAGTCCCTTGTCATGTCTCAGACCCTCTTACAGAAAGAACTGACTGAGACTATTAAGACCATGCAGGGAAACACCTCTCATATTGTTTGTCCACCAGGTGACTCTGTAGATGTTATTTTGCACTCTCCTGAACCCTCAGTTAAACTTCCTGACACATTTTCTGGCGAAAAAGATAAATTTCATATATTCAAGGAGAGTTGTAAACTATGGTTTTCTCTTAGACCCCGATCATCTGGGGATGAGACTCAGCGGGTGGGGATTGTTATCTCCTTACTTAGGGAGGGTCCCCAATCCTGGGCTTTTTCGTTGCCCCCTACTGCCCCTGAACGGATGTCGGTAGATAGGTTCTTTGAGGCCCTAGGACTTATCTATGACGAACCGGACCGTGTTAGGGTGGCAGAGGACACTATTTTGGGTCTGGGGCAAGGGAAGCACTCAGCCGAATGGTACAGCTCCGAATTCCGTCGATGGTCCACTGAGGTGTCCTGGGACGACTCTGCACTGAGATGTCTGTTCAGGAAGGGACTGTCGGATTGCTTGAAGGACGCTCTGGCTCTCCATCCACCTCCCAGTTCATTGGAGGAGGCTATGAGTCAGGCTATCCGTATGGATCGGAGACTGCGGGAGAGAGGTGTTACTCAGCGAGGGGTTCTGTTTTTCCCTGCTAACCCTGATGTTTTGCTTCCATCTGAACCTATGGAGGTGGGAGCCACCAACCCCCAGGAGAAAGAGAGGAGACGGCGACGTGATGGAAAATTGTGTTTTTACTGCGGAGATCCCGGACATTGGAAAAAAGACTGCCCCTCCTGTCCTCCGACTAAGAAGCGGCTGAGTCTGGGTGATAATCGTGGAGGTCACCCAGACTCTCGGGTACCTTTTTCTTCCTTTTCAAGAGTACTGCTAAAGGTGGAACTTGGTGTTGAGAACGGCTTTTTCCATACTTCGGCTTTTGTAGACTGTGGGTCATCCCTGAACCTGATTGACTCTAAGCTGGTGGCCTGCTGTAGATTAGGGACGGTTAGGTTGGGGACTCCCTTAAAAATTGTGGCTATTGATTCTACACCACTCACTAAGGATGGTCTCCATTTCAGTTGTAAAGAATTTACCCTCAGGGTGGGGGCCCTACACCAGGAGTGCATGTCATGCTTTGTTTTGGATAACCTCCCTGCTGGCCTGGTGTTAGGGTTTCCCTGGTTGCAACGGCATAACCCAGTTATTGACTGGGGGTCCCGGGATATTGTTAAATGGGGACCAGGGTGTTCTGAAAATTGTCTTGCTACTGTGTCTATGTCATCCGTCAACCTGGAGGGTATTCCGGAGTACCTAAAGGGTTTTAAGGATGTGTTCTCCGAAAAGGAGGCTGAGGTTCTACCACCACACCGCCCATTCGATTGTGCCGTGGATCTTGTTCCCGGTGCCAAATTGCCCAAAGCCTGGCTGTACAATCTCCCCGGCCCTGAGCGGGCTGCTATGAAGGAGTATATCTCTGAAAGCCTCCGTAAAGGGCATATACGGCCATCTGTCTCTCCCGTGGCAGTTTTTTGTAAAAAAGAAGGATGGTGGTTTACGCCCATGCCTCGATTTTCGAGAACTGAATAAAATAACCATAAGAAACGCCTACCCTCTCCCATTGATACCTGATTTGTACAATCAATTGTCGGGGGCCAGGTGGTTCTCTAAGTTGGACCTCAGGGGAGCATACAATCTCATCCGTATGCAGGAGGGGGAGGAATGGAAAACTGCGTTTCTCACCTCTGAGGGTCTGTTTGAAAATTTGGTTATGCCCTTCGGTTTGACTACCGCACCAGCGGTATTCCAGAATTTCATTAACCATGTTTTTTCTGATTTTATTGGATGTTTTGTAGTTGTTTATCTTGACGACATACTTATATATTCTTCTGATAGACAAAGTCATATGGGTCATCTTCATGTGGTTCTCCAGAGGCTCAGGGAGAACTCACTCTTTGCCAAATTGGAGAAGTGTTCATTTTTTACTCAAGAAGTGTCCTTTCTAGGGGTCATCCTGTCCGCTGAGGGGTTTCGTATGGACCCTAGGAAGGTACAGGCCATTGTGGATTGGGTGCAACCCAGGGATCTCAAGGGTCTTCAGCGTTTTCTGGGTTTCGCCAATTATTATAGAAAATTCATCAAGGGGTTCTCTCAAGTGGTCAAACCCCTCACTGATCTCACCCAAAAGGGAGCGGATCTTAAAAACTGGTCAGCTCCAGCTGTGGCGGCGTTTTCTTTGTTAAAAGAACGTTTCATGACTGCTCCGGTACTGGTGCAACCTGACTTGTCTAAACCATTCATCATAGAAGTGGATGCCTCTGAGGTGGGAGTGGGGGCTGTGTTGTCCCAGGGGCCCACCACATTAACTAACTTAAGACCCTGTGCCTTCTTTTCTAAAAAATTTTCCTCTGCTGAAAGGAATTATGATGTGGGTAACCGAGAGTTGTTGGCCATTAAATTGGCTTTTGAAGAATGGAGGCATTTTTTGGAGGGGGCTGTCCATCGTATTACTGTCATTACAGATCACAAGAATCTGTCTTACATCGAATCCGCCAAACGTCTGACTCCGAGACAAGCAAGGTGGTCACTTTTTTTTTTTCCCGATTTCAGTTTTCCATCACTTTCAGACCAGGTTCCAAGAATGTGAAGGCGGATGCCTTGTCTCGCAGCCTAGATCCGGTATCGCCTCCAGAGCCTCCTTCCTCCATTCTTCAGCGCGGGGTGGTGGTGGCTTTGGTGTCCCAGAGATTGGAGCAGGAGATTCGTGAGGCCCAATCTCTTGTTCCCCCGTCCATACCTGAAAATAAGCTCTTTGTGCCTGTCCAGTATCGGTTAAGAGTGCTTCGGGAGTTCCACGACTCAGCTCTGAGTGGGCATCCAGGAATCTCGGCCACTCGTAAAGCCATCACTAGGCTGTTCTGGTGGCCCTCGTTGACTTCTGACGTCACTGGTTTTGTGTCCTCCTGTGAAACTTGTGCCCGCGCTAAAGCCTCCCACAACCGGCCGGCCGGGGAATTGGTGCCACTGCCAATTCCGGATAGACCGTGGACTCACCTGTCCATGGATTTTATCACCGATCTCCCACCCTCTAATGGCAAAACCATGATCTGGGTAGTTGTGGATAGGTTCAGCAAACAAGCACATTTTGTACCCTTATCGGGCCTTCCTAATGCTGAGACTCTATCTGGGCTGTTCATTGAGCATGTGATTCGGTTGCATGGTGTGCCTGTCAGTGTGGTGTCTGATAGAGGGGTGCAATTCGTGTCAAAATTCTGGAGAGCTTTTTGTAAAAGGCTGGGCATCAGTCTGACCTTTTCATCGGCCTACCATCCCGAGACCAATGGTCAGACTGAAAGGACCAATCAGTCTTTAGAGCAGATCCTGCGGTGTCTTGTCACATCCAGACAGGATGATTGGTGCTCTATGATACCTATGGCGGAATTCGCCTTCAATAATCGTGTCAATCAGTCTACTGGTACTTCTCCTTTCTTCTGCAACTACGGGTTTCACCCTCATTTTGGTGAATTCTCCAGACTAGATTCGGAGTGTCCAGGGGCTGATTCAGCCTTTTTGCGGTTGGAGGAGGTTTGGAGGGAAGTTCAGAGAAACATTGGGGAGGCTCAGGGCAAATATAAGTTTTTTGCAGACAAACGACGCTCGGTGGGGCCGGCTTATCAGGTGGGAGATAAGGTATGGATATCCACCAAAAACATAAGGCTGAGAATTCCCTCTGCTAAGTTGGGTCCCAAGTTTATTGGTCCGTATGAGATTTTAGAGGTGATTAATCCTGTGGTCTTTCGCCTGCGGTTGCCTCCGTCATTACGGATTCCTAATGTGTTCCACAAAGCGCTTCTGAAGCCCTCGGTGCCTTCCTCTGACGAGTCTCCCTCGCACCCGCCGCCTGTTATGGTAGATGGGCAGACCGAGTACGAGGTGGAACAGGTGGTGGATTCTCGTATGCTCCGTCGTTCACTTCAGTACTTGGTCCATTGGAAAGGATACGGTCCTGAGGATCGGTCATGGGTGCCGGCGCGTTCGGTCCATGCGGGACGGTTGGTCCGGGCCTTTCACGCTCGTCATCCAGGGAAGCCTGGGGGTCCAGTGGCCCCCCCATTGAGAGGGGGGTACTGTCATGGTCCAGTCCGGAGTTTATCTTCTGCTGTCTTCACTCCGGACTGGTCATGCGGGGGTTAATCTCCTCAGCCTCGTTCTGGAGCTAGCTGGGCTATTTAAATCCCTCACAGCCTGCTGACCAGTGTTAGTGATAGCTCAAGCTTGCAGTTTAGAGCCGCTGACCCTTGTACCCTCGTGATCCTCCTGCCTTTGACTGATATTCACGTGTATGACCCGGACTGATTTCTGACCCCATCTCTTGGTATTCGTCTCTGCTGTTACGTTCCCTCTCTGGCATCTGACTCCCTGGCTTGTACCCCGACCACGTATTTCGTCTCACGATTTGGACCCCGTGCTCATGTTCTGGCTTTCTGACTCGGCTTTGGTATTTTGACTACGTGTATTGCTGCTCCTTCTAGTACGTCTGCTCCTGTTAGTTTCTGACTCGGTTCGTCTGACTATTCTCTCTTGTTACCTGTGGCACCTGTGCTGTTGCTCAGGGTTGCTGCTCTTAGTGTATAAGCTCTCTTCCCTCACCAGCTCCCCCTGGTGGAGGTTTCACTACAGCTCCTATGTACAAGAATATAACTACTATAATACTGCTCCTATGTACAAGAATATAACTACTATAATACTGCTCCTATGTACAAGAATATAACTACTAAAATACTGCCCCCTATGTTCAAGAATATAACTACTATAATACTGCCCCTATGTACAAGAATATAACTACTATAATACTGCCCCCTATGTACAAGAATGTAACTACTATAATACTGCTCCTATGTACAAGAATGTAACTACTACCATAATAATGCTCCTATATACAAGAATATTATTACTATAATACTGCTCCTATGTACAAGAATATTATTACTATAATACTGCTCCTATGTACAAGAATGTAACTACTATAATAATGCTCCTATATACAAGAATATTATTACTATAATACTGCTCCTATATACAAGAATATAACTACTATAATACTGCTCCCTATGTACAAGAATATAACTACTATAATACTGCTCCCTATGTACAAGAATATAACTGTGATATACAATGCAGGCTGTCAGCTCATGCAGCCGCTTCCCCCCCCTCCTCTTTTCGCCCATGGCTCACTCACACACTGACCAGTGCCCCCTGCCTGGGCTAGCTCTGAAACCTTAAACCAACTTCCTCTCGAAGAGCAGGGGGAAGGGATCCCTTTGTTCGGAAAAACACAGGCTGTATGCCGGTATATGGGAAACATAAAAATAAGTCATATTACGAAAACCATACCCAGCAGAGATATAACAATCATATTTTGTGATCTGTGCGATCCCGGCGTCCTTACGGCGCCTGTGGCGTAATTCTCAGACTTACAGAACCTTAAATATGGGTTCCTTCTAAACGGTGTATCAGAACTACTGCATATTTGGTCTTGAATCATTGTACTCAACAAATCACAACCAATGATGCCCTATATGTGTCTGTGCGGGCTGCCCCCACGGAGTTATGATTAGTATAAGTTTTCTAGTGTAATTCTACATCCAAAAGGGAGAGGTGGGATTAACCCAGCATGCATCTCTCCGTGATGTCACATAGCAAGTCTATAAAGCATTCCCTGGACAAAACCAGAGCAGAACAGCTCAAGTCGTCGTGCTAGAAAGACCCGCAGATGAGCGGAGAAGTGCAGCTCCGCCTTCACCTCCCTTAAAGCCACATGGGATGCCAACTGACCACATGTGAGTGTGACTTTCTATCCTTTTAATCCTTTTATTTTATATCTGTACTGTACATATGTTATGTCTCAATTTTATAGCAACTTTTATCTGTAATCACTGTCCTCTTTCGGAAAATAAATAATTTAATTATTTAGATCTGTCTCCATGCTCTAAGAATCGAACTATACGCCTTTGATAGATAATCGCTACTAATTCAAGGGGTTTGCCACGGACCCTCTTAATTTAACACTGTGAATTAAGTAACCGTGACTGGTGGCAGCACGTTGTGCACGGCTATTGCGGCTTGCTGGCAGTACAGAAGGGTCTTATATTGCTGAATAAGGGGCTGCGGCCACAGCATTGATAATTCCCTTACTGCAGAAGCCTAATTGCCGGTTCACAACAGGCAGTCCGTCCGGCGACTAATTATCCTAGGTGCAGTTCCCTGACTGACCTGAGGGTAAGGGGGGGCGCCGGAGAGCTGCGAGTTCCAAAGTGGAACTGAGAAAGTGGGATATGCATAAATCCCCGCAGTACTTGGAAGATTGATAGCAGTGGTGGGGCACCCAAATTAACCCCCCCTGCGGCAAATTGTAGAGCGAGAGTAGCTTGCTGGATATTTTGGTCACATGTTGCCAGTGGTGGGATAACTAAGATAAGCCCCAACTGTGCCTGTGATAGCCGTGTGCCGGCAGTGTGTCTCGTCCCTCCGTCCGCTGATACACCCGTGTCAGTGGTGGGACTGTGACATAGTGGTGACACAGGGTCCGCTGTCCGTCGCGTTTTGGTGGCAGCGGGACCCCCGTTAGTCGCCCGTAAGTGGACGAACGGCCGTGGGCTGTTCGTCACATATTGGTGGCAGCGCGGTGGGATAATCCTAGAGCATTAGTGATTTGGTTTGAGCAATCATTCCTCTCACTAAAAACCTGCACGGTTCCTGCGGGAATCCTGCATCATAGGTTTTGGAGAACAGACTCAGTGGTTACTAGTCCTGAGACATTAGTGTGTACTTGCAAGTATCCCCCTCCCATTTCTTCGTTTTTCTTTTTCTATCTTTTATTTGGCAACCATGGCGGCAAAAGGAGAACCTTGGTACAACCGGCAGACAAAGGAAGTTCTTGCTGGGTTATGCACGTACCAAGGCCTTGACGCCACAAACAAAAACAGAGCTCAAATGATCGCGGCTCTAGTGCAGCTGGACAACGACCAGAATCCAGCGAGCGCAGAAGGTGGCCCAAGTGGCAATGGGGCTGCAGCAGAGGCTCCACTCATGAGCGCGGGCCCCACATTCAATCAGAGCACGCTGGACCCCTACCTGCAAGCGGCCTTGGACGCACTCCCTGCCGAAGACCGTGACGGACGTCTGCAGCTGATCCAGCAAGCTCGAGAGAGAGCAGAGCAGCGAGCCGAGCGGGAGGCGGAGAGACGCGAGCGCCAAGCGGAGGCTGAGAGAGCCGAGCGCCAGGCGCAGAGGGCCCATGAACTGGAGGTACTCCAGCGGGGTGGGAATGCCCCCACAGCCCGAAGCAGTGAGCCCAGCAGCGTCCAGACTCCTAAACCCCGGACAGAGCATTTTCCCGTGATGGAAAAGGATGGGGACTTGGACACGTTTCTGCGAGCCTTTGAGAAAGCCTCCAGACAGTACCAGCTGCCTAGAGACCAATAGGCAAGGTACTTGACCCCAGGGCTAAAAGGCAAAGCCCTGGAGGCATTTGCTTCTCTTCCACCAGAAGCCGATGACGACTATGACGCCATAAAGCAGGCGCTGATCGCCAAATACCGGCTGACACCTGAGGTATACCGAAAGAAGTTCCGACACCTCCAACGTGGCCCACACGATGGCTACAGTGATGTGGTGCAAGGACTCAGGACCCACTTTGACCAGTGGATCCATGGACTGTCCGTTGAATCCTTTGAGCAGCTACGGGACCTGATGATCAAAGACCAGTTCCTGCATCTCTGCCCAGCTGAAGTCCGACAGTTCATCCTGGACCGCGACCCAACGAACGCGGACAAAGCGGCGCAGATCGCTGACAACTACGAGGCCAACCGGAAGCCCGAGACGCGGAGGACAGTCACCACCAGCTGGAGAGGGGGTAAGCCGGCAACCAACCCCAGTGCCCCAGCTAGCCGTCACTCCGGAGGCCCTGTCCCTGTTGCCAACAAAAGGCCGGCTACTGACAGTCGCCTGTGTCACCACTGCAAGCGGCCTGGTCACTTCTCGTACACCTGTCCGGAAAAGCCGAAGAACCCCCCAGCCAAGGCCCCCGGGCCCAACGCCTCTGTTCTTTTGGTGGGAGGTGTGGTTGGGAGGGCTGACGACAACGTTCAACCTGTTCAGGTGGGGGCCCGTCTTGCTACAGGCCTCAAGGACACCGGGGCTGATCGAACCCTCATCCGTCCTGGACTGGCGGCCCCTGAAGAGTTTGTTGAGGGGAAAACCCTGACTCTCACCGGGATTGGAGGCACCCGTTGTCCCTTGCCAGTGGCACAAGTTTTTCTTGACTGGGGTGCCGGGAGCGGGTTGAGGGAGGTGGGAGTGTCTGAAAATTTGCCCACTGATGTTTTATTGGGGACTGACTTGGGGCGGATGGTTGCATACTATGTCCCTGACACCCTTCCCCAAACTGATAATAAGGGTAACGTTAACCCTGATGATGTTGATGATGGGAAACTGAAGGTGTTACCTGCTAATGCCTTGATGAGTAATGATGCAACTAACAACCATTCTTTCCCCAGGTATGATGCTGATGCTGATGTGAATGTACCAAAGCAAGCTGATAACCATTCTTCTCCTAGGAAGGATGATGATGATGTTGATGTACCTGTGCCGACTGAACCCGTTAACCCTTTCTTTGAAACGGTAGATGTGTCCACAGGTACCGAAGTGCTCAGCCCCGTCACTCTGCGGAGTGAGGCGGCTGAGGAACCCCTGGCAGGAGCAAGCAACGGTGCTCAAGGAAATGGGGAGGTGCATGGGGACCATGAGGAAGGTAATGCCATGCAGCTGACCAGTGCCACCGAGGAAGGTAACTGGCCCATAAGTAGCACTGCTCCTGAAGTGTTGGGGGTGGATGGGGAGGTAGAGCCCAGGGCAGCACCGGCTGGTGGGTCTGTAGAAATCCCCAGGGAGGCAGCATACATAGCAGCTGTCACACGCAGTCAGATGGCCCAGATCACAGGTAACGCACTGTCTTCTGGACCCTCTGCTGCTACAGGAGAGACTGAACCAGAGGTGAACCCAGAGCCGGTTCCAGGGGGTCCCAGTAGAGAGGGGACCCTGACGTCACTTCTGGCAGCCTCCAGCATGGAGTTCCAGGCTGCTCTGCACTCAGATGCCAGCCTGGAGAAATTGAGAGGTCTCGCCAAGACGCCCACCTCCGAGTCTGATAAGGAGAGGGTGCTCTGGGAACGAGGAAGGTTGTACCGGGAGACAGTACCCGGAGATCCTAAAAAGGAGTGGTTAAGGGAAAGACAGCTGGTCGTCCCCTATCAGTTCAGAACTGAGTTGTTGCGGATTGCCCATGAGATTCCACTAGCTGGACACTTGGGGATCGGCAAAACAAAGGCACGGCTGTCTCAACACTTCTATTGGCCCAAGATGGGGACAGATGTAACACACTACTGCCGCTCCTGTGCCACCTGTCAAAAAGTGGGTAAGGCGGGGCCTGCTCTTAAGGCTCCCCTTATTCCTTTTCCGGTGATAGAGGAGCCTTTCCAGAGAATCGCGGTGGACATTGTAGGACCGCTGTCCGTCCCCAGCAGCTCCGGAAAGCGATACATTCTCACCGTGGTAGACTACGCTACCCGGTACCCAGAGGCAGTAGCTCTGTCTTCAACCAGGGCAGATAAGGTGGCTGACGCACTGGTGACCATCTTTTCAAGGGTAGGATTTCCCAGGGAGATGCTTACCGATCAAGGGACCCAATTCATGTCTCGCCTAATGGAGGCTCTCTGTGAGAAAATGCAGGTGACGCACCTGGTATCGAGTCCGTATCACCCACAGACTAATGGTTTGTGTGAACGCTTCAACGGTACCCTCAAACAGATGCTCCGCATACTGGTTGAGACCCAAGGGCGCGACTGGGAGCGGTACCTCCCACACCTGCTGTTCGCTTACAGAGAAGTTCCGCAGGCCTCGACCGGGTTCTCCCCCTTCGAGCTCCTGTATGGCAGGCGAGTCTGGGGACCCCTTGGGTTGATAAGAGAATCCTGGGAAGATGAGCCAAACCCCACAGAAGTGTCCATCGTGGATTATGTCATGCGCTTCCGTGACAAGATGCAGACCTTGACGCAGTTGGTGCATGACAACATGATGCAGGCTCAGGCTGACCAGAAGCGCTGGTACGACCAGAACGCCCGGGAGCGGACCTACCAGGTGGGTCAAAAGGTGTGGGTGCTGGTCCCTGTACCAACGGATAAGCTTCAGGAAGCCTGGGAAGGCCCGTACGTCGTCCACCAACAGCTCAACCCGGTCACCTACGTGGTCACGCTTGACCATGCTCGGGGTAGGCGCAAGGCCTTTCACGTCAACATGCTGAAGGCGCACTACGAACGTGAAGCTTGCGTCCTACCGGTCTGCAATCTGCCAGAGGATGGGGAGGAAGATCCCCTCCTGGACATGCTGGCCCAGGCCAAGGCCGATGGGTCCATTGAGGACATGGAGATAAGTGGTTTGCTAACCGTACCCCAGCGGTTGCAGTTGATGGCCATCCTGGAACTCTTCCGGGCCGTGTTCACCAACCAACCGGGGAGGACGGAGTTAGCGGTTCATGACGTGGACACCGGGAGTCACACCCCATTACGGCGAACACCTTATCGGATCTCTGAGACGGTGCAACAAGTCATGCGCCAAGAGATAGATGAGATGTTAAGGCTGGGGGTGATTCGACGGTCAAAAAGCGCGTGGGCTTCACCTGTAGTCCTCGTGCCTAAAAAGGATCGAACCACGCGGTTCTGCGTGGACTACAGGGGGCTCAACGCCATCACAACCTCTGATGTCCACCCAATGCCGCGCATCGAGGATCTGCTCGAGCGGTTGATAAAAGCCAAGTACATATCCATCATGGATTTGAGTCGGGGATACTGGCAGATTCCCCTGAGCCCTGAGGCGCAGGAGAAATCCGCCTTTATCACCCCCTTTGGACTGTACGAGTCCACGGTCATGCCCTTCGGCATGAAGAATGCCCCTGCCACTTTCCAGCGGATGGTCAGCGACCTGCTTCGGGGACTGGAGGAGTACGCGGTGGCGTACTTAGACGATATTGCCGTCTTCAGTTCCACCTGGGAGGAACACCTTCAGCACCTCCAGGAGGTGCTCAAGCGTCTTCACCAGGCAGGCCTGACCATCAAGCCGGGGAAGTGCCAGATAGACATGCACAAGGTCCACTACCTGGGGCACCGGGTAGGCGGGGGTTCCATGAGTCCGGAGCCAGAAAAAGTGGACGCAATCGTGTCCTGGCCCACTCCCAGGACCAAGAAACAGGTGAAGTCCTTCTTGGGCACTGCAGGGTACTATAGGCGGTTCGTACAGGACTATAGCGCCCTTGCCAAACCCTTGACTGACCTCACCAAGGAGAGGCTACCCCAAACAGTCAACTGGACAGATGACTGTGAGGCGGCTTTCCAAGCTTTGAAAGCAGCCCTGTGCAACTCTCCAGTGTTGAGAGCAGTCGACAGCAGTCGTCCGTTTCTGGTACAGACCGACGCCAGCGAGTTTGGCCTCGGTGCTGTGCTTAGCCAGGTCGACTCGGGGAACCAAGAGCACCCCGTGTTGTATCTGAGACGGAAACTTTTGCCGAGGGAAGTGGCATACTCGACCATCGAGAAGGAGTGTCTGGCCATGGTGTGGGCACTGCAGCGTTTGCAGCCCTACCTGTACGGGCGTGCCTTCACGGTGGTAACTGACCACAACCCTCTGAGCTGGTTGCACACAGTGTCCGGAACCAATGGAAGGTTGCTCCGCTGGAGCCTTGCCCTTCAACAGTACGACTTTACTGTAAAACACAGGAAGGGCAGTGAAAACGGCAATGCCGATGGGTTGTCCCGCCGGGGTGAACCCGCGGAGGTGCGCATGGCCGATTACCGAGAGGTAATGCCTCCTTAGCGCCCTCTTAAGGGGGGAGGTGTGATATACAATGCAGGCTGTCAGCTCATGCAGCCGCTTCCCCCCCCTCCTCTTTTCGCCCATGGCTCACTCACACACTGACCAGTGCCCCTGCCTGGGCTAGCTCTGAAACCTTGAACCAACTTCCTCTCGAAGAGCAGGGGGAAGGGATCCCTTTGTTCGGAAAAACACAGGCTGTATGCCGGTATATGGGAAACATAAAAATAAGTCATATTACGAAAACCATACCCAGCAGAGATATAACAATCATATTTTGTGATCTGTGCGATCCCGGCGTCCTTACGGCGCCTGTGGCGTAATTCTCAGACTTACAGAACCTGAAATATGGGTTCCTTCTAAACGGTGTATCAGAACTACTGCATATTTGGTCTTGAATCATTGTACTCAACAAATCACAACCAATGATGCCCTATATGTGTCTGTGCGGGCTGCCCCCACAGAGTTATGATTAGTATAAGTTTTCTAGTGTAATTCTACATCCAAAAGGGAGAGGTGGGATTAACCCAGCATGCATCTCTCCGTGATGTCACATAGCAAGTCTATAAAGCATTCCCTGGACAAAACCAGAGCAGAACAGCTCAAGTCGTCGTGCTAGAAAGACCCGCAGATGAGCGGAGAAGTGCAGCTCCGCCTTCACCACCCTTAAAGCCACATGGGATGCCAACTGACCACATGTGAGTGTGACTTTCTATCCTTTTAATCCTTTTATTTTATATCTGTACTGCACATATGTTATGTCTCAATTTTATAGCAACTTTTATCTGTAATCACTGTCCTCTTTCGGAAAATAAATGATTTAATTATTTAGATCTGTCTCCATGCTCTAAGAATCGAACTATACGCCTTTGATAGATAATCGCTACTAATTCAAGGGGTTTGCCACGGACCCTCTTAATTTAACACTGTGAATTAAGTAACCGTGACTGGTGGCAGCACGTTGTGCACGGCTATTGCGGCTTGCTGGCAGTACAGAAGGGTCTTATATTGCTGAATAAGGGGCTGCGGCCACAGCATTGATAATTCCCTTACTGCAGAAGCCTAATTGCCGGTTCACAACAGGCAGTCCGTCCGGCGACTAATTATCCTAGGTGCAGTTCCCTGACTGACCTGAGGGTAAGGGGGGCGCCGGAGAGCTGCGAGTTCCAAAGTGGAACTGAGAAAGTGGGATATACATAAATCCCCGCAGTACTTGGAAGATTGATAGCAGTGGTGGGGCACCCAAATTAAACCCCCCCTGCGGCAAATTGTAGAGCGAGAGTAGCTTGCTGGATATTTTGGTCACATGGTGCCAGTGGTGGGATAACTAAGATAAGCCCCAACTGTGCCTGTGATAGCCGTGTGCCGGCAGTGTGTCTCGTCCCTCCATCCGCTGATACACCCGTGTCAGTGGTGGGACTGTGACATAGTGGTGACACAGGGTCCGCTGTCCGTCGCGTTTTGGTGGCAGCGGGACCCCCGTTAGTCGCCCGTAAGTGGACGAACGGCCTTGGGCTGTTCGTCACAATAACTACTATAATACTGCTCCTATATACGAGAATATAACTGCTATAATACTGCCCGCTATGTACAAGAATATAACTACTATAATACTGCCCCCTATGTACAAGAATATAACTACTATAATACTGATCCTATGTACAAGAATATAACTACTAAAATACTGCCCCCTATGTTCAAGAATATAACTACTATAATACTGCCCCTATGTACAAGAATATAACTACTATAATACTGATCCTATGTACAAGAATATAGCTACTATAATAATGCCCCTATGTACAAGAATATAGCTACTATAATACTGCCCCTATGTACAAGAATATAACTACTATAATACTGCTCCTATGTGCAAGAATATAACTACTATAATACTGCTCCTATGTACAAGAATAAAACTACTATAATACTGCTCCTATGTACAAGAATATAACTACTATAATACTGCCCCCTTTGTACAAGAATATAACTACTATAATACTGCCCCTATGTACAAGAATATAACTACTATAATACTGACCCTATATACAAGAATATAACTACTATAATACTGCCCCTATGTACAAGAATATAACTACTATAATACTGCCCCTATGTACAAGAATATAACTACTATAATACTGACCCTATATACAAGAATATAACTACTATAATACTGCCCCTATGTACAAGAATATAACTACTATAATACTGCCCCTATGTACAAGAATATAACTACTATAATACTGACACTATGTACAAGAATATAACTACTATAATACTGCCCCTATGTACAAGAATATAACTACTATAATACTGCTCCTATGTACAAGAATATAACTACTATAATACTGCCCCTATGTACAAGAATATAACTACTATAATATTGCTTCTTGTTAATAAGGAATAGTTTAGGGTGTGAAATCCTGCTAACAGATACAATACTTTTCTTTAACCCTTGTATATATGTGAATTCTATGGTAATATGCAGTAGGCTCCCCATAGTCGTGGTTCTGCCACATAACGTGAGCTTCATGATTAAATTACAGACATCTTTTTATCTGATGTCTTTGTAACCGCACTTCTCACATGATAGAACAGGTTAGTGTTTATTTTCTGCCTTTCCGATATGATGGAAATCTTTTATAAACATTGGTTCTACAGAATATACCACATGCTGTCCATATTCATGCCACATCCTTCCTAAGTCCTCGGCTCACATCGTTTGCTGTGCGTCTGAACTTCGTCCAAACCCAAGGTCATGTGCGCACACGACAACTGCAGCATTTATAGGATAATGAATGATTAGGAATAACATCTTGGTTACATAAATAATTTGTGTGATACAATTTGGACACAAGAGCTTCCCATGATTTGGAAGGGATCATCCTTCTCACGGAGAAACTTTTGGATATTTGTCTTTTTGATGCTGTGGTATAAAAGCGCGGACACATGGCGCGAAGCGCGGCTTAGTTTATAAACACCACAAAAGCTGCAATTAACTTATTGGCTCTAGTTGAAAAAAAAAATTATTATTTATTTATCCCCCTCTTTTCCTGTTCCAAAATTATTTTCCTAATCATTATGTTTGCCTTTTCCCATTGTAATTATTTTAATCAAAAAATGATTTCTAAAGTGAAAAATAAAATAAACAGATTCCAACATGTAACCAGTGATATAGTGAAAATTCAGTCCTCTGTCAGGTCACGTAATAATTGATAGAGAGTGGTGGAGATAAGATTTGTTATAGTATTTTCACTGAAAAGCCTTTATTTCACCTGCCATGTCCAGACAGAAAGATTATGCACCTTGCTTCCTCCACCCAAAGAGAAAGTCTGTGAGTCCCTGCTTCATCCACCCAGTCATAGAGAAAGCCTGTGAGTCCTACTTCTCCAACCCACTCATAGACAAAGACTATGAGTCCTGCTTCATCCACCCACTCATAGAGAAAGTCTGTGAGTCCTACTTCCCCCACCCACTCATAGAGAAAGACTGTGAGTCCTGCTTCATCCACCCACTCATAGAGAAAGTCTGTGAGTCCTGCTTCATCCACCCACTCATAGAGAAAGTCTGTGAGTCCTACTTCCCCCACCCACTCATAGAGAAAGACTGTGAGTCCTGCTTCATCCACCCACTCATAGAGAAAGTCTGTGAGTCCTGCTTCATCCACCCACTCATAGAGAAAGTCTGTGAGTCCTACTTTCCCCACCCTCTCATAGAGAAAGCCTCTGAGTCCTGCTTCATCCACCCACTTATAGAGAAAGCCTGTGAGTCCTACTTCCCCCACCCTCTCAGGGAAAGCATGTGAGTCTTGCTTCATCCACCCACTTAAAGAGAAAGTTTGTGAGTCCTGCTTCATCCACCCACTCATAGAGAAAGTCTGTGAGTCCTGCTTCCTTCACCCACTCATAGAGAAAACCTGTAAGTCCTGCTTCACTCACCCACATAGAGAAAGCCTGTGAGTCCTGCTTCACTCACGCACTCATAGAGGAAGTCTGTGAGTCCTGCTTTTTCATCCACTTATAGACAAAGCCTGTGAGTCCTGCTTCCCCCACCCACTCACAGATGAAATCTGAAAGTCATGCTTTTTCCATCCACTTATAGAGAAAGATTGTGATTCTTGCTTCCTTCACCCACTCATAAAGAAAGTCCGAGTCCTTCTTCCCCCACTCACTCATAGAGGAATTCTGAGTCTGGTTTAAAGCACCCACTCATAGAAAGTGCTTGTGAATCTGTGAAGAACGGCGGACCGCTGTCGCCAAATTGTGATGGACAGCGGACTCGTGCCACCAATAGGTCACGATCCCACCACCGACACGGGTTTGTCAGCGGACGGAGGGATGTGACGCACTGCCAGCACACGGCTATCACAGGCACAGTGGGGGCTTATCTTAGTTATCCCACCACCAGCACCACGTGACAAAAATGCAGCAAGCTAATCTTGCTCTAACAATTTACCGCAGGGGGGTATTTTGGATGCCCCACCACTGCTAACAACCTTCCAAGAACTGCGGGGATTTATGTATATCCCACTTTCTCAGTTCCACTTTGGAATTCGCAGCTCTCCGGCGCCCCCCTTACCCTCAGGTCAGTCAGGGAACTGCACCTAGGATAATTAGTCGCTGGACCGGCTGCTTGTTGTGCACGGGCAATTAGACTACGGCAGTAAGGGAATTATCAATGCTGTGGCCTCAACCACTCATTTAGCAATATAAGACCCTTCTGTACTGCCAGCTAGCCTTGCCAGCCACGCACACCATGCTGCCACCAGCCACGCTTTAATTAATCGAAGAGTTAATTAAGAGGGTCCGTGGCAAACCCCAAATTAGTAGCGATTATCTAAAAAAGGCGCATAGTTCGTTTCTTAGAGCATGGAGTCAAACTGATAATTTTACGATTTATTCCCCAAAGTCGGGCAGTGATTACAAATACAAAAGTTGTAATAAATTGAGACATTACATACAGTGGGGAAAAAAAGTATTTAGTCAGTCAGCAATAGTGCAAGTTCCACCACTTAAAAAGATGAGAGGCGTCTGTAATTTACATCATAGGTAGACCTCAACTATGGGAGACAAACTGAGAAAAAAAAATCCAGAAAATCACATTGTCTGTTTTTTTTTCATTTTATTTGCATATTATGGTGGAAAATAAGTATTTGGTCAGAAACAAGCAATCAAGATTTCTGGCTCTCACAGACCTGTAACTTCTTCTTTAAGAGTCTCCTCTTTCCTCCCCTCATTACCTGTAGAAATGGCACCTGTTTAAACTTGTTATCAGTATAAAAAGACACCTGTGCACACCCTCAAACAGTCTGACTCCAAACTCCACTATGGTGAAGACCAAAGAGCTGTCAAAGGACACCAGAAACAAAATTGTAGCCCTGCACCAGGCTGGGAAGACTGAATCTGCAATAGCCAACCAGCTTGGAGTGAAGAAATCAACTGTGGGAGCAATAATTAGAAAATGGAAGACATACAAGTCCACTGATAATCTCCCTCGATCTTGTGCTCCACGCAAAAATCCCACCCCGTGGGGTCAGAATGATCACAAGAACGGTGAGCAAAAATCCCAGAACCACGCGGGGGGACCTAGTGAATGAACTGCAGAGAGCTGGGACCAATGTAACAAGGCCTACCATAAGTAACACACTACGCCACCATGGACTCAGATCCTGCAGTGCCAGACGTGTCCCACTGCTTAAGCCTGTACATGTCCGGGCCCGTCTGAAGTTTGCTAGAGAGCATTTGGATGATCCAGAGGAGTTTTGGGAGAATGTCCTATGGTCTGATGAAACCAAACTGGAACTGTTTGGTAGAAACACAACTTGTCGTGTTTGGAGGAAAAAGAATACTGAGTTGCATCCATCAAACACCATACCTACTGTAAAGCATGGTGGTGGAAACATCATGCTTTGGGGCTGTTTCTCTGCAAAGGGGCCAGGACGACTGATCCGGGTACATGAAAGAATGAATGGGGCCATGTATCGTGAGATTTTGAGTGCAAACCTCCTTCCATCAGCAAGGGCATTGAAGATGAAACGTGGCTGGGTCTTTCAACATGACAATGATCCAAAGCACACCGCCAGGGAAACGAAGGAGTGGCTTCGTAAGAAGCATTTCAAGGTCCTGGAGTGGCCTAGCCAGTCTCCAGATCTCAACCCTATAGAAAACCTTTGGAGGGAGTTGAAAGTCCGTGTTGCCAAGCGAAAAGCCAAAAACATCACTGCTCTAGAGGAGATCTGCATGGAGGAATGGGCCAACATACCAACAACAGTGTGTGGCAACCTTGTGAAGACTTACAGAAAACGTTTGACCTCTGTCATTGCCAACAAAGGATATATCACAAAGTATTGAGATGAAATTTTGTTTCTGACCAAATACTTATTTTCCACCATAATATGCAAATAAAATGAAAAAAAAAAACAGACAATGTGATTTTCTGGATTTTTTTTTCTCAGTTTGTCTCCCATAGTTAAGGTCTACCTATGATGTAAATTACAGACACCTCTCATCTTTTTAAATGGTGGAACTTGCACTATTGCTGACTGACTAAATACTTTTTTTCCCCACTGTATGTACAAATACAAATATAAAACAAAGTGGATGAAAGAACAGAAAGTAACACTCACATGTGCGTAGTTGGTATTAGACAGACCATGTGGCTGGCGGAGGGGTGCTTAATCAAACGTCCCCACTCATCGGCACGTCTCTCTGGCAGGAGAACTCCAGCAGAACTGACTGGAATTTGGTAGGGAATACCTATAGCCTAGGGTCTGTGACCTCACGAAATGGGCAGTCTGGTGAGGTCCAACCCCCTTCTCTCTCAGTTAGAACTTAACTAAAAAAGTTATGATAACCATATCTTAATGGGGGAAGCTCGTATGAACTCACCAAGGGTATCATGTTTCCCAGTGTAACGAACCCAACAAGAAAACATCAAGAGTGTACTAGATAGGACACTCCATTTGGGAGCAATCCTTACCTCAGTTTCTGGAAGTCCGAGAATTGTGAAACGTAGGGGTTTAGAAAGCTGGCTTTGTGCCCTTTGCAGAAATGTGAGTTTCATATCTTTCACAAGCGAAGTGCGCACTAGGCTTCTTTTAACATTTCCTATACCTGTATTCAAGCTTCATGGTTTCAGAACAAAGCAATGCTTTCTCTTGCAAGGGGGTGAAGGCTGCGAGAGGAAATGGACGGTTTCAGGTTACCAGCAAGCACAGAGCTGATAAGGAGGGGGTTGCAGCTACATGACAGGCTCGTCTCCTCAGTGTGTAGCAATGGGGAATTTCTGGAAGGTTCAAGAAACATCATACTTTACTTTAAAATACAGATCTTACAGACATTTTACATTACACCTCCCCCTTTTAGAGGTCACTATGGAGGCATTACCTCTCGGTAATCGGCCATGCGCACCTTAGGGGGATCGCCCCGGCAGGACAACCCATCGGCATTGCCGTGTTTACTGCCCTTTTTGTGTTGTACAGTAAAAGTCGTACTGTTGAAGGGGGCAAGGCTCCAGCGGAGCAACCTTCCATTGGTTCCGGACACTGTGTGCAACCAGCTCAGAGGGTTGTGGTCAGTTACCACCGTGAAGGTGCGCCCGTACAGGTAGGGCTGCAAATGTTGCAGTGACCAAACCATAGCCAGACACTCCTTCTTGACGGTCGAGTATGCCACTTCCCTCAGCAAAAGTTTCCGGCTCAGGTACAACATGGGGTTCTCCTGGTTCCCCGAGTTGACCTGGCTGAGCACAGCACCGAGGCCAAACTCGCTGGTGTCAGTCTGTACCAGAAATGGGCGACTGCTGTCGACTGCTCTCAACACTGGAGAGTTGCACAGGGCTGCTTTCAAAGCTTGGAAGGCCGCCTCACAGTCATCTGTCCAGTTGACTGTTTGGAGTAGCCTCTGTTTGGTGAGGTCAGTCAAGGGCTTTGCAAGGGCGCTATAGTCTTGAACAAACCACCTATAGTACCCTGCAGTGCCCAAGAAAGACTTCACCTGTTTCTTGGTCCTGGGGGTGGGCCAGGACGCGATTGCATCCACTTTTTCTGGCTCCGGACTCATGGAACCCCCGCCTACCCGGTGCCCCAGGTAGTGGACCTCACTCATACTCATCTGGCACTTTCCCGGCTTGATAGTCAGGCCTGCCTGGTGAAGACACTTGAGCACCTCCTGGAGATGCTGAAGGTGTTCCTCCCAGGTGGAACTGAAGATGGCGATGTCGTTCAAGTACGCCACCGCGTACTCCTCCAGTCCCCGAAGCAGGTGGTTGACCATCCGCTGGAAAGTGGCAGGGGCATTTTTCATGCCGAAGGGCATGACCGTGGACTCGTACAGTCCAAAGTGGGTGAAAAAGGCGAATTTCTTCTGCACCTCAGGGCTCAGGGAAATCTGCCAGTACCCCTGACTCAAATCCATGATGGATATGTACCTTGCTTTTGCCAACTGCTCAAGCAGATCCTCGATGCGCGGCATCGGGTGGGCATCAGAGGTTGTGATGGCGTTGAGCCCCCTTTAGTCCACGCAGAACCAGGTGGTTTGATCCTTTCTAGGCACGAGGACTACAGGTGAGGCCCACGTGCTTTTTGATCGTCGAATCACCCCCAGCCTTAACATCTCATTGATCTCTTGATGCATGACTTGTTGCACCTCCTCAGAGATCCGATAAGGTGTTCGCCGTAGTGGGGCGTGATTCCCGGTGTCCACCTCATGAACCGCTAACTCCGTTCTCCCAGGTCGGTTGGTGAACATGGCCTGGAAAGGTTCCAGGGCTTCCACCAACTGCGACAGCTGGGATACGGTTAGCAAACCACTTATCTCCATGTCCTCAATGGACCCATTGGCCTTGGCTTGGGCCAGCATGTCCAGGAGGGGATCTTCCTCCCCATCCTCGGGCAGGTTGCAGACCGGTAGGACGCAAGCTTCACGTTCGTGGTGCGCCTTCAGCATATTGATGAGAAAGGCCTTGCACCTACCCCGAGCATGGTCAAGCGTGACCACGTACGTAACCGGGTTGAGCTGTTGGTGGACGACGTATGGGCCTTCCCAGGCTGCCTGAAGCTTATCCGTTGGTAAGGGGACCAGCACCCACACCTTTTGACCCACCTGGTAGGTCTGCTCCCGGGCGTTCTGGTCGTACCAATGCTTCTGGTCAGCCTGAGCCTGCTTCATGTTGTCACGCACCAACTGCGTCAAGGTCTACATCTTGTCACGGAAGCGCATGACATAATCCACGATGGACACTTCTGTGGGGTTTGGCTCATCTTCCCAAGATTCTCTTATCAACCCAAGGGGTCCCCGGACTCGCCTGCCATACAGGAGCTCGAAGGGGGAGAACCCGGTCGAGGCCTGTGGAACTTCTCTGTAAGCGAACAGCAGGTGTGGGAGATACCGCTCCCAGTCGCGCCCTTGGGTCTTAACCAGCATGCGGAGCATCTGCTTGAGGGTACCGTTGAAGCATTCACACAAACCATTAGTCTGTGGGTGATACGCACTCAATACCAGGTGCTTCACCTGCATTTTCTTACAGAGAGCCTCCATTAGGCGAGACATGAATTGGGTCCCTTGATCGGTAAGCATCTCCCTGGGAAATCCTACTCTTGAAAAGATGGTCACCAGTGCGTCAGCCACCTTATCTGCCCTGGTTGAAGACAGAGCTACTGCCTCTGGGTACTGGGTAGCGTAGTCTACCACAGTGAGAATGTATCGCTTTCCAGAGGTGTTGGGGATGGCCAGCGGGCCTACAATGTCCACCGCGATTCTCTGGAAAGGCTCCTCTATCACCAGCAAAGGAATAAGGGGAGCCTTAAGAGCAATCCCCGCCTTACCCACCTTTTGACAGGTGTCACAGGAGCGGCAGTATTGTGTTACATCTGTCCCCATCTTGGGCCAATAGAAGTGTTGAGACAGCCGTGCCTTTGTTTTGCTGATGCCCAAGTGTCCAGCGAGTGGAATCTCATGGGCAATCTGCAACAACTCAGATCTAAACTGTAAGGGGACGACTAGCTGTCTTTCCCTCAGCCACTCCTTTTGGAAATCTCCGGGTACTGTCTCCTGGTACAACCTTCCTCATTCCCAGAACACCCTCTCCTTATCAGGCTCGCAGGTGGGCAACTCGGCGATGTGTCTCAATTTCTCCAGGCTGGCATCTGAGTGCAGAGCAGCCTGGAACTCCTTGCTGGAGGCTGCCAGAAGTGATGTCAGGGTTCCTTCCGTACTGAGACCCTCTGGAACCGGCTCTGGGGTCACCTCTGGTTCAGTCTCTCCTGTAGCAGAAGAGGGTCTGAAGACGGGGCGCTACCTGCGATCTGGGCACTCTGACTGCATGTGACAACTGCTACGTATGCTGTCTCCCTGGGGATTTCTACAGACCCACCAATTGGTGCTGCTATGGGCTCTACCTCCCCATCCACCCCCAACACTTCAGGAGCAGTGCTACTTATGGGCCAGTTACCTTCCTCGGTGGCACTGGTCAGTTGCATGGCATTACCTTCCTCATGGTCCCCATGCACTTCCCCATTTCCCTGAGCACCGTTGCTTGCTCCTGTCAGGGGTTCCACAGCCATCTCACTCCGCAGAGTGATGGGGCTGAGCACTTCTGTACCTGTGGACACATCTACCGTTTCAAAGAAAGGGTTAACAGTTTCAGTCGGCACAGATACATCATCATCATCATTATCATCATTCCTAGGAAAAGAATGGTTATCAGATTGCTTTGGTACATTCACATCACCATCAGCATCATTCCTGGGGAAAGAATGGTTGTTAGTTGCATCATTACTCATCAAGGCATTAGCAGGTAACACATTCAGTTTCCCATCATCATCATCAACACCTGGGTTAACGTTACCCTTCTTATCAGATTGGGGAAGGGTGTCAGGGACATAGTATGCAACCATCCTCCCCAAGTCAGTCCCCAATAAAACATCAGTGGGCAGGTTTTCAGACACTCCCACTTCCCTGTCAGTAGTCAGGCGACTGTCAGTAGTAGGCCTCGTGTTGGTAACAGGGACAGGGCCTCCGGAGTGACGGCTAGCTGGGGCACTGGGGTTGGTTGCAGGCTTATCCCCTCTCCAGCTGGTGGTGACTGGCCTCCGCGTCTCTGGCATCCGGTTGGCCTCATAGTTTTCGGCGATCTGCGCCGCTTTATCCGCATTCATTGGTTCGCGGTCCAGGATGAATTGTCGAACCTCAGCTGGGCAGAGATGCAGGAACTGGTCTTTGATCATCAGGTCCCGTAGCAGCTCAAAGGAATCAACGGACAGTCCATGGATCCACTGGTCAAAGTGGGTCCTGAGTCCTTGCACCACATCACTATAGCTATCGTGTGGGCCACGTTGGAGGTTCCGGAACTTCTTTCAGTATACCTCAGGTGTCAGCCGGTATTTGGCGATCAGAGCCTGCTTGATGGCATCATAGTCGTCGTCGTCTTCTTACGTAAGAGAAGCAAACGCCTCCAGAGCTTTGCCTTTTAGCCCTGGGGTCAAGTAGCAGCTGGTACTGTCTGCAAGCTTTCTCAAAGGCTCACAGGAACGTGTCCAAATCCCCGTCCTTTTCCATCACGGGAAAATGCTCTGGCCGGGGTTTAGGAGTCTGGACGCTGCTGGGCTCACTGCTTCGGGCTGTGGGGGCATTCCCACCCCGCTGGAGCACCTCCAGTTCATGGGCCCTCAGCGCCTGGCGCTCGGCTCTCTCAGCCTCTTTCGGCTCGCTGCTCCGCTCTCTCCCGCTCGGCTCGCTGCTCCGCTCTCTCCCGAGCTTGCTGGATCAGCGTCAGATGTCCATCATGGTCTTCGGCAGGGAGTGCGTCCAAGGCCACTTGCAGGTAGGGGTCCAGTGTGCTCTGGTTGAATGTGGTGCCAGCGCTCAAAAGTGGAGCCTTTGCTGCAGCCCCATTGCCACTTGGGCCAACTTCTGCACCTGCTGGACTCTGGGTGTTGTCCAGCTGCACCAGAGCCGCGATCAATTGATCTCTGGTTTTGCTTGTGGCGTCAATGCCTCGGTACGCGTATACTGCAGCAAGGTTTTCCTTTTTCTGCTGTCTGTACCAGTGTTCTCCTTTTGCCGCCATGGTTGCCAAATAAAAGATAGAAAAGAAAAACGAAGAGAAAGGGAGGGAATACTTGCAAGTACACAAAAATTTCTCAGGACTAGTAACCACTGAGTCTGTTCTCTAAAACCTATGACGCAGGATACCCGCAGGAACCATGCAGGTTTTTAGTGAGAGGAATGATTGCTCAAACCAAATCACTAATGCTCTAGGATTATCCCACCGCTTTGCCCTCAATATGTGAAGAACGGCGGACCGCTGTCGCCAAAATGTCATGGACAGCGGACCCTGTGCCACCAATAGGTCACGTTCCCACCACCGACACGGGTTTGTCAGTGGACAGAGGGACGTGATTCACTGCCGGCACACGGCTATCACAGGCACAGTGGGGGCTTATCTTAGTTATCCCACCACCAGCACCACGTGACAAAAATGCAGCAAGCTAATCTTGCTCTAACAATTTACCGCAGGGGGGTATTTTGGATGTCCCACCACTGCTAACAACCTTCCAAGAACTGCGGGGATTTATGTATATCCCACTTTCTCAGTTCCACTTTGGAACTCGCAACTCTCCGGAGCCCCCCTTACCCTCAGGTCAGTCAGGCAACTGCACCTAGGATAATTAGTCGCTGGACCGGCTGCTTGTTGTGCACGGGCAACTAGACTACGGCAGTAAGGGAATTATCAATGCTGTGGCCTCAACCACTCATTCAGCAATATAAGACCCTTCTGTACTGCCAGCTAGCCTCGCCAGCCGCGCACACCATGCTGCCACCAGCCACGCTTTACTTAATCGAAGAGTTAATTAAGGGGGTCCGCGGCAAACCCCAAATTAGTAGTGATTATCTAAAAAAGGCGCATAGTTAGTTTCTTAGAGCATGGAGTCAAACTGATAATTTTACGATTTATTCCCCAAAGTCGGGCAGTGATTACAAATACAAAAGTTGTAATAAATTGAGACATTACATATGTACAAATACAAATATAAAACAAAGTGGATGAAAGAATGAAAATGGATGCCACGCCTATGGGAGTGGAGTTGCATCCATATTCATGACCTTGATGAGCGGTACTATGTGACCGCTCAGCACTGGATGAAGCTGCTGTGCCCGACAGGGATGCAGGAACTGAGGGTGAATATCGATGTCTTCTGGAAGCCGGCGGTTGCAGCTGTCACTACAGTGCTACAGCCGCAGGCTCCCCTTGTGTCCAGAAATGTGAGCCGTGGCTCCGCGGACTGGCAACAGAACTGCAATGGCCCAGTCCTGGGCCGTGGATCTGTGGTTGGGGACCGCTGTGACTGCACCAGCAGAATAGTGAGTGCAGCTCTGGAGTATAATACATGATGTAACTCAGGATCAGTAATGTAATGTATGTACACAGTGACTGCACCAGCAGAATAGTGAGTGCAGCTCTGGAGTATAATACAGGATGTAACTCAGGATCAGTAATGTATGTACACAGTGACTCCACCAGCAGAATAGTGAGTGCAGCTCTGGAGGATGTAGCTCAGGATCAGTACAGGATCACTAATGTAATGTATGTACACAGTGACTGCACCAGCAGAATAGTGAGTGCAGCTCTGGAGTATAATACAGGATGTATCTCAGGATCAGTAATGTAATGTATGTACACAGTGACTGCACCAGCAGAATAGTGAGTGCAGCTCTGGAGTATAATACAGGATGTAACTCAGGATCAGTACTGTAATGTATGTACACAGTGACTGCACCAGCAGAATAGTGAGTGCAGCTCTGGAGTATAATACAGGATGTAACTCAGGATCAGTACTGTAATGTATGTACACAGTGACTCCACCAGCAGAATAGTGAGTGCAGCTCTGGAGGATGTAGCTCAGGATCAGTACAGGATCAGTAATGTAATGTATGTACACAGTGACTGCACCAGCAGAATAGTGAGTGCAGCTCTGCAGTATAATACAGGAGGTAACTCAGGATCAGTAATGTAATGTATGTACACAGTGACTGCACCAGCAGAATAGTGAGTGCAGCTGTGGAGGATCTAGCTCAGGATCAGTAATGTAACCTATATACACATTGTTTCACTTTTTATGTAGATTTATTCTCTAAGTAACTGTAAAGTTGGGTGACAATTTTAGGACAATCTTGTAGAAAGTTGCACCAACATAAACCAAAACCCTGGCATGGAAACCACAACCAGATGATGAGAAATCAGGCAGAAAGTACATTGGTGTAAGCCGCTTGGGTAACTACTAATGTTCTGCTCGGAGTTTGTTGTGATACGCTCGCTTCTTGCCATGTTTCGCTACAGCGCTTCCATGACTGCAGAATGTAAATCTATCAGGGAAGGAAAAGAGTTGTGAAAATATTCCCTTCTCTGCCAGGAACCATATTCCGCTTTGCTGCAAGAATTCTTTTTCTCCAAATCAGTAAACAGCCGTTGCCCCTGTTAATCTGTCGAAGTCATCGACCAATTACAAGTCAATTTGCCTATCGCTCCTCTGCATCGTGCCGTAATTACTGCCAGGCTGTAAGTGGATAATTGCAGGGAGTTTGGAATCTGCATTGTTTTTAAACAATCCTCAATTTTTCAATTTTTGAAAAAAAAAAAATCTAATTTTTTTTTTGGGGATTGTGGCAAAATAGAAAATGAAAAAGGATCATCCGTCAGTGACCGCGGAACATCCCGTCCAAATAAATATCCTGGCGAATCGAGCTAATATCAAAGAGCCTTGTGTGTTCCTTGGCAGCGCAGTGCTCAGATGGTGAAACATTATGTGTGAACTTTTGGTATTTTTATAAAGCCTCAAGTTGGACTAGAATGTTCCTTGTATACACTGCAATTAATTTACATTTTTTTCCCATAGTAAGATGTTTCTGGGTGGAATTGACAGTTAATAATTTTCCATTTTCTGTAGATTTTCGCAGGAGGGGAGCGCTGTCTACTTGAGATTACTTTATGTGAATGTCGGGCAAAAGAAGAGAAAATTCAGTCAATCTCCACTAAATCAATGTTGAAATGTTCTGATATTTGGCTTTATTTTTCTAGTGCTGATCGCTGCATACTCCGGTCACATCCAGAGCTGCATCCAAAATTCTGCTTGTTGCCTATGGACAGGAATTCTTCCTTACCTAATTGTCATATAAGTGAATTAACAGCTGAACTCCAAAGGCTGCACCATCCAAAGAAATGAGCCGGAGCATAAGTTGCATTCACATGTTGCAACTGTGAAACCTCTTTTTTCTTGTGCACTGCAAAGTTTTGCCACATTTTTTTGAAAATATTTTATTTTTCCCATTTGTCCAGCATGTTTTGCCCCTTTTACTCTTGCCCCTTTCCTCCCTGGGGGGAAGGTGGGAGCTGAATAAGATTTTGTAGCAGCCCAGAGAGGTATGAAAACCTGGTATCTCCACCTTCAGGAGTAACCCTGGGGGAGAGGTATGAGAACCTGGTATCTTCACCTTCAGGAGTAACCCCGGGGGAGAGGTATGAGAACCTGGTATCTTCACCTTCAGGGGTAACTCTGGGGGAGAGGTATGAGAACCTGGTATCTCCACCTTCAGGAGTAACAAAGGGGATAGGGACAAACTACGGCTTCCCTAGATTAGGGTCAGTTTAGGGTCCCTCTTCCCTGGCATTCCTATGGTCGTTACTTGGTTGAGGCTGCTTATCCATTATCCGGACTTTCCTGCATTGCAACCTTTCATCAATTTTTCTCTGCCATTCACATCCAGGTAGATTACCTACAGTGCCATTGGTTGCAAACTTCTTGATTTTGTTGTGGAGAAAGGAACATCAAGATCTCTGGAGATGGACTGGTAACCTTTTTTGATATTGTTCAACAATTTTGGTTCTCATGTCCTCAGACAGTTCTCTTCTCTTTCTGTTCTCCATGCTTAGTGTGGCACACACAGACACACTATGCAAAGATTGAGTCAACTTCTCCTATATTTATCTGGCTTCAGCTGTGATATTCATATTGTCCACACCTGTTTCTTGACACAGGTGAGTTTGTATGAGCATCACATATTTGAAATAAAATTGTTTACCAATATTTTTGAAAAGGTGCCAACAATTTTGTCCTGCTCATTTTTGGGTTTTGTGTGAAAATATGTGCAATTTGCCTTTTTCTCTGTTTTGTGTTGTTCCAATACAAAAAAAGGAAATAAACATCTGTATAACAAAACATCTGCAAGGCTTCGCTCAAATCTGCGTTTAAACTTGTCGAGTGCAATGTGAGAAAAACTCTCATTGCACTTACCACAATGGAAGTCAATTAAGCAGGGCTCATCTCCGAGATTTTAGTCACCTGCGTATGGCTGACTAAAAAAGCCGAGAATTACCAATGAAAGTTCATGGATGCAAGAATTTTTTTTTTATTTAATAGGAAACCCTTCATTTCATCAGACAAGTACAGTAAATTCATAGTGTGGACTGTCAGAATAGAATAGATATATAGATAAATAGAATAAAAGAAAAAAAAATGACATGGGGTCACCCATGTTTTTCTCTAACCAGCAAAGGGAAAACCAACAGCTGGGAGCTGGAGTTTATAGTCTTGGAAAAGGGTAATGAACATGGAGCTTTCCAGGTTATTAATATCTGCTAACAGCTGTCTACATATCTTTTACTGGCTATTAGCAAGGGATGATCCTCCTAAAAAATGACATGTGGTCCTTCCTAATTTTAATAACTAGCAAAGGCTAGGCAGACAGCTGTGGGCAGGCTGATATTGATAGCCTAGTAAGTGGCCATGGATATTGGCTCCCTCCCAGACTATAACACCAGCCCTAAGCCACCCCAGAAATGGTTCATCCATAATTTTGGCGCTTAAACTTACCTCTTCCTGATTGCCCTGGTGTGGTGGCAAGTGGGGTGATAGTTATGGGGATGATGTCAGCTTTGTGATGTCTGCTGACATCAAGCCCAGTTGTTAGTAATGGAGAGATATGTATAAGACACCCCGAATATAAACCCCGTCAGTTTAAGTCAAAATGCACACACAAAGCAAAGTCCTTTATTTGAACAAAAAAACTCTCCAACCCTCTTTTACCCATTTATTAATCTATTATATAAAGCTCAAGTGTGTGTATGTACAGTATGTATGTATGTCCGGGATTGGCATCCGCACCGTCGCAGCTACAGCCATAAAATTTGGCATAGTCACCCGTCTGGACCCTCAGAGCATCCTAGACTATGTTGTGAGGCGAAATTTTAACCCTGCGCATTCCAATTCACCAATTTTGCCCCTATCTACAAAATGGGGAAAAGTGTGTGTGTATCAAGCCCCGCCCCTCATTATGATGTCATAATGGCTGCCATGGCGATGCTGATGTCATCATAGGTTGCAAGCCCCGCCACTCACTATGATGTCATAATGGTTGATTATGGGATGGAGGATGTGTGATGGGTATATGGGCACTGGACTATGGGATGGAGGATATGTATGACGGGTATATGGGCACGGAACTATGGGATAGAGGATATGTATGACGGTTATATGAGCATGGGACTATGGGATGGGGGATGTGTGATGGGTATATGGGCAATGGACTATGGGATGGAAGATATGTATGACGGTTATATGGGCACGGGCCTATGGGATGATGGATATGTATGATGGGTATATGGGCATGGGACTATGAGATAAAGGATGTGTGATGGGTATATGGGCACGGGACTATGGGATGGCGGATATGTATGATGGGTATATGGGCATGGGACTATGAGATAAAGGATGTGTGATGGGTATATGGGCATGGGACTATGGGATGGAGGATGTGTGATGGGTATATGGGCACTCGACTATGGGATGGCGAATATGTATGATGGGTATATGGGCATGGGACTATGGAATGGAGGATGTGTGATGGGTATATGGGCACTCGACTATGGGATGGAGGATATGTATGATGGGTATATGGGCACGGGTCTATGGGATGGAGGATAATTATAATTTCCTATAACTAACCACAGTTAGTTACTATGCCGAGGCAGCGCCGGGCTCTTCAGCTAGTATCCAAATAAAAATAAAAAAACAAAGAAAACCTCACCTGTCCACCGATAATCCATATGTACCATGAAGAGCCCAACACATCCCTGCCTTTAACCCATTCAAAACCAGACATTTTTCCCATTTTTTTGCTTTTGTATTTTACTCCCCTTTTTCTAAGAGCCATTTCTTTTTCATTTTTCTTTGTACCTAGCCGTATGAGGGCTTGATTGTTGCAGAACAAGTTGTAGGTTTGAATCACACCATTAATTTTACCATTCAAACTACTGAAACAAATGGACAAAAATTCCAAGTGAAGTCAAACAGCTAAATAAAAAAATGTAATTCCGCCATTGTTTTTTAAGTTTTGTTTTTATGGTGCTCATTGTGTGGTAATAATAACCTGACATCTTGATTCTCCAGGTCAGTGTGATTACGGCAGACCCGCCACTGCCATACAATTCACCGTGTCAATATCATGATACATGTACACAGAACAATGAGATTAACAATCGTGCAGTCGTAGTACTAAATAATGCAAAAGTTACCTGCCGGTCACTTTGCCTGTTGCCGATTGAGTTTTGTTCAACGGTTGTGGTCGGCCAGTTTAATATAGCTCTTACTTTTTACATTTATATGGATTATTTGGAGACATAAAATATGTTTGCAACAGTAAACTCATCTTATATTGTATGATGGGGTCGTACGTGCTCCAGGATTGCAGATAACAGCAATACTAGCACGATAATGCCCGGAGCAGATAAAGGTAGTGGTAGAATGATAATACCTGGAGCAGATAGTGGTAGGGATAGCACGATAATACCTGAAGCAGATAACGGCAGTGGTAGAACGATAATACTTGGAGCAGATAACGGTAGTGGTAGCACAATAACACCTGGACCAGATATTGGTAGGGATAGCTTGATAATACCTGAAGCAGATAACGGCAGTGGTAGTGTGGCGCCCCAGAGGCTCAGTCGCCACAGAGGTACTGCACCTCCTCCTGAGGTGTGGTGCCCCACCATCCAGGTAAGGTGGAAACTCCTGACCATGCTCCAACACCTGCACCCCACACCACAAAGTAGTGTAGCAAAGCACCTTCGGTGGCTCCCTGCTTGGAGTGTAGCAAAGCACCCATTGGTGGCTCCCTGCTTGGAACACAAAACGTGCTGGGAGGTGGGTGGAGTTAGATTACATTTCAAGGAGCGGGAAGAGTTTAAGAGGGTCAGTCAGTAGTTGGTTGGAGAGAGAAGAAGATCCCTAGAGAGAGGGATAGATGGGTGGAAGTGCTGCAGCAGATCCCAGTAATCTGGGTCTGCTGGCACGGGAAAGGGAGAAAGAGAGCAACATAGACTGAAAGCCTGACTCTCAATAGAAAGAAAGGATTAGTACGGAACGTGAGGAGTAAAAGAGAACAGAAGACGTGGGTGAGAAGAGAACCCATCAAGTTATGAATGGGTCACCAAGGAGCAAACCTAAACAAGCTAAGTCACAGAAAACCAGAGAGGTTAGTAACTATGCAGATTGCAGACCCCTGATCCTAACTACACAACTAGCAGCAGCCATGGAGTGTTCCTACGATGAATCTAGACGCCTCGTCACAGCCGGAGGACTTAATAAGCCTAAAGCAAGAAAAGGGGAAAACTAAGTGCCCCAGAGCAGACCCCAAAGGAATAGACAGCCCCCACACATGTATTGACGGTGAAACAAGATGAAAACACAAACACAGGCAGGAAAATAGGCTGAGCAAACGATGGGGCCCAAACTAACTAGAAAGGACAGAAAAGGAAAGACACTGTCTGCAATCTGCCCAAAAAACCCTACAAAAATAATGTCCAACACTTCTGATAACAAAATTAACCCTGAAGTCACTAGACTTCTCCCACTATATCAGCACTCTGAAATATTCTGAGACAGAGCAAAAAAGAGACTAATCTAATAAGGGACAAAAAGCAAATTGGCAAATACAGATAAATAAGAGTGGAAATTCAGCACAGCCCCAGCCGGGGCTGGTTGACCACACAAAAAACTGAATAGACCAACAAAATCAAGTGTGAACATTAGCAGAAACACTTAGCTTGAGATGACTGGCACAGAGCTGAAAACCAAGACCTGAAAATCCAGAAGGAATCACCAGCACCAGAATAGGGCGTCGGCTGTCTTAAATCCAGTCTGAGATTCCAGAGATCCAATCGTTATCCTCATCATCAGGTGGCAGATCTCTACTAATTAAATCAACCTCACTACCTCCTGTTACCACCAGAGGGAGCCCGGAAGGAGAACTCACAACTGGTAGACCAGAAAATGAGTTCACAGCAACTTCCTAGAAGTTCTAAGCGCAAGGCCGGGGCCCGGTCCCCGAGGTTGTACGGATACTAATGGTCCTGCAGCAGACACTGGATGAAAAGAAGTAGTGACCACTTTATTCTCACACAAGACTTGGGGGCACAAGGGCAACTGGATAGTGAGCAGGGACTTAGTAGCAAGGAGTCCCCGAAGCAGGCTACAGCAGTCTGTCATACAAGTAGAGTTCATAGGAACATCAGACAGGAGGAACTCCAGTGTAACTCAGTACTAGGAGTACTTCATCTAAAGGCGCTATAAGAGGAGATGTTCGGAAAGGCACAAGTTGGCGGAGTGTTGGAAAGGAGTATTCCATCTGGCCTGGGGGTTGACTGAGTCCCAGACCCGGAGGACACGGCATGGAAGCGGGCACCTGTTTGTACAACAGACTGTGAGTAAAGCTTTGGAACTACATGCCCTGGTGTCCTCCAATTATTCCAGCGTCAACCTGCCCGGCACTGCTACATCCCCTGCGCCTGACACTACACCACCTAAGTGTCACCATATCTACTCTGCCCTGGGACATCAGCCCTGCCTGTGGAGGGCTATACCATCACTGCTGCACCACACCATCGGTCCCAGAGGATCTGTCTGCAACGTCGGCCTAACATTTACATTGCCGAACAACACAGGTGGTGTCACGACTTATTCATTCACACTGAACATTTACAATGGGCGCCCAGGGCCATGGGCCGGGTCACAGCTACCATGACAACTTCCATTGAGATCCACCAGGCCCGGTACCGAGTACCCCACAGCCCTGGGTGTGAGGGCGCCCCAACAGTACGATAATACCTGGAGCAGATAACGGTAGTGGTAGCACAATAATACATGGAGCAGATAACGGCAGCGGTAGCACGATAATACCTGAAGAAGATAACGGCAGAGGTAGCACGATAATACCTGAAGAAGATAACGGCAGTGGTAGCACGATAATACCTGGAGCAGATAACGGTAGTGGTAGCACGATAATCAGGGGTGGATTAAGGGTAGCCAGGGCCCGGGACAGTTCAGGCTCCATTATTCTCTATGTGGAGTGTGGCTCTGCGGGTGGAGGTCGGTGCTGGTGGCCCCATTATTCTCTATGTGGAGTGCAGCTCTGCGGGTGGAGGTCGGTGTTGGAGGCTCCATTATTCTCTGTGGAGTGTGGCTCTGCGGGTGGAGGTCGGTGCTGGAGGCCCCATTATTCTCTATGTGGAGTGTGGCTCTGCGGGTGGAGGTCGGTGCTGGAGGCCCCATTATTCTCTATATGGAGTGCGGCTCTGCGGGTGGAGGTCGGTGCTGGAGGCTCCATTATTCTCTATGTGGAGTGCGGCTCTGCGGGTGGAGGTCGGTGCTGGAGGCTCCATTATTCTCTATGTGGAGTGTGGCTCTGCGGGTGGAGGTCGGTGCTGGAGGCTCCATTATCCTCTATGTGGAGTGAGGCTCTGTGGGTGGAGGTCGGTGCTGGAGGCTCCATTATTCTCTATGTGGAGTGCGGCTCTGCGGGTGGAGGTCGGTGCTGGAGGCTCCATTATTCTCTATGGGAAGTGTGGCTCTGCGGGTGGAGGTCGGTGCTGGAGGCCCCATTATTCTCTATGTGGAGTGCGGCTCTGCGGGTGGAGGTCGGTGCTGGAGGCTCCATTATTCTCTATGTGGAGTGTGGCTCTGCGGGTGGAGGTCGGTGCTGGATGCCCCATTATCCTCTATGTGGAGTGAGGCTCTGCGGGTGGAGGTCGGTGCTGGAGGCTCCATTATTCTCTATGTGGAGTGCGGCTCTGCGGGTGGAGGTCGGTGCTGGAGGCTCCATTATTCTCTATGTGGAGTGTGGCTCTGCGGGTGGAGGTCGGTGCTGGAGGCTCCATTATCCTCTATGTGGAGTGAGGCTCTGCGGGTGGAGGTCGGTGCTGGAGGCTCCATTATTCTCTATGTGGAGTGCGGCTCTGCGGGTGGAGGTCGGTGCTGGAGGCTCCATTATTCTCTATGGGGAGTGTGGCTCTGCGGGTGGAGGTCGGTGCTGGAGGCCCCATTATTCTCTATGTGGAGTGCGGCTCTGCGGGTGGAGGTCGGTGCTGGAGGCCCCATTATTCTCTATGTGGAGTGCGGCTCTGCGGGTGGAGGTCGGTGCTGGAGGCTCCATTATTCTCTATGTGTTGTGCGGCTCTGCGGGTGGAGGTCGGTGCTGGAGGCCCCATTATTCTCTATGTGGAGTGCGGCTCTGCGGGTGGAGGTCGGTGCTGGAGGCTCCATTATTCTCTATGTGGAGTGGGGCTCTGCGGGTGGAGGTCGGTGCTGGAGGCTCCATTATTCTCTATGTGGAGTGCGGCTCTGCGGGTGGAGGTCGGTGCTGGAGGCCCCATTATTCTCTATGTAGAGTGTGGCTCTACGATTCGTGACCCCCGTCACGTGACGAGGGGGGCCCCCAGAGACTGAACTGCCCCGGGCCCTGGCTACCCTTAATCCACCCCTGCCGACCTCCACCCGCAGAGCCACACTTCCCATAGAGAATAATGGAGCCTCCAGCACCGACCTCCACCCGCAGAGCCGCACTCCACATAGAGAATAATGGAGCCTCCAGCACCGACCTCCACTCGCAGAGCCGCACTCCACATAGAGAATAATGGGGCCTCCAGCACCGACCTCCACCCGCAGAGCCACACTCCACATAGAGAATAATGGGGCCTCCAGCACCGACCTCCACCCGCAGAGCCACACTCCACATAGAGAATAATGGAGCCTCCAGCACCGACCTCCACCCGCAGAGCCGCACTCCACATAGAGAATAATGGGGCCTCCAGCACCGACCTCCACCCGCAGAGCCACACTCCACATAGAGAATAATGGGGCCTCCAGCACCGACCTCCACCCGCAGAGCCGCACTCCACATAGAGAATAATGGGGCATCCAGCACCGACCTCCACCCGCAGAGCCGCACTCCACATAGAGGATAATGGGGCCTCCAGCACCGACCTCCACCCGCAGAGCCACACTCCACATAGAGAATAATGGAGCCTCCAGCACCGACCTCCACCCGCAGAGCCGCACTCCACATAGAGGATAATGGGGCCTCCAGCACTGACCTCCACCCGCAGAGCCGCACTCCACATAGAGAATAATGGAGCCTCCAGCACCTACCTCCACCCGCAGAGCCGCACTCCACATAGAGAATAATGAAGCCTCCAGCACCGACCTCCACCTGCAGAGCCGCACTCCACATAGAGAATAATGGGGCCTCCAGCACCGACCTCCACCCGCAGAGCCACACTCTACATAGAGAATAATGGGGCCTCCAGCACCCACCTCCACCCGCAGAGCCGCACTCCACATAGAGAATAATGGGGCCTCCAGCACCGACCTCCACCCGCAGAGCCGCACTCCACATAGAGAATAATGGAGCCTCCAGCACCGACCTCCACCCGCAGAGCCGCACTCCACATAGAGAATAATGGAGCCTCCAGCACCTACCTCCACCCGCAGAGCCACACTCCATATAGAGAATAATGGGGCCTCCAGCACCGACCTCCACCCGCAGAGCCGCACTCCACATAGAGAATAATGGAGCCTCCAGCACCGACCACCACCCGCAGAGCCTCACTCCACATAGAGAATAATGGAGCCTCCAGCACCGACCTCCACCTGCAGAGCCGCACTCCACATAGAGAATAATGGAGCCTCCAGCACCGACCTCCACCCGCAGAGCCACACTCCACATAGAGAATAATGGAGCCTCCAGCACCGACCTCCACCCGCAGAGCCGCACTCCACATAGAGGATAATGGAGCCTCCAGCACCGACCTCCACCCACAGAGCCGCACTCCACATAGAGAATAATGGAGCCTCCAGCACCGACCTCCACCCGCAGAGCCACACTCCACATAGAGAATAATGGAGCCTCCAGCACCGACCTCCACCCGCAGAGCCGCACTCCACATAGAGAATAATGGAGCCTCCAGCACCGACCTCCACCCTTAGAGCCGCACTCCACATAGAGGATAATGGGGCCTCCAGCACTGACCTCCGTCGATAATACGTGGAGCAGATAGTGGTAGGGATAGCACGATAATACCTGAAGCAGATAATGGCAGTGGTATCAAGATGATATCTGGAGCAGATAGTGGTAGTGGTAGCACGAAAATTCCTGGAGTAGATAGCGGCAGGGGTAGCAAGATAATACCCGGAGCAGATAGCGGCAATGGTAGCACGATAATACCCGGAGCACATAACAGCAGTGGTTGCACGATAATAACTGGAGAAGAAAGCAGCAGTGGTAGCGAGATAATACCTGGAAGAGATTACGGCAGTGGTAGCATGGTAATACCTGGAGCACCTAACGGCAGTGGTCGCACAATAATACCTCAAGCAGATAGCGGTTTTGGTAGCACCATAATACATGGGGCAGATAGCAGCAGTGGTAGCACGATAATACCTGGAGCAGATAAGGGCAGTGGTAGCACAATAATACCTGGAGCAGATAGTGGTAGTGATAGCAAGATAATACCTGGAGCAGAGAACGGCAGTGGTAGCAAGATAATACCTGGAGCAGATAACGGCAGAGGTAACATGGTAATAGATGGAGCAGATAATAGTAGTGGTAGTGTGGTAATGGTAGGTTCGCGGGATACAGTGACGAGACGCGAGGCGGATTGAACTTGAGGTAGTAACTAGATTGATGACGTTAGGGCTATCCTAAGCAACCAAATAAAATAAGAGAAATTGTCCTTGCAGGGACCCAATACAAGCAAACACTGGTTATGAGAACACGGCTACTCCGGCAAAGGCCAGTCACTATAGGGCCGCGATATGGCCGACTACGGGTCCTTAGTTATGTTGTGTCACTTATCCGTCTTGACGTCCCTCGGCGTACTGGACGATGGTGCTTCGGCGTCGCAGCCGCTGGGCCCAGCTGCTGAGGATCTGGCGTAGTCTTCGGGCGTTCCGACGCACAACAGGCCCCAGAAGAGTTCTTTGGCGGAGTGTCCCCCAGCAGAGGCAGCGGGATACTGCCCGGGAGTGGGAGAGTCGAGGCCGCAGCCCCCGAACAGGGGCGGGCAGCTGCGGTGCTGAGTGGCGGTTGGTAGGTTACCGGCGCAGCCAGCGACTGCACTAGGGAACCCGCGGCGGGCGATGGCCCGGCCCTTGCCACGGACTGGGGCGGTGGCGGCTGCGGGCAGCAATGGACAAGCCGCAGCCGCGGTTGGGAGTGGAGCGGCAGCGGCTGCAGGCAGCAGCTGGCAGGCCGCAGCCGTGAGCTGGAGTGAGGCAGCGGGTGGTTGCAGGCAGGCCGCAGCCACGAGCTGGAGTGAAGTGGAGGTCTTCTGTCGTTTGGCTTGGCGCCGTCTCACTGCAGTCCACCATGAGTCTCCCTCCTCTCGCTGTCCTCCTCTCTGGTTACTGCTCGTGGTTCTGGCTCTATGGCGCTCCCACGGTCTCCTGCTCCTTCTCTCCTGTTCTGCTGACTCACCCTGACTGGCGTCCTCCGCCCCTTTTATATAGGCTCCTCCCCCAACTGTCCTGTCAGTCTCAGCGGTCCATCCCCTAACTCTGCTCCCCGGAAACAGACCCCCTAGGAACCTAGATGATGGTCCCCTTGGCTCCAGCCCGGACATTCGGCGGGGGCCCTTCCTCCTACACTCCCCCATCCTGTATGCTTGCCAGTCCTAGGGCGAGGGCCTTAGTAGGCTCGGGTTGGCCTTTGGAGATGAAAGCTGTCGTTGCCATTCGAACTGGTCCTGTTCATAATGTTCGGGGGGTTTGCCAGCTGTTGTCTGCTCGGAGCGTCTTAGTTCGACTGTGGTGGAGCTTTCTGGGGTGGTGGGCTGGTCGATTCTGGCGGGCTGACTGGGCCTACTGAGATATCTTGTCTTGGAGGGCCCGTGGGTACTGCTGGGAAGTCTTCTTCGTCATCCAGGTCCCAGACTGTTCGATGTGGTTCGGGGACCTAAGGAGTAGTCTCGGGTCGTATGGGATCGGTGGATGTAGAGGGCCGCAACATATTGCGGTGCACAGTGAGAGTGGGAAGTGCCCCGTCTTTTTCAGGTTGTATCTCGTATATAGGCCCGTCGGGGCTTATTCGGCGCAATACTCGGTAAGGACTTTCTTCCCACCGAGGTTCTAACTTGTTCTGGGGGCGCTGGTCTAGTACGAATACTCAATCCCCAGTCTGGAGGTCGGTGGGCGGAGGCAGAGTTCCCCCTGGGTGTTCTAGGTCCTGGAGTTTTGTATGGACGATTCGGTGGAGGGTTTGTAGCCGGTGTCGGTGGTTTCATACCCATGATGACACCCCAGTCCAGGGTTGGGGTTCCTCCGGGTTCAATTCTACCTCTGTGATCCCTTTGCCTTCTCGCCCAAATAGCAGTGAGTAGGGGGTATAGCCGGTAACCCGGTGCACCCGGTTGTTATAGACCCACACTAGTTCAGGGACATACTCAGGCCAGCGAGCCTTCTGGTCACTCTCCAGGGTACGCAACATTTGAATTAGTGTCCGATTAAAACGTTCGCAGGCCCTGTTTCCCTGCGGGTGGTATGGCGTGGTCCGAGATTTATTGATACCATAGAGATGATGTACCTCCTCCATGACTTTCCCCAGGAAGAACGCTCCCTGGTCTGAATGTATCCGTTGCGGGCAGTCGTTCACTTGGATAAAGTTTTTACAGATTGCATAGGCGGCTGACTCTGCATTTTGATCTCGGGTGGGGGTTACCACGGCAAATTTGGTGAAATGATCCACCCTAACGAGACAATGTTCATACCCCTGGTATGCGGGACCAATGGTCAAATAGTCCACCGTCAAGAGCTCGATGAGTGCTGATGTCACTATTGTTTGCACCGGGGCCCGTTGTGCGGGTGGTTTAGCTAGCTCGCATAGGCGGCAGGCCCGGCAAGTTTCTTCCACAGCAGTGTGCAAGCGCGGATGGTAAACTATCTGCTGCAACCATTGCAAGGTCTTTTGAGCTCCGAAGTGAGCCCCTTTTTCGTGGGCTTCCCGAGCCAGTTCACTGAGTTGGGCTCCAGGTACGACTACCTGCCAAGTTGTTGCAGACGTCGCCCTTGATACTGCCTTACGATACAATAGTCCTTTTTTGATGACTAGTTTCTCCCATTGGCGTAACATCATCAGCATATACTGAGTCAAGGTCTGTCTCTGAGAGTCGGTAGGTAGTCTTCCAGTGGTCACCCATCAGCGTAGGAGCCCGATTTCTACATCTTCTTGCTGCTGTTGGATCCATCTGTCACATGATTATTCCAGCATAACCTTTGGGGGTCTTGGATGGGATTCTTCCTGTGTGGCAGTCATGAGCACGGCGGCGGTAAGGGCGAACGGCGTCTCTTCCCCTTCCAACTCGTCGTCTCGACTTTTCCCTGGGGAGGGCCCTGGAGAGGGCATCAGTGTGTACATTTTCGGCTCCTCTTTTATAGATGATCTTATAGTTGAACTTGGCCATCCGGGCTACCCATCGCTGCTCCAGAGCCCCTAGTTTGGCATTTTCCAAATGGGCCAGCGGGTTGTTGTCGGTCCGCACCACCACTTCGGAGCCCGCCAGGTACTCTGCGAACCGCTCCGTCATGGCCCACACTACCACAAGCAGCTTGAGCTTAAAGGAGCTGTAATTGTCAGGGCTACACTCGGAGTCATGAAGTGATCGGCTACCATAAGTGATCACTCTCTCCCGGCCGTCTTGAACTTGTGACAACACAGCCCTTAGCCCATGACTGGCGTCCTGCGCCCCTTTTACATAGGCTCCCCCCCAACCATCCTGTCAGTCTCAGCGGTCCATCCCCTAACTCTGCTCCCCGGAAACAGACCCCCTAGGAACCTAGATGACGGTCCCCTTGGTTCCAGCCCGGACACTCGGCAGGAGCCCTTCCTCCTACAGTAGCATGATAATACCTTGGGCAGATAACGGCAGTGGTAGCACGATAATACCTGGAGCTGTCACTGCTCATTTTGCATCACGTCTCTCTGAATTCTCCTTGACATCACCATATAACGACTTCCCGAGCACATGTGCATGGTTGACTCTCATCTCGGTGAGGCGGATAAACAAGGGCTGATTGCAAAAGTAAACACTTCAGATCAAGTATCTGATAAAAGCAAAGGAACATGATAGATAGAAAACCATTGTCTTGGCAGGAACTTCAGATAGAGAAAACCTTCCAGAGATTAAGAGATGATTACATCACAGTGACTACTACACTCAACTTCCTATTATGTGTAACTGCGTAGATAAGCGCTTCTGTCAGAAGAGGCCCAGACAGAAATCTAATAAAAAGAGGTCCGGACACAATGTGACCATACTTGACAACTTTAATAACAAACTTTCCTAGAGGAAGATGCCCACTGGAAATTTCATCAATACGAACACTCACTTTTGGGAGCTGCCATACCCCCCACCCTTCCCCAATGTCAGTTCTGCACTCTTTCATGCTTCTTTCCTCATCCCAATGTGCATTTGGATGCCAGGGCTCTGACTATTGATGGAGAATCCTGACATATACACAAGAGACTTTCCAGAAATGGGGATGTTTATCAAGGTTTTCTAACTCTTCCAGGAATCCAAGGGGACCCCCCAGACTTTTTGCATGAGTTGGCTATGTATGGATAAATATAAGCATATGACAGACCGTTGACCATAAAAGAAAACTTTATGGGCTGTCTAGTTCCTTCCTTCCATCTCTCATCTCCTCTCCTCCTAAGGTTAGCCAAAAGCAGTGCCAAGCCACCAATACAAACCAAGAAAGTGGTAAGAACAGCCTGTGCAGCAAAGCCAAGAGGGAGTCGCAGCCAGGCATTGTGTTCCCCTCTGTACCCTCCATGTAGTCTTTGTTTTTCCCCTACCCTCCATGGAATTTCTGATGGTGGACCTTAGTAGAGGTTGCACCAAATCAGTAGACTAACAAAATCCAAAAACATTAGATTATTTTCAGCCAAGATGACCATATTTGTTAAGACAGGGTGACCATCCAATGGATAAGGGGGCCTCCTGATACCCCCTAGTCAGATGATGTTGGGGGAGAGAAGAATCGAGCATGAACAATTTAACACTTGATCCTTTTGTTCCCATTGGACATTGGCCTCTACCAATCACTTGTTTTATTCTCCCCACTGGGAACACCTGCACACTTGGCTAAACCGATAGTGGTTTTTTTTGAATGGTGGATGTGTTCTGGAGAGTTAAGCTGAGAGCAATAAGGTGTGTATGACTAAGTTTAGGAAATCAAAGATCTCGATCTTCCGAACTACATAAGTTTCATCTGTTTCTTTATATTTTTGAAATTTAGTTTTGCTTCCAGAGCCTTTTGAGAATTAAATAGCTGGAAATCAGAGCAAAGAAATTAATTCTTGACTTTAGGAACTTGCTTTTCCACTTTGGAGCCAGATTGAAATTTCATTTCGTTGTTGATGTTGGATGAGAAGTTCCGCAACATGGTTGCATAAAAGGGGACAAGTGGATGGACTCTCGGTGCCAAAAATGTTTATTCTAAATCTTTACCTGAATTTGCATTCTATACAAATGCTAAAAACTGGAAAACTTCATCATTGCTTAAAAATATCAAACATTCTACTTGTTGTCTTGGAAAAGATGGGTCCATTTCCTAGTGTTTCCTTTTTCTTTGCCGACGGGTGCAATTTGCCTTGGTCTCCAATCCAAATTCAGCAATGGGAGTGGGTGGATTTCAGCTATAGAAACCTTCCTCCAAAGCTCTGCACTTACCAACTTATTCTTGCACATTTTTTTAACACTGGGAAATAAAGGAGGAGGATAAAAAAAAAGATTTGGTCCTTGGGATCTACTTCGAAAACTTGCACTACTGAGCCTGAAGCATAAAAACAGATGGTCCGCCTGTCCTTGGGGCCACATCTTCCTGATTGTCCTCCATTGTCATCCTAGGCTCCCGCTCAGCTGCGGTCTCATCTTCTCCAGCACTTCCAGTGCCGGTTATACCTCGATGCACATTCTGACAAAGAGGGAAAAGGAGACCGGGCCATAGCAAAGCCAATGGAGCTGCAACGATAGGGATAGGTGAGGGGCTTGGTGAGTGTGAATCCAGCAAAATGGCATCCAGCTGGCCATCACTTTGCTGGGCTTGTCTGATTAATTCTAAAAATTTGTTTTCTACATTTTTGGAAACTCTAAATAAATTGAATTGGATTAGTTTAGAATGGATTTGCTCATCCTTAGCGCCCAAGAAAGGAGAATACAGATACTTTTTTTTTTAAAAAAAAGTTCTGGGTTAAGGGTTGTAGTTAATTATTTTTTCTTGGACAGGATTCACGAGGAAATGATCGTTTGGGGGTAAACAGGCCAAAATGTAAATTTCAATTCAGTTTTATGTTTGGGAAAAATGACAGGATTTAGTCTAGAGGCGAGAAGGAATCCACACGCGTCTCAGTTTAATGTAATGGTTTTTTTTTGCTTATATAATGTATTCAGAATGTGTCGGCTTCACATTTGCTCCTTAATTAAATCCTGACATATTTTACCCTTTCAAAGGCTGAGTCAGTATTTTATTTGCTTCCCTGAAGAACGTGGTCTACAAAATGAATAATTTGCCATAATGCAATCATTGAGGAGGTTGTATCGGGACATGCGGAGAAATGAGCACGGTGTGAATCTGAGCAGCACACACCGGTGAATATATGCCAGGCCTTTTATTACCAGGCAGCTTGTGTTATAGAAACCGTAAAATCCGAGTCCAGGACCTATGCCAGCTCAGTCACTGGTCTCATATCCATCCAGTAAAGACCTGATTTGGTGGGATTTCCATTTAGATCATTAATATGACACACCTCTTCGTTCATCGTGTCAACGTATAACCTTTCAGTTTGGCTGCACCTTAAATGATCACTCTCGTTTCACCAGACTTTGCATAAAACAATAGTACAAAAAAAGCTAACAAACTTTGTAATATATCTTATTGTAGAAATCTGCTTCTGTCTCCACTTATGAGCCACGTTTCATGATGATTTACTCTAAAAGAAAGGGTTAAAATACATCCTACTCAAAATAAGTCAGACTGCCAGATCACTGAGGGATCAGATTGCAGCTTTCTATTGAAGTCTATGGAGAGAAGTTTTAGCTCACTCTAAAGATGGATTCACAGCTACACTGGTTTGGACTGCTATATCATGTCTTCCATCTATGCTGCTGTTTTCTAGTGTTTTATCTCACTTCTGAGCTCAATTCACAACTACACTGCTCAATATTGCCTTATACTGCCCTTCATGCTGCTGCTTTTTAGTGTTTTAACACACTCCCAAGCTCAATTTACAGCCACACTGATCAGTACTGCTGAGTAATGCCATTTAGGCCGCTGCATTCTAGTGTTTGATCACACTTCTGAGCTTTATTCACAGCCACAATGATCAGTACTGCTACATAATGACCTTCATGATGCTACTTTCTAGTGTGTTATCTCACTCCCAAGGTTGAATTACAACTATACTGCTTGGTACTGCTGTATAATACACTCCATGCTGCTGTTTCCTAGTATTTTATCTCACCTATGAGCTCAATTCACAGCTACACTGCTCGATATTATTTTTTATTACCCTCCATGCTGCTGCTTTCTAGTGTTTTATCACACTAGTGAGCTTGACTCACAGCCACACTGATCAGTACTGCTGTATAATGCCATTTATGCTGCTGCTTTCTAGTGTTTTAGCACACACTCGAGCTCTAGTTACAGCTATAATGATTAGTACTGCTACATAATGCCCTTCATGCTGCTGTTTTAAAGTACTATATCTCACTCCCAAGCTTGAGTCACAGCTACACAGCTCAATTTTGCCCTTTAACATTCTACAAGCTTCTTTCTAGTATTTTATCACACTCCTGAGCTTGATTCATAGTTACATTGCTCAATATTGCCTTATATTGCCCTCCATGCTCCTGCTTTCTAGTGTTTTATTATGCTCCTGAGCTCAATTCACAGCCACACTGATCAGTACTGCTGTATCTTGCCCTTCATGCTGATGTTTTTGAGTGTTTTATCTCACTCACAAGCTTGATTCACAGCTATACTGCCCATTACTACTGTATAACTGTATAATGCTCTCTATGCTGCTGTTTTCTAGAAAGTGTTTTATCCCTCCACTATGCTGGACTCACAGCTATACTGCTCATTAATTCAGCATATCCTCCTCCATGTTGCTGCTGCTACTGACCCTGTGTTACATAAAGACGGGAGAGCAGGAATTCCATCACATCTGTTTATGTTTATAGCAAATGGTGTCCACCCACAAGTTCAGAGATAACTGAAAATTTGATAATGTGCAAATACTAGGATGTGTCTGCTCAGATAATAGCTGGCAACAATGGAGACTTGCCTGAGACAACGATTGCCTGAGTCGCATTTGACAATGACAAGTGGAGAATATGGTGGAAGTATTGCTTCTTATGTTTTTTTTTTTAATTTTTTTTTATTTTTTATGGAAATTGAAAAATTTAGACATTCCCTGCTAGAGTTGAGCGAAACAGGTCGGTCAGATTAAAAAATTGCCGACTTTCGCCAAAGTCGGGTTTCGCCAATCGAAACCCGACCCTAGCGTGAGGTCGGCCATGAGGTCGCCTATCAGCGCGCCAAAGTCTCATTTCAAATGATGCTTCCAGCGCCTTTTCTCACCCAATGATGGAGGACGCACACTGTGGGCAACGCGATGACATGGGCAGCGGCCACCACCATCTTAGAGAAGTGATTGGCTGGCTTTGTGTGGCGTCACAGTGGGAATACAAGGCTGTGAACGTCGTCCGCCATCTTACTTCTGCCGATCTTACAACAGGGAGAGGTGCTGCTGCTGATTCTGAACAGGGAGAGCATTAGGCAGGGAAGAAGAAAAAAAACTGCTTCTGCTGATAGCGCTTTTCACTGTACAGTTAGTGTGCAGTGAAAGGGGAGGATTTTCGTTGTGTGCAGCAGTGCTGGTGGTGATTAGGCTGCATTGTAAGGCTACCTGCTAGCTGCATTGCTGTGTGCACACTGGTGTTCAAACTGCTTTTTTCAAAGCACTGCAACTTTTATTATTTTGTCCTGGTGAGTTACTTAGCGTTCATTTTTTCACAGACCGTATAGCGGTGCACGCTCCTCACACTCTACTGTGTACCGGCTGGTATCACGGACAAATAGAAGCTATCTGGGTGTGACTCTGGAAGAAAAAGCCGAGGAGTTTGTCCGTTTTTCCAGACCTACACCAAAGGCCGGGGTCACACTGGCGAGGAATACGGGAGAGTGAGAGGCGCAAAAAGCACCCATTAGACACGGACAAATGATTCTCTATGGGGTCCCTCGCACCAGCCGTATATTTCTCCTCAGTATCCTACGCTCCGTGCCACTCGCAGCATGCTGCGATTGTCAGCGTACTACGCCCGTAATACGCCAATGCAAGTCTATGGGTGCGCAAAAAATACGGATTACACACGGACCACATGTGTGACTTGCGAGAAATACGCACCCGGTGTCTTTTAGCAAAGCCGGCAATTCAGTGCGCTATACAGTAAACTCACACTGACAGGTTTAATAAAGAAATGAAAGAATAGATATAGACACATAGAATACATATATATATATATATATATATATATATGCATTCTATGTGTCTATATCTATTCTTTCATTTCTTTATTAAAACTGTCATAGGGCTCCATTATATGTCCATTTTGCAAGCCTGCGAGAAAATCTCACCATACGGATGCCATACGGATTACATACGGATGCTTACATGCGCAAAATACGCGACCACACCTTGATTACGGATGACATTCGGAGCACTGTTTAGGGGTCTGTCATCCGTATTACGCATGTAAAATACTGACCGTATTTTGCGCAGGTTAGTGTGACTCCAGCCTTAGAGTCATGTCAATTTTTCAAACAGTTTCGTATATCTGCTGTTTGATGACGGTCAAAACTAGACAGAGACAGCGTGTGTCAGTCCGTATACAAATACACGGAGCTTGACAATTTTACATACACACACCGTACAGCGGTGTACGCTCCTCACACACTACCATGTACCGCCTTCTAGCACGGACAAATAGAAGGTACCTGTGTGTGACTGGAAAAAAAACCCGAGGAGTTTTTCTGTTTTTCCAGACCTACACCTTAGAGTCGTGTCCGTTTTTCAAACAGTTTCGTATATCTGCTGTTTGATGACGGTCTAAACTAGACAGACAGCGTGTGTCAGTCCATATACAAATACACGTAGCTTGACAATTTTCCTTAAACACATCGTATAGAGCTGTCCGATTCTCCAACAGTATTGTATTTCTGCCGTTCACATTACAGTCACTTTTATACCTAGTCAGCGTGTGTGTGTGACACTCCATAAATACATATACGGAGATTGTTAGTTTCACAAAAATCGTATACAGCTGTACACTTCTGATACAGTTCCGTATATCTGCTTGTTGGATTACGGTCCAATACATACTGTGAGAGCGTCTGTGACTAACATAATATATACGTTGATTTAATTTGTTTAATACACCTTACACAGCTGGACGCTCCTCATACAATACCATCTCTCTGCTGGTATTTTTGGTACATTTTCCCAAACATGAGGAAATATGGTGGAAGAGGCCGCGGACGTGGGCAGGGGGGCGCAGCTGGTACTGATGGTGGTGGTGCATCGGCTGGTTCTGGCAAAAGCACAATAGCAGCTAAGGCAGGAGGTGTTGAGCCTGCGTCATCCTCTGGCCCAAGAAGGCCTGTAAGGTTGCCTTTTCTTGGAGTAGGAAAACCGCTTTTAAAGCCGGAGCATCAGGAACAGGTTTTGGCGTACATTGCCGAAACAGCCACCAGCTCTATTGCCTCCTCTTCTGAATGGTCGAAACCTGCAAGCACGGAGTCGTCAGTGCAGGGTTCTGGTCATAAAAAAAACCCTTTCCTTGTGTCCTTCACCCCCACCAAAAGTTAAGGATGTGGCAGTCCACACTTCAGATTACTCTTTGGAGCTCTTTTCACATACCATGCCTGGGTTATAAAGTCAAATCCTGAATTCCCCAGTCCAAGATTAATCTGACATGGAATGCACTGATGCACAGCCACTGCTAGATGATTCTGCTGGTACATTGACCCAGAGCACTACATTGCCCTTGCAGTCTATTGAGCCAAAATCTGACCCTGATGAAACACAGGTGCCCCTTCCCGCATGCTATACCACCCTACACGGTGACACAGAGCAAGGTAAAGAGGAAGGTGCAGATGACTTTGAAGAGGAGGTGATGGATGACCCAGTTCTTGACCCGGATTGGCATCCATTGGGGAGGAGTGTGGCGCTGGCAATAGTTCAGATAAGGAGAAGGATGCGCAGCAGGCATTGACATCGCAGCAGCGGTTATCTAGCAGGCCCGTAGCTGTCCTAAAACGTGGAACAAAAACTAAAAGAGTTGCAGGACAGCTTGACCAGACGGTCAACTTAGCACAGCGTGCAAGGCCAGAAAATGTTTACCATAGTAGGAAGAATGCAGTGTGGCACTTCTTTGTCCAAAATCCTACTGATGGGGCAAAGGTTACCTGTAAGAAGTGCGGAGGGACCTTTAGCCGAGGTAAACAACTCAGAAATTTGAATACCAGTTGCATGCTTAGACATTTAATCAACATGCACTTGCAAGCGTGGACGTACTACAAAACCTCAGGTAGCACATGTGCACCTGCTCCGACTGAAGGTAGCCAACAATGCTCCATCGCTACCCCCACTGTAAGACCACCGCCACCTTTAAGCATACCACCAGCACTAAATGTGGAGGTGTCGTCGCAAGGCTAAAGCACTCAGGGAATCACAATGGTTTTGCAACACAACACTGAATCTAGGCCATCACCACCAATACCATCACCAACCCCCTCTCACTCCATCCGGTCCACCGCTACTTCCCCCAAATGCAGCTCTCCAGTCCAGCTCACCCTACCAGACACTCTGAGTAGGACAAGAAAGTACTCATCCTCTCATCCGCGTACACTGTGTTTGAACGCCTACATTGCCAAACTAATCTCATTAGAGATGATGCCCTACCGTTTGGTTGAAAGAGAAGTTTTCCGCGACCTCATGGCCTACGCTGTCCCACACTATGACCTACCCAGTCGGCACTTCTTTTCTCGAAAAGCCATCCCTGCTCTCCACCAGCATGTGAAAGACCGCATTGTCCATGCACTAAAACAGTCAGTGAGTGGAAAGGTGCACCTCACAACGGATGCATGGACCAGTAGGCATGGCCAGGGCCGTTACGTGTCCATCACTGCGCACTGGGTTAATGTGGTGGATGCAGGCTCCACTGGGGACAGCGGCATTGGAACTGTGCTGCCTAGCCCACGGTATAGGAAACAGTTGGCTGTAGGCTTTCGCTCCTTCTCCTCCTCGTCTATCAGCGAAAGCTCGTCCACAGAGCCTAGTCGCACGAGCACTAAATCCGCAGCTGGCAGTGTTGCATGCGAGGTGTCCCACTATCGAACAGCTAGTGGTAAGCGTCAGCAGGCTTTGCTAAAGATGATGCCTTTGGGCGACAACAGACACACCGCGGAGGTACTGGCCGACTACTTGCAGCAACAAACTGAGTCATGGCTGGGCAGTCTACATCTTGAGGCAGGCAAGGTAGTCAGTGATAACAGCCGTAATTTTGTGGCAGCCATAGCCCGTGCAAAACTCACACACATACCTTGCCTGGCTCACACTTTGAACCTGGTGGTGCAGTGCTTCCTTAATAATTATCCGGATTTAGCATCCCTGCTCCATAAGGTGCGAAGACTGTGCTCGCACATCCGTCGCTCGGCCGTACACTCCAGTCGTATGCAGAAGCTGCAGCGATTGCTCCACCTCCCCAAGCACTGCCTAATCATAGATGTTGGCAACAAGGTGGAACTCCACCCTGCACATGGTTGAGTGGCTGTGCGAACAGAGGCAGGCTGTAATGCATTTGTGGGAGGATATACGGGCAGGCAGTTTGAGGGAAGACATGGAATTGTCGGGTGTGCAGTGGTCAAAGCTGAAAGACCTCTTTAAAGTCCTTCAGTGTTTTGAGGAATGCACACGGCTGGTAAATGCAGACGACGCCATCATAAGTATGAGCATCCCACTTATGCATCTGCTCATGGAAAGTTTGACGCACATTAAGGAACAGGCGTCTGCAGCGGAGGAGGAGGAGGGAAGCCTTGATGACAGTCAGCCATTGTCTGGTCAGGGAACTGTCCTGGATGAGGTGGAGGAAGAAGAGGAAGAGGAGGAGGATGAGGATGAGGGGGATGATTATTTTGGGCAGGAGGATGTTTCTCAGGGGGCGAGAGAAAATGTTGGCATTTCAAGGTCAGGACAGTGTTTGTGCGTGACTGTAGGGATGTGGATTTGCCAGAAACTGCTCCTCCACCCACCACAGGCTGTGCATCATTGACACCTGTAAGGCAAATCCAATGAACATATTGGGTGGAGAATATAAGTAAAGTAGAGCAGGATACAATCTCATACACCCACAACAGGCACGGACAATAAATGACCAACTGTAATAGAATACTCACAGAGGACAAAACCAGTCATAAGGTCAAAAAAGCAGATACAATCAATTTTATTGGTACATAAAAGATCATACAGACGAACAGGCACAAAGTGAAGCTAGAAGATGGAAAGGTCATTCTAACCACATGTAGGAGGCCCAAGGTAGGTATGTCAGAAGGCAGGTACATAGCATCATAGTGGTGAACACATAACACATTGCTCATATATGCACAATGGCAATAGAGAATACCCAAATTAGGCAAGATTATCAAGGCCAGAATTAGGCCACATTCATCAAATAAATAAACAGCACTAAGCGTGCACCATAATGAAAAGATATATATACAAGTACCTTAGAGAGGCAAAGCCGCCTTCCTGCACAGTCCTACCCGCCCCAAGAGAAAATGTTGGTATTCCAAGGTCAGGGACAGTGTTTGTGCGTGACTGTAGGGATGTGGATTTGCCAGAAACTGCTCCTCCACCCACCACGGGCTGTGCATCATTGACACCTGGAGCATTGGCCTATATGTGCAGTTATGCCTTGCGGATCCTAAAAAGGGACCCTGGCATTGCCGAAATGATGAGGGATGATGACCACTGGCTGGCCAGCATCCTCGATCCACGCTACAAAGGCAAATTACACAACATCATGCCACAGGAGAACCTAGATATAATATTGGCAAACAAACAAGCAACTCTGGTAAACCGTTTGTTTGAGGCTTTCCCAGCACACAGCAGTGGTGCTGGTTCTCCCACGAGCCGTAGTGGGCACAATGGAAGAGGTGTTCGTGGTGCACACAGCAGAAGTGGCGTTGGAGTCAGGGGTTTAATGACAATGTTGTGGACTGATTTCTCAAGTACCGCTCACACGACTGCTAATACTGCATCGATTAAAAGTGACAGGAGGCAGCAGTTGTCAACTATGGTTACAAACTACTTTTCCTCCCATATCGATGTTCTCCCTCACAGGTCATTCCCCTTTGACTATTGGGCCTCTAAACTGGACACCTGGCCTGAATTGCCACAATATGCCTTACAGGAGCTCACTTGCCCAGCTGCTAGTGTGTTATCTGAAAGTGTCTTCAGTGCTGCTGGATCAATCTTGACAGAAAAAAGGACCCGTCTGTCGACCCAAAATGTTGATGATCTAACCTTCATTAAAATGAACCATGCATGGGTTTCAAAGGATTCTGTCCCACCTTCCACTGATGACACATAGGTTGCCAGAAAAGTGCCTCTGTTTTTTCCTCCTCTTCCTCGGACTTGCCCAATTACGCCCTTTGCAGCCACTGAATGTCCAGCCAACACATCTACATATGCCAATTTTAAAAACCTCCCTAACTGGGCTGCCCACCCCTCCCCCAACGGCTGGGGTCAAGACCTGGCGCACCCGGGCAAGTGCCGTTGCTCTGAACAGGTGGATGGGCCCACTGATGGTCGACGGCAATGGCACAGGGCCCCTCATAGTACAGTGTCTCAGATGGTGGGAGGGCCCACTCGCCATCAGACACACCAGCGTACTATGAGGGGCCCTGTGCCAGTACCGTCGACCATGATTGTGCCCCCCCTGCTTGGTCATGGCCACAGCACTTGCAAGTTGCAATACTTACCTCTCCCTGCTCCACCGCTGTGTAGTCTGGGCAGTTAAATCCTTCACAGGGACGGCCACTAGAACTTTGGTGTATTGATCAATGATGGTTAAGATGTAGCTATGCCCTATCCTGCTGGCCTCTACCTTCAGATGATCAATGGCTACCATTTGAAATGGACGTCAACTTACAAGCGGATGCAGTGGTGGTTTATGATCACCTTTCACAGTTGTGATAGTCACAGACGTGTGACATTCCTGCCACCATTTTTCAATGTCTCCTCTCATGCCAATCCAATAGAATCGCCTTCGGTCTGTGGCTTCTGTCTTTTGCACTCCAAAATGACCAGACACATCATGATAGGCAGTGAGGACCATGGGTACATCTCTCCCTGTGATCACAATTTGATGGAGACGAGTAATGGTGATGTGATCCACGCTACTGCGATAAAGCAATCCTTTCTTCACAAAGAACCTTTTTCACTTTCTCCACAGACACAGTAATTGAGGGTCTGCATCGCCTCTGCAACATCTACTGGGAGGTTTTCCCACGATGATTAATTCCAAAATTTCTGCTAACACTCGACTTTGTATCTATATTTGTATCCATGTAGTTTCTAGTAGCGGAGATTCTTGACTGGCTTACTGAGATTGAAATATATACGAAGATTTAAAAGTACCACAACACTGTATACTGGTGTACGCTATGAATACCTTTCCCTTTTTCTACTTTTGTAATTCTGGTGTAATACATAGTGAGCCTGTGAGTGTCTGTGTCTGACTCCAGAAGTATAGATGGAAATTTAACCCTAGAATGGACACACCTGATATGTGCTGATACAGTACCTCATTTCAAAAATTTGTATTAAGGTATCATCTGTAGGATAACCATCTGTGGAGGGGACCCTCTTCTTGCCGCAGACAAACACGAGATTGAGACAGAGTTTGTATTGAACAGGTCCGTTTTTAGTGCCCATCCTTCTGTCGACTACAGCAATTCACCACAGCCGTTTCACATTTCTCTGTACACAGGCCCCGGTACCTTCACTTCCTTTGTAACTATAATCATGGCGTCCTCTTTGGCTCTTCCACTGTGGCTGGCCTAGGCCCAACCACCACAGCGCTGCACCAGTCTGAGCACACCGTCCGTATGATAGTCCCAGGCCATCTTCGTCTGCAGCTACCGTCCTCTGGAGCACCCCCCCGTGACCGCCTCAACTGTCAGTCCTCTCTGGAGCCTTTCCACTGTCTCTATTTCCTCAGCAGAACTTCCCCTTTACTGTGCTCCCTTCACTGACTAACTCTTCCAGAACCTTCCCTCAGCCTTTTATACTTCCAGTTCTGGTAACTCCGCCCACCATCACCTAACAGTTTCTCTGACCAATGGCAGTTATTCAGTCCCACTCCTACACTCTCCACTGCCCTCCAATGGTCAAGCTAAAACACTGCACCCTTTCACTTTATCTTAGCGGATTCACACCTACACTGCGCTACACCTCTGCTTCTCACTACAGGCGGTTTGTCTGTCAGTCCACCTTCCCTACATCATCCATAGTGAGTGAGCGTGTGTGGGTTACGCCTTCTATATATACGGTGAATTGGAGAAACCAAATTTACACTATACTCGATGCAGCTTGTATCTTGTTATACAGTACCTTTGTTCGACATTTAGCATTACGGTCCAATCCATACTGTGTAAGCGTCTGAGAGTGACTATGGGACTATTTATACGGAGATTTCAATTGTACCCTAATAAATATATACTTGCTATCTTGTTATCCAGGACCTTTTTTACAACATTTTTGATTATGGTCAAAACTAGAGTTGAGCGACTTTAATCGGATCGGGTTTCATGAAACAAAATTTGTTTCAGATGAAACTGGTCCGACTAGGGCAAAAAAAGCCGGAGTTTCGTCTGAAACCCGACCCCAATGCAAGTCAATGGGGAATAAAAGTCGGCATTGAGCGGATGACATACATATATATACGTAAATATATACCGATATTTTCAATTTGGCCAACACTGTATACAGTAGAACGCTTCTGATACAGTAACCTTTTAAGCTATTTAGATTCTGGTGTAATCCATAATGAGCCTGTAAACATCTGTCTGTTACTCCGGAAATACATTTGGAACTTTAAGATTACCCCAACACTGTACACAGCTGTACGCTTGTGTTACATAACCCATTTACAGCTTTTCATATTCTTGTGTAATCCATACTGGGCCTGAGAGCATTTGTGTCTGCCTCTTGAAATGTATACGGAGAATCAGAATGTTTACACTATACTATATATACCTTGTATCTGGTGATACTGTACCCTTTTTCAACTTGTTATTTTATTGGGTAATCCGTACTGAGACTGTGAGCGTCTGTGTATGCCTCATGAAATATATACAGAGATTTACTGTTATCCATAGACTGTATAGAGCTGTACGCTTCTGATACAGTAGAATATATCTGCTGGTATTTTGGGTCCATTTTCAAAAGCATGAGGAAGTATGGTGGAAGAGGACGCGAATGTGGGCGTGCAGGGCCACCTGGTACTGATGTTGGTGGTGGTGGAGCATCTGCTGGTAGTGCCAAAAACACAATAGCAGCAAAGGCAGGAGGTGTTGAGCCAGTGTCATGGTGTAGCTCTGGAAGGCTTGTAAGGCTCCCATTTCTGGGAGTAGGTAGACTGCTTTTAAAGCCGGAGTATCAGGAACTGTTTGTGGCTTACATTGCCGAAACAGCCTTCAGCTCTATCGCCTCCTCTTCTGAAGTTGTAAAAAATGCAAGCACTGAGTCGTAACTGCAGGCTTCTGTCAGGAGCAATCCCTTTCCTTGTGTCCTTCACCCACACCAAAAGTGAAGGATGTGGAAGCACACACCTTAGATTACTCCATGGAGCTCTTTTCACATACCATGCTTGGGTTAATTAAAAATAGGGGCAGATCAGACACTGGAGCAGCATCTAAGGGACCCATTATACACTGGAGCATTACAAATGGGGCCCATTATATATGGAGCATTATTGGAGCCCATCATACACTGGAGCATCATCCATGAGGTCCATCATGTACTGGAGCATTGTAAATGGGGCAGATCAGACACTGGAGCAGCATCTAAGGGGCCCATTATACACTGGAGCATTACAAATGGGGCCCATTATATATGGAGCATTATTAGGGCCCATGATACACTGGAGCATCATCCATGAGGCCCATCATGTACTGGAGCATTGTAAATGGGGCAGATCAGATACTGGAGCAGCATCTAAGGGGCACATTATACACTGGAGCATTACAAATAGGGCCCATTATATATGGAGCATTATTAGGGCCCATGATACACTAGAGCATCATCCATGAATCCATGAGGCCCATCATGTACTGGTGCAATGTAAATGGGGCAGATCAGACACTGGAGCAGCATCTAAGGGGCCCATTATACACTGGAGCATTACAAATGGGGCCCATTATATATGGAGCATTATTAGGGCCCATGATACACTGGAGCATTATCCATGAGGCCCATCATGTATTGGAGCATTGTAAATGGGGTAGATCAGACACTGGAGAAGCATCTAAGGGGTACATTATACACTGGAGCATTACAAATGGGGCACATTATATATGGAGCATTATTAGGGCCCATGATACACTGGAGCATCATCCATGAGGCCCATCATGTACTGGAGCATTGTAAATGGGGCAGATCAGATACTGGAGCAGCATCTAAGGGGCACATTATACACTGGAGCATTACAAATAGGGCCCATTATATATGGAGCATTATTAGGGCCCATGATACACTGGAGCATCATCCATGAATCCATGAGGCCCATCATGTACTGGTGCAATGTAAATGGGGCACATCAGACACTGGAGCAGCATCTAAGGGGCCCATTATACACTGGAGCATTACAAATGGGGCCCATTATATATGGAGCATTATTAGGGCCCATGATACACTGGAGCATTATCCATGAGGCCCATCATGTATTGGAGCATTGTAAATGGGGTAGATCAGACACTGGAGCAGCATCTAAGGGGCACATTATACACTGGAGCATTACAAATGGGGCCCATTATATATGGAGCATTATGTGGAGCTCATCAGATACTGTATGGAACATTATATGTGACTAATCATTTGGTATGGAGAAATATATGGGGCTCATTATTCTGTATGGCGCGCTATGTGGTGGCCATAATACTGTATGGAGTAATATACTGTCCTGTTTTTGAGCTATTGTACAATTTAAAATAGATATCAGTCATGTCATGTAAGCAGTGAAGTATTTGTCATTGTACTATACCTATATTTCTGTGGCGTGTCGGAGCATCATGAGTTGTGGTATGTGTTAAAGGGGCGCACTGACACTCTTTGGCCCAGGGCACACGAAAACCTGGAGCCAGCCCTACCCCCCACAACTTTAGCCAAATAATCCCCAGTTTTCAGTGTGTAACTATTATTATGAAGTAAATTAAGGTTGACAAGCTTCAGTTATAAGAATTGATGTTTTTGGCATTGAAATGGCCACTGTAGGTGTGTTTCCTGTCCTCCTCTCACTGCCGACTTTGCTTCCCCATTGACTTGCATTGGGTTTCGTGTTTCAGTCGGCCTCCGACTTTTCCCTATAGTCGGCCGATTTCGTTCGACCCGACTTTTGCGAAAGTCGGGTTTCATGAAACCCGACTCGACCCGAAAAAAGGCAAAGTCGCTCATCTCTAGTCCCAGCAATTCAGACCATTAGGAGGCCCCCTGATGACATGAGTGGAACTTGACTATCTTCCTGTCCCATAGACAATGGATGGCTCAGCAGTGCACATTTTTGTCCACTAATCCATAAAAAATATATATAATTTAACCCCTTCATGGCCGGAGGTATTTTCATTTTCGTGCTCCCCTTCTTCTCAAAGCCATAACTTTCATATTTTTCCATCAAAATGGCCATGTGAGGGCTTGTTTTTTTTTTGGGAAGTCGTACTTTTGAAAGACACTATTTGTTTTAACATATCGTGCACTGAAAAACGGGGAAAAAATTCCAAGTACAATGAAATTGCAAAAAATTTGCAATTCCACAGTTGTTGTTTTTTTTTTACCATGTTCACTAAATGCTAAATCTGCCCTGCCATTATGATTCTCCAGGTCATTACGAGTTCATAGACAATAAAAATGTCTAGGTTCTTTTTTATTTAAGTGGTGAAAAAAAAAATCCAAACTTTGGTAAAAGAAAAAAATGGCACCATTTTCCAAGACCTGTAGCGTCTCCATTTTTCGTGATCTCGGGTTGGGTGACAGCTTATTTTTTTGCGTGCCGAGCTGACATTTTTATTGATGCTATTTTGGTGCAGATACGATCTTTTGATCACCCGTTATTGCATTTTATGCAATGTAACGGTGACCAAAAAAAAGTAATTCTTGCGGTTTAATTTATTTTCTCGTTACGCCGTTTATTGATCATTTTATTTCTTTTTTTATATTGCTAGATTGGGCGATTCTGAACCCGACGATACCAAATATGTATATGTTTCTTTTTTTTATTATTGTTTTATTTTGAATGGGGCGAAAAGGGGGGTGATTTGAATTTTTATCTATTTTTTATTTTTTTAATATTTTTAAAAACCTTTTTTTTTTTACTTTTGACATGCTTCAATAGTCTCCATGGGAAACTAGAAGCTGCACTTGTCCGATCGGCTCTTCTACATACAGGCGATGATCAGATCACCTGTGTGTAGCAGAAATGCTAACTTGCTATGAGTGCCGACCACTGGGCAGCGCTCATAGCAATCCGGCTGTGACAACCATAGAGGTCTGCCGGAGACCTTTGGTTGTCATGCCAACCCATCAGTGACCCGCGATCACGTGACGGGGTCATCAATGGGCGGAATTTCCAGCATGCTCCCGGCAAGCGCGTTAAATGCCACTGTCAGAGATTGACAGTGACATTTAACGGGTTAACAGCCACGGGTGGATCATGGTTCCACCTGCGGCTGTTAGGGACACATGTCAGCTGTTCAAAACAGCTGACATGTGCCAGGAAAGATTTGGGCTCAGCCCCGGAGCCCACATCAAAAAGAGGGATTCCGATGTGGGCGTACTATTACACCCAACGTCGGTAAGGGGTTAAAGTGTTATTTCCAGCTTCAGAAATGGGTATAGTCAGATAGAGCTTGTAAAAACAATCACTTTTGCAATTTACTGGTTCTTAAAATTTTCAAGAGTTCTTAACAGTTTTCTTTTGTTTAAAGAAATCATTATGGCCGTGTGAGGGCTTGTTTTTCTGCAGGACGAGTTGTACTTTTGAATGACATGATTGGTTTTACCAAATAGTGAACTGGAAAATGGGAAAAAAAATTCTAAGGGCGGTGAAATTGCAAAAAAAAAGTGCAATTCTAAAATTGCTTTTGTTTGGTTTTTGCTATGTTTACTAAATGCAAAAACTGACCTGCCATTATGATTCTCCAGGTCATCACGTGTTCATAGATGCCAAACATGTCTAGGTTCTTTTTTATTTAAATGGTGAAAAAAAAATCCAAATTTTGCAAAAAAAAAAATAAAAAGTTACCATTTTCCGAAACCCATATTGGCTCCATTTTTTGGAATCTGGGGCTGTGTGAAGGATTATTTTTTTGTATGCCAAGCTGTACTTTTTATTGACACCATTTGGAGGTAGATATAATGTTTTGATCGCCCGTTATTGCATTTAATGCAATGTTGTGGTAATAAAAAAAAACGTAATCCTGGCGTTTTGATTGTTTTCTCATTATGCCGTTTACCAATCTGATTAATTCTTTATATATTGATAGATCGAGTGATTCTGAACGAGGTGATACCAAATATTTGTATTTTTTTATTTTATTTTATTGTTTTATTTTGAATGAGGCGAATGGGGGGTGATTTACACTTTTATATTTTTTTTAATTTTGCAACTTTTGACCTTTTAGAGATCATTTCATCTTCAACTTGCTTCACAATAACAGCAATTTTGACCAGGGGCACCCAAACTTTTACATATCACTGTAGGTTTTACCTTAAAATTACAGATGTTCCTCTGGTTTTGGATTTTTATTATTTGAGGATTTATTTTTTTATATATTGGTTTCTTTTGTGTTATCAGTGGATCATGAATGTAACATAATAAGACAAAGACGTCACGGATGTCTCACTTTTATTTATCATGAAAGGTAGTGACGGAATCGGTGGATCGGTGAGTGGTCGGACCTCCAGCGTTTAGCGCTCTTCCACATCTTATGGTGGGTTATAGGTGACAAGGTTGGATAGAAAGTATCACTGTCTGTGGATACGACCTCACATAGAAAAAAAGTAATATAGAGAATTACGGACCTTGTGTGGAAGCTGATGCTACATGTTTGCACAGTGTAAGTTACGTACAATCACTCCTGTGAGTCCATATTCCGGGTAGGGCTGTCCTTCAGTAGACATTTTGGCACGGTCTCCTCTCTTCTTCGTTCACAAGGAGCAGCACAGACAACGTCTTCTCACACGGATTAGTCAGGGATGTGTCACAGCGTTCTCGGTATGTGTTTCATTACGCCTCACTTATTATTTTTATATTGTATCATGTGGGTCTCATTTATTGTAGCTTTGAAAGACAGAAGTTGATCTGAAATGTTGAGGCCGGTAGCCAAAACTTGCCACAGTTTCCATTTCTTAAGCCGTTTTCATTAAGTCTGTCTGGCTTATTACATTACCTTCTAGTGTCATCACCGAAGAAGAAAATACAGTTTCTCACTCTAAGGAATTTTGTCTCCATATATTTATACCCTGCGAGGGAAAGATTTAGAGAAACGTCCCTCTGACCACACAAGGTAATGGTGTCCAAAACTTCCATCAAACTCATACAGGTTCTCGGAGACATCTTATCAACAGGTTGATTTGATTTGGGAGATACGCTCTTAACAACCCAACTTGAGGAGATCCAGTTGATCTATAGAGTCCTAAAGGGTATGCTTTTTTGGGAAAAGTGACCAAATTAGCTCTTTTCCCTAAGGAAACCTCTAAAGAGCAATACAGTCCAAACAGAGCTGTGTACAAATGAGAGTCCCAAATGTTGCTGGTAACCCGGTTATGTTTAAAGTACATTTACCAATTCTCCCAGAACATTCGGAAGGCTTCAGTAAATAAAGAAAGGCTTTCAAGAAAAGTTGGAAAACCTCTCTTGCATTCGGAAATCCTACCAAAAGGCAGCACATCCTGGATGTTTCTTGTACATGACACTAGGATGGTTGGTCATCAAATGGAGCTTTGGCGCCCAATTGTACATTCAGAGAGTAGAAAATGCAGAGTAATGAGGGTGTTGAACTGCAATAAAGGTGACATAGCCTGTAATGGGGAAATCAATTAAGGATGATTTTAGATGCTCCTTTAAAGGGTTTTCCACTACTAGGACAACCTCTTCTCAATCCTCATGTTTTGGCCTATTAAAATTAAAACAGTTGCACTCACCTCCAGTGCCAGCGCCATTCCAGCGGTGAGGTTGTATATCACGTGATCCCTGTGCCAAATCGGCCTTGACAACACCGTCCCCATCAAGGGGAAGTCAGAGAACAGTCATGACCCTGGATTTCTGTTGATGTTCAATGCCTCTGAACGCATTGATGCTGGTGCTGATTGCGTGCAGGGCTCGTGGGATGTCACAACAATCTCACATGAGCCCCGGGAACCTGAGTGACTTCATCGCTGGAATGGCGCTGGCATGGGAGGTGAGTATAAGTATTTTTATTTTGATGGGGCCAAACATGAAGAATGAGAAGGGGATGTCCAAGTAGTGGCCAATCTCTTTAAAAGCTTTACGAAGGGTCAGGTATTTACTTTGACAGTGGCTACAAAATGTTTGGTAGATGAGGACTTTTCCATATTGCTTTGTCATCATTGAATTTTCTAGTCCAGTTTGATCTCAAGTGAAGACATTGACAAATCCTCCAGGTCAAGTAACAACAACAGAGAACTCAAGAGCCAAGATTCTTCGGGAAGAACATGCTATGTTTCTGAGTGATACCATTGGTTTTGGCTTTGTATTATCATAAAGAACTTAGATATTTTTAAGGTTTTTGAGGATACCAAAAGCGAGAACATTGCAAAACATTTTGTACATTCTTTGTTCGATACTTTTTGGATCTTATGTAGAAAAATAGAAAAAGGAGGCACGAATCACACAGAAGTAAGCAAAGCTCAAAATCTTCAATTGTAGAAGAAACAAATTGGAATCAATGAATCAATTGATCTGTAGGAGAATGATGATACAAGCAAAATCTGGAATGGTTTCCTCTCATTGGGCAGACGGACCAATTGGTCAGTTAAAGCCAAAACACTTTGAGGCTTTAGTCAATTTTTTATTTGTTTGTCAGATCTTGTCCCATTCCTGCCCCCTGAATGTGACTCCAAATACCTTGGGCTTAGCTTGATAATGCAGCATCCCAATGTCATGATGCAGAAAAGGATAAAGCTTGAATTTTCACTGAGAAACATTTCTACTCTTCCAAGAATCCAGGAGGTCTCCTATTCCAGGAGAAATTGCAATTACTACTTTAGGATGCAAAACTCCTAATAAACCTTAAATGTCAAGGAACAAGAATGAGTTCTTCAAATGCCCTTCATCCCACTAGTGGCTTCATGGGCCACTTAGATGGTGCAATTGGGAGAAGATCCTGGTGGACCTATCTAGGCATGCACAAAATCGATCTTCCTACAGAGCGTTCATCCATCAAGTCGCCATGGTTTGAGATCAAGCCGAAGGCCGTTAAGTGATAAAAAATAGGATTAGTTTTGACCGAGTCCCATACAGATGTCCTAGTATAAGTTCTCATCTTCTTGAAGGTCCTTCCACACTTCTTCAGGGCAATGTTATACAATCTTCACACCTCTTTCCTTGATATCCAGTCTCCTTCAAAAATGATTTGCAATAAACTGATGTCATTATTCCCAACGAGTACTAATTGCTGTAAGACCAACTTGGATATGTTTTCTAGTGTAGGAAATGATGAGACCTTGCTGGCAAAACGGGAAGGAAAAATATTATAAGTATTCTCTGGACTTTACAGGACAAACATGAGGTCATGTATTTTTCGGCCCACCTTGGTGAATACATTTGCAAGGGTCCTTTGACATAGCGTGCCGTGTTTGAATGCTGAATATAGTAATTAAATTTAATTTACTTCTGAGGCAACATTGGGTTGGCAGTCAAAATTTACCATGTATTTTCCAAAGCAGTGGAAGACTGAACATTTCATGATACAGTGTTTCCCTTCACCTTGGTACAATATTTGCTTGTTCCATGAAGCCTTCACAAACATGATTATCTTATATCCATCTTTGACTTCTTTTTTTGCATTGTCCTTTTCAATCAACAGAAGATACTTTTACAAAGGAGAAAGAAAAATATAAAATGGATTGTCCATTCCAACTATCTTTAGCCAATTTACTCCGTGACGTATAAAAAATAAACTGAGCTTTACTTAACTCCCCCATCCAGATCCAACACTGTTGCTCAGCTGTCGCTGTGATGTCACATTTATAGTGCTGCAGTCAATCACTGAGTTCACTGGCTCTTTCGATGTTGAGCCATTGAACTTGGTCATTGGCTGCAGTGCTGTCAATGTGATGGCACTGCTGGAGCTGATCAACAAAGACTTTAGCCGTGGAGGAGAGGCCGGCTGGACACAGGAGAGCCATTGAGCTCAGTGATTGGCTGCAGCACTTTCAATGTGATGTCACTGCTGGAGCTGATCAGCAAAGACTGGAGCAGTAGAGGAGAGGCAGCACTGTACACGGGAGAGCCATTGAGCTCAGTGATGGTATGAAGCACTTTCAATGTGATGTCAATGCTGGAGATGATCAACAAAGACTGGCGCAGTGAAGTAGAGACAGCACTGTACACTGGAGAGCCACTGAGATCAGTGATTGGCTGCAGCACTGTCAATGCAATGTCACTGCTGGAGCTGATCAACAATGACTGGAGCAGTAGAGGAGATCTGGCACTGTACACAGGAGAGCCACTGAGCTCAGTGACTGACTGCAGCGCTGTCTATGGGAAGCCTCTGCTGAAGCTGATCAACAAAGACTGGAGCAGTGGAGGAGAAGCAGCGCTAGACACAGGAGAACCACTGAGCTTAGTGATTGTCTGCAGCACTGTCAATGCCATGTCACTGCTGGAGTTGATCAACAAAGACAGGTGGAGTGGAGGAGAGACTGCTCTGTACACAGGAGAGCCACTGAGCTCAGTGATTGTCTGCAGCATTGTCAATGAAATGTCACTGCTGCAGCTTATCAACAAAGACTGGTTCAGTGAAGGAGAGGCGGCGCTGTACACAGGAGGTTCACAGGTCTCAACAATTTTGTCCGGTCTATTTTTGGGCTTTTGTGTGAAATTATGTCTAATTTGCCTTTTTTAATTTTTTTTGTGTTGTTCCAATACATACACAGGAAATAAACCTGTGTATGATCACGTGAAGTCATTATTTCCCTCTACTCCTCTTTGGTCAGACCTCATCTGGAATATTGTGTCCACTTTTGGGCACCACATTTTAAAAAAGACATCAACAAACTGGAGCAAGTTCAGAAAAGAGCAACCAGAATCGTGACTGGTCTGCAAACCCTGTCTTATGAGGAAAGGTTGCAGGATTTGGGATTGTTTAGTTTGCAAAAGAGAAGACTGAGAGGAGACTTAATAGCTGTCTACAAATATCTAAAGGGCTGTCACATTGTAGAAGGATCAACTTTATTCTCATTTGCACAAGGAAAGACTAGAAGCAATGGGATGAAACTGAATGGGAGGAGACACAGATTAGATATTAGAAAAAACTTTTTGACAGTTAGAGTGATCAATGAGTGGAACAGGCTGCCACGAGAAGTGGTGAGTTCTCCTTCAATGGAAGTCTTCAAACAGAGGCTGGACAGGCATCTGACTGGGATGATTTAGCGAATCCTGCTTTGAGCAGGGGGTTGGACCAGATGGCCCAGGAGGTCCCTTCCAACTCTACGATTCTATGATTCTATAACAAAATGTGTGCAATTGCAATAGTTTTCTGGGAGAAATACTTAATTTTTCAGAACAATTTCAAGGGTGCCAACGCTTTCGACCATGGCTGTATATGATTTTGTTAGCATCTGACCCCACACTGGTGGATGTATTGCTTCCATCAAATCGTTTTTATTGTGCCTTACATCTCAGAATTAGCTGAAGTTAAGGAGGGAGTGTAAACTCTTATGGTCAGCAAGGTCCTCTTTCTCTCTCCTGTAGAGTGTAAGCTCTTATGATCAGTGGGGTCCTCTCTCTCTCTATCTCTCTCTCCTGTAGAGTGTAAGCTCTTATGGTCAGTGGGGTCTTCTCTCTACTGTAGAGTGTAAACTCTTATGGTCAGTGGGGTCATCTCTCTACTGTAGAGTATAAGTTCTTATGATCATTGCCAAATTATAGCACTCAATGCCAGTCTGCTGCTTTATAAGCCAAGTTAACATTGTATTGTACTAATAAGTAATTTAATCTCTAAAAATGATTATTTTGCCTATGTGGAGTCAAATATAGAAGAAAAAATCCACAACTACCTGACAGATGACCAGAGGACGAGCTCTTTGTGTCAATGATTTGAAGCAGAAAAAAATTACTCATTTTTCTGGCTTCACTTTTTTGTCTGCACCATACTGGAGCATTTGTCTTCATTCATTCATTCGAACATCCTCAAGGACCTTAACCACCATGTCTTGCTGCAAGTATTCTCCAAGGAGCATCCAAAATGCTACCCAGAAGAGACATTTTTCCTTTCCTTTCCCTTTCTGCCATTTTGTCTGTTATCGCAACTGCAATCTCAGCAGGGGATAATGCAAGAAGTGTATTTATAACCTAGGACATGTGGTATATTGCTTTGTAGCTTCAAGTGCAGGCAACATTTCTGAGATTTGTCACGTTGGCACGTCTGAGCACCATCTACAAATGAGAGGAGGTTCTAATGCTCAACTTCAACTCCATTCAATGTCTATGGGACTGCTAGAAATAGTCTTCGACTCTTCGTCTTTCTCTGGATGCCACCTAGCCAATAAATGGAGTGGAGGTCGAGCATGTGCGCAGGGCTCTACAGTGCCTGGGATCCAGAGAAGCATTCTCTAGTTTCAGGGGGGTCCCGGCGGTCAGACCTCAGCAATCAGTAGGTTATCCTTTATCCTTTGGATAAGGGGTATCAAATAATTTCATGAATAATCTTCTAAAGGTGCATATCTACTGAAAGATTATCGTGAACGAACGCTCTTAGGAACACTCATTTCACAATAATCTTGCAGTGTAAACAGACTGGCAACGAGCAAAACACTTGTTTGTCTCGTGAAATGATTTTTAAGCTTGCTTAAAAATAATGGATCTCAGCAGCACACTGTGTAAACAGCATCTGTGCTGCCGAGAACAATGGCAGCCTAAGTGCACTGAGCGATCGATTGTAGATCATTAAGTGCACATCATTTAGCGCGCTCTGCCTGTGCCATTGGACAGTTCTTCTAACTAGATCCTTGGGTTAGCCATTGAACCAATAGATACTCAACCAGCGGGGGGGTCTCTAGGAGAAGTACGGTTAAGCTGGCCATAAACATTGGATGGCTGTTTTATAAACAATGCTCCACCAGATCAATTGGCCGACAGCCATCCAGTCCTTCTCTTCAAGGCGTGCTCATTTTGAGGAGCGCTCCTCTGTCCTTTATGAGAAAGTCGTCAATCGACATCTCTTCCGGTGGCTTATCTTCAGGAGAACAAAGAATTCATTAGACCAAAATTGGACATGCCTGACCTTCATTTGACCAGTGCCCTCATACACCTTAGAGTGTTGGCCAAACCCGTTGGTATCGGAGATTGTGACCGACATTAGTTTAATGCGTATCGGGGGGGCTTTACTCAATGAAACACCAGGGATATTGAGTTGATGTTACACACTCAACAAGCTGGGGATGAAAGGGTGAAATGATGTTAGAAATGCCAAGGAGATCAAGGTTAGGAACTAAATCATCAGAGAAGTAATATGGACATCAGGAGGAAATGCCAGGCTGATTGGAAATGAGATACTGAACCTGCAGACGATGACAAATAGAAATGAAGTTTACGTTAAGAAGAAACCAATTCTGGATGAATTGTAAAAAGCCCTGCCACAATACTCATATGAGAGCTGGGAAACTATGGCGCTCTTCTCCCAGCACGGAAATGTTTCCATCTGTCAACTGCAAGAATTCCATTTCAAGAACTTCTTATAACACAGTTTTGGGTTATATTGACTCATTTTCATCGAAACTGCAAAAACTTGCCTCTGATTGGCTGTCACCATCATCACAAGTTGAGCTCCAGAAATTTGACATCCCTGTTCCTTTGCATAATATATCCCGTCCTCTTTGTGGTTTTTGTCCATCGGTGAATTTTGTGATTTGCTGCTGCGGTCAGATCGGATGAAGTCAGACATTTTTGCGTTGATTTTTAGCATTCAGTTACGGTGTGTCACGCCGATCGGCTGTAACCGAATGAACTGAGTCTGACATTGAAAAATTATTAAATAGCAGATGGTCATCCAGATGACTTTGCCGTGAAAGCGGCTGATGGGAATCATTATGACTTAGAGCCACCATTTGTTCTAGATTTTAGCCTGATCCAGTGGAAAAATGATACAAGACGTCTGTTGCTCATCATGATGCCGGCTTCATTTCACCTGGTAGCCGCGAATTGAAATCGGAACATCTCAAGTTTTACAGGAAAGTTTCACTTACGAGAAAGTGTTGAATCATAGGTTTAGATCTAAACTAAAAAACAAAATGAAAATTGGGTTTCGATGTGACCATAAGTCTTCAGAGACCCTATTATCTACCATGGGGAACAAGTTAAAAATGAGATCACCATTGCATGCATCATTTATCTGTTTTTTTAAAGGGTATATCCAAAGGATATAAAGAAGATTATAAAATGACAGCAGAATTCAGAATCTTCTGGTATGTATGGTATATTGAGGCGCAATATGGCTGTCTTAGTTTTCATCTAGGTGAAACCTCTAATGACTTAATTGGTTTGAAAATTTTGAGAAAGTTGGTGAAAGTTTTGTGCGCAAAAATTATGCCTGGCTGGTGGCACTGGGCAGTACTTATGGCTAAGTACGTTGATGATCTTGAGACAACTGAGGGTACATGTGAGAGTTGTTGATGTGTCCAGTGCAATGATGGTGTAACATGGTGCAGTCCTGTAGCCATGGGCGAGGTACTCATCTTCCATGCTCCTACACTCTACATGAAAAGAGTGGTCCTGGCTGTGTGTGTGTGTTTGCTTTGACTTCATGGTGCTGCTATAGCAGGCAGGCCAGGACCAAATGTTAGAGAACAAATTGTGGGAGAGCAAAGTCCAAAAATAAACTTTTTACTGAACATGAACTTGATAAGAACTATGTACAATTGTGCTCAAAAGTTTACATACCCCGGCAGAATTTTTGCTTTCTTGGCCTTTTTTCAGAGAATATGAATGATATCAACAAAACTTTTTCTCCACTCATGGTTAGTGGTTGGGTGAAGCCATGTTTTGTCAAACTACTGTGTTTTCTCTTTTCAAATCATAATGACAACACAAAACATCCAAATGACCCTGATCATAAGTTCACATACCCCATTTATGAAAAGCCTGTATTGCCCCCTCTAACATCAATGACAGCTTGAAGTCTTTTGTCGTAGCTGTGGAAGTGGTTCTTTATTTTCTCAGATGGTAAAGCTGCCCACTCTTCTTGGCAAAAAGCCTACAGTTCCTGTAAATTCCTGGGCTGTCTAGCATGAACAGCGCTCTTGAGATCTCCCCAGAGTGTCTCAATGATACTGATGTCAGGAGACTAAGATGGCCAGGAGACTGATATGGCTGTGCCTAGCTGCTGTACTTGCGCCCAGACAGCAGATAGGCATGAGAGTGCTGCTCAACAACCGCAGACTACAAGGTCCCTAGCCAAACTGGCGCTAAACCTACATGATAGGCACTTAACCCCGTCCAAATAGCCTCTGTGAATTCTCCAGAGAGTCCTATACTCATGTATGACCCTTCCTTATTTTCCACACCTTGGACTAAGTGACATTATGATTGAGACCCTTGAGGGGTCGGAACGTCAATATTCTTTCTAGTCGCTTTGTCATTATTTAATTATTTTTTGCTCCCATTTATGGTTTTCCAATAAATTGAGCACCTTTGCAAAATATCCTACTAGAGTGTGCGGTGAATTTTGACTCATCTGCTGTAGCCAATGACAGGTCAACTTGGCCTTGTGTTTTGGATCGTTGTCATGTTAGAATGTCCAAGTACGTCCCATGAGCAGCTTCCGAGCTGATGACCGCAAATTTGCCTCCAGTATTTGCTGATAACGTGTTGCATTCATCTTTCCTTCAACTTTGAACAAGTTTCCTGTGCCTTTGTAGCTGACACATCCCAAAAGCATCAGTGATCCACCTCTGTACTTTACAGTAGTAACGGTGTTCCTTTCATCATAAGCCTTGTTGATGTCTCTCCAAATGTAACATTTATAGTTGTGGCCAAAAAGTTCAATTTTGGTCTCATCGCTCCAAACTACCCAGAAGTTTTGAGTCTCGTCTCTGTGCTGTTTTGTATTGTAGGTGAGATACTTTGTGCCATTTGCATAGTAACGGCTTTCTTCTGGCGACTCAACCATGCAGACCATTTTGTGGGTTTTTCTTTGCATCCCGAACAATTTTTCTGGCAGTTGTGGACAAAATTTTTGTTGGTCTACCTGACTGTGGATTTGTTTTTACAGAGCCCCTGATTTTCCATTTGTTAATCACAGGTTGAAGGCTGCTGACTGGCATTATCAATTCCTTGGATATCTTTTTGTATCCCTTTCTTGTTTTATACAGTTCAACTACCTTTTCCTGTAGATCTGTTGACAATTCTTTTGCTTTCCCCATAACTCACAACCCAGAAACGTCAGTGGCTGAATTAAAGATGCAAGAGTCTGTCTTGATCCTAGAAACTTACTCAGCTTTTATGCACACACTGATTACAAGCAAACAGGTCACAGGTGAGGATGTTACCTTTAGTAGCCATTCAAACCCATTTGTGTCAACTTCTGTGCATGTTATCAGGCCAAACATCATTTGGATGTTTTGGGTTGTCATTATGATTTTAAAAGAGAAAACACAGTAATTTGACAATAAATGGCTTCACCCAACCACTGACCATGAGTGGAGAAAAAGGTTTGGTGTTATCATTCATATTCTCTGAAAAAAGGCCAAGGAAGCAAAAATTCTGCCAGGGTATGTAAACTTTTGCGCACAACTGTGCATCATAGGCACATTTCTTCTATAAGGTTACTCTTGCATTAACCAGACATTGTCACTTCTCTGTTACATTTAACGACACTTTGTTTGTCTTGCACTTCACATTTTGCATCTCATGAAAATCCAGCAAATGATTATGGCAGACTTCATCTTCCCCTGCAAGGGCCACACGGGTCAAAGTGTAACACTACTGCCACTCCTACTCTCAGTTCCCATCTAACTAATGAGGACCCCACTGCTTGAGTTACGTTGATACGACTCCTCAATAGAATCTCGAAAGTCCAATGCTCTCTGAGGGAGAATTTAAGTCCCAATATTGTGACCATTGCTTCCTTTCAATACACACAACTGTAGGCAACTGTCTATACTAATGCCCTTCTCTTCTATCAATCCCCTTTAAGTGGGCCTTCTACTTCTCCCTGGGATAAGTTCTGTATCGTTTAGGTGGCCTCCATGGCCTGGGTTCCAATCTGTCAAATGCCTCCATCAAATATCTCTTTATGCTTCTTTGGTCTTTAGGATGTATTATCTGATGCTCTGTGGTCTTCTCTCATCACACACAGCACACTAGAAATGTCAGTCTGCCAAATGTCAGACCTTAGGTCTTTTTTTCTTTTGAAAGCTGGGCTCCAACTCACTCACTATCAGGAAGTTGACTTCTGTATTCCCATACTGCCCTCCCATTTTGGGCTAGTCCCCACCATTAACTTTATCTTTACCCTACTAAATTACTAAACAGACATTTCAATAGCCCCTATAAACATTATGATGCCCCGTAGCCCATATACACAGTATGATTGTCCCCACTGCCCTCCACAAACAGCACAATTCCCTATAACCTCCCTATATACAGCAGGATGCCCCATGCACACAGTATGATGGCAACACAGTACTTTCCCCAGACAATCCATGATTCCACAATAGCTCCCATAACTTCTGTAACACATAATAAAAAAAGCCTTATACTCATCCAAGTACTTGTTCCATGTTGCTGGAGCCTCCATCTCTTCTTCTGGCTTTCCTAGCAGTTGGCCAGTAGGCACAGTGCGATGCAGTGACTTCATTTCTGTGCCTTGTGTCCCCTGTGTGGTGCCGGCCTGCAATATACTTCAGACAGAAAGTAGTCTGTTGGAATAAGTGACAGAGCAGAGAGCTGATGACTCTTTGCTCCACTACAGCTGTCCACAGTATGTAAATATTCTGCCAAAGGACCTCTTCAGCAGAAAAGCCACTTATATAATGTGGTCCATCCGTGGTGCAGTAGTAGGAAACTGTAGAGAAGGTCTCATCAACTCAATCATGCCAGTTTGGAGAAGAGGATGAGTGTTATGAATGGGTCACAGAGGAGGAGAGCAGGTCCAGGCTAAGCCACAGAAAACCAGAGAGGTTGGTACCTAAGCGGATTGCAGACCCCTGATCCTATCCACACAACTAGCAGTAGCCGTGGAGCGTACCTACGATGATCCTAGACACCTTGGCACAGCTGGAGAGCTAACTAAGCCTAAAGCAAGAAAGGGGAAATCTAAACTGCCCTAGAGCAGACCCCAAAGAAATAGATAGCCCCCAAACATATATTGTCAGTGAGACAAGATGAAAACACAAACACAGGCAGGAAAATAGACTGAGCAAATGATGGGGCCCCCACTGACTAGACAGGACAGGAAAGGAAAGACACTGTCTGCAATCACGCAAAAAACCCTGCAAAAAGTCCAACACATCTGATGCAAAAAACACTGAAGTCACACGACTTCGCCCCCACTATATCAGCACTCTGGTATATTCGGAAAGCAGAGCAAAAAGAGACCAATCTAACAGGGATAAAGCAAGCAGTAACATATGGGTGGTGATTCAGCACAGCCCCAGCCGGAGCTGGCTGACCCGCACCGAGAAGAGATAGACAAAACCAGATCAAATACAAACAGAATAGCAAATAAACCACTTAGCTGAACATGCAGGGACAGAGCTGGAGAAATCAGACCTCAGGAGGAACAGAAAGCAAATCACCAGCTGGAATAGAGGGAGTCGGCTGTCTTAAATCCCCATCTGAAACCCCAGATCTCCAATCGTCTTCCTCATTATCAGGTGGCAAGCCTCTGTCAATCAGATCAGCTCCATTATCTCCAGTAACCACCAGAGGGAGGCCAGAAAGAGAACTCGCAACCCCTCTGTAGATCTGACCAGCTCCACTACCTTCAGTAATAACCAGAGGGAGGCCAGAAAGTGAATTCACAACAGATGCTAGTTTGGGTTGGAAACATAAGGACTAGCCAGTTTACAAAATATTTGGAACCAACTCATCTTAGTCCTCCTGGTCTTCAGTACAGTCAAATTACTTGTCTGGTGTTTGTTTAGCCTTCTCTACCTAATTGAATGCATGTATATTAAGATATTAAGTGGAGACCTCTTTATGTGCGTCTTGCAGCAGTTACTCACCGAGTCATTGAGGTCAATGTGGAGAACTTGGAATTTTAATGATTAATATCCTGTAGGAAATCTACATGTGTTGCCAAACCAATATTGACTTGGAGTAGGTTCTGATTGTTTTATTGGTGTTATCTTATTCTTTTACAGTTTAAACATTTCCAAACGTCTCAGAAAATCAGAGCTCATCTGACAACTTACTCATATTATCTTGGGCATCTACTAGGAGAATTTAGGCAACTCTCAAAATGACGTTTGTCGAGAAGCATTCCTATTGTTTGAGGTGATCATCTTGAAAAAATTATGATTCCTAACAGAACAACGAGGGGTGATCTGAGGCTTCAGGATCCCAAAATCGGTGATGGGCCTCTAACAATCACCCATCATTTTAATTGTTACTCACCTGTCCCTGCTCCAGACCCGGACTTTGCTTCATTCCCCCATGGCTGGCTGCCTTTGTGCTAGAGTAACCAGACAAACACCTCTAATATCATCGCGTAATGCCTATTAAGGTCGGCTCCGTTAGCTGTGCACTGCCTGAGTATTCAGGTTGTAATTTTACCATGTAGTTTTCACTTGTAAAGTTACACTTTCACTTAGCTCTGCTCCAGCCACGTGTCTTATTAATTGCTATACTACCAGGCTTAGTCCTGCTATTACTGGTGCTGTTCACACCTACAACTTCTCTGCAACCAGGTACCTGTTAATGAAGTTATCTCTTCATCTCACCTACTACCGCTGCAACCACATCTGCTAATGTGTGTTCCATTGCAAGTCCGCACATATGGCTCTGCTGTATCTAGTGTTTATTATTTTGCTTTTTGATCTACTGTCCAGCTTATTCACGTCTGCTGTTCATCGTGCCATCTGGCAAGTTTCGCTCTACTGTATCATCACCTCTGGTCTGTGCTGCTTACCCAGGCTATAGCTTAAAAAATCCACCTCACCAGGTGAACCCATAACAGTAATTCTGGTTTTCAAATATGGGGCAGAGGAACATTGATCCCTCAGGATCTAGGGTGGATCATTTGAGTCCCTCAGGATTTAGGGCCACAACCTTTCCATCTATACCATGGAGTCTTAAAGCAAACCTTCACTCTAATATAATCATATCAGCAGTCAAGAATAGCATGGCTTCTACTCTTTCATATATATATATATTTACTCAATGTTTGTCTCATCGGTAGCGAATTTGTCCTTACCCTTTAAGGCACATTTAAAAATGGAGGAGGACCTTCCTAGGTTGTATGTCTGCACTCCGTGAGTTCTGTCATATAGTCAGTCACAACAAATGGCTTAGCAAATTTTTGGGTGGAGGTGCTCTGTTAGGGGGTTGGAAAATCTATGTCCATTGCCCAGTTAGGGCATATGGACCTTACAGGGGGAAGTCTTCTGTTTACGACAGTAGGGCATTCGGCTCACCTTTCCTGAAGAGTGCACAGGATCATAATTCGCCGCAGATAGAAAAGTCCAAAAAAGAAATCCAACACATCTAAACTTTATTAAAAACATGGAAAATACATGACGTTCCTAGGAGAACATCTCTTACTCATAATTCTTGTAGAGATAAATCTCCAATTTAGCGCGTAATAGTTGACGCGTTTCGAGGCGACTCATACTAGTTATGAGTAAGAAGCATTCGCCTCGAAACGCATCAACTATCATGCGCTAAATATGACTTTCTACCTCTAAAAGTATTTTACCATGCCATGTTGCAAGAAAATAGAGTTTACAAATGTTTAGATGTGCTGGATCTCTGTTTTTTTTGGACTTTTCTTTCTGTTTAGGACACCTCTCCATGAACCAAGGTAGAGAGATGGACTTGATGGGCACTTTATAACCATATGGTCGTCGGTCACTGAACAAGCCGTATTTTCGATGATCCCTTAATAACTTCATTGCGAGACCTCGATCACACATTCAGTATTTGGTCAGTATTTCACATCAGTATTTGTAAGCCAAAACCTGGAGTGGAGCAATCAGAGGAAAAGTCGAATAGAAACACGTCACCACTTCTGAATTTTTCATCCACTTCTGACTTTACTGAAGTAAAATATTGAATGTGCGAACATGTGCTAAGAAGCAAGAGTGCCATTTAAGCAGCACAGTCCTGCCCAGTGTCTCTTCTGGGGGCGACATATTGATCTCACCATGATGTGATCTTTCGGTTTTGATGAGCCACCATGCCTACTGGAGGCCCCCATCCCTGCCATGTTGGTATTCCAAGATTTTCACTTTTTACTGGAGTTTTGCAGTATAGAGAACAAAAGATCAGACGATCACAGGTTCTAACGACAAAAACAGAGTGAAAAGAAAAGTTAAGAAAGTTTAATAAAACCTAAACAATTCAAAATCCCCCCCATTTTTCTCCAGTGAAAAGTAAAGAAATTTAAAAAAAAAATCAAAGAATAAACATATTTGTTCACCATACCTACTGTAAAAAATGCAACAACAAGAATCCTAAAAGCAATACGTACCCCTAAATTATATAAATAAAAAAACTACAGCTCAGCGCGTAAAAAGCAAGCCCTTGATTAGGCTCGATGATGTAAAAATAAAAAAAAAGTTACATTTCTTAGAATATAGTGAGTCGCGACATAAAGCTAATGTTTATTTATTTTAAGCCTCTAAAATAGTAAAAACGCGTTACAATTTTGGTATTGCTGTAATCGCACTCACCTGGAGAATCATGTTACCAGTTCATTTTATTGTACAATTAATAATTCAGGAAAAAACGAAATCCAAAAAAAACAATTGTGGAATTCTGTTTTGTTTGTATTTTTCCCACCATTTCACCGCACTCCTCACTTGGAATTTTTTTCCCCCCTTTTTTTTGTACCTTATGTTGTAAAAATGAACGGTGTCGATTAAAACTACATCTAGTCTCGAAAAAAAAAATAAGACCCCATACGGCCGTAATAAGCAACAAAAATATAGTTATGGCTCTTTTAAAAAAAGAGAAGTAACATAAAAAAAGAAAATGTAAAGAACAAAAATGAGTTGGGTCATTAAAGGAACTTTGTCACCCCCAAAATGACATGTAAATTACCTAAACATTTATATAGGGGACCTCACCTCTAATTATGTCATACTGGGTGAGTATAGCTTAATTTAATATTTAATTAAAAATCCACTTTTATGTGATATGCAAATTAGGGTGTTTCGGTGCACTCATGGCGTGGCCCATGCCTTCATGCACTGTTACGCCCTCCTATTTGCATAATAAAGCAGGTACCTCTGATGTTTCATCCAAAGAGCCAGACATCAGAGCCTTCCCCAGCCATTGTGTGCACACCGGCACTGACACTATGAGAGCGCTGCGATAATCATCCAGTGTCGGTGTGCAGGCATAGAGACGAAACACGGTAGTCACTCTGGGAGTTAGAGACAAGTCAATCAATATAAGGTACCAGCTTTATCTTACATATAGGAGGATGTGACAGTGCACGGTGCATCCTCCTATTACAGGAGGATTTATGTAAACTAGAAGCTTGGGCTGATAAATGGCAAATGAGCTTTAATGGGGATAAATGTAAGGTCATGCACTTGGGTAGAACAAACAAGTTGTATAATTATGTGCTTAATTGTAAAACACTGGGCAAAACAGTCACTGAAAAAGACCTGGGTGTATGGGTGGACGACAAACTCACATTTAGTGGCCAGAGTCAAGCAGCTGCTGCAAAGGCAAATAAAATAATGGGATGCATTAAAAGAGGCATAGATGCTCATGAGGAGAACATAATTTTACCTCTATATAAGTCACTAGTGCGACCACACTTAGAATACTGTGTACAGTTCTGGTCTCCGGTGTATAAGAAAGACATAGCTGAACTGGAGCGGGTGCATAGAAGAGCGACCAAGGTTATTAGGGAACTAGGGGGTCTGCAATACCAAGACAGGTTATTACACTTGGGGTTATTTAGTTTGGAGAATCGAAGGCTTAGGGGTGATCTTATTACAATGTATAAATATATGTGGGGACAATACCAAGAGCTTTCTAATGATCTTTTTACTCTTAGACCTGTGACGGGGACAAGGGGGCATCCTCTACGTCTGGAGGAAAGAAGGTTTAAGCATACTCACAGACGTGGATTCTTTACTTCTCATCTCTCATATCCTCCCTGTCTCACAACCCTAAACAGTTATTCAACACCTTCAATTCTCTCCTCCGCCCCCCAGCACCTCCTCCCTCCCCACTCATCTCAGCTGAAGACTTTGCCTCATTTTTCAAGCAGAAAATTGATAACATCAGGGACAGTTTTGGTCAACAACCCCCAGAGCCCTTCCTCCCGACTTCCCAGCCCTCCACCTTCAAAACCAACTTCTCCACCATTACAGAAGATCGACTCTCCACTCTACTCTCAAGATCACATCTCACCACCTGTGCACTCGACCCGATCCCATCCCACTTCATCCCAAACCTCACCACAGTCTTCATCCCAACCCTAACCCATCTCTTCAACCTATCACTAACAACTGGTGTTTTCCCCTCAAGCTTTAAACATGCCTCCATCACACCTATCCTCAAAAAGCCCTCTCTTGACCCATCCTCTGTATCTAGCTATCGCCCTATATCACTTCTCCCATACGCCTCCAAGCTACTGGAACAACACGTCTACCTTGAACTGTCCTCCCATCTCTCTTCTTGCTCCCTCTTCGACCGCTTACAATCTGGCTTCCGGTCACACCACTCCACTGAAACTGCCCTTACTAAGGTCACCAATGACCTCTTAACTGCCAAGAGCAAGCGACACTACTCTGTCCTCCTCCTCCTGGACCTGTCGGCTGCCTTTGACACAGTGGACCATTCCCTATTATTACAGACCCTCTCATCCCTCGGCATCACAGACTTGGCCCTCTCCTGGATCTCATCATACCTAACAGACCGGACATTCAGCGTCTCCCACTCACACACCACCTCCTCACCTCGCCCCCTATCTGTCGGAGTCCCACAAGGTTCAGTCCTAGGGCCCCTGCTGTTCTCTATTTACACCTTTGGCCTGGGACAGCTCATAGAATCTCATGGCTTTCAGTATCATCTTTATGCTGATGACACACAGATCTACATCTCTGGACCAGATATCACCTCCCTACTAACCAGAATCCCTCAATGTCTGTCCACTATTTCATCCTTCTTCTCCACTAGATATCTGAAACTCAACATGGACAAAACAGAATTCATCATCTTTCCCCCATCTCACGTGACCCCCACTACGAACCTATCAATTACAGTAAATGACTGCCCACTCTCCCCAGTCCCACAAGCTCGCTGCCTCGGAGTAATCCTGGATGCTGATCTCTCCTTCAAACCACATATTCAAACCCTTTCCACTTCCTGCCGACTTCAACTCAAAAATATTTCACGCATCCGTTCATTCCTCACCCAAGAATCTGCAAAAACCCTAGTCCATGCCCTCATCATCTCTCGCCTTGACTACTGCAACCTCATGCTCTGCGGCCTCCCCTCAAACACTCTCGCACCCCTCCAATCTATTCTAAACTCTGCTGCCCGACTAATCCACCTGTCCCCCCGCTATTCCCCAGCTTCTCCCCTCTGTCAATCCCTTCACTGGCTCCCAATTGCCCAGAGACTCCATTACAAAACCCTAACCATGACATACAAAGCCATCCACAACTTGTCTCCTCCATACATCTGTGACCTCGTCTCCCGGTACTTTCCTGCACGCAACCTCCGATCCTCACAAGATCTCCTTCTCTACTCCCCTCTTATCTCCTCTTCCCACAATCGCATACAAGATTTCTCTCGCGCATCACCCCTACTCTGGAACTCTCTACCACAACATATCAGACTCTCACCTACCATCGAAACCTTCAAAAAGAGCCTGAAGACCCACCTCTTCCGACAAGCCTATAACCTGCAGTAACCACCGATCGACCAAACCGCTGCACGACCAGCTCTACCCTCGCCTACTGTATTATCACCCATCCCTTGAAGATTGTGAGCCCTCGCGGGCAGGGTCCTCTCTCCTCCTGTACCAGTTATGACTTGTATTGTTTAAGATTATTGTACTTGTTTTTATGTATACCCCCCTCACATGTAAAGCGCCATGGAATAAATGGCGCTATAACAATAAATAATAATAATAATAATAATAATAATAATACTGTAAGAGCAGTGAGACTATGGAACTCTCTGCCATATGATGTTGTAATGAGTGATTCACTACTAAAATTTAAGAAGGGACTGGATGCCTTTCTTGAAAAGTATAATATTACAGGGTATATACACTAGTCTCCTTAATATTGCGTTGATCCAGGGAGCTAGTCTGATTGCCGTATGTGGAGTCGGGAAGGAATTTTTTTCCCCAATGTGAAGCTTACTGTTGCCACATGGGGTTTTTTTGCCTTCCTCTGGATCAACATGTTAGGGCAAGTTAGGATAGGATATGGGTTGAACTAGATGGACCTAAAGTCTCCCTTCAACCTTAATAACTATGTTACTATGTTACTATGTTACCAAAAGGCATAGGCAGCGCCAGAGGTGCGCCGTAACACCATCATTTACATATTACATAAAAGCTGATCAGTATGATATAAATAGGGGCTATGTGCCCTATAGAACTGTTTAGGAAACGTAATTGCCATTTTGTGGAGGTGACAGATTCCTTTTAAAGCGTTATAGGATCAAATGTTGACTTTTAGGGGGATAGGAGGCACAAGAGAGTTTTTTTTCCTTCTAGAAAACTTTTTCACACTTTTTCCTTGAATTATTGAATGCACAGCTTCATAATTCAGCTAGATCCCCTTAACAAGAACCATTACCCCCCAGAAGTAACATTACGGTAGAACTCAAGACAGTTTTACAGTTGACCACGAGTCCATAATTGTTGGTCCTGACTATGCTCCTACAATCAACAACTACGTGACCATACCTCGCAGAAAGATTAGAGGTTTTACCCCTAGTACCCACCATCGTGAAACAGGAGGACATTTCCCCCTGGACATGAATTTAGGCAGGAATTTTAGGAGAAAGTTGTAACCAATCTACTTCTTGGTTCAACAAATGTAGTAAATGTCATTCAACAAGATAATAAAATCTCTATAAAATAAGCCAGATCGAATTGCAGTTCTCCAAACACTCTGCACCCCCACACAGTACAGCGGAAGTTCACCTCTACCTTGTACACGGTTTCATTTACGTGGGCCGAAGAAACCAAAAGGGCAGCAGAGGAATGTAAAACGGGCGAGTCGGAAATTAAAAACACCTCAGAGGCCAGTTCCTCATAAGGCCACTGGGAATAGCCGGAGCAGACTTCATAATATCTCCCAGCTTTCTGCGATACTTTTGAACAACAGTTTAGTCTGTGAACCTTCTGCTTCAAAAACTCCGAGAGACCCGGAGATGTTGATTTAGTAGGGAGGAGATTGTTCAGGGGGCTATTTTTCTACTTCTCTGACAGACAGGTATTTCAGAAGATCTTTACTGGAAATCAGACTCATACTGGGATGAAATCATGGATCATGAATAATGGTTCCCGTAAAGTAAATGGAAGATAATATCAGAGTCACGGCGGGGTCATATTCTCTGATTGCTAATGTTACGTGCAGAAGTAACACCTGAGTCCTGGTTACAGAGGGGGACCCCTCTACATCATCTCTACCTCAGTGATATCTAATAATATACCTCTTCCTCATGCCGAACCCCCATATTAATTTCAAGCACTCCTGCCACATGTCCTACATTGCAGTCAATATTTGCCATAATCTGAACCTTCTGTTTCCGTCTTCAGGGTTTCTCTTATGCTGCCCCATTTTTTTAGAATGCGCTACCCCGAAAATCCATCAACTTGGTTGCTGAATCCCTGTAGAATTTATCTCAAACTTATCACTGTCATCCACAAAGTTATCCTCATGCTGAACCCCCATAATCATTTCAGTCACTCCTGCCCTGCTAGTGTCCTACTTTACAGTTAATATCTTGCATATTCCAAACCTTATGCTTCCATCTTCAGGGCTTCTCTTTTGCTTCACCATTTTTTTTAGAATGCACTAACCCAAATAATCAAAATGACTTTCAAATCCCAAAACCTGTTTGTGGACTCCCTGTAGAATTTAGCTTACTATCACTGTCATCCACAAAGTCCTCCTCCATGCTGAACCCCAATAATTCTGCCCTGTCAGTGTCCCACACTTGAATATTCAGAACATCATGCTTCCATCTTCAGCGTTTCTCTTATCCTGCACAATTTCTCTCGAATGGGCTATTCCAAATAATCAAAGTGATTCCCAAAATCCACAAACCTGGTTGTTGTTTTCCTTTAGAATTTAACACACACTTATCATTCTCCCCCACAAGCTCTCTCTATGCTAAACCCCTATATTCATTTTAATCACCCCTATCTACTACCCTACTCAAGTCCTGCAATCTAGTTACTATATTCTATGATTGGAATCTCCTTCTTGCATTTTTCAAGTTTTCTCTTCTGCTGCACCATTTCTCTGGATTGCGCTACGGAAAATAATTTCCAATATCCATAAAATTTGTTGTCGATTCCTTTCAGTACTTAGCTCACACTTATCAATCTCACCCACAAAGCTCTAGCCATATGAGTTAGCTCCGATCGTTGCTACGTAATGTCTTATATGCCACTAACAGCAGCATTTAAGTGTCGTGATTGCATAACACAATCATCCCAGCACCCACTGTCCCTCCACAACACGATTGTAAGGTGACAATGGATTTGCTAGGGCAGCCGGCCGGAGACCTACTGAAGATCAGCAACACTGCCATCTTCGAACTCCCATCAAGCTTAGCCACAGACTCAACTTCATAGGCAGTCTCAATTTCTTCTCTATGGTACAAGACCAAAGCATTACAGTATATAGAACAGATAATCTAATGAACGCATTTTCAAATTCTGTGGGTGGTCGAAAGATAAAGTAAAAAAATGAAGAAAATAAAAAGTATATATTTTAAAAATATTTTTAAAAATAAAGAAATGAATAAAAAAATAAGTAAATTTATTTGGTATTGCCGTGTCTGTAAACAGCCAGTCCATGAGCATATAAAATTAAATAACCCATATGGTAAACGTCATAAAGAGAAAAAAAATCTAAATTCCAGAATTACTGGTTTTTGATTGATACACGTTACCCTCCGAAACGCAATAAAAAGTGATGAAAGCATCACATGCTCTCAAAAAGGAATCAATGAAAACTACAGCAGACTAGGAAAAACAATCCCTTGTATAGGTCCATTGATGGAACAAAAAAAAAGTTACGAAGCGCAGAAAATAGCACAATAGGACATTTTAATTTATTTATTTTCACAAAATTCAGAACATTTCTAACTTTTAAACTGAAAACGACTGATATAAATACTATATTGCCGTAACCATACTGAAGAATCGTGTCGCCTAGAGTTGAGCGAAACGAGTCGGTCAATTTCAAAAGTCGCCGACGTTTGGCAAAGTCGGGTTTCATGAAACGAAACCCGACCCTAGGATGAGGTCGGCCACGAGGTCGGCGACTTACGCGCCAAAGTCGCGTTTCAAAAGTTTGTTTTGCTCTCTTTTTCAGCCAATCAGGATCCACGGACACTGTGGGCAACGTGATGACATAGGCACGGGTCACCACCATCTTTCAGAAGGGCATGCAAGTGATTGGCTTGCTTTGGTGGGCATCACAGGGGGTATAAAAGGGCGTGCACGCCGACCGCCATCTTACTTCTGCTGATCTTAGCATAGGGAGAGGTTGCTGCTGATTCTGTAGGGAGAGCGTTAGGCAGGGAAGAAGAAAAAAAAACTGCTTCTGCTGCTAGCGATTTGGCCTGCACAACACACCAGTCACTGTGTGTGCAGTGCAAGGGGAGGCTATATTGTGGTGTATCAGTGGTGTTGGTTGTTGGGCTGCCTTCTAAGGCTTCCTGACATTCCTGCATTGCTGTTTACCCACTGCTCTGCAAACTGCTTTTTTAAAAGCAATCCCAATTTTTTTTTTTTGTCCTGCTGAGGTACTGAGCGTGCATTTTTTCACACCATACAGCGGTGTACGCTCCTCACACAGTACCGTGTAACGGCTGTTATCACAGCCACAGTGAAGCTATCTGTGTCACTCTGTGAGAATAAGTCGAGGACATGTTCCGTTCTTACAGACCTGCACTCTAGGGAGATTCCTATTCTGCCCAATTCTACATACACCTTGTAGTTTGTGATACACTAGCCAATTTCTGCCTGTGACATAGCGCTCAGATATTCAGTGGGCCTCACACAATCCATAAGTGTCCAGTGTCCACAAGTGTGTGCAGAAATTCAAAATCTCCCTTATCCTCTAGTCACTTTTGTCACAGCTGTGCCATCGAGCCTGTGACATAGCGCTCAGATATTCAGTGGGCCTCACACAATCCAAAAGTGTCCAGTGTCCACAAGTGTCTGCAGAAATTCAAAATCTCCCTTATCCTCTAGTCACTTTTGTCACAGCTGTGCCATCGAGCCTGTGACATAGCGCTCAGATATTCAGTGAGCCTCACACAATCCGAAAGTGTCCAGTGTCCACAAGTGTCTGCAGAAATAAAAAATCTCACTTATCCTCTAGTCACTTTGGTCACAGCTGTGCCATCGAGCCTGTGACATAGCGCTCAGATATTCAGTGGGCCTCACACAATCCAAAAGTGTCCAGTGTCTGCAGAAATTCAAAATCTCACTTATCCTCTAGTCACTTTAGTCACAGCTGTGCCATCGAGCCTGTGACATAGCGCTCAGATATTCAGTGCGCCTCACAGAATCCAAAAGTGTCCAGTGTCCACAAGTGTCTGCAGAAATTCAAAATCTCACTTATCCTCTAGTCACTTTGGTCACAGCTGTGCCATCGAGCCTGTGACATAGCGCTCAGATATTCAGTGGGCCTCACACAATCCAAAAGTGTCCAGTGTCTGCAGAAATTCAAAATCTCACTTATCCTCTAGTCACTTTGGTCACAGCTGTGCCATCGAGCCTGTGACATAGCGCTCAGAGATTCAGTGGGCCTCACACAATCCAAAAGTGTCCAGTGTCCACAAGTGTCTGCAGAAATTCAAAATCTCACTTATCCTCTAGTCACTTTGGTCACAGCTGTGCCATCGAGCCTGTGACATAGCGCTCAGATATTCAGTGGGCCTCACACAATCCAAAAGTGTCCAGTGTCTGCAGAAATTCAAAATCTCACTTATCCTCTAGTCACTTTGGTCACAGCTGTGCCATCGAGCCTGTGACATAGCGCTCAGATATTCAGTGGGCCTCACACAATCCAAAAGTGTCCAGTGTCCACAAGTGTCTGCAGAAATTCAAAATCTCACTTATCCTCTAGTCACTTTGGTCACAGCTGTGCCATCGAGCCTTTGACATAGCGCTCAGATATTCAGTGGGCCTCACACAATCCAAAAGTGTCCAGTGTGAGCAGAAATTCAAAATCTCACTTATCCTCTAGTCACTTTGGTCACAGCTGTGCCATCGAGCCTGTGACATAGCGGTCAGATATTCAGTGGGCCTCACACAATCCAAAAGTGTCCAGTGTCTGCAGAAATTCAAAATCTCACTTATCCTCTAGTCACTTTGGTCACAGCTGTGCCATCGAGCCTGTGACATAGCGCTCAGAGATTCAGTGGGCCTCACACAATCCAAAAGTGTCCAGTGTCCACAAGTGTCTGCAGAAATTCAAAATCTCACTTATCCTCTAGTCACTTTGGTCACAGCTGTGCCATCGAGCCTGTGACATAGCGCTCAGATATTCAGTGGGCCTCACACAATCCAAAAGTGTCCAGTGTCTGCAGAAATTCAAAATCTCACTTATCCTCTAGTCACTTTGGTCACAGCTGTGCCATCGAGCCTGTGACATAGCGCTCAGATATTCAGTGGGCCTCACACAATCCAAAAGTGTCCAGTGTCCACAAGTGTCTGCAGAAATTCAAAATCTCACTTATCCTCTAGTCACTTTGGTCACAGCTGTGCCATCGAGCCTGTGACACAGCGCTCAGATATTCAGTGGGCCTCACACAATCCAAAAGTGTCCAGTGTGAGCAGAAATTCAAAATCTCACTTATCCTCTAGTCACTTTGGTCACAGCTGTGCCATCGAGCCTGTGACATAGCGCTCAGATATTCAGTGGGCCTCACACAATCCAAAAGTGTCCAGTGTCTGCAGAAATTCAAAATCTCACTTATCCTCTAGTCACTTTGGTCACAGCTGTGCCATCGAGCCTGTGACATAGCGCTCAGATATTCAGTGGGCCTCACACAATCCAAAAGTGTCCAGTGTCTGCAGAAATTCAAAATCTCACTTATCCTCTAGTCACTTTGGTCACAGCAGTGCCATCGAGCCTGTGACATAGCGCTCAGATATTCAGTGGGCCTCACACAATCCAAAAGTGTCCAGTGTCCAGTAGTGTGAGCAGAAATTCAAAATCTCCCCTGTCCTATAGACACCTTGTACCTTGTTTTACATTACTATATAGTTTGTTGGATTTTGTCTACATTTCTAACAAAAATGAGGAAGGCTGGTGGAAGAGGCCGTGGAATTGGGCGGGGGTTGGCAGCTGGTAATGATGGTGTTGGTGGTGGATCTGATGGTAGTGGCAAGAGCAAAATAGGACCGAATGCAGGAGGTGTTGAGCCTGCGTCATCGTCTGGCTCCATAAGGCTTCGAAGGCTTAGTTTTCTAGGAGTTGGCAAACCGCTTTTAAGGCCAGAGCATCAGGAAAAAGTTTTGTCTTACATTGCTGACTCAGCCTCCAGCTCTATCGCCTCCTCTTCTGAAGTTGTAAAAAGTAAAAGCACTGAGTCCTCATTGGAGGCTCATGTTCATGAACCACACCTTTCCTTGTGTCCTTCACCCCAACCAAGATTGAAGGATGACGCAGGCCATACTACTGATTACTCCATGGAGCTGTTTTCACATACCATGCCTGGATTATCAAGTCAAATGGTGAATTACCCAGGCCAAGATGAATCTGACATGGAGTGCACTGATGCACAGCCGCTGATGGATGATTCTGCTGGTACATTCACTCAGAGCACTACATTGTCCTCGCAGTGTACAGAGCCAGATTCTGACCCTGATGAGACTCAAGTGCCCCTTCCCGCACACTATACCACCATACACGGTGACACAGAGGAAGGTGCACATGACATTGAAGAGGAGGTGATGGATGACCCAGTTGTTGACCCAGATTGGCATCCATTGGGGGAAGAGGGTACTGCTTCCAATAGCTCAGATGAGGAGCATCCACAGCAGACATCGACATCGCAACAGCTGTTATCTGGCAGGCCCGGAGCACTCCAAAGACAGGTTCCAAACATCAAAAGAGTTGCTGGACAGCTTGTCCAGAGGGTCAAAACATCACAGCGTGCTAGGCCACAAAATGTCTGCCAAAGTAGGAAGAGTGCAGTGTGACACTTTTTTGAACAAAATCCTCATGATCATGCCAAGGTTATCTGTAAGAAGTGCGCAAAGACCTTTAGCCGAGGGAAAAATCTGAAAAATTTGACTACCAGTTGCATGCTTAGACATTTAACCACCATGCACTTGCAAGCGTGGACACAACACCAAACCTCAAGTGCCACATGTGCAACTGATCACAACGAAGGTAGTCAGCAACGCTAAATTGTTTCCCCCACTGTAAGCCCACCGGTTAGCACAGCAGCAAATGTTGAGGTGTCATTGCAAGGCCACAGCAGTCAGGGAATCCCAATGTTATATCAACGAAAGACTGATTCTAGGTCATCAGAAAGAACACCAACTCCATCACCATCATCAACCCTCTCTCAGTCCGCCCTGTCCACCGCTACTTCCACCATATGCAGCTCTCAAGTCCAGCTCACCCTCCCAGACACTATGAGTAGGTCAAGAAAGTACTCAGTCTCTCATCCGCGTACACTGGGTTTGAACGCCCACATTGCCAAACTAATCTCGTTTGAGATGATGCCCTTTCGGTTGGTGGAAAGCGCAGCTTTCCGTGAACTCATGGCCTATGCAGTACCACGCCATGACCTACCCAGTCGCCACTTCTTCTCTCGCAAAGCCATCCCAGCCCTCCACCAGCATGTGAAAGACCACATTGTCCATGCACTCAAGCAGTCAGTGAGCGGAAAGGAGCACCTCACAACTGATGCATGGTCCAGTCGGCATGGCCAGGGCCGTTACGTGTCCATCACTGCGCACTGGGTTAATGTGGTGGATGCAGGGTCCACAGGGGACAGCGGTGGTGGGACAGTGCTGCCTAGCCCACGGTATAGGAAACAGTTGGCTGTAGGCGTTCGACCCTCCTCCTCCTCCAGAAGCGAAAGCTCGTCCACAGAGTGCAGTCGTACGAGCACTCCATCTGCAGCTGCCACTGTTGCACACGAGGTGTCCCCCTATCGAGCAGCTAGTGGAAAGCGTCAGCAGGCTGTGTTGCAGATGATGTGTTTGGGTGACAGACACACCGCCGAGGTGCTGGCCGAGTACTTGAAGCGACAAACTGAGTCATGGCTGGGCAGTGTACATCTTGAGGCAGGCAAGGTAGTTAGTGATAACGGCCGTAATTTTGTGGCAGCCATAGCCCTTTCAAAACTCAGCCACATACCTTGCTTGGCTCACACCTTGAACCTGGTGGCGCAGTGCTTCCTCAAAAATTATCCGGAGTTAACAGCCCTGCTCCAGAAAGTGTGAAGACTGTGCGCGCACATCCGCCGGTCGCCTGTACACTCCGTTCGTATGCAGAAGCTGCAGCGATTGCTCCACCTTCCCAACCACCGCCTCATTATCAACATTGCAACAAGGTGGAACTCCACCCTGCACATGGTGGAGCGGCTGTGCGAGCAGAGGCAGGCCATAATGCATTTGTGGGAGGATACACGGCCTGGCACTTTGAGAGCAGACATGGAGTTGACAGGTGTGCAGTGGTCGAAGCTGAAAGACCTCTGTAAAGTCCTTCAGTGTTTTGAGGAATGCACACGGCTGGTAAGCGCAGACAACGCCATCCTAAGCATGAGCATCCCACTTATGCGTCTGCTCATGCAAACTTTGACGCACCTTAAGGAGCAGGCTTCTGCAGCCAATGTTGATGAGGAGGAAGAGGAGGAGGGAATCCTTGATGACATTCAGCCATTGTCTGCTCAGGGACCTCTCCTGGACGAGGTGGAGGAAGAAGAGGAGGAGGAGGAGGAGGAGGAGGATGATGGGGATGATTACTTAGGGGAGGAGGATGCATCTCGTGGGGCAAGTGAAAATGTTGGCGTGGTAAGGTCTGGTACAGGGTTTGTGCGTGACTGGAGGGATGTGGATTTGCCAGAAAGTGCTCCTCCAACCAGCACTCGCAGTGCATCATTGACACCGGGAACATTGGCCCACATGTCAGATTATGCCTTGCAGATCCTAAAAAGGGACCCCCGCATTGCCAAAATGATGAACGATGACGACTACTGGTTGGCCAGCATCCTGGATCCACGCTATAAAGGCAAATTACAAAACATCATGCCACAGGAGAACCTTGACCTAATATTGGCTAATAAACAAGCAACTCTGGTAAATCGGTTGCTTGAGGCATTCCCAGCACACAGCAGCGGTGATGGTTCTCACACGAGCCGTACGGGCCGGGGGCAGCTTGGCAGAGGTGTTCGTGGTGCACACAGCAGAAGTGGCGTTGGAGACAGGGGTTTCATGACAATGTTGTGGACTGATTTTTCAAGTACCGCTCACACAACTGGTAATACTGCATCGATGGAAAGTGACAGGAGACAGCAGTTGTCAACTATGGTTACAAACTACTTTTCCTCCCATATCGATGTTCTCCCTCACAGGTCATTCCCCTTTGACTATTGGGCCGCTAAACTGGACACCTGGCCTGAATTGGCACAATATGCCTTACAGGAGCTCGCTTGCCCAGCTGCAAGTGTGCTATCGGAAAGAGTCTTCAGTGCAGCTGGATCAATCCTGACAGAAAAAAGGACCCGTCTGTCAACCCAAAATGTGGATGATCTAACCTTCATTAAAATGAACCACGCATGGGTTTCCAAGGATTTTGTCCCACCTTCCCCTGATGACACATAGGGTGACAGAAAAATGGCTTGCTTTGGTCCACCTCTTCCTGGGACTTGACCTATTTCGCCTTTTGCATCAGCTGAATGTCCAACATCAACATATGCCACTTTCAAAAACTCCCTAACTGTGCTGCCTCCCCCCCATGGCCGGGGTCACCACCTAGCGCACGACACCGTGCGAGTGCCGTTGCCCTGGACAGGTGGGTAGGCCGACTCTTGGGCGCGGGCACTGGCACAGGGTCCCTCATAGTGCAATCAAGTGTCTCTGACGGTGGTGGTGCACACCCGCCGTCAGACACACCGCCGTACTATGAGGGGCCCAGTGCCAGTACCGACGCCCACGAGTGGGCCCCCCTTGCTTGGGCAGGGCCCCAGCATTTGCAATCTTTACCTCTCCCTGCTCCTCCGCTGTGTAGTCTGGGTCGTCAAATCCATACTGTGCCTGACACCATTTGAGCCTGCCTCCTGATGTATAGACATATATTTTGAATGTGTACGCTATCCATACATGTTATCTGGGGATACGGTACCCTTTCTAACCTTTGTGCAATCACGTGCAATCCATACTGGGCCTAACACCGTCTGAGTCTGCCTCCTGATGTATAGACATATATTTTGAATGTGTACGCTATCCATACATGTTATCTGGGGATACGGTACCCTTTCTAACCTTTGTGCAATCACGTGCAATCCATACTGGGCCTGACACCGTCTGAGCCTGCCTCCTGATGTATAGACATATATTTTGAATGTGTACGCTATCCATACATGTTATCTGGGGATACGGTACCCTTTCTAACCTTTGTGCAATCACGTGCAGTCCATACTGGGCCTAACACCGTCTGAGCCTGCCTCCTGATGTATAGACATATATTTTGAATGTGTACGCTATCCATACATGTTATCTGGGGATACGGTACCCTTTCTCACCTTTGTGCAATCACGTGCAATCCATACTGGGCCTGACACCGTCTGAGCCTGCCTCCTGATGTATAGACATATATTTTGAATGTGTACGCTATCCATACATGTTATCTGGGGATACGGTACCCTTTCTAACCTTTGTGCAATCACGTGCAATCCATACTGGGCCTAACACCGTCTGAGCCTGCCTCCTGATGTATAGACATATATTTTGAATGTGTACGCTATCCATACATGTTATCTGGGGATACGGTACCCTTTCTAACCTTTGTGCAATCACGTGCAATCCATACTGGGCCTAACACCGTCTGAGCCTGCCTCCTGATGTATAGACATATATTTTGAATGTGTACGCTATCCATACATGTTATCTGGGGATACGGTACCCTTTCTAACCTTTGTGCAATCACGTGCAATCCATACTGGGCCTGACACCGTCTGAGCCTGCCTCCTGATGTATAGACATATATTTTGAATGTGTACGCTATCCATACATGTTATCTGGGGATACGGTACCCTTTCTAACCTTTGTGCAATCACGTGCAGTCCATACTGGGCCTAACACCGTCTGAGCCTGCCTCCTGATGTATAGACATATATTTTGAATGTGTACGCTATCCATACATGTTATCTGGGGATACGGTACCCTTTCTCACCTTTGTGCAATCACGTGCAATCCATACTGGGCCTGACACCGTGTGAGCCTGCCTCCTGATGTATAGACATATATTTTGAATGTGTACGCTATCCATACATGTTATCTGGGGATACGGTACCCTTTCTAACCTTTGTGCAATCACGTGCAATCCATACTGGGCCTAACACCGTCTGAGCCTGCCTCCTGATGTATAGACATATATTTTGAATGTGTACGCTATCCATACATGTTATCCGGGGATACGGTACCCTTTCTCACCTTTGTGCAATCACGTGTAATCCATACTGGGCGTGAGAATGGCTGGCGAGCTGTTAAGCAAGCTACAGCACCTGTGGTTTGCACACGTAAGTTTTTCATTTTTTCAGGAATGACAGTTAGGCCTAATTCCGGAACTGCGGTTGACCTGCACCTTACTGGGAAATCATTGTTCGCGGGTAATAATTGTAATCAGTGATCCCCATCACTAACGTTGTTCAGCGGGTTATCTGCACCTGTAAGCGACAAACGCTGGCCTTTTCAGTGTAGCGCACATGCAGCCACGGACATGTAAGGGCATGACACACCAGTTATTGGCCAATCTCATGTGCTAGAGCCTCACGTGTCCCTCTAGTAAGCCGGACTCGGACCGCGGGGCATGATGGAGTCTCGTTCGTTAACGGAATTAAGCTTGCAATGTGTGCATCTGTTCTGTAGCTGGCATGGTTGAGGTTTCCCAGGTGGAGTCGAATTTAACCGTAGGCTCCACTCCTGGTGGTGCCCTTCTGGACATTCCTTTAAGGTTCAGCTTTGCAACCATACTGCCCACGTAAAACAAACTCTTTGCCTTCATGAACGCTGTTTGGAGGGTCATGACTCGTGGGAATAACGCCGCCCAATCAGTTAACCTGCTAGAGAGATCGTTCGTTGCTCCCAAGCATGACATCACACTCCCTAGGAAGAAGGTAATGCCACTGTGGCGACCGTACTCCTGGGGGCGACACAAGTGCACTGATGCCCAGCCACTGCTCGATGAATCTGCTGGTACATTGACCCAGACCACTACATTCCCCTCGCACGCTACACGGCCTGAATCTGACCCTGATGAAACTCAGGTTACCCTTCCCATATACAGTTCCATCTTACACGGTGACAAAGAGGAAGCTGCAGATGAAAGTGCAGGTTCGGCCCACCCGCCATCAGACACACCACCGTACTATCAGGGGCCCTGTGCCAGTGCCGTCGCCAACGAGTGGGCCCCCCCTGCATGCTCAGGATCACAGCACTTGCAAAGTTGAAATACTGTGCAGTGAGATGGAAGATGGGGACGACGAGGAGTCCAGACAAGTACAGGGATTCCCTAGCGAGGAGACTTATTTGATTGTTTTCAATGTTGGAACAGCAATTTTTGGGGAGCACTATACTCTGGAGAATGATAGATGGGGCCCACCATACACTGGAACATTCCAAAGGTGGACATCAGACACTGGAGCAGCATTTACAGGGCCCATTATACACTAGAGCATTAGAAATGGGGCCCATTATGTTTGGAGCATTATTTGGGCCCATAAGACAGTGGAGCTTCATCCATGGGGACCAACATATACTGTAGCATTATGTGGAGCTCATCATATACTGTTTCAAACATTATATGGGACCAATGATTCTGTATGGAGAAATAGATGGGCCTCGTCATGAGATGTAAAAAGTGAAGTATTTTTCATTGTACTATACCGCTATTTCTCTGCCGTATCGGAGCATGATGAGTTGTGGTATGTGTTAAAGGGGCGCTCTTTGGCCCAGGGCACATGAAAACCTGGAGCCAGCCCTCCCCCCCCACAACTGTAGCCAAATAACCCCCATTTTTCAGTGCGTAACTTGTATTATGAAGTTAATTAAGGCTGACAAGCTTAAGTAAGAAGAATTGATGCTTTTGGCATTCAAATGGGCACTGTAGGTGTGTTTCCTGTCCTCCTCTCACTGCCGACTTTTATTCCCCATTGACTTACATTGGGTTTCGTGTTTCGGGACGACCCCGACTTTTCCCTATAATCGGACGATCTTGCTCGACCCGACTTTTGGAAAAGTCGGGTTTCACGAAACGAAACGCGACCCTAAAAAAACAAAAGTCGCTCAACTCTAGTGTTGCCAGGTCATTTTTTACCAAACAACGAATAGGATAAAAATGAAACCCAAAAAATAACGGCGAAGCACACTTCCCCCCAATTTTAGAATTTTTTTTGCCCTTTTTCATGGGGAAACGAATGGTGTCATTCATGACTAATGTTTTGCTTGCAGAAGAGAAGACTGAGAGGAGACTTAAAAGCTGTCTTCAAATATCTCAAGGGCTGTCACATTGTAGAAGGATCATCTTTATTCTCATTTGCACAAGGAAAGACTAGAAGCAATGGGATGAAACTGAATGGGAGGAGACACAGATTAGATAGTAGAAAAAACTTTTTGACAGTTAGAGTGATTGGAACAAGCTGCCACGAGAAGTGGTGAGTTCTCCTTCCATGGAAATCTTCAAACAGAGGCTGGACAGACATCTGTCTGAGATGATTTAGTGAATCCTGCTTTTGAGCAGGGGGTTGGACCAGATGGCCCAGGAGGTCCCTTCCAACTCTCTGATTCTATGATTTCAATAGAAAATATAAAAAAAGTTTTAAGAAGAAAAAAAAGCAGAAAAAAAACAAAAACTTACATGAAGTTTAAGGGGTTAAAACTGTCACCTCCTCAAGAGTGGCACAAGAGCATGGCCATCCTGTATGATGGGACCACAACCCCCAAAATGATTTTTATCCATCTCACCTTCACAACCAATTTCTTTTATTACAACAAACTTATATTTGAAATAATAATAAAAAACTTCTAGCATTTGTATTGAAAAGATTCTACGTGTCTCCATGGTAACAGACAACAAGCAAACGCATCGTAGTCAGATCTGGCCAATCGGGATTATTGTCTTTCTCATTTGTGGTGGTGAGGATAAGTTTTATTAGGGAAAGACTGGGCTCAGCATTAGAACAGGGCAGGTATTGTTGAAAGAGGTCTCTTATTATGCATTTTATGCAGATATGTTTGCATATTTTACCATAATATCTTCAAGAATATGATGAATTTATAAAGTCTACACGACCCTGTTACAATGCCAGTCATGCCATGTCAAAAAAATTATACCAAGAAGAATCATTTGAGGTCTTTCTCCTCCTTAGCGTTGCCCGTAATCAGTAGAAATCCATCAAGAAAGAAACTGAAATCATTTTCAGGGGAAAAATAAAAGTAACAAAACTAAAATAATGTGGTTGCAAAAGCAGCAGGAGGGCAGGTGGAGCATTTGCCCTGGGCACAGTCAGCAAGGGGAGTGCTGTCCGGCCAGTCACCCAGTATGGCAGTCCGAGGTGTCTCCCAGGTACCGCACCCCCCGGGAGTGAGATTTGTCCGTTCTCCGAGCCAATTGCCAAACAGCCAACGCCGAGGACATGTAAGATATCAGCTCCCTGCACTTAACTGTATGTCCTTCAGGCGCGAGTACAATTGAAACCACGACCACCAGCAACTTCCGGTCAGGGCAACATCAGCGGCGTGATCAGAGGACAAGACTGACATCACACCTGCCGCTCAGATGAGGACAGATGGCGATAAGGTAAGCACTGCAATCAAGCTGAAGAAGTAGGTTAGTTTTGGGGGAGACTTTGGGGACTGTAAGTGGGGAAAATAGGCGAGGAGACATTATAGGTGGGAGTGTGAAGGGTCACAGTACGGAGAGTAGAAGGAGAGCTGTATATAGAGGGTGCAGCATGTGGAGATAGTGTGAGCACCAAAATTGCTCAATGGTATTGGAATTGTGCTCTCCGTAGTGGTGGCTGCAGACAGGATCTTATCATGTATCTCTGTATACAGGGAGCACCCCCTAGTGGTGGCTGCAGACGGGAACTTATGACGTATCTCTGTATACAGGAAGCTCCCGTTAGTGGTGGCTCCAGACAGTATCTTATCATGTATCTCTGTATACAGGGAGCTCCCCCTAGTGGTTGCTGCAGACAGGATCTTATTATGTATCTCTGTATACAGGGAGCCCCCCTAGTGGTGGCTGCAGACAGGATCTTATCATGTATCTCTGTATACAGGGAGCCCCCCTAGTCGTGGCTGCAGACAGGATCTTATCATGTATCTCTGTATACAGGGAGCTCCACCTAGTGGTGGCTGCAGACAGGATCTTATCATGTATCTCTATATACAGGGAGCTCCCCCTAGTGGTGGCTACAGACAGGAACTTATCACATATCTCTGAATACAGAGAGCTCCCCCTAGTGATTGCTGCAGACAGAATCTTATCATGTATCTCTGTATACAGGGAGCCCCCCTAGTGATGGCTGCAGACAGGAACTTATCATGTATCTCTGTATACAGGGAGCTCCCCCTAGTGGTGGCTGCAGACAGGATCTTATCATGTATCTCTGTATACAGGGAGCTCCCCCTAGTGGTGGCTGCAGATGGGAACTTATCAGTATCTCTGTATACAGGGAACTCCCCCTAGTGGTGGCTGCAGACAGTATTTTATCATGTATCTCTGTATACTCTCCCTACTGGTGGCTGCAGACAGGATCTTATCATGTATTTCTGTATACAGGGAGCTCCCCCTAGTGGTTGCTGCAGACAGAATCTTATAATGTATCTATGTATACAGGGAGCCCCCCTAGGATCTTATCATGTATGTCTGTATACAGGGAGCTCCCCCTAGTGGTGACTGCAGACAGAATCTTATCATGTATCTCTGTATACAGGGAGCCCCCTAGTGGTGGCTGCAGACAGGATCTTAACATGTATCTCTGTATACAGGGAGCTCCCCCTAGTGGTGACTACAGACAGGATCTTATCATGTATTTCTGTATACCGGGAGCTCCCCCTAGTGGTTGCTGCAGACAGAATCTTATCATGTATCTCTGTATACAGGGAGCTCCCCCTAGTGGTTGCTGCAGACAGAATCTTATCATGTATCTCTGTATACAGGGAGCCCCCCTAGGATCTTATCATGTATGTCTGTATACAGGGAGCTCCCTCTAGTGGTTGCTGCAGACAGAATCTTATCATGTATCTCTGCATACAGAGAGCTCCCCCTAGTGGTTGCTGCAGACAGAATCTTATCATGTATCTCTGTATACAGGGAGCTCCCCCTAGTGGTTGCTGCAGACAGAATCTTATCATGTATCTCTGTATACAGGGAGCCCCCCTAGGATCTTATCATGTATGTCTGTATACAGGGAGCTCCCTCTAGTGGTTGCTGCAGACAGAATCTTATCATGTATCTCTGCATACAGAAAGCTCCCCCTAGTGGTTGCTGCAGACAGAATCTTATCATGTATCTCTGTATACAGGGAGCTCCCCCTAGTGGTTGCTGCAGACAGAATCTTATCATGTATCTCTGTATACAGGGAGCCCCCCTAGGATCTTATCATGTATGTCTGTATACAGGGAGCTCCCTCTAGTGGTTGCTGCAGACAGAATCTTATCATGTATCTCTGCATACAGAAAGCTCCCCCTAGTGGTTGCTGCAGACAGAATCTTATCATGTATCTCTGTATACAGGGAGCTCCCCCTAGTGGTTGCTGCAGACAGAATCTTATCATGTATCTCTGTATACAGGGAGCCCCCCTAGGATCTTATCATGTATGTCTGTATACAGGGAGCTCCCTCTAGTGGTTGCTGCAGACAGAATCTTATCATGTATCTCTGCATACAGAGAGCTCCCCCTAGTGGTTGCTGCAGACAGAATCTTATCATGTATCTCTGTATACAGGGAGCCTCCCCTAGTGATGACTGTAGACAGGATCTTATCATGTATCGCTGTATACAGGGAGCTTCCCCTAGTAGTGGCTGCAGACAGGATCTTATAATTTATCTCTGTATGCAGGGAGCTCCACCTAGTGGTGGTGCAGACAGAATCTTATCATGTATCTTTGCTTACAGGGAGCTCCCCCTTGTGGTTGCTGCAGACAGGATCTTATGATGTATCACTGTATACAGGGAGCTCCTCCTAGTGGTGGATATCATGTATCTCTGTATACAGGGAGCTTCCCCTAGTGGTGGCTGCAGACAGAATCTTATCATTTGTCTCTGTATACAGGGAGCTCCCCCTAGTGGTGGCTGCAGACAGAATCTTATCATGTATCTCTGTTTACAGGGAGCTCCCCCTAGTGTTGGCTGCAGACAGGATCTTATCATGTATCTCTGTATACAGAGAGCTCCCCCTAGTGGTGGCTCCAGACAGGGTCTTATCATGTATCTCTGTATACAGGGAGCTTCCCCTAGTGGTGACTGCAGGCAGGATCTTATCATGAATTTCTGTATACAGGGAGCTCCCCTAGTGGTGACTGCAGACAGGATCTTATCATGTATTTCTGTATACAGGGAGCTCCCCCTAGTGGTGGCTGCAGACAGGATCTTATCACATATCTCTGTATACAGGGAGCTCCCCCTAGTGGTGGCTGCAGACAGGATCTTATCATGTATCTCTGTATACAGGGAGCTCCCCCTAGTGGTGGCTGCAGACAGGATCTTATCATGCATCTCTTTATGCAGGGAGCTCCCCCTAGTGGTGGCTGCAGACAGGATCTTATCATGTATCTCTGTATGCAGGGAGCTCCCCCTAGTGGTGACTGCAGAAAGGATCTTATCATGTATATCTATATACAGGGAGCTCCCCCTAGTGGTGGTTGCAGACAGAATCTTATCATGTATCTCTCTATACAGGGAGCTCCCCCTAGGAGTGGCTGCAGACAGGATCTTATCATGTATCTCTGTATACAGGGCGCTCCCCCTAGTGGTGACTGCAGATAGGATCTTATCATGTATCTCTGTATACAGTGAGCTCCCCCTAGTGGTGACTGTAGACAGGATCTTATCATGTATCTCTGTATACAGGGAGCTCCCCCTAGTGGTGACTGCAGACAGATTCTTATCATGTATCTCTGTATACAGGGAGTGCCCCCTAGTGGTGACTGCAGGTGGAATACTCCCAATGCAGGGAATTTAGAACTGTGTATTAAAATAAGACTGTCACGGTTCCACCCCTCCGGCTGTCTGGGATGCAGTTGCTGACAGCTTGGCTGTCTAATCCAGTACTGGGGTGTGCTGAAGCTGTCATTACTTTGATGGACAGCATGGCCATCCAATCTGGTACAGGGGCATGCTGAGCTGTCAGTGTGTTGATTGACTAGCCAATCTGTGACTGGGAGGCGTTGGCTGTCTCAGGTGTTCACTATCCCGGGTAGTGCCATGCCTACTTAACTGAGCAGCTTCTCCCAGACCACTGCCAGACGTACATTCATCTTGTGAGGTTTGTGCTCTGTGCGCTCCTGTGCCTTGTGTTCTGTTTGCTTAATCTGTTGCCCGACCTTGGACTTCGTTCTGACCATCCACCTGTTTAACCCCTTCAGCTCTGATCCATTATCCTCCCGGTACTCTGACCTCGGAACGTTACCTGACTACGCTTTTGTCTCTTCCTTCTGTTTATGACGTTCCCTCCTGGCTTCTGACCTTGGACTCCTTGACCACTCCGACCCACGGCTTGCGTCACAAAGACCTTATATTTTCAAAATGTTTTGATGATTCTCTCTTTGCTGCCTTTACATCTCTCCCAGAATCTTAATCCTAATTAAACAGCTAAAAAGGTCGCCTTGAAATGGTGAAAATCAATGCAAAATATATAAATCCTTTCCTTTTGTCAAAAAATATTTGGAAAGGTTCGGATTCCAAATTAAAAAAAAAAGACAAAAACTTTTCCCAGTGCAGAAACTCTACCTCATGTGACTTACAGCCGGGTCAGATTGTTAGGGCGCAGTAGTTATAAAAAGAGTGAAATTCATCGTCCCGGCCTCATATTACATGTGTGTTTAGGAATTATGCAGCGCGAACCGCGCACACTCTCCCTGTCAGTTAGTTCATTAGCAGATGTACATTCCTGGAGCAAATTGAATTTGACAGAACCTGGAGGAGTCTCGCGCTCGGACGATGCTGCTAAGAAAACTGTGATTTCATTCGATATCTTGTAATTGCAGAGCAGAACCCGTGTTTGAGTGACCCTGCCCGTAGACTAATAGGGACGGGGTTAGCATCTGCTGCGTCTGCACAGTTTCTAGCACCTCTAATTGTTTTTCTAGCGTAGTCTACGGCTTTGTGCGTCGGCCAGGATTTCAGATTCTCTGATGTTTCTTCTAATGAATTGCAGAATAGGTCAGTGATCTTCAAACGGTTTGATCCGACGGGATGTCAGACGAGATCAAGATCAAGATCTCATCAGAGCATATGTGTTCTTTAAGGGGTTAGATGAGATTAGAAAAAACAATGCTGTTTCCTTTCAGAAACAGCGCCTCCCTTGTGCGCAGGTGATGTCTGGTATTGCACCTCTGCTCCATTCACTTGAATACTGGACTATGTGTAAGTGTGGTCCTGTTTGTGAAGAAAGCAGCCATGTTTTTTCATATCTCATCCCCTTAACCTTTTTTTTTAACCCTGCAAGTACAAAATATTTGCCTCACTGGTGGTGGGAACAAAAAAGGTTATTCCCAACATTAATCTTGTGGATTAGTTTTGGTTACATCGTCTGACTGCTAAGACTGCCATCAAACTGCGGGAAAGGTTCTCTATAATGCCCCGGTATAAAGGAAGGGAGCAGTTACAGCGCATGCGCGCCACGGCACCGCTCCTCCTCTGTGGGACTGCTGGACATGGCTATGTTCAGGGAGCAGTTAACTAGGAGAGTCCCATAGACAATGAATAGATCGGTGTACGCAAGTGCAGTCAAGCAGCTACTGTATTTCCAGAGTGGATTTTAGAGCCTTAAGATCGGTGGGGGTCCTAGGGGTCGGATACTCATCATTCCATAAGTTTCAACTTTGGCAATAATTTTTAATGTGGGGCATAAACCTTTAATGTGAAACCCTGCATATGTACAATGCGAGGATGGATCCCTGCTGAGCCTATGCCATCAATTCTATAAAAACTAAGAGCACCTGAAGAAGCCTGAATTCTGCCGAAACACATTGTATTTTTAAATACATTCTTATATTGTTCTTCTGGTCTTTTTTTTGTAATTTGATTTCATTTGCTACCGTGGCAGCACTTTTCACATGGTATCTTCACCCTCTGCAAACCTTCATCAGGTGCGTAAATTCCTTTTTTTAATTTTAATTTCTTTTTTTTTTTAAAACTTAGTACGCTCAGAAAATGACATCTTTTCTCCTTTTATCCTTAAAGGAAATCCACTATTGGTATATATCAAAACTGAAATGATGCTCCAATTTCCAGAATTATCGCATGCTGTGATCCTTGGTATTCAACTGGTTAGATGCTGCAGGCAGTACTGACTGTAACAGTCGAGGAGTTAGACATGTTGCCCCATTGATGCGATTGGTGATAGCTAGGGATGAGCGAGTAGTGAAATACTCGGACTCGCTGTACGCGTTACGAGTAGCTCCTAATACTCGGGTACTCGTAACGAGTAGCGAGTCCAATGTAAGTCTATGGGAAATGCGAGCAATGGGCAGAGAATGTGTGTGGGCGGAGACTATGTGTGAGTGGAGAATGTGTGCGGGGGTCTGTGGGACTGTGTGTGTGGCGGGGCTGTGCTGGGCTCTGCCAATGATGTGCGGGGCCTGTGCTGGCTCTGTGCGGGCTCTGTGCGGGCTCTGCTGGCTCTGTGTGGGGCCTGTGTGGGCTGTGCGGGCATCGTCCGATGGGACTACTTGTCAGCATTAGCAGATGATGGGAAAGTAGTATTCCCATCATCCGGCTAATGTGAATGTAAAAAAAAAAAAAAAGACTTACAGAACATACAACATTTAACATACAGAACATATGTATAACATACAACACATAACAAAGAGTACATACTCACCAATCACCTAATTCCCTGAAGCCATTGATCATCTGTAAAAAAATTAAAATAATAAAGCAACCTATACTCACCTTTCCGCTGTAATCCCATTAATAATGAGGGTCCCACGTCGATATCCTGTGGAGAGCAGCTGCATCAGCTGATGCGACCGCTCTCCAGGGGCCCCAGTGATACAGTGATGCTGCGCGGCCAGCCAATTACAGTAATGCCACAACAAAGAAGGCGGTGGCTTTAATGTGATTGGCTAACACATGCCGGCGGGAGATCCGAATATTGCGAGGCGAGTAGTGAAATTTACTTGCTGGGATTCGAGTACCGCGAGTACCTCATTACTCGCCGAGTACCGAATCCTAACGAGTATACTCGCTCAACCCTAGTGATAGCTATTGAGGCATTGAGATGACACAGGAATCTATTGCCACCTAAGAACAGATAATATCATTAGCAGTGGTAGGAGACAGCTTGCTTATCTCTGTTCAAGCCATTTCTAGGGTGGTAGTCCTGGACTAGCTGAAAGGTATGTGGTACAGCAAAGACCAGTAGAGCTGGATACACAGGACAGCACATGGACCAGCAGAGCTGTAAGTGCTAGAAGCAGCAAAATGGAGCATGTGGAGTGCACCTTGAAGCAACAGAGACAAATATGCCTTGATGCAGCAGAGTGGAGTATGCAGACAGCACCTGGAATTAGCAGAGATGAGTAGACTAGCTGGCACCTTGATGCACCAGAGCAGAGGGTGCAGACAGTAGCTTGGATACACAGAGATGGGTAGGCTGACTGGTACCTTTATAAGCAACAGAGTTGACACAGACAGCACTTTGAAATAGCAGAAATGAATTAGTAGTCAGGTACCTAGTTGTAGCATGGCTGGAAATATGCATGGCACTCAGAAACGCCAGAGCTGAATTGATAGTCAGGCACCTGGCTGAAGCAGAGCTCAGTGTGCATACAGCACTCCGGAGCAGCAGAGCTGAGTTGGTAATAGATCTTGATGTTGGATAGCATGAAGTAGCAGCTGAGTGGATAATCTGACATCTGACTGCCGCAGATCCAAGTGAGAAATGTTGTTAGGCTCCTGGAATTTGTATGGTAATAACAGTGTCCACGGCTACCTAAATACTCAGACAGCAGGTAGCTGACAGAGCTAGCTTTAAATGGCTTGCATAAAGACATCAAAGGTACATGCCAGGTTTCTGTAGTAACCCTGCACTGACCAGCACAGAGTGACCCATCCATAGGGGAAGGAAGAAGCAGAGACCAGCGCAGGAACCAGGACAGCTGAGTAACATACAGCACCAGGAGTGTTCAGCAGCCATCTAGTATCACAACTCCATCTAGATTACTTTGTATAACTAAGGGAATGCGTGCACGTTGTGGATTTGCTCTTGTAAAAATCTGCCCGGATTCTTCTTCTCTTGGCAGAAAACGCAGCTGAAAATTCACGCGTTTTTGATGCGGATTCTCATGTGGATTTTTCATGCGGATTTGTGTGTGTTTTTGTAAGCTAAATAAAGATATATTATTTAAAAAAACAAAACAAAAAAGAATTATGGTCATTTCCTTGTCCAACCATGTTCAAATTTATAATGTTTACACACACAAAACAAATATAAGTGAATATAATATATATATATATATATATACATATGTATGTGTCAGCCAGATACCTTCATTAATAAAATGGTACATAAAGAGTTAAACAAAAGACACACACACACAAAATCTACATCAAAGCAATATCTTTATTTTACAAAAAAAAAAAAATTAAAAATTGCTTGGGCTCCTGCTTAATTTTCATAACCAGCAGAGGGAAAGCTGAAGGCTGAGGGCTTATGTTAATGTTCTGGGAAGGAGCCAATAGCCATAAAGATTCCCAGGCTATTAATATCAGCTCACAGATGTTTGCTTAGCCTTTACTGGCTATTTTACAGGGGAACCCCAGAAGAAAATTGACATGGGGTCCCCCTATAAAATTGAACCAGCAAAGGTTAGGCAGACAGCTGTGGGCTGATATTAATAGCCTGGGAAGGGGACATTTATATTGGCATCCCCCCAGGCTAAAAACATCAGCTCTCAGCCGCCCCAGAAATCGCGCATCTTATAGATGCGCCAATTCTGGCACTTAGCCTCTGCTCTTCCCACTTGCACTGTAGCAGTGGCAAGTGGGGTAATATTTGTGAGGTTGATAATTATAGGGAGAAAAGCTACAGACTTAAAACAGGATCACCTGAATGGACAGACATAATTTTATTGGATACAAAACAGACATAACCAATTAAAAACATTTAAAAGTCAAAAACATGACAAAACTCGTCAGCCACCGAGTTGTGGCGAACACGCGTCGGGCATCTCTACAAGCTCCCCCAGCAATAGATATGTCTATTTGACCACATTCAGTTTTTTACTTGGTGGGATAGGTATTCCTCTTATCTAAGTGGTCTTTTGTATTTATGCTATTGGCGACATTTAAACGTTGTATTCCTGGGAAGTACCCTTTCCCTCCTTGTGGATTCTTTATAGCTCTGTATATTGTGATTTGAGCCTTTGGGAATGTTTGTGTACATCCCAATGGTATTCAAAGTTTATGGGGGAAAAGTGAACAAGTGTCGTTCCACTTTTAGATAGGTGTTATTGTTCAATTCTGCTTATATTCAATGATTTGTGTGTGTTTTCTCCATTCACACCTATTACATTGAATGCTGTATTGTCTTATAAGATTTAGGCTATTTAAAACTGCCTGGGTGCAATATTGACTCTTGGGGGGAGCTATTTGGCCTTACTGTGGGCTAAACAGGGTTTGGTTTTTATCATGTTTTTGACTTTTAAATGATTTTAATTGGTTATGTCTGTTTTGTATCCAATAAAATTATGTCTGTCCATTCAGGTGATCCTGTTTTAAGTCTGTAGCTTTGTTCCCTATAATTTAGAATTTGTTGTTGTACAGACTTTCGGTGTATCCCTTTGTGTGGTGCTCTCTATTTCTCTTTATCTAGCCATTTGTGAGGTTGATGTCACCTTTGTATTGACATCAAGCCCACGGCTTAGTAATGGACAGGCGACTATAATATACCTATCCATTACTAATCCTATAGTGATATGGTAAATAAAGACACAGCCAGAATATATCCTTTATTTGAAACTCCTTTATTGAATCTTAATTAAACCATCGCTTAATCCTCTCATCTCCTGCAACAAAAATAAAATAATAAACCAACACAATTACTCTCTGTCCACTATAATCCTAACTAGCGTGTGTCCCACAATGATCTCAAGTGTAGAATCGGGAAATGTGACTGCTCTACACAGCTCCGGTGACACACTGGCAGGAGATAAGCGCTCCTGCAGTGTATCACTGAGAGTTTACCGGAGTGCGTGCTCTCACTTTACGGCACTACCGCTGTGTGAGAATTTTCTTATGCAGCGGTGCCACAAGTGACAGCATGAACTCCGGTGACCTCTCTGACGACAGCACAGTGTTACACTGCGGGAGGACACCTACTGTCATTTTCTCACTGGAGCCGTGTAGAGCGGTCACATCTTCCGATGTGACTGTTCTACACGTCAGATTGTCGTGGAACACTCATTATTTAGGATTATGGCAGACCAGGGAATATTTGTGATGGCTTATTATTTTATTTTTGTTGCAGCAGATCGAGGGCATCGGGGAATTAGGTGTTTGAGTATGAATGTGTTTCTTTTTGTTTTACATTTGAACACAGTCGCCGGATGAAGGGACTACTACCGTCCCATCATTGGCTCATGCTGTCACTGTTATATGTCACACCAGACATAGCCGGATGGGAGTAGTAGTCCCATCAGATGATGCCTGGCTACACATAGACACCCACAGACAGACACACAGACACCCGCAGCCAGACACAGACACCCACAGAGACCCGCGCATATTCTCCACTCACACATAGTCTCCGCTCACACACATAGGCTCCTCCCACACACTCTTCCTCCTTCCTTTCCACAGCGTTTTTGGCACGCAAATTCGCAGCTAATCCACAGACCTTTTTACACCTGCGGTTTAGCTGCGGTTTTGACTGACTCAATGTAAGTCACAAAAAACAGACTGCTCTCTGAATATTAATGTAAGTTTAAAAAGAAAATATTTTATTGCATCATTACTTTAAAAAAAAATAGACAACAATTAAAACTAAATGCCGCAGGCAAAGTAGCACAATGGTGGGAGCCCCGGAGGGCAAGATACTCTAATATATAAAAAAGCAAAAATGCTAGTATATAAACATGCTGTTACAAGTAATAGTCACAAATTCCAACTATATAAATGAGTTGTTCATGCCCAATGAGATGAATCTTCACTAAGGTTATTCTTAAGGTGCACACAAAAATATATATAATATATATATAAAACCTATTTATCTGCCATATTATATTTGGAAATAAGTGCAAATACCAAAATAGAGAGCAAAGTGCTACAAAAATCAAAATCAGTACATATATATATATATATATATATATGTGTGCACCCACAAGGTAAGGGGACGCTGTTAGTCCTTAATGCATGGAAAAATGCAAAAAAAAAGAACAACACCACATGATATAACAAAGTATAAAGGTATAATTACCTAGGTAACATCTGGGACCACACCACACCCGAAGCGCATTTCGCATTGAAATTGAGGTTTACTCAATGTAAGTCAATGGGTGCAGAAACGCTACAGTTCCGCAAAAGGAATTGACATGCTGCGGAAAATAATCGCCGAGAATCAGTGCAGAATTTTCCGCAGCATGTGAACACCCATTCTGGATTCCCATTGATTAACGTTGCTTGAGCACACCTTTACAGATTTGGTGCAAAGCTGCAACGAAAAAATGCTTCGGATGCGCAACAAAATCTGCAACGTGTGCACATAGCCTAAGCATTCTGTGTCTTGTAAAGTGAGCGGCAACCTTTGTGTTTGCCTCTGTCTTGTCAAAAAAAGAAATAATTTTGCTTTAGAATACACAAATTCTTGAGTTTAAAACACACTTTATGTCCTTCCAATATTCAGTATCGCTGCACCCATAATGTCTAAACTATAAAAAAAAAAGTCAGACTGGTGGTAAGTCACTTTGCATTTATTCTATTTTTTCAAAAACAAATAAAAAAAGGTGATAATAAATTGCATTGTCCTACTAATAGTCTGGGATAAAGCAAGGCTTCACACAGCTCTGCTGATGGGAAATCTTTGGATTTCATTTCCTTAGTGGTGTCTTCTTCTGGGCAGAGAGACTCTTCGTCCTCTGAGGCATGAGGCCCGGTGGGTGACTGCCATCTTTGCATCTGTACAACGGCTCTGCCAGTGGAATGGAAAGATAAAAGCAGGAAAAGTCGGGATCACAGTGCAATACCCATAAGATAGATAAAAGCAATGTCTCCGGGTGGCTGGGTGTGGGTTACAATGTGTGAAAACGCGTGCCAAAGTATTTTATTACCTCTCACAAGAAATTCTATATTTCCCACCTGGTAGAATTCTCTGGACATATTATTCCTTAATATTTCATTTTTATACTTTTCACAAAGTTTTTCATTCATTCCAGCCGATTCCGCGTGCCAAGTGCTGGACCTCCCTCCTACACCGACCGAAAACAGCAAGCATTCCATCCGGATGAGGCGACAGACAGAAGAAAATAATATTAGGGCTCTATAGGCAGCGAGCAAAGGATCCATCTGAGTCCAAATATCTCTGAGAGGTGGGGCTCACTGTTTTGTCTTTGAAAGGAAGAAATCAGGTAGAAACGTCTGCATGTAAACTTGGAAAATCAATGGTCGTGTTTCCTGCTATGGAAGATGGAAATAACTGTCGTGTTGGCTTGATAGATAGAATGGGATAGATAGAAAGATATAGATAGATAGATATATAGAATTTATTTCAGTTCTTCAATACAAAAAGTGAATCTCCTATATTCTATAGAGTCATTACACACAGAGTGATCTATTCCAAGTGTTTATTTCTGTTAATGTTGATGATTATGGCTTACAGCCAATGAAAACCCAAAAGTCATTATCTCAGTAAATTAGAATTATTAACAATAAACACCTGCACAGGCTTCCTAAGTGTTTATAAAGGTCCCTTAGTCTGTTTCAGTAGCTCCACAATCATGGGGAAGACTGCTGACCTGACAGATGTCCAGAAGGCAGTCACTGACACACTCCACAAGGAGGGGAAGCCACAAAAGGTCATTGCTAAAGAAGCCGGCTGTTCACACAGTGCTGTATCCAAGCATATTAATGGAAAGTGGAGTGGAAGGAAAAAGAGTGGTAGAAAAAGGTGCACAAGCCACCGGGATAACCGTAGGCTTGAAAGGATTGTTAAGAAAAGACCATTCAGAAATGTGGGGTAGATTCACAAGGAGTGGACTGCTGCTGGAGTCATTGCTTCACACCACACTCAGACTTATATATAGGACATGGGCTACAAGTGTCACATTCCTTGTGTCAGCCACTCATGACCAATAAGCAACGTCAGAAGCGTCTTACCTGGGCCAAGGAGAAGAAGAACCGGACTGTTCTCAGTGGTCCAAGGTGTTGTTTTCAGATGAAAGTAAATTTTGCATTTCATTTGGAAATCAAGTTCCCAGAGTCTGGAGGGAGAGTGGAGAGACCACAATCCAGGCTGCTGGAGGTCTAGTGTGAAGTCTCCACAATCAGTGATGGTTTGGGGAGCCATGTCATCTGCTGGTGTAGGTCCACTGTGCTTTATCAAGATCAAAGTCAGCGCAGCCGTCTACCAGGACATTTTACAGCACTTCATGCTTCCCTCTGCTGACAAACATTTTGGAGATGGAAATGTCATTCTCCAGCAGGACTTGGCTCCTGTCCACACTGCCAAAAGTACCAATACCTGGTGTACACATAACAGTATCACTGTGCTTGATTGGCAGCAAACTCGCCTGAACTTAACCCCATAGAGAATCTATGGAGTATTGTCAAGAGGAAGATGAGAGACAGCAGACCCAACAATGCAGACGAGCTGAAGGCTGCTATCAAAGCAACCTGGGCTTCCATAACCCCTCAGCAGTGCCACAGGCTGATCGCCTCCATGCCACGCTGCATTGATGCAGTAATTGGTGCAAAAGGAGCCCGGACCAAGTACTGAGTGCATTTACTGATCATACATTTCAGTAGGACATTTCAGATTTTACAATCATTTTTCAAGCTGGTGTTATAAAGTATTCTAATTTACTGAGATAATGACTTTTGGGTTTTCATTGGCTGTAAGCTATGATCATTAGCATTAACAGAAATAATCCCGTGAAATAGATCACTCTGTGTGTAATGACTCTATAGAATATATGAGTTTAACTTTTTGTATTGAAGAACTGAAATAAATTAACTTTTTGATGATATTCTAATTTTGTGAGCACTTATATATAATAGACAGATAAATAGATAATACATAAATAGATAAATAATAGATAATAGATAGATAGATAGATCTAGAATACAGTGTTTCCCATCACATCCATATTCGTTCTTACCATCACAAGTTGTCACTTTGCAGACAGAAGAATAAATGTCTGATGCCTGAAGTGTTGTCATTTGTCAGTGCTTCTCAATTAATGCTGCGATTTGTGGACGTCTATAAGGGTCATGAGTAGAGTTGAGCGATACCAGCCGATACTTGAAAATATCGGATCGGAATGGATCGGCCGATCTTAAAAAAAAGTATCGGTATCGCCGATTCCGATACCGGGAACCAATGCAAGTCAATGGGGCCAAAATATCGGAATTAAAAAAAAACCTTTCTTTCCTTGTAGGTTAATTCTACATGAAGAAAAACAACTAAGAATAATGTAGAATGTATTGTGGGAGGTGGAGGAGACATTAAAGCCATAGAGGTTTAGCCCAATCAAATGGAATAGCAGGAATTAAACTTTTTTTTTTAAAGATGTTAGGAGTTACAAAGATATTGACTATGTTAGCCTCATTTATATTTTGCCAGACATGTATGTCTTCTTCTTCTACTTCCTTTTTTTACATTCTTCTTCTTCTTCTTCTTCTACTTCCTTTTTTTACATTCTTCTTCTTCTTCTTCTTCTACTTCCTTTTTTTACATTCTTCTTCTTCTTCTTCTTCTACTTCCTTTTTTTACATTCTTCTTCTTCTTCTTCTACTTCCTTTTTTTACATTCTTCTTCTTATTCCTTTTTTTACATTCTTCTTCTTCTTCTTCTACTTCCTTTTTTTACATTCTTCTTCTTCTTCTTCTTCTTCTTCTTCTTCTTCTTCCTTTTCTTACATTCTTCATATTCTTCTTATTCAACAATTATTATTCTACATATTCAGCTTCTTCATCTTCTTCCTATTCTTCTTCATCATATTCTTGTTTGTGTCAGGCATTCCTGTAGTTGTTATCTAGAAAAGTTAGAAGTTTACACCTTCCATTCTGCCTGTCACAAAAGATTTACAACAGGATTTGTCCGCGTTCAGTTTGGCCTGCAGAAGCAGGCCTTTTCCAGGGGCACCACGAGGAGGAACGGACTCACCCCCATACACTGCTTAGTCTTCTTCTGCTTATAAATAAGATAATATCATTTGCTCAGAGTATTAGTCTTATGCTTAATGTTCTTCTGCTTTGTTTTTTTTATGCTTCTTTGTCTTCTCTCTCTTGTTGTTCTGCATCTTGGTGGTTGTCTTCCTGTTCTTTGTCCTCTTGAACCAGCTGACGGTACTGGCACCCGGAGGGGCAGCAGAAGGAACAAGAGCCAATGGCACTACCGAGGACCAGCTGACGGTGCTGGAACCCGGTTACTAAGCAGGAGGTACCTGTGCTACAAAGCACTACCAAGGACCAGCAGACGTTGCCGGAACTCGGATACCGAGATGGAGGCACCTAGGCCAAACGCTCTGACGAGAACCAGCTGACGGTGCTGGAACCCGGAGGGGTAGCATAAGCTGCAAGAGCAAATGGAAATAGCGAGGACCAGCTGACAGTGCTGGCACCCGGAGGGGCAGCAGAAGGAATAAGAGCCAATGGCACAACCGAGGACCAGCTGACGGTGCTGGAACCCGGTTACTAAGCAGGAGGTACCTGTGCTACAAAGCACTACCAAGGACCAGCAGACGTTGCCGGAACTCGGATACCGAGATGGAGGCACCTAGGCCAAAGGCTCTGACGAGAACCAGCTGACGGTGCTGGAACCCGGAGGGGTAGCATAAGCTGCAAGAGCAAATGGAAATAGCGAGGACCAGCTGACAGTGCTGGCACCCGGAGGGGCAGCAGAAGGAATAAGAGCCAATGGCACAACCGAGGACCAGCTGACGGTGCTGGAACCCGGTTACTAAGCAGGAGGTACCTGTGCTACAAAGCACTACCAAGGACCAGCAGACGTTGCTGGAACTCGGATACCGAGATGGAGGCACCTAGGCCAAAGGCTCTGATGAGAACCAGCTGACGGTGCTGGAACCCGGAGGGGTATCAGAAGTTACCCCTGAAAAGCAAAGTTGGCATGCCGCAAGCTGGCCACAGTTACCGAATCACACAGTCCTACAGGGGGTGCTTGTCCTACTGGCACTATGGAACAAACCTTTCTTACCAGAACCCGCAGTCCACATAGGAAGCACCTAAACTGCTGGCACCCTAGCCTCGGCTAACCCAACCGCAACACGACATGGCAACTTGGGGTGGCAAACTGACATTGACACTTCCCGGAAACAGCAGGCAGGGCTGGAACCAAGCTGGGCAGGAGGGAGTACCCGTGCCAAAGTCAGTTATGAGCAGCAACTGGCGATGTTGGAGCCCAGGACAAGCACTTAGCAGGCTGAGGCCTGATGTGCTGTCAATTGGGAGGCAGCAGGACAGATTGCCATCAAAACAGCAGGGGAACAGCTGACGTTACTGAACCCCACAAACACAGGAGCTAGTGTTTTACTCTGTGAAGACGGCACTTCCGAGCAACAACTGGCTGTGTTGAAGCCCAGGGACAAGCACGGAGCAGGCTTAGGCTGCATTGAAGAAATTTTAAGATCGGTTGTAGACTACTAATTTGAACCAAGCTCCACTTAGGCCTGTGGATTCACTGATTTTCGTATTTCCCCTGTCCTCCAACCCCGCCAGTTACAGCTCCGAAGTGGCGTCTGCACAATCCACACTTGTTCCTGTGTTACAGGTGTTCAGTCCGGTCAGTTAATCCCCTGATGTGTGTCCGGCAATGTCGCCTGCTCTGTCCACATTCCGATAATGGGAATGTGGACAGAGCAGGCGACATTGCCGGACACACATCAGGGGATTAACTGATCGGACTGAACACCTGTAACACAGGAACAAGTGTGGATTGTGCAGACGCCACTTCGGAGCTGTAACTGGCAGGGTTGGAGGACAGGGGAAATACGAGAGACAGTGGAGCCACAGGCCTAATTGGAGCACGGTTAAAAATCAGTAGTGGTACGACTGTGTAGGCAGCAGGAGACTTTGCCATCCACACAGCAGGGGATCAGCTGACATTACTGAACCCCACTGAGACACGGGAGCAAGTATCTCTTTCCGTGTGGACGGCACTTCCGAACTACAACTGGCTGTGTTGAAGCCCAGGAAATAGGAGGGTGTAGGCAGAGGCCTACTGTATTTTGAATGAGTTTACAGCAGGAGAGACTGCCATCCACAAAGCAGGGGATCAGCTGACGTTACTGAACCCCACTGAGACACGGGAGCAAGTGTCTCTTTCCGTGTGGACGGCACTTCCGAACTACAACTGGCTGTGTTGAAGCCCAGGAAATAGGAGGGTGTAGGCAGAGGCCTACTGTATTTTGAATGAGTTTACAGCAGGAGAGACTGCCATCCACACAGCAGGGGATCAGCTGACGTTACTGAACCCCACTGAGACACGGGAGCAAGTGTCTCTTTCCGTGTGGACGGCACTTCCGAACTACAACTGGCTGTGTTGAAGCCCAGGAAATAGGAGGGTGTAGGCAGAGGCCTACTGTATTTTGAATGAGTTTACAGCAGGAGAGACTGCCATCCACACAGCAGGGGATCAGCTGACGTTACTGAACCCCACTGAGACACGGGAGCAAGTGTCTCTTTCCGTGTGGACGGCACTTCCGAACTACAACTGGCTGTGTTGAAGCCCAGGAAATAGGAGGGTGTAGGCAGAGGCCTACTGTATTTTGAATGAGTTTACAGCAGGAGAGACTGCCATCCACACAGCAGGGGATCAGCTGACGTTACTGAACCCCACTGAGACACGGGAGCAAGTGTCTCTTTCCGTGTGGACGGCACTTCCGAACTACAACTGGCTGTGTTGAAGCCCAGGAAATAGGAGGGTGTAGGCAGAGGCCTACTGTATTTTGAATGAGTTTACAGCAGGAGAGACTGCCATCCACACAGCAGGGGATCAGCTGACGTTACTGAACCCCACTGAGACACGGGAGCAAGTGTCTCTTTCCGTGTGGACGGCACTTCCGAACTACAACTGGCTGTGTTGAAGCCCAGGAAATAGGAGGGTGTAGGCAGAGGCCTACTGTCTTTGTAATGCGGAGACAGCAGGAGAGACTGCCATCTCCACAGCAGGGGAACAGCTGGCAGTGCTGAACCCCACTAACACTTGAACGAATGTGTTTGGCTCTGTGGAGACGACACTTCTGAACACCAACTGACGCTGTTGGAGCCCAGGATTAGGCGAGGAGCAGGCTGGGGCCTACTGGATTTTGGCAGGTGAAGGCAGCAGGAGACTTGCCATCTCCACAGCAGGGGAACAGCTGGCAGTGCTGAACCCCACTAACACTTGAACGAATGTGTTTGGTTCTGTGGAGACGACACTTCTGAACACCAACTGACGCTGTTGGAGCCCAGGATTAGGCGAGGAGCAGGCTGGGGCCTACTGGATTTTGGCAGGTGAATGCAGCAGGAGACTTGCCATCTCCACAGCAGGGGAACAGCTGGCAGTGCTGAACCCCACTAACACTTGAACGAACGTGTTTGGCTCTGTGGAGACGACACTTCTGAACACCAACTGACGCTGTTGGAGCCCAGGATTAGGCGAGGAGCAGGCTGGGGCCTACTGGATTTTGGCAGGTGAAGGCAGCAGGAGACTTGCCATCTCCACAGCAGGGGAACAGCTGGCAGTGCTGAACCCCACTAACACTTGAACGAATGTGTTTGGCTCTGTGGAGACGACACTTCTGAACACCAACTGACGCTGTTGGAGCCCAGGATTAGGCGAGGAGCAGGCTGGGGCCTACTGGATTTTGGCAGGTGAAGGCAGCAGGAGACTTGCCATCTCCACAGCAGGGGAACAGCTGGCAGTGCTGAACCCCACAAACACTTGAACGAATGTGTTTGGCTCTGTGGAGACGACACTTCTGAACACCAACTGACGCTGTTGGTGCCCAGGATTACGCATGCCGCATGCAGAGGCCAATGGGCAGCGGTTTTTATGGAGGTTGTGGACTACTACTGATTCTAACCATGCTCCACTTAGGCCTCTGGCTCCACTGTCTCTACTATTTACCCTGGCCTCCAACCCCGCCAGCTACATCTCTGAAGTGGCGTCAGCACAATCTACACTTGTTCCTGTGTTACTGGTGCTCAGTCCCATCAGTTGATCCCCTGATGTTTGTCCGGCAAGTTCGCCAGCTCTGTCCTCATTCCCACTACTGGTTATGGGAATGTGGACAGAGCAGGAGACCTTGCCGGACACACATCAGGGGATAAACTGATGGGACTGAGCCACAGGAACACAGGAACAAGTGTAGATTGTGCTGACGCCACTTCAGAGATGTAGATGGCGGGGTTGGAGGTCAGGGGAAATAGTAGAGACAGTGGAGCCAGAGACCTAAGTTGGGCACGGTTAAAAATCAGTAGTGGTTTGAATGTTGATGGAGCTGGTGACTCTGCCGTCCACACAGCAGGGGATCAGCTGGCATTACTGAACCCCAGTAACACAGGAGCTAGTGTGTTTCTCTGTGCAGACGACACATCTGAGCGACAACTGGCTGTGTTGAAGCACAGGGATTATAGTTCAGGTGGTAGAAAAATGAACACACCAGCAGACCTGGATACAGTTGCCAACCACTAATTTAGTCTGTAAGAGGAATGGCAAAGTCTTTGGAGATCCAGGCCTTGTTCATTTTCAGAAAAGTCAGCCGGTCAACATTATCGGAAGATAGTCGCGTGCGACGGTCTGTTAGTACACCACCTGCGGCACTAAAGACACGTTCCGATAATACACTGGCAGCAGGGCAAGCCAGCACCTCCAATGCATACTGGCTAAGCTCTGGCCATGTATCCAGCTTAGAGACCCAAAACTTGAAGGGGGAAGAGCCATCTGGGAGTACAGCGACAGGGCAAGACATGTAGTCTGACACCATCTGACGGAAGCGTTGCCTCCTGCTGACTCGAGGCGTCGCTGATGGTGTAGACAATTGTGGTGGACACACAAAACTTTGCCACATTTGGGCCATAGTGGTCTTGCCTTGTGCTGCGGCACTGCCTCTGCTCCCTCTTTGTGCAGAGTTTCCTCCACTGCCTCGACGCACAGAGCTGCTTTGTAAAGCACTTGCAACAATGCTGTCGGGTGGAATGGAAAACATTATGGACTGCACCAGTGACTCTTCGTACTCCCGCATTTTACGCTCCCGGTTCAACGTTGGTATGAGCCTTTGTACGCTGTCCCGGTAGCGAGGATCTAGGAGGGTGTACACCCAATAATCAGCCGAGACGAGAATGTGGGCGATGCGGCGGTCGTTTCTCAGGCACTGCAGCATGAAATCAACCATGTGCTGCAGACTCCCAACTGCCAAAGAACCGCTGTCCCCTGTTTGAGGCGTGACCTCGACCTGCTCTGCATCACCCCACCCTCGCTGTACATACTGAGTAGAGGTTTGTGTACCTCCCTCCTCTGGAGAGATGTCTTCCTCCTCCATCGACTCCTCCTCATCCTCCTCACAAAGTGTCCCCTGCCTAGGCCTTTGTGAGGAAACACGTAGCGCAGACTGTCCAGAAGCAGATGGCATTTGGGACTCCTCATCCTCCACCTCTTCTGAAACCTCATCCCTTAGTGCTTGCAGTGTTTGTTGAAGCAGGCAGATAAGGGGGACAGTCATGCTGACTAGTGCATCATCTGCACTCGCCATCCGCGTGGATTCATCGAAGGCACGCAAAACGAGGCAGATGTCCTTCATAGAGGCCCACTCAATGGTGCTGAAGTGTGAACGGCGCACAGTGCGACTTGTTTGCGCCTGATGCAGCTGGTACTCCATGACTGCTGCCTGCTGCTCACACAACCGCTCCAACATATGTAACGTTGAATTCCACCGGGTGGGTAGGTCACATATGATGCGATGTTCTGGAAGGCCAAATCGTCGCTGCAGAGCAGCGAGGCGCGATCTTGCCGTGCTGGAACGTCGCAAGTGAGCGCACTCTATGCGGACCTTGTGCAACAGTGCATCAAGATCCGGATAGTCCCTCAGAAAGCTCTGCACGACCAAGTTAAGAACATGTGCCAGACATGGGATGTGTGTGAGGTTGCCTAGGCCAAGAGCTGCCACCAGATTTCGGCCATTGTCACACACTACCAAGCCCGGCTGGAGATTCGCTGGCCCAAACCACACATCGCTCTCCAGCTTGATAGCATTCCAGAGCTCCTGCGCTGTGTGGCTTCGATTCCCCAAAGAAATTAATTTGAGTACAGCCTGTTGACGTTTGGCCACGGCTGTGCTCATATCGGTCGTAACAGGCTCCTGCTCTGCTGTTTCTGAGGAACTTGAGTAGGAGGAGGAGTCTATGTGTACAGACTGGAGTCCTGCAATCCGTGGCGTTGGAAGAACACGTACAGCGCCACTCTCCAGATCCGTACCCGGCTCCACAACATTGACCCAGTGGGCAGTGAGGGAAAGGTATCGTCCCTGTCCATGGTTACTGGTCCACGCATCGGTGGTCAGGTGGACCTTGCTACTAACGGCGTTTAGTAGCGCATGTTTTATTTTGCCCTCAACATGTTTCTGCAGGGCAGGGACGGCTCGCCTGCTGAAATAAAAGCGGCTGGGCACGTTGTATTGGGGGACTGCCAATGCCATTAAGTCCCGGAAGGTGTCAGTGTCCACCAGCCTGAATGACAGCATTTCAACTGCCAGAAGTTTGGCAATGCCAGCATTCAGAGACTGTGCTCGGGGATGGTTTGCCGAGTAAGGGCGCCTTTTATCCCATGCCTGTGCTACCGATGGCTGTGATGGATGGGAACGTGCTGTTATGGGTGGAATCTGACAGGGTCTCCGGACAACAGTGGCAGAGGTTCTTCCTTGGCGATCCTGTGAGGAAGCCGAACCAGCAGTGTGTGAGCTGGAGGAAGAGGGCCCAACACGAACTGAAGAGGTGGTAGGTGGTGCTGTACGTTGGCCTACGTCTTGAGGGTGTCTATGCAACTCCAACTCGTGCTTGGTGCGCACATGTTTCCACATATTTGTGGTATTGAGGTTGCTGACATTTCTCCCTCTTTTGACTCTCTGATGACACAGCTTGCATTTGACAAAGCAAATGTCATCTGCAACTGTGTCAAAAAAGGACCACGCACTGCAACTCTTGTGAGCGCCCGGTTTGCCTTTGGAAGGAGGAATGCTCCTAACGGGTGCCGAAGTGGAGGGTACAGGCAACCAAGTCTTCCCCCTCCCTCTGCCTCCTGTTTTGGCCGGTAGGGGAATCTCTTCCTCCGAGCTGCTCCCACCACCTTCCTGTTGCTCACGCCATGATGGGTCAAGGACCTCATCATCTTCCCTCCCCTCTTCAAACAGCTGCTTCTCCGGGGTTGTCTCGCCAGCACCGTACGCACCAGAAAGTGGCAACTGAGTCTCGTCATCATCTGATGCGTACTGAGGTGTGCTGACCATAGGCACTGGCCCACTCGCCTCTTCAGATTCAGAGGGACAAAGAAGTTGCGCATCACTGCATACTCCCTCTTCTTCACATTCAGGAATGCTGCTTGGCTGGCCCCCTCTTTCCAAGCCAACAGATTCCGAGAACAGAAGTAGAGATTGTGATGGCTCCTGTCCATGTCTCTCTGACTGCCTGGGCACTTTGGCAGGTGGTGAAGAGACAGATGGTTGCTCTTCGGTGCTCTGACCCTGAGAGGATGCGGAAGTAATTGAAGTCGATGCGTTAGCTGCCATCCATCCGACAACGGCTTCAATTTGTTCCTCCCGCAGCAGTGGGGTACGTTGAGGTCCTACAAAGCTGCGCATAAAGGACTGTTGCCTGCTAAAACTGGGGGATGCTGATCCACTGGTGCCCGCAGCAGGCCCAGAATCCCCACGTCCTCTACCTGTAGAATCCCCACGTCCTCTCCCTGCAGAATCCCCACGTCCTCTCCCTGCTGAAACTCCACGCCCACGCCCACGCCCCCGCGCCTTACTCCCTGCCTTCTTCATCTTGCAAGACTGCTTAAGATAGGCAAAAAAGGACAAAGGGGGGCCTTAGTGTGCTTATTCCTGAACAGCTGGTTACAGGTACAAGAAACACTAATTTTATGAAGTGTGTGTGTGTGGACTAGACTTTAATAGGAGCTGATGTGGCCTACACAAGTTCAAAATGTAGTGTTTGGTGAACTTTTTATGTGGTTTCTTTGTTTGAAACAAACTCAAAGTATGAGAACAAAGAATTGAAACTGATAGTATCACCAACTTTTTGGAGCTATTACAATGCAGGCAGGTAACCTACAATGCAAAAGATGAGGCTCCAAAAAAATTGGGTAATACTAATCTGGCTGCGCCGGCAGGGCACAAGCCAGAAAAAAAGGCTCCTCTATCTACTCCTATATAGTGTTTGCAACCAACCAATGTTGATGGATACGGATGGATGCACACTAATAGGAGAAGAAAAAATGAGCTGCACTCAGAGACAAATATGTGTGAGGCAGTGACGCACGTTGAGCGTCCTACAACCAGACGTAGCTGCAGGACACTCTACTCAGCGTGAGCTGCACTCACACACAGTCAGAGACCTCTCAGACAGCCGTCAACAGTGCAGCTAAGTGGGCACTGGCACTGACAGGCTGCAGAAAGGCTCCGCTGTGTACTCCTATATAGTGTTTGCAACCACCGTAGATGGAGACGGATGGATGCACACTAATAGAAGAAAAAATGAGCTGCACTCAAATAAAAATATGTGTGAGGCAGTGACGCACGCTGAGCGTCCTACAGCCAGACGTAGCTGCAGGACACACTACTCAGCATGAGCTGCACTCACACACAGTCAGAGACCTCTCAGACAGCCGTGAACAGTGCAGCAAAGTGGACACTAGCACTGAAAGGCTGCAGAAAGGCTCCGCTGTCTACTACTAGTGTTTGCAACCAACGTATATGGATACGGATGGAAGCACACTAGATTGAAATTATTTAAAAAATGCAGCTCAAAAAATAAAAGATGTATGAGGCAGCAGTGATCACACTGGGTGGCCTACAGCCTGACGTGGCTGCAGGACCCACTCCACAGCGTGAGCTGCACTCACACAGCCCTTGCAGACAGCTGTGAAAACAGCGCTGCTAGGGAAAAGCAAGCTACAGTGGTGGTTTATGTAGCCTGGATAAAGCACAATATTGTTTTTAGAATCGCTATTTCTAACTGTCCCTCACAGTCTTCTACAGCAGCCTGTCCCTAACTGAATTCACAGCAGAGTGACCAGAAATGGCGGCTGCGGTGGCTTTTATAGTGCATCATGACATCATTTCGGCAGCCAATCACAGCCATGCCAATAGTTAACATGCCTACATGCCTAACAGGATGTGCCCACACTTCGGAGGATTCCCATTGGCTTAATCAAAGCAAGCAGGCTCATAGCATGATGGGAACTTCCTATTCCGATTCCGATCCCGGAATCCGATATGAAAAAAGTATCGGAATTAAGTATCGGAATTCCGATACCGCTGATATCGGCCGATACCCGATACTTGCGGTATCGGAATGCTCAACACTAGTCATGAGTTCAGGCTGAGTGCAATTCCAAAATCCTACGGCGAGGAGCTGGATAATATGGCTACTTGAGTGGATTTTGAATGACTGGTTTGGGTTATTCCAGACAGTTTGTACATGGAACGTTCTGGGAAAATAAATAATACATTTGTCATCGCTGCCACCAGGAATGTTTTCTGACTGGTTCATGCAGATTGGCTTATTGCATATTATCCCTTAGCGCAAATTAGAAGGAAATATTTTCCTAAAACTTAATAAAAAAGCAACAATAGTCTTTACCTGTCTGTCATTTTGTCCCACGCCATAATCCATGTCTGGGGGATTAGTAGTTTTCAGCCTTGCGGTTGCATCTTGGCACCGGTGAATGATCTGCTGCGAGCGCAGCCTCAGTGACTAGCGGTGACGTCATCGAGGTTACCTCCGGTCACTGAGGCGGCGTTCCCAGCCATGCTGAACTGCTGTGACCTTGGTGAGATCCCCGCTAGCACTGTGGGTAAAAGTCACTGAGTTCACCACAGTTCAAGCTCAGTGACTTCACAGCAGATCACCTTAAGAATTTCTCACTGTAATCTGCAGTTAAGCCACTGAGCTTGAACTGCGGTGACTTCATCACTGACTTTTTCACACGGTGCTGAGGTCACGACAGGTCAGCCCATCTGGGAACGGAGCCTCAGTGTCTGGAGGTAACCTCGATGACGTCACCGCCAGTTTCTGAGGCTGCACTCACAGGAGTTTAATCACCAGTGGTTCTCAGCCTGGCCGGTCGCATCTTAGCACTGTCCGGGTTGAAAACTGTTTATCCCCCAGACATGGATTATGACATGGAACAGAACGACCGACATGTGAGGGATATTATTGTTTTTTATTATAGTTTTATTACTGGAGAACAAGGGTTTCGGTGGAATAGTCTTTAGGTGAGTATAACTGTGTTTGTTATTTTTAAATAAAAAAGGAAAACTGTTTTATTTCTAATAAAGGACTTTATTCTTGCTGTGTCTTTATGATGTACTGTAACTATAGGATTAGTAATGGACAGGTGTCTTATAGATGCCTCTCCATTACTAAGCTGTGGGCTTGATGTCACTGGACAATACAAAGGTGACATCAACACTAGAAAAATGAACCCCACTTGCCACCACTACAGGGCAAGTGGGAAGAGCTAGGCAAAGCGCCAGAATTGGCGCATCTAATAGATACGCCTTTTCTGGGTGGCAGTGGGCTGTTATTTTTAGGCTGGGGAGGCCAATATCCATGGCCCCTTACCAGTCTGAGAATTCCAGCCCACAGCTGTCTGCTTTAGCAAGGCTGGTTGTCAAAAGTGGATGGGACTTCATGCCATTTTTTAAAAAAATATTAATTTAAATAATTAAAAAATACGGCGTGGGGATTTCTCTATTCTTGATAGCCAGCCTTGCTGAAGCTGACAGGTGAGGATTTCAGCCCTCAGCTATGAATTCTGCCTGGCTGTTTTTAAAAAATACAGGGGAATTTATGCAGGTTTTTTTTAAAAATTATTTATATACAGCGCAGGAGCTACTGTTGAAGGTCGGCATCACACTACCGTAGAATACGGGCGAGTGCTATGTGAGAAAACATCGCACAGCACTCTGCCAAGTGTGAATCTATGGGGCAGCTCACATCAGCATTTATTTTCTCATTCGTATTCGGCGTGCATGTAAAATCGCAGCATGCTGCAATTGTCACCAAGACTCGTCAATGCAAGCCTTTAGGTTTGAGAAGAAAAATCGCACAGCGCTCGGACCATGCGAATGCCATCTGATTTTCACGCACCGATGTCCTTTAGAAAAGCAGGCAATTCATGTGCTGCATACAGTAAAATCACATTGACACAGGTTAGGATTGAATAGACAGAATAGATATATACACACATATATATACGTATATTCTATGTATAGATGTCAGTGGCACACACACACCTACGCAATTTTTGTAACCCGCAGAGGGAAAGCAGATGTTTATAGCCTGGGAAGGGCGTAATATCCATGGAGCTTCCCAAGCTATTAATATCAGCTCACAACTGTATACTTAGCCTTTACTGGCTATTAAAATGGGGGGGCCCAAAAAAAAATGATGTAAGGTCCCCCTCTAATTAATAACCAGCAAAGGCTATGCAGATAGCTGCAGGCTGATATTAATAGCCTAGGAAAGGGCCATGGATACTGCCCCCCCAGGCTAAAAGCATCAGCTCTCAGCCACTCCCAGAAGAGGTGCATCTATAAGATGCACCTAATCTAGCACTTAGCCTTGCTCTTCCCACTTGCCCTGTAGCGGTGGCAAGTGGCGTAATGGTTGAGGGGGTTGATGTCACCTTTATATTGTTAGCTGACATCAAGCCCATTGGTTAGTCATGGAGAGGTGTCTATAAGACACCCTCTTTACTAACCCTATAATGAAATTATAAAAAACACACACACCCAGAATAAAGTCCTTTAATTGGAATAATGACACAGACTCCTTTATTGAATCTTAATTAAACCCTACTCACTGAATACCTAATCCACTGAAGCAAACATCTCCTGTAACAAAAATAAAATAATAAACCACAATATTCCTCACCTGTCTGCCAAGAAAATAATAATCCATAATGTCCCACGATGATCTTGATGACTTTGAGAGCAGTCACTTATGTGACTGCTCTCAAAGACAGCCGGCTGTACACTGACAGGAGGTAATCGCTCCTGCAGTGTATAGCACTGAGCTGCCGTGAGAAAGTTCACCAGAGTTCATCAGCTGATCAGCTCTGGTGATCTCACTTACAGCAGTTCAGCGCTATGAACTTTGGAAGCGATTACCTCCTGTCAGTGTATTGCCGGCGGCCCGTTAGAGCAGTCACATCTGCCGATGTGACTGTTCTACATGTGAGATCACCATAAAACACTCAGGATTACGTGGACTACGGTGGACAGGAAAATATATGGTGGTTTATTATTTTTGATTTTTTTATAGGAGACGAGAGCATCAGGAATTGGGTGTTAAGGAGAGGATATGATTTTTTTATTTTACACTTTTTATGGGAGAAAAGGGCATTGTGGATTTGGTGTTAGGTGAGTATAAAGTGTTTCTTATTTATATTTGAATATGTATTTAATTAATTTACATGTGTTTTTTTAGAAAGAAAAAAAAGGGTTTTTGGTACCTTATTAGCCAGTTGAAAAAATAATGCTCTCAGTGTGTGCTCAAATGTTCATTTATTATACCATGCCCCTCTTTTTTTGCTATTTGTGCATATACAGTATTTGTTTTTCTTCAGAAACTTTGTTATACTATGTATGAGGAAGGGACCTAAGAAGTCCCAAGAACTTGCTTTGTAACAACATTTATTTTATTTCTGTTAGCCATTAAAAGGTATCATAACTACAAGATTATCTTGTTTTTCACACTGAGAGCATTTTTTTAAAACTTTGAGTATAGACGTTGGCTGATGAGTAGAGTTGAGTGAAACGGGTTGGCCAAATTCAGAATCCGCCGACTTTTGCTAAAGTCAGGTTTCACCGATCGAAACCTGACCATAGCGTGAGGTTGGCCATGAGGTCGCCGACTTGAGCGGCAAAGTCGCGTTTCCCACAATCCTTCCAGCGCCTATTTTCAGCCAATCATGAAGAACGCACAGTGTGGGCAGCACGATTAAGTCGGCAGCGGCCCCCACCATGTTAGAGAAGGGCATGCAAGTGATTGGCTGGCTTTGTGTGGCGTCACAGTGCCTGTAAAAGGCCGTGACCGCCGACCACCATCTTACTTCTGCCGATCTTAGCATAGGGAGAGGTTGCTGCTGATCGTTCTCAATGGGGAGAGTGTTTAGGCAGGGCCAAAGTATAAAAAATTGCTTGTGCTGATAGCGAATGTCACTGTACAACACAACAGTATAGTGTGCAGTGACAGGGGAGGATGTATTTGTGTGCAGCAGCTCTGGTGGTGATTAGGCTGTCTTATAAGGCTCCCTGATAGCTGCATTGCTGTTTGCACACTGCTGTGCAGAGTGCTTTTTTAAAAGCAAAAATCCTTTTATTGCTTTTTTTCTGCACAGTAGATACTGAGCGTAAAGTTTTTCACACTCCGTATAGAGGTGTACGCTCCTCACACACTACCGTGTACCGGCTGGTATCACGGACAAATACATGCTATATGTGTGTGACTCCGTAAAAAAATACATGGAGATTAACATTTTTCCATACATACACCGTATAGAGGTGTCCGATTATCAAACAGTATCGGATATCTGGTGTTGTTATTACTGTCACATCTACACAGAGTCAGCGTGTGTGTGTGTGACACTCCATAAATACATATATGGACATTTCCATTTCTCTATACACCGTATTGAGCAGTCCGATTGTCAAACAGTATCGGATATCTGGTGTTCTTATTACTGTCACATCTACACAGAGTCAGCGTGTGTGTGTGACACTCCATAAATACATGTATGGACATTTCCATTTCTCTATACACCGTATTGAGCTGCTGTCCGATTATCAAACAGTATCGGATATCTGGTGTTCTTATTATGGTCACATCTACACAGAGTCAGCGTGTGTGTGTGACACTCCATAAATACATATATGGACATTTCCATTTCTCTATACACCGTATTGAGCTGCTGTCCGATTATCAAACAGTATCGGATATCTGGTGTTCTTATTACGGTCACATCTACACAGAGTCAACGTGTATGTGACATTCCGCAAATACATATACGGAGATTGACAGTTTCACCAACAACGTATACAGCTGTACACCTCTGATACAGTACCGTATATCTGCTTGCTTGATTACAGTGAAATACATACTGGGTGAGCGTCTGTGACTCACAAAATATATACGGAGGTTTCACTTCTTACATACACCTTACACAGCTGTTCAATACTCATACAGTACCATTTCTCTGCTGGTATTTTTGGTACATTTTCCCAAACATGAGGAAGTCTGGTGGAAGAGGCCGCGGACGTGGGCGGGGGGCGCAGCTGGTACTGATGGTGGTGGTGGTGTATCGACTGGTTATGGCAAAAGCACAATAGCAGCTAAGGCAGGAGGTGTTGAGCCTGCGTCATCATCTGGCACAAGAAGGTGTGACGTCTGCCTGCGGTCTGGGCTGCAGCCAGACAACACCCCGAGAAACACTGATACCCTTTACCCCTATACAGGGATCTGGATTTATAGCAGAGCCCAGGAGGTGCTGTCTGAATAGGAGCAATGACCAGAGCAGGACGGTCGCCAGACAGGTGTTCCAACACAGGACACAAAGGCAATGATATCCGAGACTAAACCAGTCAGGCAGAAAAGGTATAAAAACGGTAGACAGCAGCAAAGACAGATACCAGGTCGAAGCCAGAGTCATAAACCAGGGGAGTCGTGGAGGTACAGAATCGTTAGGCAGAAGCAGAGTCAGAATCCAGGTCGAAGTCAGTGTCAAAAACCAGGAGAGTCGCAGAGGTACAGAATCGTTAGGCAGAAGAAGGGTCAGAAGTCCAGGCAAAAGTCAGAGTCAGTCAACAGTAATACACACAGTAACACGCAGGGGAACCAAGAATATATCCGGCGGCCTGCAAGAGCAGTCCCAAGGTATTTGAGGGATCAGGTCATCCCTCACAGGCCCGTGGGCTGATGATGTCATCCGGACCACCCCCAGGACCAGGCTGGATGGTGATGCACCAGCCCCTTCATGACTGACCGAGGAGCGAAGCCTGCGTCCAGCGGACGCCTGCGCAGGAGCCTCATGACTATCGCCGCCACCACTCGGGGTTGAAGCACAGCGCCTCCCAGAGACCAAGGCCGGGACTGCAGGCCACGGGTCAGACGGTGATAGGACAGTCCGGCGCCTCCTAGTGGTCGAGGCCGGGACAGCAGGCCCTGAGTCTGACGGCGATGTGATAGTCCGGCGCCTCCTACTGGCCGAGGCCGGGACAGCAGGCCCTGAGTCTGACGGCGATGTGATAGTCCGGCGCCTCCTACTGGCCGAGGCCGGGACAGCAGGCCCTGAGTCTGGCGGTGACGTGACAGTACCCCCCCTCTAAGAGGGGCCTCTGGACCCTCAAAACCCGGTTTGTCAGGGTGGAGGAGGTGAAACCTTCTAATCAACCGCTTAGCACGAATGTCACTAGCGGGGACCCAGGACCTCTCCTCTGGGCCATAGCCCTTCCAATGCACCAAATATTGTACCGAGTTTCTCACTAGACGGGAATCAAATATGCCTTGGACCTCGTACTCCAAGGCGCCCTTGACCAAAATTGGAGGAGGAGGGGACTGGACGGGACGAATTGGGGAACGGTATACCTTGAGGAGGGATTTATGAAAAACGTTAGGAATTTTAAACGACTGCAGGAGCTTTAACCGAAACGCTACCGGGTTAATTACCTCTAATATTTCATATGGGCCGATGAACCTGGGACCCAGTTTGGCCGACGGTACCTTAAGTTTGATGTTTCTTGTAGAGAGCCAAACCTTGTCACCAACTCCCAGGTGCGGCCCCTGGGATCGTCGTCTATTAGCCGCCGAAGTCTGTCTAATTTGAGCCCCTTTTAAATTAGAGTTTACTTCAGACCAAATAGTCTTCAGACGATGTATATTTTGCTCAACCCCTGGGATTTCCGACATCTTGGCCGAAAATGATCCAAAGCACGGATGTAGTCCAAGGTTACAGAAGAAGGGGGTAGTTTTGATGGAGTCTTGGTATCTATTATTGAGAGCGAACTCTGCCAATGGCAAATGTTCCACCCAATCTGACTGATGTGCTGAGACATAGCAGCGGAGGTATTGCTCCAGCGTTTGGTTGGCACGCTCAGTTTGGCCATTCGTCTCGGGATGGTATGCCGAGGAGAAGGACAACTCAACACCAATACGTCTACAGAACGCCCTCCAGAACTTCGAGACGAACTGGGTACCCCTGTCGGATACGATATTTGCCGGAACGCCGTGCAAACGTACAACGTGAAGAACAAACAACTTGCTTAAGGTTTCAGAGTTGGGTAAGCCGGACAGGGGAACAAAGTGAGACTGTTTACTGAACCTGTCCACCACCACCCAAATACAAGTTTTCCCCTCGGAGGGTGGCAGGTCTGTAATGAAGTCCATGGAGATGTGGGTCCATGGACTGTCAGGGGTGGGCAAGGACTGAAGCCAGCCAGTAGGACGGTTATGGGGGGACTTGGCACGGGCACAGACTTCACACGCTGAGACGTACTCCTTACAGTCCTTGGCCACCGCTGGCCACCAAAAGTTCCTGGTTACCAGCCTAGTGGTATTATTGAGACCCGGGTGGCCTGCCAGGACGGAGTCGTGAGATTCTTTTAACACTCGTAAGCGAAAGGTAGCTGGAACGAATAATTTTTTGGGGGGCGTAGTGTCAGGAGCTCGTTCTGATGACCTACGGATCTCCTCCAGAAGGTCCAGAGATACTGCCGACACGACAATGCCATTAGCCAATATGGGACCTGGTTCATAGTCCTCGGTGTGTGTGGGACAAAAGCTGAGGGAGAGGGCATCTGCCCTCATATTTTTGGTTCCGGGGCGAAAGGTGATTAAGAAATCAAACCTGGAGAAAAACAAGGCCCACCTGGCCTGCCTAGGGTTTAGTCTTTTAGCCGACTCTAGGTAGGTTAGGTTTTTGTGATCGGTAATAACAGTAACTTTGTGTTTGGCGCCTTCGAGGAAGTGGCGCCATTCCTCGAAGGCCCACTTGATTGCCAATAGTTCTCGGTTGCCGATGTCATAGTTTCTCTCCGTGGCAGAGAATTTGCGGGAGAAAAAGGCACATGGACGAAGCTGAGTGAGGGATGCAGTGCCTTGTGAGAGCACTGCTCCCACTCCGACTTCGGAGGCATCTACTTCCACAATAAACGGGTGGTCCAAGTTTGGTTGAATCAACACCGGGTTGGCCACGAAGCACTCCTTTAGTGTAGAAAAAGCCCGGGTTGCCTCAGGATTCCAATTAGTCACGTCCGCCCCTTTCCGGGTAAGGTCCGTGAGTGGCTTGGCAATCTCTGAGAATCCCCTGATGAATTTGCGATAATAATTCTCAAATCCCAAAAATCGCTGCAGTGCTTTCAGCGATTTGGGTTGTACCCAATCCTTAATGGGTTGAATCTTGGCAGGATCCATGCGGAACCCCTTGCCTGAGACCATGTATCCTAAGAACTGCACCTCTTCGGCAAAAAAAACACATTTTTCAAATTTCGCGAACAAAGAGTTTTCGCGCAGTCTTTGCAGTACAGAACGGACGTGTTGAGCATGTGTCACAGGGTCAGCAGAATAAATCAAAATGTCGTCCAGATATACGACGACATACACCCCACAAATATCTCTGAAAATATCATTGACGAAGTGCTGAAATACTGCAGGAGCGTTACTGAGTCCGAAGGGCATTACCAGGTACTCAAAATGGCCAAGGGGTGTATTAAAGGCCGTTTTCCATTCGTCCCCATCTCTTATGCGGACCAGGTTATATGCCCCCCGGAGGTCAAGCTTAGTAAACCAGCGCGCTCCCAGTAACTGATTAAACAGATCAGGAATGAGTGGCAGTGGGTATTGATTTTTTACGGTTATGGCATTCAGCTCACGGTAGTCAATGCATGGTCTGAGTCCACCATCTTTTTTCTCTACAAAGAAAAACCCAGCTCCTACAGGTGAGGTGGAAGGTCTAATGAAGCCCTTTCGAAGGCTGTCTGCTATGTATTCCTTCATGGCTACACGCTCAGGACCAGAGAGGTTGAATATTCTCCCCTTAGGGAGACGGGCACCAGGGACCAATTCAATAGGACAATCGTATTCTCTGTGAGGAGGTAGTTTCTCCGACTCCACTATAGAGAAAACATCTTCATAATCCCTAAACGCATAGGGAATAGAAGGTGTTTTAATTTTAATCTGGTTTACTGAAAAAGACATACAGTTTCTCTGACACCATGGACTCCAGCGCACAACGTCACCTATGCGCCAGTCAATAACCGGATTATGTTGGTGCAACCATGGCATGCCTAACACAACTGGATCGGATAAATTGTATATAACAAGAAATTACATTTGTTCGTTATGTAATGTCCCCATTGACATAGAAATTTCGGCAGTAACGAATTCCACGCCTCCCTAGAATATAGATGTACCATTAATTGCAGTAGTCTGAATAGGCGCTTTAAGCCTTGACAGAGGTACACCAAGGCTCTTAGCAAATAAAAAATCCATAAGGTTGCCAGCAGCCCCACAATCTACAAAAGCCTTCACACACAGACGTTTCTTAGCAAAAGAAAGGGAAACTGGTAACAACAGTTTGGCCGCATTTGCGGGCAATACCTGACCCCCAAAGCTGTCCAGGGGGTGATGATCCCGGAGTGTGGATTTCCAACAGCCAGCATTTTCCTTGAAGCTTCCAGGCTGCAGCATGCTTGAGCCTGAGAGTAACCTTCCAGGCTGTGCAATGTAACAGGTGTTTGGGCCAAGAATCACCTCAGTCAGGAGGAAGGAAAAAAAAAGGTGAGGAAAACTGCTTTTATATGTGTTAAGTGTAGACACAAAAAGCAGTTTTATTTTTTGGGCCGGATATAATGTGACATCTGCCTGCGGTCTGGACTGCAGCCAGACAGCACCCCGAGAAACACTGATACCCTTTACCCCTATACAGGGATCTGGATTTATAGCAGAGCCCAGGAGGCGCTGTCTGAATAGGAGCAATGACCAGAGCAGGACGGTTGCCAGACAGGTGTTCCAACACAGGACACAAAGGCAATGATATCCGAGACTAAACCAGTCAGGCAGAAAAGGTATAAAAACAGTAGACAGCAGCAAAGACAGATACCAGGTCGAAGCCAGAGTCATAAACCAGGGGAGTCGCGGAGGTACAGAATCGTTAGGCAGAAGCAGAGTCAGAATCCAGGCCGAAGTCAGTGTCATAAACCAGGAGAGTCGCAGAGGTACAGAATCATTAGGCAGAAGAAGGGTCAGAAGTCCAGGCAAAAGTCAGGGTCAGTCAAAAGTAATACACACAGTAACACGCAGGGGAACCAAGAATATATCCGGCGGCCTGCAAGAGCAGTCCCAAGGTATTTGAGGGATCAGGTCATCCCTCACAGGCCCGTGGGCTGATGATGTCATCCGGACCGCCCCCAGGACCAGGCTGGATGGTGATGCACCAGCCCCTTCATGACTGACCGAGGAGCGAAGCCTGCGTCCAGCGGACGCCTGCGCAGGAGCCTCATGACTATCGCCGCCACCACTAGGGGTTGAAGCACAGCGCCTCCCAGAGACCAAGGCCGGGACTGCAGGCCACGGGTCAGACGGTGATAGGACAGTCCGGCGCCTCCTAGTGGTCGAGGCCGGGACAGCAGGCCCTGAGTCTGACGGCGATGTGATAGTCCGGCACCTCCTACTGGCCGAGGCCGGGACAGCAGGCCCTGAGTCTGACGGCGATGTGATAGTCCGGCGCCTCCTACTGGCCGAGGCCGGGACAGCAGGCCCTGAGTCTGGCGGTGACGTGACAGAAGGCCTTTAAGGTTCCCTTTTCTGGGAGTAGGTAAACTGCTTTTAAAGCCAGATCATCAGGAACAGGTTTTAGCTTACATTGCCGAAACAGCCTCCAGCTCTATTGTCTCCTCTTCTGAAGTTACAAAAACTGCAAGCACAGAGTCGTCAGTGCAGGCCTCTGGTCAGGAACAACACCTTTCATTGTGTCCTTCACCCACACCAAAAGTGAGGGATGCTGCAGCACACACTTTAGATTACTCCATGGAGCTCTTTTCACATACCATTCCTGGGTTATCAATTAAAAATCCTGAATTCCCCAGTCCAAGATGAATCTGACATGGAGTGCACTGATGCACAGCCACTGCTAGATGAATCTGCTGGTACATTCACCCACAGCACTACATTGCCCTCGCAGTCTACTGAGCCCGAATCAGACCCTTCCCGCATACTATACCACCTTACACGATGACAGAGGAAGGTACAGAGGAAGGTGCAGATGACATTGAAGACAAGGTCATGGATGACTCAGTTGTTGACGCGGATTGGCATCCATTGGGGGAAGAGGGTGCTGGTGACAATAGGTCAGAACAGGAAAAGGATCTGCAGCAGGCATCGTCATCGCAGCAGCGGTTATCCGGCAGGCCCGTAGCTGTCCAAAAACTTGGCAAGAAAGCTAAAAGAGTTGCAGGACTGCTTGGCCAGATGGTCAAATTAGCACAGTGTGCAAGCCCTGAAAATTTGTACCATAGTAGGAAGAGTGCAGTGTGGCACTTTTTTAAAAAAAATCCTACTGATGACGCAAAGATTATCTGTAAGACGTGCCGAAGGACCTTTAGCAGAGGGAAAAATCTAAGAAAATTGAATACCAGTTGCATGTTTAGACATTTAACCAACATGCACTTGCAAGCGTGGACGGACTACAAAAGCTCAGGTAGCACTTGTGCACCTGCTCCGACTCAAGTTAGCCGGCAACACTCCATCGCTTCCCCCACTGTAAGGCCACCGTTAAGCCCACCACCATCAAGAAATGTTGAGGTGTCGTCGCTAGGCCAAACCAGTCACGCAAACACAATATTTTTGAGAGGAAACACTGAATCTAGGCCATCAACACCCTCACCATCCCAACCCCTTCTCAGTCCGTCATGTCCAATGCTAGTTCCCCCATATGCAGCTCTCAAGTCCAGCTCACCCTACCAGACACTCTGAGTAGGACAAGAAAGTACTCATCCTCTCATCCGCATACACTGACTTTGAACGCCTACATTGCCAAACTGATCTCATTAGAGATGATGCCCTTCCGTTTGGTAGAAAGCGAAGCTTTCCGAGAGCTCATGGCCTATGCTGTCCCACGCTATGACAAAGTAGGCACTTCTTTTCTCGAAAAGCCATCCCTGCCCTCCACCGGCATGTGAAAGACCGCATTGTCCATGCACTAAACAATCAGTGAGTGGAAAGGTGCACCTCACAACAGATGCATGGACCAGTAGGCATGGCCAGGGCCATTACGTGTCCATCACTGTGCACTGGGTTAATGTGGTGGATACAGGCTCCACAGGGGACAGCGGTGGTGGAACAGTGCAGCCTAGCCCATGGTATAGGAAACAGTTGGGTGTAGGCGTTCGACCCTCCTCCTCCAGAAGCGAAAGCTCGTCGACAGAGCGCAGTCGCACTAGCACTCCATCCACATCTGTCAGTGTTGCACACTAGGTGTCCCACTATCGAACAGCTAGTGGTAAGTGGCAGCAGGCTGTTTTAAAAATGATGTCTTTGGGCGACAGTAGACACACCGCAGAGGTACTGGCTGACTACTTGCATTGAAAAACTGAGTCATGGCTGGGCAGTCTACATCTTGAGGCAGGCAAGGTAGTCAGTGATAATGGGCAGAATTTTGTGGCAGCCATAGGCCTTTCAAAATTCACACACATACCTTGCCTGGCTCACACCTTGAACCTGGTGGTGCAGTGCTTCTTAAATAATTATCCGGAGTTAACAGCCCTGCTCCATAAGGTGCGAAGACTGTGCTCGCACATCCGTCGCTCAAACGTCCACTCCAGTCATATGCAGAAGCTGCAGTGATCACTCAACCTCCCCAAGCACCGCCTAATTATCGACGTTGCAACAAGGTGGAACTCCACCCTGCACATGGTTGAGAGGCTGTGCGAACAGAGAGGCAGGCTGGAGGAGTGTATTGTAAGGGTTCCAATGGATTGTGATGAATAAGAAAATTCTCACACAAGAATTGAATTTACTAAATTTATTTACTTAATAAATGATAAGATCAAATAATAAACAGTATAAAACTATAAATACATATGCATTAATCAGAAACAAGCATTATTCATACATTACATTATTCAGATATCTGTCGACCAGTCATCCTCCAGGAGCTAAAAAGAGACTGAGCACATGTGTCCTGGTTCTTTTAAATGTCCAGCTAAAAGGTGTGTCCAGCCCCACCATGTGGGGAATGATGTCACAAGTCTATTGTCCATTGGCTATAAACACATCCCCTCAATACCTGTTTTAAGCAGTATATAATACAGGAAGCTAGAGGGGGCCTCATGTGTGCCACATGGCAGAAATACAGCAAGCTGGAGGAGGGGCTTTGGAGCACAAGATAACATCCATGGGAAAGTTAACACACCCAATCTAATTAGGGTAGTTGCCTTGAATATCAATGGTCCTTTGTTGATGGATGAACAAATGACCAGTAATTTACATTCCTTTATCTTAAGCAAGTTTCAGTGACCTTTTGCTTACCTCATCTCAGTGTATATTATATTAAACTGATTGAAACCATATAAAAATAACTCATAGTATACCAGGAGGGAAGCCTTGATGACAGTCAGCCATTGTCTGGTCAGGGAACTGTCGTGGACGAGGTGGAGGAAGAAGAGGAAGATGAGGAGGAGGATGAGGGGGATGATTATTTTGGGGAGGAGGATGCTTCTCAGGGGGCAAGAGAAAATGTGGGCGTGCCAAGGTCAGGTACAGGGTTTGTGTGTGACTGGAGGGATGAGGATTTGCCAGAAAGTGCTCCTCCACCCACCACGGGCAGTGCAGCATTGACACCTGGAACATTGGCCCACATGTGTGACTATGCCTTGCGGATTCTAAAAAGGGACCCCCGCATTGCCAAAATGATGAGGGATGACGACTACTGGTTGGCCAGCATCCTCGATCCACGCTATAAAGGCAAATTACACAACATCATGCCACAGGAGAACCTAGAGCTAATATTGGCTAACAAACAAGCAACCCTGGTAAACAGGTTGTTTGAGGCATTCCCAGCACACAGCAGCGGAGCTGGTTCTCCCACGAGCCGTAGTGGGCAAAATGGAAGAGGTGCTCGTGGTGCACACAGCCGAACTGGCATTGGAGGGGTTTCCTGACCATGTTGTGGAATGATTTCTCAAGTCCCGCGCACACGGCAGCTAATACAGAATTGATTGCAAGTGACAGGAGACAGCAGTTGTCAACTATGGTTACAAACTACTTCTCCTCCCATATCGAGGTTCTCCCTCACAGGTCATTCCCCTTTGATTATTGGGCCTCAAAACTGGACACATGGCCTGAATTGGCACAATATGCCTTACAGGAGCTCGCTTGCCCAGCTGGTAGTTTGCTATCTGAAAGAGTCTTCAGTGCAGCTGGATCAATCCTGACAGAAAAAAGGACCCATCTGTCAACCCAAAATGTTGATGATCTAATCTTCATTAAAATGAACCATGCATGGGTTTCAAAAGATTTTGTCCCACCTTCCCCTGATGACACATAGGTTACCAGAAAAGTGCCTCGCTTTTGTCCTCCTCTTCCTCTGACTTCTCCAATTCCTCCATTTGCAGCAGCTGAAAGTCCAGCCTACACATCAACATATGCCATTTTTTAAACCACCCAAAATGGGCTGCCCCCCACCCCAGGCCCGGGGTCAACACCTGCTGGGCAAGTGCTGTTGTCCTGAACAGGTGTGTGGCCCAACCCTTGAGCGATGGCACTGGCACAGGGCCTCTCATAGTACAATAAAGTGTCTCTGACAGTGGGGGGGCCCACTCGCCATCAGACACACTGGCGTACTATGAGGGGCCCTGTGCCAGTACCGGCGCCCACGAGTGGGTCCCCCCTGCTTGCTCAGGGACACAGCACTTGCAATACTTACCTCTCCATGCTCCACCGCTTTGTAGTCTGCCCAGTTAAATCCGTCATAGGGACGGCCACTACAAATTTGGTGTTCTGATCGATGATTGTTAAGATGTAGCTATGTCCTGTCCTGCTGGCCTCTACCTTCAGATTACCAATGGCTACCATTTGTAATGGACGTCAACTCCCAATCGGATGCAATGGTGCTTTATTATCACCTTTCACATTTTTCAGTCACAGACGTGTGACATTCCTGCCACCATTTTTCAATGTGTCCTCTCATGGCAATCCAATAGAATCCCCTATGGCCTGTGGCTTGTGTGTTTTGCACTCCAAAGTGACCAGACAGATCATGATAGGCAGTGAGGACCATGTCTACAGCTCTGCCTGTGATCACAATTTGATGGAGATGAGTTACGGTGATGGGATCGATGCAACTGCAATACAGCAACCCTTTCTTCACTAATTTGCGTTTTAGCTGTATCCACAGTTAAAGTTATTGAAGGTCAGCATCGCCTCTGCGAATTCTCCCGGGAGGTTTTCCTGTGATTACAAATTCAAAAATATCTAAAATCACTCGACTTTACGTCTGTACTTTTATCCATCTACCTTCCTCTAGCGGAGAGTCTGGACTGGCAGACTGACACTGAAATATAAACGAAGATTTCAAAGTACTCCAACACTGTGCACTGGTGTACGTTTCGAATCCATCTCAATTTTTCTCATTTTTGCATTCGGGTGTAATCCATACTGAGCCTGTGAGAGTTTGTGTCTTACTCTGGTAAAATATAAGGAGATTTAAAATGACACCAACACTGTATGCAGCTGACCGATTGTAAAACATTACCCTTTTGCAAGTTTTTGTATTCTTGTGTAATCCATACTGAGCCTGTGAATGTCTGTCTGTAACTCCAGAAACATATTTGTAGATTTTAGATTAACCCAACACTGTACACAGCTGTACTCTTGTGATACCTTACCCATTTACTGCTTTTTATATAGTGGTCTAATCCATACTGGGCCAGTGAGAGTCTGTTTCTGACTCTGGAAATATATACTGTGATTTACAATGCCCCCTACACTAGATTCAACAAAATTCTCAGGTCAACAAGTGCATATTCAAAAAGGAAAACTTATAAACCTTATTGAAGCACAAATGGACAACTATAAGAAGGACAAATTGGGTATCAAACCATAACACAGCGAGAAGAACCGAAAACAACGTCCAGTATTGATCATAAATATTTATTGAAAAATCATTTCCAATCAATGAATGCAGGGGTGGGAAAAATTACCAAAGGGGGCGACACCAGAGACAGTCTGCACAAGTAAAATGCACTCGATCATAATGCAGCTTCATAAAAATTACAAAAGATAATGAAAAAATAATAAATCATTCCATGGTTATGAAAAAGTGCAATTAAATAGTTCATGAGTAAGCACAGGTAAATACAAGATAATTCATATATAAAGTGCAATGTGCAACATAAATATCATGGGCTTAGGCATAAAACCATATACTAAAAGAGGTTTTTTTGGTAGTAATTATGGATAATTTATATGGACAAAAAATGGACAAGTGTCCTGATAGGCAAAAAAATACACAATGGCAAGTATAAGCCAAGTCCTGTATTAACTAATCCTATAATGTTTTGTGCAGCTCCAAATGAAAATATCTTCCTAAAGGATTGTGTATTTATCCATGCCGCTCAAGATGGAATATATAGTGGCTGTGCCAAATGATTAAAGTGCCCAAACCATACCTTGTGCCAGTGTGCAGACAGCTCTCCTGGATGCGCCCATCCCCGACGCGCGTTTCGGCGTCTGCCTTCATCAGGGGGTGGCGTCATCCAAAGCAGAGAAGGTATTTATGAAATGAATAACCAATGGGAGCGGGAGCGAGTATTAGGTGACGCGCAACGGCATCCAACATCACCGGATGGTCCCGCCCAACTGCCCCATGTGATCCCCGAGGCCGTGAATGGATATCGCGGCGCCGGGGAACGTGGCTGCAGTGCGCGGAGATCCCCAGGACGCCGACACCAGCGCGCGTTCTACCCGGCCCTCTGTCATTGGTGGGCTTATATCATGTGACCAGCAGGTCCTGGCAGGTAAACAAAGAGGGAAATAAGCAAGAGGAAGGTCCTAAAGGAAAGACAACGGTATCTGATAAAAAGGAAGGAAAAAGGAATAAAAGATATATATCATTACCCCTGGTGAGGGTAAACATCACACAGATAACCGGCAATTCAAACAATTGAAAAGTTTTTAGTAAAAAAAGGGGGATATAATATTTAATTAGCACGGTCCTTGTCATGGAAGGACATACCGTATATACTCGAGTATAAGTCGACCTGAGTATAAGCTGACCCCCCTAATTTTGCCACAAACAAGTGGGAGAACTTATTGACTCGAGTATAAGCCTAGGGTGGGAAATGCTCCATAGATTATTCCCCCATATGGTGTCCCAAGAAGAAGCTCCATAGATTATTCCCCCATATGCTGCCCCCATAAGAAGCTCCATAGATTATTCCCCCATATGCTGCCCCCATAAGAAGCTCAATAGATTGTTCCCCCATATGCTGCCCCCATAAGAAGCTCCATAGATTGTTCCCCCATATGCTGCCCCCATACGAAGCTTCAGATTATTCCCCCATATGCTGCCCCCATAAGAAGCTCCATAGATTGTTCCCCATATGCTGCCCCATAAGAAGCTCCATAGATTGTTCCCCCATATGCTGCCCCCATAAGAAGCTCCAGATTATTCCCCCATATGCTGCCCCCATAAGAAGCTCCATAGATTGTTCCCCCATATGCTGCCCCCATGCTGCTGCTGCATGTAAAAATAAAAAAAATGACATACTCACCTCTCCGTCGCTGGGTGTCAGGTGCCGGTGTCACTGCTGGCACCTGAGATACTCACGTGTCCTGCGTCCATGGCTGCTCACCGCTATCTGCCACGTCATCAGTCAGTGAAGTTCAGACTGCAGGGGGAGCGGCGCGCACTAACCACGTCACCGTGCCCTCTGCTGTCTGAAGTCACTGACCGATGACAGACAGCAGCAAGCAGCCATGGATGCAGGACAGGTGAGTATCGCTATACTTACCCGTCCTGACGCTGTGTCTTGAGCCCCCAGCTTCTCCGTGCTCTCTCTTCCTGCCTTCAGCGGTCATGTGGTACCGCTCATTAAAACTCAAGAATATGCGCATATTCAAGAGTTTTAATGAGCGGTACCATGTGACCGCTGAAGGCAGGAAGAGAGAGCACGGGGAGAAGCTGGGGGCTCAAGACACAGCTTCAGGACGGGTAAGTATGACCTGACACCCCCGACCCCCTTTGTATATGACTCGAATATAAGACGAGAGGGGAACTTTTAGCCAAATTTTTTGGGCTGAAAATCTCAGCTTATATTCGAGTATATACGGTATGTTAGGTGACCAATAAATCCTGACAAATAAGATGTATAAGAGGGAAAAAACTTAAATTAGCTCAAATCCTGCTTTAGATGGATATTTAGCAGGCGAACAGACAGATTCTTGCTGAAAAAATAAATATAAAGAAATTATATAAAGAAAAATGATATAATATAAAAACGATACAGTGAGAAAAATGAATAAAAATGAAAACAGATATAAATAAAAATAAAAATAGAGGAAAAGAAGATATATAAAGTGATATGATTAGACCCAAAAGAAAAGAGAAACATAAGTGACCATGTAAGATTATATATGTGAGATGGTATGGAACCATCAAAAGGTGAAAAATTATAAAATATTATACACTCACTGGCCACTTTATTAGGTACACCTGTCCAACTGTGTGTTAAGACTTAATTTCTAATCAGCCAATCACATGGCGGCAACTCAGTGCATTTAGGCATGTAGACATGGTCAAGACAATCTCCTGCAGTTCAAACCGAGCATCAGTATGGGGAAGAAAGGTGATTTGAGTGCCTTTGAACGTGGCATGATTGTTGGTGCCAGAAGGGCTGGTCTGAGAATTTCAGAAACTGCTGATCTACTGGGATTTTCACGCACAACCATCTCTAGGGTTTACAGAGAATGGTCCGAAAAAGAAAAAAAATCCAGTGAGCGGCAGTTCTGTGGCCGGAAATGCCATGTTGATGCCAGAGGTCAGAGGAGAATGGACAGACTGGTTCGAGCTGATAGAAAGGCAACAGTGACTCAAATTGCCACCCGTTACAACCAAGGTAGGCAGAAGAGCATCTCTGAACGCACAGTGCGTCGAACTTTGAGGCAGATGGGCTACAGCAGCAGAAGACCACACTGGGTACCACTCCTCTCAGCTAAGAACAGGAAACTGAGGCTACAATTTGCCCAAGCTCATCGAAATTGGACAGTAGAAGATTGGAAAAACGTTGCCTGGTCTGATGAGTCTCGATTTCTGCTGCGACATTCGGATGGTAGGGTCAGAATTTGGCGTAAACAACATGAAAGCATGGATCCATCCTGCCTTGTATCAACGGTTCAGGCTGGTGGTGGTGGTGTCATGGTGTGGGGAATTTTTTCTGGGCACTCTTTGGGCCCCTTGGTACCAATTGAGCATCGTTGCAACGCCACAGCCTACCTGAGTATTGTTGCTGACCATGTCCATCCCTTTATGACCACAATGTACCCAACATCTGATGGCTACTTTCAGCAGGATAATGCGCCATGTCATAAAGCTCGAATCATCTCAGATTGGTTTCTTGAACATGACAATGAGTTTACTGTACTCAAATGGCCTCCTCAGTCACCAGATCTCAATCCAATAGAGCATCTTTGGGATGTGGTGGAACGGGAGATTCGCATCAGGGATGTGCAGCCGACAAATCTGCGCCAACTGTGTGATGCCATCATGTCAATATGGTCCAAAATCTCTGAGGAATGCTTCCAGCACCTTGTTGAATCTCTGCCACGAAGAATTGAGGCAGTTCTGAAGGCAAAAGGGGGTCCAACCCCTTACTAGCATGGTGTACCTAATAAAGTGGCCAGTGAGTGTATTATGACTGTGATCATAAAATAAAATGATAAAAAATTAAAAATGATAAATGTGCATGTAAAACATGCAAAGAGGAATAATCAGTGCAATATATGAAAAAAGTGATAATATGGAGTAAATACATACAAAATTTATATGTGATAATATACAATGGTAATAATCCGTGTATACATATATAATACCATATGTTAAAAAATATAAAGTGCAAAGTGTATAATCAAAAATCAACATATTTAATAACATATATACAATAAAATATTTAAAGTGCCAAGTGCCTCTTTTTTACTACATTATATATTGTATAGTGCCAAGTGCAAATAATTAAAATTGTGTTCCATTTTTTCTTCTTATATTCTCTCTCTTTTTTGCTATTATTATTTCTTTCTTTCTCTCTTGCAATGTCCAGATGAACGATTCCATCAACCGCAACAAAGGACGGGGATGCAGGAACCAAAGGACTCACAATGGCTGAATATGCAAATGATGTTGAAGATAGTTGTGGAAACTAAATATGAGATAAACAAAATTAATGTGAATCAATATAATAAAAACATCATTACATACTCTTACAAAAAGGAAGGATTAAAAAGTATGTAAATAATAACAATTAAAATAATTAAAATTACTAATATGTAAGCGGATGACTATATGGTCATAGGAACGGAACAAAGCTAATATTTTCATTTAATCCATGTGGGTAGATGGTATCCAAAGTCCATATCCATCTAGTCTCCATTTGCGCCAATTTTTGACTGATATTACCGCCCCTTATTGTGGGTGGGATTTTATCAATGCCCCTTACTCTCAGACATGATGGATCACAGTTATGAAACAATATAAAATGTTTAGGAATTGTTTTTAAAAAGGATTCTTCGTCTTCATTCCTTGCAGCGGTGATACCATTTACGTGTTCACGAACTCGTATTTTCAATTGGCGAGTGGTGAGCCCTACGTAAATTTTAGGACATGGGCAAATTGCATAATAAATTACTGCTTTAGTTTCACAGTCAATGTGATGTCTGATAGTAAAAGATTTGTCACCCAAAGAATCACTAAAACTGTCAATTCTATCAATATTGGGACGAGCTACGCAATGTCCACATGGAAAAGATCCTTTCTTTTGTTGTGTCTGAGAAAGAAAGGTTTTGGTTTCACTATGATAGTGACTCCTCACCAATGTATCCCGGATATTTTTTGACCTACGGTAAGTTATGCTTGGTTCTTTGGGAAAGTAAGTGGATAACGTCTTATCCACTGTAAGAATCGGCCATGCTTTCGCCAAAATATCTCTCATTCTCTGGTTTTCCGTATGGTAGTTAGAGATGAAATGAACTACAGTAGGTCCAGTAGGTTTAGAGGAAGAGTATACTAAATCATTCCTTTGTAGGTGTTTGGCCATATATCATATGCCCTTTTTACACTCTGATGACTATATCCTCTATTGTTAAATCTCAATTTGAGTTCCTCCGCATGTAATTCAAAATCACTCTCTGTCGAGCATAAGCGTCTTAATCTTAAAAATTGACCTACTGGGATTGATTTTATTAGTGATGAGGGATGGGCCGAAGATGCATGTAACGGTGCATTGGTCAATGTACTCTTCCTATAAATGTCGGTCTGGAGTATGTTGTCCGCATCTCTTTTGACTAATACATCCAGAAATTCAATGGAGTTCCTGTCATATTTATGTGTCAAATGAATATTTAAATCATTTTGATTGAGTCCATTAATAAATTGGTCCAGAGATTCAGCCGAACCTTGCCAGATGAAAAATATGTCGTCAATGTACCGTGTCCAAAATGGAACACGGCACATTGACTGGTGATGGTCAGATAGTAAGAGGTCCCTCTCCCATAGCCCCAGGAATAGATTGGTGTAAGATGGCGCATATGATGTGCCCATTGCTGTCCCCTGGAGCTGCAGGTAGAAGGACCCCTTAAAAATAAAAAAATTGTGAGTTAGACTGAACTCCAAGATTTCCAAGATGAACTCCTTCATGGCAAGAGAATTATTTGACATGGTCAGGAAGTATTTTGTAGCATTCAATCCATCACTGTGCTTAATGTTCGAATATAAACCTTCTACATCACAGGTGACTAATAAGGTGTCAATCTCAACATGAAGACCATCAATTTTTTTCAAAAATTTGCTGGTATTGCGAATAAATGAAGGGAGACTTTCAACTAGGGGTATGAGTTTATAATCGATAAATTTGCCCACTTTTTCTAAAAAAATTGTCATTGCCAGATACAATAGGCCTCCCAGGTAGAGATTCCAAATTCTTGTGTATCTTCGCTAGAAGATAAAATGTTGGAATTTGTGGTTCTTTGATAGTAAGTGCCTTGTGAAACTCCTTTGATATAATACCTTCAGATACTGTTTTATTGAAAATATCACTCAATTGGGTAGAGAATGTGAACAGTGGATTGAAAGTAAGTTTTTTGTAACAGATTTTATTTTTTAGTTGTTTAAAAACTTCTGTCTCGTACATCCTGATTGGCCAAATAACAATGTTGCCCCCTTTATCTGAGGGTTTAATCGCAACATCAGTCAAATTTTTAAATTTAATCAAACTTTTTCGTTCTTCAAAATTCAAATTGCCATTGGATATATGGCGGGGTATCTTTTTAAAATCCTCGCTCACAACTTTCACAAAAAGATCAATGTTGGGACAAGTGGAAAAGGGGAAACTTTTTTGAACGTGGCATAATGCAAGCAGGAATCTTACCTCCTTCTACTTCAGAATGTTCCTGAGCAAGTTCCTCTAGAGTTTGTAACGCCTCTTGCTCCGTGTCTGTAGGAAACATCATGGAAATATTTTTTAAACATTAATGATCTGGCAAAAATGTGCAGATCCTTAATGGCAGAAAAAGTGTCAAAATAAGAATCAGGACAAAAGAAAATAATAAATCATTCCATGGTCATGAAAAAGTGCAATTAAATAGTTCATGAGTAAGCACAGGTAAATACAAGATAATCTAATATATAAAGCTCAAAGTGTGTATGTATGTGTGTATGTATGTGTGTGTGTGTGTGTGTGTATGTCCGGGATAGGCATCCGCACCGTCGCAGCTACAGCCACAAAATTTGGCACAGTCACACGTCTGGACCCCGAGAGCATCCTAAGCTATGTTGTGAGGCGAAATTTTAACCCCGCACGTTCCAATTCACCAAACAATTTTGCCCCTATCTACATACTGAGGGAAAAAGTGTGTGCGCGTCAAGCCCCGCCCCTATTTGCATACTGGGGAAGCAGTGTGTGAGTATCAAGCCCCGCCCCTAATTATAATGTCAAAATGGTTGCCATGGCGACACTGATGTATGATGGGTATATGGGCATGGGACTATGAGATGAAGGATGTGTGATGGGTATATGGGCATGGGACTATAGGATGGAGAATATGTATGATGGGTATATGGACATGGGACTATGGGATGGAGGATGTGTGATGGGTATATAGGCATGGGACTATGGGATGGAGGATGTGTGATGGGTATATGGGCATGGAACTATGGGATGGAGAATATGTATGATGGGTATATGGGCTCGGGCCTATGGGATCGTGGATATGTAAGATGGGTATATGGGCACGGGACTATGGGATGGAGGATGTGTGATGGGTATATGGGCACTCGACTATGGAATGGCGAATATGTATGATGGGTATATGGGCATGGGACTATGGGATGGAGAATATGTATGATGGGTATATGGGCATGGGATTATGGGATGGAGTATGTGTGATGGGTATATGGGCACTTGACTGGGATGGAGGATATGTATGATGGGTATATGGGCACGGGCCTATGGGATCGTGGATATGTATGATGGGTATATGGGCACAGGACTATGGGATGGAGGATAATTATAATTTTCTATAACTAACCACAGTTAGTTACTATGCCCGGGCAACGCCGGGCTCTTCAGCTAGTCTAATATATAAAGCTCAAAGTGTGTGTGTATGTGTGTATGTATGTGTATGTGTATGTTTGTATGTCCGGGATAGGCATCCGCACCGTCGCAGCTACAGCCACAAAATTTGGCACAGTCACACGTCTGGACCCCGAGAGCGTCCTAAGCTACATACTGGGGGAAAAGTGTGTGCGCGTCAAGCCCCGCCCCTCATTATGATGTCATAATGCCCCTATTTGCATACTGGGGAAACAGTGTGTGCGTATTCAGCCCCGCCCCTCATTATGATGTCACAATGGTGGCCATGGCGACGCTGATGTCATCATAGGTTGCAAGCTCTGCCGCCGCTCATTATGATGTCATAATGGTTGACTATGAGATGGAGGATGTGTGATGAGTATATGGGAACGGGACTATGGGATGGGGGATGTGTGATGGGTATATGGACACTGGACTATGGGATGGAGGATATTTATGATGGGTATATGGGCACGGGACTATGGGATGGCGGCAGCGTCGGACTGGCCCACCGGAGAACCGGAGGATTCTCCGGTGGGCCCTGGCAGCTGCTGGCATACAGGGCCAGCAGTTGCCTATGGCCCCCGCTGCTCCAGGGGCCCCCAGCCAGTGGTGTGTCGCACACCATGCAGCTGCTATGGGGGCCCCTGCCAGCGGAGCAGCAGCGGGTGTCAGGAGGCAGGAGCCTCTGTCCCCGCTGCTAAAGAGAAATGAATATTCACTGCGAAGCAGTGAATATCATTTCAGGTCTCCACCCCCAGAGGCCCCGCCCCCAGCCCAGTAAGCCGCTCTGCAGACTACAGCTGTAAATCAGGGCCGGCGCCGCCCTCAGTCCTCTCTGCTCCTGGCTCACAGCCAGTGCGCGATGACGTCACTACATCGCGCACCCGCTGTGTGTCTGGCAGAGGGGGCAGCTCCTGACACTGAAGCCGGGATCAGCGTGGGAGCGAGGAGGAGAGGTGAGTATTGTGTTTTGGTTTTTTTTTATATCTCTCTCGCTCTCTCTATCTGTCTCTATCTATCTATCTATCTATCTCTATATCTCTCTCTCGATCTCTCTTATATCTATCTATCTTTCAATCTCTATCTATTATCTATATCTATCTATCTCTATATCTATCTCTATCCATTATCTATATCTATCTATTTCTATATCTATCTCTATCTATCGCTCTATCTTTATATCTATCTTTCTATCTCTACATCTATCTCTATATCTATCTATCTCTATATCTATCTATCTTACTCTATCTATCTCTATATCTATTATCTCTATATTTATTATCTATCTAGCTACCATCTATATCTATCTATCTTTATCTATATATATATATATATATCTCTATCTAATATCTATATCTATCTATCTCTATACCTATCTATCTATTTATCTATCCGTTATCTATCTCTATATCTTTTCTCTGTATCTATCTATCTCTATATCTATATCTCTCGTTATCTATCGCTCTATCTCTATATCTATATCTATTTCTATATCTATCTTTATATCTATATCTATATATCTATCTCTATCTATCTCTATATCTCTCTATATCTATCTCTATCTCTCTCTATAGCTATCTATCTATATATCTCTATCTATCTCTATATCTATCTCTCTGTATATCTATCTATCGCTCTATCTCTATATCTATCTTTCTATCTATATATCTATCTATCTTTCTCTATCTATTTATCTCTATATCTTTTCGCTGTATCTATCTCTCTCTATATCTATATCTATCTATCTCTATATATATCTATTATCTCTATATCTATTTCTCTCTATATCTCTCTCTATATCTATCTATTTATCTCTATCTCTATATCTATCTCTCTGTATATCTATCTATCTTTCTATCTCTATATCTATCTCTATATCTATCTTTCTATCTAACACTATATCTCTATATCTATCTCTATCTCTCTCTATTTATCTATCTATCTATCTATTTATCTATCCATCTATCTCTATATCTATCTCTATATCTATCTCTATCTATTATATCTATCTATTATCTCTATTATTTATATCTATCTAGCTATCTCTATCTATCTCTATATCTCTCTCTATATCTATCTATCTTTCTAACTCTATATCTATCTATCTCTATATATATCTCTATATCTAGCTATTATCTCTATATCTATCTCTATATCTATCTTTCTATATCTATCTGTCTCTATATCTATCTCTATATCTATCTATCTCTATATCTATTATCTCTATATCTATCTATCTATCTCTATATATATCTCTATATCTATTTTTATTTATAGCCATCTATCTATATATATTTATTGTGACGAACAGCCCACCGCCGTTCGTCTACTTACGGGCGACACTAACGGGGGTCCCGCTGCCACCAAAACGCGACGGACAGCGGACCCTGTGTCACCACTATGTCACAATCCCACCACTGACACGGGTGTATCAGCGGACGGAGGGACGTGACACAATGCCGGCACACGGCTATCACAGGCACCGTTGGGGCTTATCTTAGTTATCCCACCACCGGCACCATGTGACAAAAATATCCAGCAAGCTAATCTCGCTCTACAATTTGCCGCAGGGGGAGTTTAATTTGGATGCCCCACCACTGCTATCAATCTTCCAAGTACTGCGGGGATTTATGTATATCCCACTTTCTCAGTTCCACTTTGGAACTCGCAGCTCTCCGGCACCCCCCTTACCCTCAGGTCAGTCAGGGAACTGCACCTAGGATAATTAGTCGCCGGACGGGCTGCCTGTTGTAAACCGGCAATTAGGCTTCTGCAGTAAGGGAATTATCAATGCTGTGGCCGCAGACCCTTATTCAGCAATATAAGACCCTTCTAGACTGCCAGCAAGCCGCAATAGCCGTGCACAACGCGCTGCCACCAGTCACGGTTACTTAATTCACAGTGTTAAATTAAGAGGGTCCGTGGCAAACCCCTTGAATTAGTAGCGATTATCTAACAAAGGCGTATAGTTTGATTCTTAGAGCATGGAGACAGATCTAAATAATTTCATTTATTTTCCGAAAGAGGACAGTGATTACAGATAAAAGTTGCTATAAAATTGAGACATAAAATATGTACAGTACAGGTATAAAATAAAAGTGGAAAACAAAGAGATTACACTCACAGTTCCATATTGTTCCTTAGGCAGACCATGTGGCTTTAAGGTGGGTGGAGGCGGAGCTGCACTTCTCCGCTCATCTGAGTTCTTGTCAGCACAGACTCTGCAGCTGTTCTGAGCTGGTTTGCCCAGGAAATGCCTTATAGACTTTCCTATGTGACATCACAGAGAGGTGCATTCTGGGTTGATCCCACCTCTCTTATCCAAGTTATGTTTTGGCTACAAAACTTAGATTAGCTATAACTTTATGGGAGAAGCTGGTATGGACTCATCAGTGGTATCATGTTTCCCAGCGTAATGAGCCCATCAAGAAAACATCAAACATCTATGCGATATGACCATCCATTTGGGCGCAAATCCTATCTCATGTTCTGGACAGGGTAGAACTTCGAAACATATGTGGTCTCGAAGCTGGGACCGCTCAGGTTACAAAAATATGATTTTCATATCTCTAGGGTATTTGGTTCTTATGGTATAGTCTCTCATAGTTTTATTCGTTTCAAACAAAGAAGTTTTTCCCGCACTTTTTTTCTTCTCTTTCAGCCGAGGCACATGAGAAGCCAAATGGGGTGACAGGAAATTGGTTTATGGCACTCGGGGGAAGGGAAGCTTCTGTAGTGTGCAATGTAACTGAGACACTGGCAGGCAGCTTCTCAAAGAAAATGGAGGGTGTTTTAGCACATTGCAACAGAAAACATATCTTGCAGACATTGTACATCACACCTCCCCCCTTAAGAGGGCGCTAAGGAGGCATTACCTCTTGGTAATCGGCCATGCGCACCTCAGCGGGTTCGCCCCGGCGGGACAACCCATCGGCATTGCCGTTTTCACTGCCCTTCCTGTGTTTTACAGTAAAATCGTACTGTTGAAGGGCAAGGCTCCAGCGGAGCAATCTTCCATTGGTTCCGGACACTGTGTGCAACCAGCTCAGAGGGTTGTGGTCAGATACCACCGTGAAGGCGCGCCCGTACAGGTAGGGCTGCAAACGCTGCAGTGCCCACACCATGGCCAGACACTCCTTCTCGATGGTCGAGTATGCCACTTCCCTCGGCAAAAGTTTCCGGCTCAGGTACAACACGGGGTGCTCTTGGTCCCCCGAGTCGACCTGGCTAAGCACAGCACCGAGGCCAAACTCGCTGGCGTCGGTCTGTACCAGAAACGGGCGACTGCTGTCAACTGCTCTCAACACTGGAGAGTTGCACAGGGCTGCTTTCAAAGCTTGGAAAGCCGCCTCACAGTCATCTGTCCAGTTGACTGTTTGGGGTAGCCTCTGCTTGGTGAGGTCAGTCAAGGGTTTGGCAAGGGCGCTATAGTCCTGTACGAACCGCCTATAGTACCCTGCAGTGCCCAAGAAGGACTTCACCTGTTTCTTGGTCCTGGGGGTGGGCCAGGACACGATTGCGTCCACTTTTTCTGGCTCCAGGCTCATGGAACCCCCGCCTACCCGGTGCCCCAGGTAGTGGACCTCGCGCATGCCTATCTGGCACTTCCCCGGCTTGATGGTCAGGCCTGCCTGGTGAAGACGCTTGAGCACCTCCTGGAGGTGCTGAAGGTGTTCCTCCCAGGTGGAACTGAAGACGGCAATATCGTCTAAGTACGCCACGGCGTACTCCTCCAGTCCCCGAAGCAGGTGGTTGACCATCCGCTGGAAAGTGGCAGGGGCATTCTTCATGCCGAAGGGCATGACCGTGGACTCGTACAGTCCAAAGGGGGTGATAAAGGCGGATTTCTCCTGCGCCTCAGGGCTCAGGGGAATCTGCCAGTATCCCCGACTCAAATCCATGATGGATATGTAGTTGGCGTTTGTCAACCGCTCGAGCAGATCCTCGATGCGCGGCATTGGGTGGGCATCAGAGGTTGTGATGGCGTTGAGCCCCCTGTAGTCCACGCAGAACCGGGTGGTTCGATCCTTTTTAGGCACGAGGACTACAGGTGAAGCCCACGCACTTTTTGACCGTCGAATCACTCCCAGCCTTAACATCTCATTGACCTCTTGGTGCATGACTTGTTGCACCGTTTCAGAGATCCGATAAGGTGTTCGCCGTAATGGGGCATGATTCCCGGTGTCCACCTCATGAACCGCTAACTCCGTCCTCCCAGGACGGTTGGTGAACACGGGCCGGAAGAGTTCCAGGGTGGCCATCAACTGCAACCGCTGGGACACGGTGAGCGAACCACTTATCTCCATGTCCTCAATGGACCCATTGGCCTTGGCCTGGGCCAGCATGTCCAGGAGGGAATCTTCCTCCCCATCCTCTGGCAGATTGCAGACCGGTAGGATGCAAGCTTCACGTTCGTAGTGCGCCTTCAGCATGTTGACGTGAAAGGCCTTGCGCCTACCCCGAGCATGGTCAAGCGTGACCACGTAGGTGACCGGGTTGAGCTGTTGGTGGACGACGTACGGGCCTTCCCAGGCGGCCTGAAGCTTATCCGTTGGTACAGGGACCAGCGCCCACACCTTTTGGCCCACCTGGTAGGTCCGCTCCCGGGCGTTCTGGTCGTACCAGTGCTTCTGGTCAGCCTGAGCCTGCGTCATGTTGTCATGCACCAACTGCGTCAAGGTCTGCATCTTGTCACGGAAGCGCATGACATAATCCACGATGGACACTTCTGTGGGGTTTGGCTCATCTTCCCAGGATTCTCTTATCAACCCAAGGGGTCCCCGGACTCGCCTGCCATACAGGAGCTCGAAGGGGGAGAACCCGGTCGAGGCCTGCGGAACTTCTCTGTAAGCGAACAGCAGGTGTGGGAGGTACCGCTCCCAGTCGCGCCCTTGGGTCTCAACCAGTATGCGGAGCATCTGTTTGAGGGTACCGTTGAAGCGTTCACACAACCCATTAGTCTGTGGGTGATACGGACTCGATACCAGCTGCGTCACCTGCATTTTCTCACAGAGAGCCTCCATTAGGCGAGACATGAATTGGGGCCATTGATCGGTAAGCATCTCCCTGGGAAATCCTACTCTTGAAAAGATGGTCACCAGTGCGTCAGCCACCTTATCTGCCCTGGTTGAAGACAGAGCTACTGCCTCTGGGTACCGGGTAGCGTAGTCTACCACGGTGAGAATGTATCGCTTTCCGGAGCTGCTGGGGACGGACAGCGGTCCTACAATGTCCACCGCGATTCTCTGGAAAGGCTCCTCTATCACCGGCAAAGGAATAAGGGGAGCCTTAAGAGCAGGCCCCGCCTTACCCACTTTTTGACAGGTGGCGCAGGAGCGGCAGTAGTGTGTTACATCTGTCCCCATCTTGGGCCAATAGAAGTGTTGAGACAGCCGTGCCTTTGTTTTGCTGATCCCCAAGTGTCCAGCGAGTGGAATCTCATGGGCAATCCGCAACAACTCGGTTCTGAACTGATAGGGGACGACCAGCTGTCTTTCCCTCAACCACTCCTTTTTAGGATCTCCGGGTACTGTCTCCCGGTACAACCTTCCTCGTTCCCAGAACACCCTCTCCTTATCAGGCTTGGAGGTGGGCGTCTCGGCGAGACCTCTCAATTTCTCCAGGCTGGCATCTGAGTGCAGAGCAGCCTGGAACTCCATGCTGGAGGCTGCCAGAAGTGACGTCAGGGTACCTCCTTTACTGGGACCCTCTGGAACCGGCTCTGGGTTCACCTCTGGTTCAGTCTCTCCTGTAGCAGCAGATGGTCCAGAAGACAGTGCGTTACCTGCGATCTGGGCACTCTGACTGCGTGTGACAGCTGCTATGTATGCTGTCTCCCTGGGGATTTCTACAGACCCACCAGCCGGTGCTGCCCTGGGCTCTCCCTCCCCATCCACCCCCAACACTTTAGGAGCCGTGCTACTTATGGGCCAGTTACCTTCCTCGGTGGCACTGGTCAGCTGCATGGCATTACCTTCCTCATGGTCTCCATGCACCTCCCCATTCTCTTGAGCACCGTTGCTTGCTCCTGCCAGGGGTTCCTCAGCCGTCTCACTCCGCAGAGTGACGAGGCTGAGCACCTCGGTACCTGTGGACACATCTACCGTTTCAAAGAAAGGGTTAACGGGTTCAGTCGGCACAGATACATCAACATCATCATTCCTAGGAAAAGAATGGTTATCAGTTTGCTTTGGTACATTCACATCAGCATCAGCATCATACCTTGGGAAAGAATGGTTGTTAGTTGCATCATTACTCATCAAGGCATTAGCAGGTAACACATTCAGTTTCCCATCATCAACATCATCAGGGTTAACGTTACCCTTATTATCAGTTTGGGGAAGGGTGTCAGGGACATAGTATGCAACCATCCTCCCCAAGTCAGTCCCCAATAAAACATCAGTGGGCAAATTTTCAGACACTCCCACCTCCCTCAACCCGCTCCCAGCACCCCAATCGAGATAAACTCGTGCCACTGGCAAGGGACAACTGGTGCCTCCAATCCCGGTGACAGTCAGGGTTTTCCCCTCAACAAACTCTTCAGGGGCCGCCAGTCCAGGACGGATGAGGGTTCGTTCAGCCCCGGTGTCCTTGAGGCCTGTAGCAAGACGGGCCCCCACCTGAACAGGTTGAACGTTGTCGTCAGCCCTCCCAACCACACCTCCCACCAAAAGAACAGAGGCGTTGGGCCCGGGGGCCTTGGCTGGGGGGTTCTTCGGCCTGTTCGGACAGGCGTAAAAGAAGTGACCAGGCCGCTGGCAGTGGTGACACAGGCGACTGTCAGTAGCCGGCCTGTTGTTGGCAACAGGGACAGGGCCTCCGGAGGGACGGCCAGCTGGGGCATTGGGGTTGGTTGCTGGCTTACCCCCTTTCCAGCTGGTGGCGACTGGCCTCCGCGTCTCGGGCTTCCGGTTGGCCTCGTGGTTGTCGGCGATCTGCGCCGCTTTGTCCGCGTTCGTTGGTTCGCGGTCCAGGATGAACTGTCGGACCTCAGCTGGGCAGAGATGCAGGAACTGGTCTTTGATCATCAGGTCCCGTAGCTGCTCAAAGGTTTCAACGGACAGTCCATGGATCCACTGGTCAAAGTGGGTCCTGAGTCCTTGCACCACATCACTGTAGCTATCATGTGGGCCACGTTGGAGGTGCCGGAACTTCTTTCGGTATACCTCAGGTGTCAGACGGTATTTGGCGATCAGCGCCTGCTTTATGGCGTCATAGTCATCATCATGCGCTTGCGGAAGAGAAGCAAACGCCTCCAGAGCTTTGCCCTTTAGCCCTGGGGTCAAGTACCTGGCCCATTGGTCTTCGGGCAGTCGGTACTGTCTGCAGGCTTTCTCAAAGGCTCGCAGAAACGTGTCCAAGTCCCCATCCTTTTCCATCACGGGAAAATGCTCTGGCCGGGGTTTAGGAGTCTGGACGCTGCTGGGCTCACGGCTTCGGGCTGTGGGGGCATTCCACCCCCGCTGGAGCAGCTCCAGCTCATGGGCCCTCTGAGCTTCTGCATGGCGCTCAGCTCTCTCAGCCTGGGCTTGACGCTCGACCCTCTCAGCCTCAGCTTGGCGCTCACGTTCGGCTTGGGCCTCCTGCCGATATTGCTGGATCAGCCTCACCCGCCCATCCCTGTCTTCGGCGGGGAGTTCGTCCAAGGCCATTTTCAGATAGGGGTCCACCCCGTTCTGGTTGAATGTGGGGCCAGCGCTCAGGAGTGGAGCCTCTGCTGCAGCCCCATTGCAACTTGGGCCAACTTCTGCGCTCGCTGGATTCTGGTCGTTGTCCAGCTGCACTAGAGCCGCGATCATTTGAGCTCTGTTTTTGTTCGTGGCGTCAAGGCCTTGGTACATGCATAACGCAGCAAGAACTTCCTTTGTCTGCCGGTTGTACCAAGGTTCTCCTTTTGCCGCCATGGTTGCCAAATAAAAGATAGAAAAAGAAAAACGAAGAAATGGGAGGGGGATACTTGCAAGTACACACTAATGTCTCAGGACTAGTAACCACTGAGTCTGTTCTCCAAAACCTATGATGCAGGATTCCCGCAGGAACCGTGCAGGTTTTTAGTGAGAGGAATGATTGCTCAAACCAAATCACTAATGCTCTAGGATTATCCCACCGCTCTGCCACCAATATGTGACGAACAGCCCACCGCCGTTCGTCTACTTACGGGCGACACTAACGGGGGTCCCGCTGCCACCAAAACGCGACGGACAGCGGAGCCTGTGTCACCACTATGTCACAATCCCACCACTGACACGGGTGTATCAGCGGACGGAGGGACGTGACACAATGCCGGCACACGGCTATCACAGGCACCGTTGGGGCTTATCTTAGTTATCCCACCACCGGCACCATGTGACAAAAATATCCAGCAAGCTAATCTCGCTCTACAATTTGCCGCAGGGGGAGTTTAATTTGGATGCCCCACCACTGCTATCAATCTTCCAAGTACTGCGGGGATTTATGTATATCCCACTTTCTCAGTTCCACTTTGGAACTCGCAGCTCTCCGGCGCCCCCCTTACCCTCAGGTCAGTCAGGGAACTGCACCTAGGATAATTAGTCGCCGGACGGGCTGCCTGTTGTGAACCGGCAATTAGGCTTCTGCAGTAAGGGAATTATCAATGCTGTGGCCGCAGACCCTTATTCAGCAATATAAGACCCTTCTAGACTGCCAGCAAGCCGCAATAGCCGTGCACAACGCGCTGCCACCAGTCACGGTTACTTAATTCACAGTGTTAAATTAAGAGGGTCCGTGGCAAACCCCTTGAATTAGTAGCGATTATCTAACAAAGGCGTATAGTTCGATTCTTAGAGCATGGAGACAGATCTAAATAATTTCATTTATTTTCCGAAAGAGGACAGTGATTACAGATAAAAGTTGCTATAAAATTGAGACATAAAATATGTACAGTACAGGTATAAAATAAAAGTGGAGAAAACAAAGAGATTACACTCACAGTTCCATATTGTTCCTTAGGCAGACCATGTGGCTTTAAGGTGGGTGGAGGCGGAGCTGCACTTCTCCGCTCATCTGAGTTCTTGTCAGCACGGACTCTGCAGCTGTTCTGAGCTGGTTTGCCCAGGAAATGCCTTATAGACTTTCCTATGTGACATCACAGAGAGGTGCATTCTGGGTTGATCCCACCTCTCTTATCCAAGTTATGTTTTGGCTACAAAACTTAGATTAGCTATAACTTTATGGGAGAAGCTGGTATGGACTCATCAGTGGTATCATGTTTCCCAGCGTAATGAGCCCATCAAGAAAACATCAAACATCTATGCGATATGACCGTCCATTTGGGCGCAAATCCTATCTCATGTTCTGGACAGGGTAGAACTTCGAAACATACGCGGTCTCGAAGCTGGGACCGCTCAGGTTACAAAAATATGATTTTCATATCTCTAGGGTATTTGGTTCTTATGGTGTAGTCTCTCATAGTTTTATTCGTTTCAAACAAAGAAGTTTTTCCCGCACTTTTTTTCTTCTCTTTCAGCCGAGGCACATGAGAAGCCAAATGGGGTGACAGGAAATTGGTTTATGGCACTCGGGGGAAGGGAAGCTTCTGTAGTGTGCAATGTAACTGAGACACTGGCAGGCAGCTTCTCAAAGAAAATGGAGGGTTTGTTAGCACATTGCAACAGAAAACATATCTTGCAGACATTGTACATCACATTTATCTCTATATCTATCTATATATGTCTATATTATTATTATTATTATTATTATTATTATTATTATTATTATATCTGTATATCTCTATCTATTATCTATCTCTATCTATTATCTATCTCTATCTATATATCTATCTATCTCTATATCTTTCTATCTATAGCTATCTATCTCTATATCTATCTATCTATCCATTATCTATTTTCTATCTATCTCTATATCTATCTACCTATCGATCTGTCTATCTATATTTCTTTCTATATCTATCTTTATATCTATCTCTATCTATCTCTATCTATCTCTATGAATCTTTCTATCTATATCTATCCATTATCTACTTTCTATCCATTATCTACTATCTATCTCTATATCTATCTATTTCTACATCTATCTTTCTATCTATATCTATCTAACTCTATATCTATATATCTATATAGCATTATACCCTATGAGGGGGGAAGCATTATACCCTATGAGGGGGCAGCATTATACCCTATGAGGAGGCAGCATTATACCCTATGAGGGGGGCAGCATTATACCCTATGAGGAGGGAAGCATTATACCCTATGAGGGGGGCAGTATTATACCCTATGAGGGGGGCAGTATTATACCCTATGAGGGGGGCAGCATTATACCCTATGAGGGGGCAGCATTATACCCTATGAGGAGGCAGCATTTTACCCTATGAGGAGGGAAGCATTATTCCCTATGAGGAGGGCAGTATTATACCCTATGAGGGGGGCAGTATTATACCCTATGAGGGGGGCAGTATTATACCCTATGAGGGGGGCAGTATTATACCCTATGAGGGGGGCAGTATTATATTCTATGAGATGGCTGCATTATATTCTATGAGATGGCTGCATTATACTATGTGAGACGGCTGCTTTATATTCTAAACTCCTGCTACATAATTAAGACATGTACAACCTTATATTATACCCGGATATTAGCGTGTTTTACCGCACAATTGGTGGTCTGGTATTTAACTCTATGCAGCTACATAGTGGGCCCCAAGAATGATCTTCTCTTGTGGGCCCAAGGTGTTCCAGTCCGACGCTGGATGGCGGATATGTATATGGGCACGGGACTATGGGATGGAGGATGTGTGATGGGTATATGGGCACTGGACTATAGGATGGAGGATATGTATGACGGTATATGGGCACGGGACTATGGGATGGAGGATATGTATGATGGGTATATGGGCATGGGACTATGGGATGGAGAATATGTATGATGGGTATATGGACATGGGACTATGGGATGGAGAATATGTATGATGGGTATATGGGCATGGGACTATGGGATGGAGGATGTGTGTTGGGTATATGGGCACTCGACTTTGGGATGGCGAATATGTATGATGGGTATATGGGCATGGGACTATGGGATGGAGAATATGTATGATGGGTATATGGGCATGGAACTATGGGATGGAGAATATGTATGATGGGTATATGGGCATGGGACTATGGGATGGAGGATGTGTGATGGGTATATGGGCACGGGACTATGGGATGGAGGCTATGTATGATGGGTATATGGGCACGGGCCTATGGGATCATGGATATGTATGATGGGTATATGGGCACGGGACTATGGGATGGAGGATAATTATAATTTTCTATAACTTACCTCAGTTAGTTACTATGCCCGGGCAGCGCCGGGCTCTTCAGCTAGTTCATATATAAAGTGCAATGTGCAACATAAATATCATGGGCTTAGGCATACAACCATATACTAAAAGTGATTTTTTTGGTAGTAATTATGGATAATTTATATGGACAAAAAATTGACAAGTGTCCTGACAGGCAAAAAAATGCACAATGGCAAGTATAAACCAAGTCCTGTATTAAGTAATCCTATAAAGTTTTGTGCAGCTCCAAATGAAAATATCTTCCTAAAGGATTGTGTATTTATCCATGCCGCTCAAGATGGAATATATAGTGGCTGTGCCAAATGATTAAAGTGCCCAAACCATACCTTGTGCCAGTGTGCAGACAGCTCTCCTGGATACATCTAGAATTATATCTCCGTGTGAGGGTTATACCATCATTTCCGATAGAAGATGAAGAGTTTATTAAAAATTTGGAAGAGGTATGTAACAGTACCTCAAAGAAATTTATTTCTTGCGGATCTTTTTATGTTATGGTGTGATCCTGTCATGATCAATGCTGCATCAGGACTGATAAAAAGCACAGGTGACCTTTTTTTTCTTCTTAAGCTGTGCTTAAGTTTGGTTTTTCCCCTCGGTGGCCTTTAGGATTATTGCACTGTGGTGTCTTTTGTTCTAAGTTTTCCCCCAGTGGTGGTGAGCGTCAATGCACTCTTGTTTCTTTAGTTAAGTGCACATGATTATAATGCAGGTTTGATTGCTCTGGCTCTGCTATAAAAGAGTCACAGGTGTTGCAATCAGTGTTGGTGATAGTGTTCATTTCAACCATCCTTGGTGGAGGAAGGAGCTGGAGAGCGTTCCTTGCAGCACTGTCTTAGCCCTGGTGTGGAAGGAGTCATAGGGGATTTCCTTGTAGCTCTGACAGAGCTTGATGGCAGCGATTCAGGAGGAGAGCTGCATTCTGGTGGTGGACTCTGTTGCCAGGAGCAAGTGCAACAGAGTAAAGCTAAGTGGTATTTCCCTGTTTGTGTTTTTCCTTAGTGTGTATTAGTACAGCAGTGGGGCCAGTGCCTGCGTCACCCAGCTCCCTAGCAGGGGATAGGTGTAGGGTGTGCTAGGGCGACAGGTTACTGATCGGCACCCAGTGCGGAACCAGCATAGGGAACGTTAGGAGCGTTAGGGACACTGACTCAGGGGAGTGCAGGAGGTCTCCACGTCCCCTTTCCCTATCGCTGGGCCCACCGTTGTAACTGTTTCCCCTTTCCCCGTGTCTTGTTGTTTTAGTTACCGGCCTGCAGCCTGTGTCACACAGGAGAGTATCATGTGCCGCGCCTTGTTGTTTTAGTTACCGGCCTGTGGGTCGCGTCACACAGGACGGGTCATCGTGACATTATCACCAACCAATAACTTTTTTTTCTGCTGAGCCATGGACCCAGTTCAGACCTTTGCCCAAATGCTGCAGACCCTTACTGAGGAGATTAGGGGGCTGCGCGGTGAGTTGGTGCATCAACTGCAGCAGGTGGTGGGCTTTGGGGGCTTGGTTCAGAGAAAGGCTCAGCCAGAAGCCAAGATTTCCCTCCCTGACATATTTTTCTGGAGGGAGAGCTCAATTCTTGGTGTTTCAACAAGCCTGCAAATTATATTTCAGGCTGCGCCCTCGTTCATCAGGGAGTGAAGAGCAACGGGTGGGAATCATTATGTCCCTTCTTATAGGGGATCCCCAATCCTGGGTCTTCTCCCTACCGGATGATTCTCCATCATTAGAGTCCGTGGACGAGTTTTTTGCAGCTTTGGCGCTTGTGTATGGGGATCCTGATGGCATCGCCCTGGCGGAATCCCGAATCCGTAGGTGTAAACAGGGAGCCTGGGTTGCTGAGGAATACTGCTCAGAGTTTAGGAGATGGGCCACTAACACTCAGTGGAATGACCCTGCACTTAGGAGTCAATTTGTGCAGGGTTTGTCTCCAAAGTTGCAGGATACTCTGGTGCAGTACGCCGCCCCCAGGTTGCTGGAGGCCACCATGTCCCTTGCCATCTGGGTGGATAGACGCCTTAGGGAAAGACATATACAAAAAGTGCCCCCTGATGTCCTCACTAGGGAGGAGGACCCACCAGTGCGGATGGAGGAACCCAGACAGCCCGGTGTTGTTGATACAAAAAAGGGTGTCTCTGTGGCTCGTCGTGGTGGGGGGGTATGCTATTCCTGTGGGAAGCCTGGCCATTTTATGAGAGCCTGCCCAGTTCATGCCAAAACTCCTGACGAACCTATGCAAGTAGGAGGAGCTAGTTTGTATTCGGAGCTGCCTACGGTTCGGAGCGTGGTGTCGGCATGTTTGTACTGTGGGCAGACTGGTCATGTCCTGAAGGCTTGCCCATTGCGTGCCAAATTATCTGTGCCATTTGAGAAGCCGCATTCCCCTGGTCGCTTGGAGGGAGGCGACCAGGGAGTATACATTTCCTCCATTTTGCCCTCCCAAGGTTTCATGTCATCAGAGGTCTTGGCTAGCGGGGTACCGGAGGTGATACCGGTGCTTGTGGACAGCGGAGCAGGAGTCAGTCTGGTGGATGCTCGCTTTGTCCAGACTCATGGTCTGAGATGTAGGACGCTAGCCCAGCCTATAAGCGTCCAGGCCATAAACTCTGTTCCACTGAGCCAGGGGAGCTTGACCCAAGTCATAGAGAGTATCCATCTGCGTATAGGACATCATGAGGAGTCCTTGTCATGCTACTTCTTGGAGGGAATGCCAGTACCTATTGTTTTAGGCCTCCATTGGCTGAAAAGACACAACCCGGTAATAGATTGGCGGGCGAGGGAAGTGGTCAGCTAGGGGCACTCGTATGAGGGCTGCTGCCTAAGAACTACTGTCTCTGTCGTCTCTCCTCAACGGACCCCTTCCTCTCCGGTGAGAGCAGCAGATGTGCTGCAGGAGAGTAGGGGCAAGGCTCAACCCTCGCCATTGGCCAACCCTGGGAGGTGCAGACCTCGTGGTGGAAGGGGTTGGAGGGTGGTGTACCCCCTGGTGAAGTGCGGGGGTGGGAATGTGGTGACACAGGGGGACGCCTCTGTTGTTAATCCCAGAAAGAGTTCTCCAAATGGTGACAAATGAACGAGTGGCAATAAACGTTCAGATCCGGACCTGTGTGTGAACGAGCGTGTATGGGTGGCCACCAAAAAACATCCAGTGGAAGTGTGTTGTGGAGTGTTACCAGCTCATACCAAACATACACATACACAGCTCGTTCCCCAGGTCAGCTCTTCGGAGATGTGTGGTGCCTCCAGAAATGTTGCCAATACCAGCGGGCTCGTTTGTCATCAACCTGACGTGCAGGTAGTTGCTGGGGTGAACTCTTGGTCTGGGCATCCCCGCTGTAGGAGGTTCCCTGATGAGGAGCGGTCTTGAGGGTCCAGAGGCCCCTCATTAAGGGGAGGGTACTGTCATGATCCATGCTGGATCAGGACTGATAAAAAGCACAGGTGACCTTTTTTTTCTTAAGCTGTGCTTAAGTTTGGTTTTTCCCCCCGGTGGCCATTAGGATTATTGCACTGTGGTGTCTTTTGTTCTAAGTTTGCCCCCGGTGGTGGTGAGCGTCATTGCACTCTTGTTTCTTTAGTTAAGTGCACATGATTATAATGCAGGTGTGATTGCTCTGGCTCTGCTATAAAAGAGTCACAGGTGTTGCAATCAGTGTTAGTGATAGTGTTCATTTCAACCATCCTTGGTGGAGGAAGGAACTGGAGAGCATTCCTTGCAGCACTGTCTTAGCTCTGGTGTGGAAGGAGTCATAGGGGATTTCCTTGTAGCTCTGATAGAGCTTGGTGGCAGCGATTCAGGAGGAGAGCTGCATTCTGGTGGTGGACTCTGTTGCCAGGAGCAAGTGCAACAGAGTAAAGCTAAGTGGTATTTCCCTGTTTGTGTTTTTCCTTAGTGTGTATTAGTACAGCAGTGGGGCCAGTACTGGGCCCACCTAGCTCCCTAGCAGGGAATAGGTGTAGGGTGTGCTAGGGCGACAGGTTACTGATCGGCGCCCGGTGCGGAACCGGCGTAGGGAACGTTAGGAGCGTTAGCTACACTGACTCAGGGGAGTGCAGGACGTCTCCACGTCCCCTTTCCCTATCGCAGGGCCTACCGTTGTAACTCTTTCCCCGTGTCACACAGGACAGTATCACGTGCCGCGTCTTGTTGTTTTAGTTACCAGCCTGCGGGTCGCGTCACACAGGATGGGTCATCGTGACAGATCCATACTGAGCCTGTGAGAGGCTGTGTGTTACTCTTGAAATATATATGTAGATCGCCAAATGACCCCAACACTGTATACAGCAGTACTTTTGGGATCCATTCCCCTTTTACTGCTTTTTATATTGTTGTGTACTCCACACTGGGCCTCAGAGCGTCTGTGTCTGCCTCCTGAAATAAATACGGAGATTTTGAATGTTGAAACTATACTATATACTGTATTTTTCTGACCATAAGATGCACTTTTTTCCCCCAAAATTTTTGGGGAAAGTGGGGGGTGCGTCTTATGGTCGCAATATACTAACCTCCGGGGCTCTGCGGTGCGGTGGTGGCAGCGGGCGAGGCTCTGCGGTGCGGTGGTGGCAGCGGGCGGGGCTCTGCGGTGTGTAGGTGGCGGCGGGCTGTGCTCCGATGCAGGGGTGGCGGCTCCGCCGGCATTTCGTCGCAGCCCGGAGGCCCCTGCACATCCCTTGCTGGCTGCCGCCATGTTGCGGTGGCCTCCGGGAACATGGACACCGGGAAGATGGCCGCCGGTCTGGGGATGGTGCATGCGCAGGTTCAGATCTCATCTCGAGATCTCAGGGGACGAGATTCAAATCTCGGCAACGAGATCTCGTCCCCCAATATATATAGTTGTATATATACAACTATACACTCACTGGCCACTTTATTAGGTACACCATGCTAGTAAGGGGTTGGACCCCCTTTTGCCTTCAGAACTGCCTCAATTCTTCGTGGCAGAGATTCAACAAGGTGCTGGAAGCATTCCTCAGAGATTTTGGACCATATTGACATGATGGCATCACACAGTTGGCGCAGATTTGTCGGCTGCACATCCCTGATGCGAATCTCCCGTTCCACCACATCCCAAAGATGCTCTATTGGATTGAGATCTGGTGACTGAGGAGGCCATTTGAGTACAGTAAACTCATTGTCATGTTCAAGAAACCAATCTGAGATGATTCGAGCTTTATGACATGGCGCATTATCCTGCTGAAAGTAGCCATCAGATGTTGGGTACATTGTGGTCATAAAGGGATGGACATGGTCAGCAACAATACTCAGGTAGGCTGTGGCGTTGCAACGATGCTCAATTGGTACCAAGGGGCCCAAAGAGTGCCCAGAAAAAATTCCCCACACCATGACACCACCACCACCAGCCTGAACCGTTGATACAAGGCAGGATGGATCCATGCTTTCATGTTGTTTACGCCAAATTCTGACCCTACCATCCGAATGTCGCAGCAGAAATCGAGACTCATCAGACCAGGCAATGTTTTTCCAATCTTCTACTGTCCAATTTCGATGAGCTTGTGCAAATTGTAGCCTCAGTTTCCTGTTCTTAGCTGAGAGGAGTGGTACCCAGTGTGGTCTTCTGCTGCTGTAGCCCATCTGCCTCAAAGTTCGACGCACTGTGCGTTCAGAGATGCTCTTCTGCCTACCTTGGTTGTAACGGGTGGCAATTTGAGTCACTGTTGCCTTTCTATCAGCTCGAACCAGTCTGCCCATTCTCCTCTGACCTCTGGCACCAACATGGCATTTCCGGCCACAGAACTGCCGCTCACTGGATTTTTTTTCTTTTTCGGACCATTCTCTGTAAACCCTAGAGATGGTTGTGCGTGAAAATCCCAGTAGATCAGCAGTTTCTGAAATTCTCAGACCAGCCCTTCTGGCACCAACAATCATGCCACGTTCAAAGGCACTCAAATCACCTTTCTTCCCCATACTGATGCTCGGTTTGAACTGCAGGAGATTGTCTTGACCATGTCTACATGCCTAAATGCACTGAGTTGCCGCCATGTGATTGGCTGATTAGAAATTAAGTCTTAACACACAGTTGGACAGGTGTACCTAATAAAGTGGCCAGTGAGTGTATATACGTTGTATCTAGTGATACTGTACCCTTTTGCAAATTTTTATATTATTGTGTAATCCATACTGAGCCTGTGACCATCTGTCTGACTCATGAAATATATACAGAGATTTACAATTATCACTAGACTGTATAGAGCTGTCCGCTTTTGAAACAGTACCATATATCTGCTGGTATTTTTAGTCCATTTTCACAAAAATTATTACGTGTGATGGAAGAGGCCGCGGATGTGGGTGTGGAGGGGCCAGCTGGTACTGATGATGGTGGTGGTGCATCTGCTGGTATTGCCAAAAGCACAATAGCAGCTAAGGCAGTCCAACTATGCATTTCTTCAAAGTCTTCTCTGGAGGTGTGTGTTTTCACCCCTCCTTCCCAGATGCTTCCAATTAAAACTCTGAAACTGTTAAACTGCTAGATCAGCTGCTAAGCTGTGATTGGCAGTGTCTGTGAGGGAGGAGTGAAAGTGCACACCCCCAGAGAAAGCTCTGAAGAAATGCACAGTTGAACTGCCAAGCAGAGAATTCCCATACTGAGCTCCAAAAGTAACAAATGTGATTATTTCTGCAGTCGAGCAATGCAGCACAAAATGATGAAGAGTGACAGAATCAAGACAACTCTTGGAATTTTCCAAGGTATTTAACATAATTTTTTCGGAGCAAGTCATGGGTTCTTTTTACGTTCTGTTCACAAATACTCTATGATTTGCTTCATGCATTCATTACAATGGACCCAACCTGTGATTACTGGACCCTGCTGACTTTTATTGAGGTTTTATTGGGGTTTCCTCCTTCTTGACTTAAAAACTAGCGCTAAATGCCGCACAATTCTCGCAATCAATCCATTTTGTCTTGTCACATGAGACTGTGCCGGGACTCGTGTCGGCACCAAAGTAAACTTAGTAACAGGTCAGGGCACATAGTACTTGAAATAAACACAGAAAATTCAGCAAAAAAAAATTCTACAACGTACATTCTAAACCTTCTCCCCTTTTTGGGCAGCCATACAAAAAGCATATAAATAAATATTTTGTGTATTTCTGACATTTCTACCATCCTCCTCTTCCTTTACTGTCCTGTGTTTGGCTATAAGATAACTGACTGCAGCATTAGCCTCCCCCCCTTTGCCCTGCATACAGTAGGACAATATTTTCCCAAGTCCTGCCCCTTTGGTAAATGGGCAAGACTTCCATCAGCAACCAGAAAATGCTGCAGATTAAGAAGCAGAGCAAGTATATTTCTTGCTTAAATTCATCATTTATTTCTAAGTTTTCAAATAATTTGCAACTCCTAACTGTAATGGTTGGAGGAGGCTACATGTGGCCGAACCTTTGCTTTGGTGACTTAGGATAGGTCCATTGGGTGACCAGTGAAGGTTCGACACCACAAGCCCAACATGTCTTGTCCCGCATCCAACTCTACCTGGAACACACAAAATTGGCATATGACAGATTGGAATTTGCCAATTTGAAAATCTGGACATTTTTGGAAAAATAGGGACTATCGGCAACTATGACAATTCACGAGACCCTTGGGGTTTTTTTGGCAGATTTATGGGAGAGCCTAAAAAATATCTAAAAATTAAAAGTGTCAGAGACACCGCACTGCACTTGCTCATAGAGCCAGTGCGCGTGTCCTGAGTACAGAAGCAGTGCTGAAAGTTACCTGTGGAGCAGGGCAGCAGAGGTGACCATGCGTGCTTCAGGCTAATAGTGTCAGGGTTCAGCCAGCGCTGGAAAGTAAAGATGCACAGGACCTGCGGACACTGAAGCTGAATAGTCTGCACGGGACCTATGGGTCATGTGACTGCAAGGGGGCGGGGCTTAGTGTCCTGTATTCAGATAGGACAGGACACCATACAACAACTCAGAGTCAGGCAAAACAGAGGTCACACACAGTACGGGCGAACGAGGCACAGGAGGGACAAACAGACGGGTAGTCAGACAGAGCCAAAGGTCATACACAAGAGGGCGACGTGGTACCAAGGGGACAAGCAGAGAGAAGTCGGGTCACAAGCAGAGAGTCATACACGAGAGGTAGTGCAGTACAAGAGGGGCAGGCAGAACTCGTAACAGGGACAGAACCAGATCACAACCGAACAAGCAAGCAAGTTATCAGGCACAAGGCACACGTATACAAGAGGTCACTTAACTCAGCCGAGGGCAGGAGTATAACTGACACCGGACCCAGGTCCAGTGAGCACTAAATAGCCTCCTGCTGCCAGAGAGAGGCAGCACAATTAACCCATAGTCTAACCAGGATGGGTCAAAGCGAAATCCCGTCCTGGATCATGACAAAAAGTATACCAAGCTGGGAAGAAGAAATTACCCTTAATAATAAAATTGTAGCACAAAAATTGCGAGCCATTCTCTAATATAGTCTTACTTAAATGCCAAATGGTGGGGAAATTCTTTTGATGATCCTTCACGCAGTGGAAGTTACAGTCCAGGCATTTCTCAGCGTTACTCACGTATGTATTACATTGTTCGCACCATTTGGTCACATTTCTAATAAAATTGTTACCAGCACTTCCCCCCCCCCCCAGCCATCAGGAATGTCAGCGCTTATCTGCCGCTATATAGAAGCCAGATGTATCGGTACTATATATATATATCATGGTGTTTTTTGCAGTGCCGCAATGGGACACCATCATACATGCTGGAGAAAGGCTTTGAATAGCTCTAACATTACTGGTCATCTCCCATAGGATCCATTGCTCGGCAGTCCTCATTTATCTGACACATCGTCACTTAGACTGTCCGATTCATCCGGAGATAATTGTCTTGTGCAGATTAAGGTGATGGGAGTGTGCGGACGGATGTCTATGCAGCTGACATGGACCTAAGCTTCTCGGGACCTAATGAGGAGAAGCCATTCCAGATGTCTGAGATATTGATTATAAAGGGCTGAGGAGCAGCGGTGGTTGACACCCCGGAGAGCTAAGTAAGACATAGTGAAGCTCGAAAAAACATTTTAAGATCGCTGTTTAAAGGGTTTACTCCCTTCCCCCAAAACCATTTACTGGTCTTTGTAGCCCTTTAAAAGATAAGCCTGTTGACCCCTTATCATCTCCAAAGTACTGCTCCAGCAGCGAGTAATCGCATTTTGAAGCTCAGTCCATAAATGCATTGGGGTGTGAGGATGCACTTACAGCTCCTCCGCTTTCGCAGTATTGCTGAACTAGCAGCATGCTCCCTGGCTGATTGATAGGTCGATTGCTCTGATACTCGTCCACTGACGTGTCAATCCATCAGGGGAGGGTGCTGCTAGTTCAGCAATACTGTGGAGGCTGAGGAGCTGTAAGTTCATCCTCACACCCCAATGCACTTACAGACTGAACTTTAAAACGTGATTTCTCACTGTTAGAGCAGCACTTTAGGGTCATAAAGGGATTGATTTGTTTTTCTTTATAAGTGCTGCACACTCATATAAATGGTTTTGGGAGGTCGTAAACATTTCTGACACAATTTTTACATTAAAGTGAACCTAACAGCTGATACATGCTGAGGAATCCACAGGCACCACTGGATGTGCGATCTCAGCCTGCTGCGGTGTTTCAGAGAAAAACAGACTCCAAAAGTCACTGGGAACTGAGCCGCACTGGAGACTAGTCAGACAGGTGGGTCCCCAGCAGCTTCTCCCCATCCGCTATCCTGGACTGACAGGTCTGTGCGCACATGTGCGCATGTAGAGACCTGTAGTTTTCTGTAGGCTACACCTCTACTTCTTACTGTATTAGTTTTCTTAGATGATCCCCATCTGTTCTTGTAGTGTGTCCAACCCCAGGAGAATGGAGGCTGATGGTCACCTCAAAAACCTACACCAGCCTCAAGAACAAAAGACAGCCCGCCTCACCACTTATTCTTCTCCGAAACAGCTGCTTGCTCTTTGTACCTAAGATTTGGACTTGTAGCATCGGACATTAATGCTAGAGAATGGTGGAGATATCCATGGACGGTCCAGCCCATGGAGGAGAGAGAACATGGTCCTATATTACTTTCAGCATTGAATGTGGTTTTATTGTGCTATAGAGGGTTTGTCTATATTTTTCGAACATTTTTTTTTTCAGAAAATTCATGTATTTTTCATCCAAAAATTATTTTTCAAAATGTTTCACTTTTGACTGCTGTATCTTTTGTATTGAAGAATGGGTTAAAAATGAGAATTTCTCAGTGAGCTCATTCTTACAGTCCAATGGGAGAGTTTCTAACTCTGATCTGTCTTTTTCTGAACTCCTTTCAGCTTAATTATGGCCACAGACCACATCAAAAGTTGAATCTGCAGGGAATCAAGGAGCCTGTAAAAGCAAAACAGTGAACATTTTTTAATGCAGCCCAAAATACTTGCATTTAAAAATATATCCCTGCAGATGAGCAGCGGCCGTCTGTGGATGCATATTGGGTATGGGATTTCTTGAAATCCCATGCATTATGCTGTCACAGCTAGACGTTGCGGGTTGGTTGCTGCACAAGTACGCAGCGTCCAACCCGCACTGTTTACTGACCGTCTGTACATACCCTAAATATCCCCCCCCCCAGAAAGCAATATTTTTGTCAAATGCATGTTTAGTTGTATAATGTTCTTGAAGAAGAGATACCAATGATTGAGAGTTAAAAGGGTTGTCCTAGACTAATATATTGATATTTATCATTAGGATAGATCGTCAATATCAGGTTGATAGTAGTGATGATCAAGCACTAAAATACTCAAGTGCTCGGTACTCAAATCGAGCAGGTCAGACGCTCGGGTGCTCATCGTCAGATCTACCTCTTGAGACATTAATTGCCGTTCCCCACCGTTGTCTTCTTCTGATTGTGGCTGCTCAAATATTTGGACATCAATGACACAATCTACTCATGCCCCTCTTGACATATGCAGGGCGAGAAGCCAGATTCAATAAATTGAAATGTAAAGAGTTCCTCAGCGTGTCCGAGTGTGGGATCACTTTTCTGCTGGGACTCAATATGGTGGGAGGAAGAAGGATCAGGGTGAGGATTATGTGGTCTAGACTCTTGGTTACTGAGACTGGACCATGTGGAAGACAGGGTGGTGCTGGAAAACATACTGGAAGCATCAGCTATCTAACCAACCATCTGTTTGCACTGTTCTGGCTTCAAGAGTGGTGTCTGGCACCCCCTGCAAAGTGGGACAGGAAGCTATGTTTCAAGGATGTGCTTGTCTGTTGTGCTCCCACAGAAGGCACATTTTCACCTGGACCAAGGCCTCTGCGTGCACCATCAGCAGCATGTTCACTTCCCTGTCCCTTACAGCACACATTGTGCATTTTAAATTAGGTATATATTTATATGCCTGCAAACTTTCCGGTATTAATAAAGAAAAAAAAATATGTAGCCTGAAAAGGATGTTTGTTTTTAGATTGCAGCAGCAGTAACATAGTAACATAGTTATTAAGGCCGAAAAAAGACATTAGTCCATCCAGTTCAGCCTATAAAATTCTGTCAGAATAAATCCCCAGATCTACGTCCTGCTAAAGAACCTAACAATAACTGTAAGATACAATATTGTTACGCTCCAGGAAGACATCCAGGCCTCTCTTGAACCCTTCGACTGAGTTCGCCATTACCCCCTCCTCAGGCAGGGAATTCCAGATTCTCACTGCCCTAACAGTAAAGAATCCTCTTCTATGTTGGTGGAAAAACCTTTTCTCCTCCAGACGCAGAGAATGTCCCCTTGTGACCGTCACCTTCCTTGGTATAAACAGATACTCGGAGAAATATTTGTATTGTCCCCTTATATACTTACTAGCTGAAGAGTTATAACAAATTATAATTATTCTCCATCCCATAGTCCCGTGCCCATATACCCATCATACATATCCTCCATCCCATAGTCCCGTGCCCATATACCCATCACACATCCTCCATCCCATAGTCCCATGCCCATATACCCATCATACATATCCTTCATCCCATAGTCCCGTGCCCATATACCCATCATACATATCCTCCATCCCATAGGCCCGTGCCCATATACCCATCATACATATCCTCCATCTCATAGTCGAGTGCCCATATACCCATCACACATCCTCCATCCCATAGTCCCGTGCCCATATACCCATCATACATATCCTCCATCCCATAGTCCCGTGCCCATATACTCATCATACATATCCGCCATCGCATAGTCCCATGCCCATATACCCGTCATACATATCCACCATCCCATAGTCCAGTGCCCATATACCAATCACACATCCTCCATCCCATAGTCAACCATTATGACATCATAATGAGTGGCGGGGCTTGCAACCTATGATGACATCAGTGTCGCCATGGCAACCATTATGACTTCATAATGAGGGGCGGAGCTTGATGCACACACACACTTTTTCCCCATTACGTAGATAGGGGCAAAATTGTTTGATGAATTTGAACACGTGGGGTTAAAATTTCGCCTCACAACATAGCTTAGGACACTCTCGGGGTCCAGACGTGTGACTGTGCCAAATTTTGTGGCTGTAGCTGCGACGGTGCGGGTGCCAATCCAGGACATACACACATACACACACACACACACATACATACATACACACACTTGAGCTTAATATACTTATACATGGTTATTAGATCGCCCCTCAGTTGTCTTTTTTCTAGACTAAATATTCCTAATTTTGCTAATCTCTCTGGGTATTATAGTTCCCCCATCCCCTTTATTAATTTTGTTGCCCTCCTTTGTACCCGCTCTAGTTCCATTATATCCTTCCTGAGCAACGGTGCCCAAAACTGTACACAGTACTCCATGTGCGATCTAACCAGAGATTTGTACAGAGGCAGTATAATGCTCTCATCATGTGTATCCAGACCTCTTTTAATGTACCCCATGATCCTGTTTGCCTTGGCAGTCGCTGCCTGGCACTGGCTGCTCCAGGTAAGTTTATCATTAACTAGGATCCCCAAGTCCTTCTCCATGTCAGATTTACCCTGTGGTTTACCGTTCAGTGTGTAATGGTGATATTGATTCCTTCTTCCCATGTGTATAACCTTACATTTATCATTGTTAAACCGCATCTGACACCTTTCGGCCCAAGTTCCCAACTTAGCCAGATCCATCTGTAGCAGAACACTATCTTCTCTTGTATTGACTGCTTTTCATAGTTTTGTATCATCTACAAATATTGATATTTTACTGTGTAAACCTTCTACCAGATCGTTAATAAATATGTTGCAGAGAATAGGTCCCAACACCGACCCCTGCGGTCCCCACTGGTCACAGCGCCCCAGTTAGAGAATATACCATTTATAACCACCCTCTGCTTTCTATCACTCAGCCAGTTACTTTCCCATTTACACACATTTTCCCCCAGACCCAGCACTCTCATTGTGTGTACCAACCTCTTGTTTGGCACGGTATCAAACGCTTTGGAAAAATCAAGATATAGCACATCCAATGACTCACCTTGGTCCAGTCTATAGCTTTTATCATTTTTGTTACAAAAAAAGTCTTTCTTTTGGTCTTGTCCAGGTTTTTATTAAGCGAGTTTTGTTTTGGAGACAGAATTTGGAAAGTTCCATGGCCGAGTCTGGAGATATTCCTCTTTCATCTCCTTACCACACTTATCTAATCACATTTGTGTCCTTCCAAAGACTCATACCTAAATACCCCAGAGGAATGAAGATATGAGCACACAATATGCTGTCCATGCAGCAGCGGAAGCCAAAAAATACAGGGTCCTCCAAAACATAAAAGGAAACTCATGGTTTCCGATCTTACAGGTTGAAATAAATATTATATTGTCTCCAGAATTAAGATACTTTTTAAAAAAAAATTTTAAACTATTTTACACTGTGATATCTGTAGCAGCTCGATCAGCAGCTCTGTGCCCATGCGTAGAATACAGCAGTTCTCTCTCTCTCTCACGGCGAAAAGTCCCAGCATCACAAAAATATCAAATACAAATTAATTGTAAAATTACACCAAGCAAAAAGTGTGCTTTTTTTTTTACTACTCCTTTAAACAAGTTTAGGTTCTAAAGGGTTAAGGATTTCAAGCATTTTTTATGTTTTTTTTAACACCTGTGTTTAGTAGCATTTTTTATTAAGTGAATCCTTAAAATGGTCATTTAATTGAACTTAGAAAAAAAATCAAGAAAAAAGCTAAATCCAACATCAATTTAAAAAAAACAAACAAACAAACACCTTTCAGACACAATCCTTACTCATTGCAATGAGTAACGACTATGTCTGAAAAGCGTCTGATTTTTTGTTGCTTTTGAATTTAAATTTTTTTTCTGGATTTTTTTCTATGATCAAATTAAATTAACATTTTAAAAGTTCACTTTGCTCTAACTTTGCTCTAATTTCTATTTCATTGTATCTGAGATTTGCTGTACTTCAAGGCTTGCACACAATCTGAATCTTTATCTTCTGAGGTGAGATTACCTTCCTTTTGTTTTGTTTTTTTTTGTGTACAAATTTTTTATTTTGATACAGTTTAAATATTTTTGAACAATTTTTTGCTGATATTTTTAAACTCATATAGAGAAGTAAAAAAACTAAACAAAAACAGCAAAATTAAAAACCTCTTACTCAAAAGTCATGAGTATTTAAAAAGAAAACAACAAAAGAACAAAAAAAACATTGGCAGCAAAAACTCCACAAAACTAAAGTACTATGTATATGGCTCCCAATTCATGATTGTCTTTGCACTTTTTTTGTAGAATACAAATATTATTTCATTAACAACTTTTTTAAAGTTTTCTTTAATTAGTTTTGTCTCTTTTTTTTATGCTTACCGTTATGGGTGTAGTTTTCCTTACCCAAATGTTTTAGCTTAATTCGTCATTTGCAACTTTTCAAAATGTTTGCCCAATTTTACTCCAGTTTCCTGGTCAAGTACAAAATTTGTTTAATTTTATTTATATGCAGTTGAAAACTAATGTGCAACATTTAAAAGGATCATGGAACTTTGAGCTCTAAAAAAAGGTTCAAGAAAGGTAAAAAAAAGAGCATTTTAAATTTTAAGCAAAATTCATCGGCCATGTTGAAGAATTGGTTGCAAAAAGAAAAAGTAACAACAAACTCCATAAGACAGAAAAGAAAATTAACTTGCAAAAAAAGAAATGAAAAGATGAATTGGAGCCATAGTGGTTCCCTCTTTCACAATAGACCTTAAATTAACATTTTATTGAAGAATTTTTGCTATTTTTTTGCTTGAGAGCTGAAAACAAACCGGGACAGAACTAGAGGAGAGTAACCTCAGGACTTGCCTTGGGTGCTGAGTGACATAGCTAAGGTAATAAGATACATGACTACGGCAGCAGCCAGATATTTGCATTCCGATACCGAGTACCAATATTTTTACAATGTCGAATACCGGAATCTGAATTTCCCATAATGCTCTCATCCAGTTGTGTTAGCCATGTTAACTAATGGCATGGCTGTGATTGGCTGCTGAAATGATGTCATCATGATGCGCGGTCTGTGCGGGCCTGCCGGGGGTCTGTGCGGGCCTGCCAGGGGTCTGTACGGGCCTGCCGGGGGTCTGTGCGGGCTTGCCGGGGGTCTGTGCGGGCTGCCGGGGGTCTGTGCGGGCTGCCAGGGGTCTGTGCGAGCCTGCCGGGGGTCTGTGCGGGCTGCTGGGGGTCTGTACGGGCCTGCCGGGGGTCTGTGCGGGCTGCCGGGGGTCTGTATGGGCCTGCCGGGTGTCTGTGCGGGCTGCTGGGTGTCTGTGCGGGCCTGCCGGGGGTCTGTGCGGGCTGCCGGGGGTCTGTGCGGGCTTGCCGGGGGTCTGTACGGGCCTGCCGGGGGTCTGTGCGGGTCTGCCGGGGGTTGTGTGTGTGTGCAGGCATCATCCGATGGGACTACAAGTCCCGTCGGGCTATGCCTGCTACAATGACAGTGATTGACACATTAGTCAATGATGGGACAGTAGTAGTCCCATCATCCGGCTAATGTGTTGAATGTAAAAAAAGAAACATACATACTACATACATACATACTACATACATACTACATATATACTACATTCATACAACATGCATACATACTACATACATACTTCATATATACTACATTCATACAACATACATACATACCACATACATACTACATATATACTACATTCATACAGCATACATACATACTACATACATACTACATATATACTACATTCATACAACATACATACATACTACATACATACTACAAATATACTATATTCATACAGCATACATACATACTTCATATATACTACATTCATACAACATACATACATACTACATACATACTACATATATACTACATTCATACAGCATACATACATACATACATACATACTACATACATACTACATACTACATACTACATACATACTACATATATACTACATTCATAAAACATACATACATACTACATACATACTACATATATACTATATTCATATAGCATACATACATACTTCATATATACTACATTCATACAACATGCATACATACTTATTGTGAGTTCATTTTCCCCTTCACTACTGAGGCCCGAGGAACTCCCTCTTCTGGTAAAGAAAGGTAGTGAGCCTAATTATCAAACACCTGAGCCTGATGATGATGACTGGCTGAGTAGAGTTACTGACTGGATATAAGGCTGCCGACGCCCTTCTGCCCTGCGGGTGATTTCTCTGTGGGATCCTTGGAGACCAGTCTGAATTCCTGCTCTTCTGGAGCTGGGTTTTCTGCTCGGCTTTTTGCATTTGTGCTTTGAATTTGTTTTGCTTTGTTTTTCTGGATTTCTGCCATTCCCTGCTGGGGTGTGCTGGATTCCTTTAGCTCTGTCTTCTGAGGGTGCCTGAGTGCTGATTTAGTTTTTGGAGCCTGGCTGCTTCATGGTCTTTTTCCATATCAGCTTGTTGGCTTATGTCTTTGGTGGGGTTTTGGCAGATTGCAGACGGCAACCTTCCTTTCCTGTTCTGTTTGGTTAGCTTGGGCCCCATCGTTTGCTCAGCCTATCTTTCTATCTGTGTGGGTGTTTTTTCATCTTGCTTCACCGTCATTATATGTTGGGGGCTGCCTTTTGCTTTGGGGTCTGCTCTGGGGCAGTTTAGATTTCCTTTTCTGTCTTTGGGCTGTTTGGCTCTCCGGCTGTGATCGAGGGGTCTAGGGCATCGTGGGAACCCTCCACGGCTACTGCTGGTTGTGTTGGTGGGTTCAGGGGTCTGCAATCTGATAGTTGCCAACTTCTCTGGTTTTCTGGAAGTAGCTTCTATTTTTGTGTCTGCCTCCTACGGTGACTCAATCATAACAGAATCACCCGCCATACCGCAGATCCTATGGTACTCAATAGCAGGAAAGAATTGTAAAAAAAAGTGTGTATATTTTTTCCTCTATATCTCTGAGGCCGTAGGGGGAATTTTTTTTTTCTCTCAATGGAGATAAAGCAATTGTCTGATCGTGTGGAGCAGCTCGCTGCGGAAGTGTGGGGAATTTCCGCCTACCTTGCTCATTCACATGCTGCTGAACCAAAGATTCCTACGCCTGATGTATTTTTTGGGGATCGGTCTAAATTTTTGAATTTCAAAAATAATTGTAAATTATTTTTTGCCTTGAAGCCTAACTCGTCAGGGAGCTCCGCGCAGCAGGTTAAAATTGTCATCTCTTTGCTGCGTGGCGATCCCCAGGATTGGGCGTTTTCTTTGAAACCAGATGATCCTATTCTGACTAATGTGAACGCATTTTTTCAGGCCTTGGGGTTGTTGTATGACGAACCTAATGCCATTGATCAGGCTGAAAAGACCCTGCTGGCATTGAACCAGGGTCGAGATTCTGCAGAATTGTACTGTCAAAAATTCCGAAAGTGGGCAGTACTTACTACCTGGAATGATAATGCCTTGGCTGCTCTCTTTCGGAAGGGGTTGTCAGAAGCCGTAAAAGATACTAATGTGGGATTTCCTGTTCCCTCTGGTCTTGACGATTCTATGTCATTAGCCATTCAGGTTGATCGGCGTTTGCGTGAACGCAAAGCTGCACGAGAGGTGTTGCCACCTGTTGAACAAATGTCTGAACCTATGCAATGTGATAGAGTTTTTTCCAGAGAGCAGCGTCAGGAGTTCAGAAGGCGTAATAAGTTGTGTTTTTTCTGTGGAGATGCCTCGCATATTATTTCTGTCTGTCCTAAACGAGAGAAACGCTTTGCACACACGTTTTCTGTTGGTGGTGTTCAACCTAAGTTTCTTCTGGCTATTACTCTGATCTGCTCCCTGTCCACATTTTCCCCCAAGGCATTTGTGGATTCGGGAGCAGCCCTAAACCTAATGGACTTGGATTTTGGTAAACGTTGTGGATTTCCGATGACACCTCTGCAGACGCCTATCCCTTTGAGGGGGATTGATGCTACTCCTTTGGCTAAAAATAATCCTCAGTTTTGGACCCAGGTGGTAATGCGGGTCGCCCCAGACCATCAAGAAAATTGCAGATTTTTGGTGTTGCATAATCTGCATGATACTATTGTTCTGGGGTTTCCCTGGTTACAAATTTATAATCCAGTTTTGGATTGGAAATCTGTGTCTGTGGTGAGTTGGGGTTGTCGGTGTGCCTTTAGTGAGGCTCCGGTGTTTTCCACCTCTCCTCAGTCGCATGATGTTCCTGATTATTTGGCAGACTTTTATGATGTATTTAGTGAGAATGAGTCTGCGTCTCTGCCTCCTCATAGGAGTTATGACTGTGCAATTGAACTGAGCCCGGGGTGTAAAATTCCCAAGGGTCGGCTCTTCAATTTATCTGTACCCGAGCACGAGGCTATGCGATCCTATATTAAGGAGGCGTGGGAGAAGGGTCATATTAGACCATCCTCGTCACCCTTAGATGCCGTTTTTTTTTTGTAGCCAAAAAGGATGGATCTTTAAGACCTTGTATTGACTATCGTGCCCTCAACAAAATTACTGTTAAATATCAGTATCCGTTACCCCTGATTTCTGATCTATTCTCCAGAGTTAAAGGTGCTTGCTGGTTTACCAAGCTTGACCTCAGGGGGGCGTATAATCTTATTCGCATTAAGCATGGGGATGAATGGAAGACGGCGTTTAATACTCCGGAGGGACATTTTGAGTACCTGGTGATGCCTTTTGGGCTCAATAATGCCCCTTCTGTCTTCCAGTGCTTCATGAACGATATTTTCCGAGATTTTGTCGATAAATTTTTGATTATCTATCTGGATGATATTTTGATCTTCTCCAAGGATTGGGATTCTCATGTGGAACATATTCAGACTGTGTTCCGGATCTTGAGGGAGAATTCCCTGTATGTCAAGGGATCTAAATGCCTTTTTGGAGTACAGAGGATTTCTTTTTTGGGATTTATTTTGTCCCCGTCAACTATTGAAATGGACCCGGCCAAGGTACAGGCCATTTACGATTGGGTTCAGCCCACTTCTTTGAAGGCCCTCCAGAAGTTTTTGGGTTTTGCTAATTTTTATCGGAAATTTATAGCAAAATTTTCTAGTATTGCCAAGCCATTGACTGATTTGACTAAGAAGGGTGCTGATGTGTTAAATTGGTCTCCGGAGGCTGTTTCTTCCTTTCAGGAGCTGAAGCGAAGATTCACCTCCGCCCCGGTTTTGCGGCAACCTGATATCTCACTTCCGTTCCAGGTAGAGGTGGATGCTTCTGAGATTGGTGCAGGAGCTGTTTTGTCCCAAAAGGATCCTGTAACATCTAAAATGAATCCCTGTGCTTTCTTTTCCTGAAAGTTCTCTCCATCTGAACGTAACTATGATGTGGGGAATCGGGAACTGTTGGCCATGAAAAAGGCATTTGAGGAGTGGAGACATTGGTTGGAGGGAGCTAAGCATCAAGTCGTGGTCCTCACTGACCACAAGAATTTGATTTACCTAGAGTCGGCTAAGCGCTTGAACCCTAGACAGGCTAGGTGGGCCTTGTTTTTTACACGTTTTGATTTTGTGGTTTCTTTTCTTCCTGGAACTAAGAATGTCAAGGCAGACGCCCTCTCTAGAAGCTTCTTTGCTGATTCTCCTGTGGTGACCAAGCCTGCTACCATCTTAGGCGAAGGGGTAGTTCTTTCTGCCATCTCGCCCGATTTGAGACGTGCTCTGGAAGAGTTCCAGGAGGACAAACCTGAACGTTGTCCCAGTGGAAAGTTGTATGTTCCTGACCAGTGGAAGAAGAGAGTGATGTCTGAAGTTCATTGCTCTGCTTTGGCTGGTCATCCAGGTATTTTTGGTACTAGAGATCTGGTGAGTCGGTCTTTTTGGTGGCCCTCCTTGTCTCGTGATGTCAGGAATTTTGTGCAGTCCTGTGGGACGTGCTCCCGGTCTAAATCGTGTTCTCGCTCTAGTGGGTTGTTGATGCCTTTGCCTGTCCCCAAGAGGCCATGGACTCATATTTCAATGGAATTCATCTCTGATATGCCTGTCTCTCAAAGGATGACTGTTATTTGGGTGATTTGTGATAGGTTCTCTAAGATGGTTCATCTTGTACCACTCCCTAAGTTGCCGTCTTCCTCTGAGTTGGTGCCCCTGTTTTTACAACAGGTGGTTCGCTTGCACGGGATTCCTGAGAACATTGTATCTGAGAGAGGAGTCCAGTTTGTGTCTAGATTTTGGAGAACTTTCTGTTCCAAGCTGGGAATTCAGTTGTCCTTCTCCTCTGCTTTTCACCCTCAGACCAATGGGCAGACAGAGAGAACAAACCAGACCTTGGAGTCATATTTGAGATGTTTTATTTCTGCTGATCAGGATGATTGGGTTTCATTTTTGCCCTTGGCCGAATTTGCTTTAAATAATAGAGCTAGTTCTGCCACTTTGATGTCACCTTTTTTGTAACTTTGGGTTTCATCCTCGATTTTCTTCAGGGCAGGTGGAGCCCTCTGCCTGCCCAGGTGTTGACACTGTGGTGGAGAGAATGCACCAGATCTGGGACCAAGTGGTGGATAAGTTATCTCTCTCCCAGGAAAAGGCCCAGCGGTTTTCCAACCGACATAGGACCATTGGTCCCCAGTTTAAGGTTGGTGATATGGTGTGGTTATCATCAAAAAATATTGCTATGAAGGTGGCTTCTCCTAAGTTTAAGCCTAGATTTATTGGACCTTACAAGATTTTAGAGATTATTAATCCGGTCTCTTTTCGTTTGGCTCTTCCTGTCACATTTAAAATCCATAATGTGTTCCATAAATCTTTGTTGAAGAGGTTTGTTGAACCTGTTGTTCCGGGGGTGGCACCTCCAGACCCTGTATTGGTTGAAGGTAACATGGAATATGAGGTAGAGAAAGTACTGGATTCCCGTCTGGCTAGACGGAGACTCCAGTATTTGGTTAAGTGGAAGGGTTATGGTCAGGAGGATAATTCCTGGGTCTCTGCCTCTGATATTCATGCCAAAAGATTGGTGCGTGCCTTTCATCGGGCTCACCCTGATCAGCCTGGTGGCGTGGTTGAGGGTTCGGTGACCCCTCCTCAAGGGGGAGGTACTGTTGTGAGTTCATTTTCCCCTTCACTACTGAGGCCCGAGGAACTCCCTCTTCTGGTAAAGAAAGGTAGTGAGCCTAATTATCAAACACCTGAGCCTGATGATGATGACTGGCTGAGTAGAGTTACTGACTGGATATAAGGCTGCCGACGCCCTTCTGCCCTGCGGGTGATTTCTCTGTGGGATCCTTGGAGACCAATCTGAATTCCTGCTCTTCTGGAGCTGGGTTTTCTGCTCAGCTTTTTGCATTTGTGCTTTGACTTTGTTTTGCTTTGTTTTTCTGGATTTCTGCCATTCCCTGCTGGGGTGTGCTGGATTCCTTTAGCTCTGTCTTCTGAGGGTGCCTGAGTGCTGATTTAGTTTTTGGAGCCTGGCTGCTTCAGGGTCTTTTTCCATATCAGCTTGTTGGCTTATGTCTTTGGTGGGGTTTTGGCAGATTGCAGACGGCAACCTTCCTTTCCTGTTCTGTTTGGTTAGCTTGGGCCCCATCGTTTGCTCAGCTTATCTTTCTATCTGTGTGGGTGTTTTTTTCATCTTGCTTCACCGTCATTATATGTTGGGGGCTGCCTTTTGATTTGGGGTCTGCTCTGGGGCAGTTTAGATTTCCTTTTCTGTCTTTGGGCTGTTTGGCTCTCCGGCTGTGATCGAGGGGTCTAGGGCATCGTGGGAACCCCCCACGGCTACTGCTGGTTGTGTTGGTGGGTTCAGGGGTCTGCAATCTGATATTTGCCAACTTCTCTGGTTTTCTGGACGTAGCTTCTATTTTTGTGTCTGCCTCCTACGGTGACTCAATCATAACACATACTATATACATACTACATATATACTACATTCATATAGCATACATACATACATACATACTACATACATACTACATATATACTACATTCATACAACATACATACATACACTCACTGGCCACTTTATTAGGTACACCATGCTAGTAAGGGGTTGGACCCCCTTTTGCCTTCAGAACTGCCTCAATTCTTCGTGGCAGAGATTCAACAAGGTGCTGGAAGCATTCCTCAGAGATTTTGGACCATATTGACATGATGGCATCACACAGTTGGCGCAGATTTGTCGGCTGCACATCCCTGATGCGAATCTCCCATTCCACCACATCCCAAAGATGCTCTATTGGATTGAGATCTGGTGACTGAGGAGGCCATTTGAGTACAGTAAACTCATTGTCATGTTCAAGAAACCAATCTGAGATGATTCGAGCTTTATGACATGGCGCATTATCCTGCTGAAAGTAGCCATCAGATGTTGGGTACATTGTGGTCATAAAGGGATGGACATGGTCAGCAACAATACTCAGGTAGGCTGTGGCGTTGCAACGATGCTCAATTGGTACCAAGGGGCCCAAAGAGTGCCCAGAAAAAATTCCCCACACCATGACACCACCACCACCAGCCTGAACCGTTGATACAAGGCAGGATGGATCCATGCTTTCATGTTGTTTACGCCAAATTCTGACCCTACCATCCGAATGTCGCAGCAGAAATCGAGACTCATCAGACCAGGCAACGTTTTTCCAATCTTCTACTGTCCAATTTCGATGAGCTTGTGCAAATTGTAGCCTCAGTTTCCTGTTCTTAGCTGAGAGGAGTGGTACCCAGTGTGGTCTTCTGCTGCTGTAGCCCATCTGCCTCAAAGTTCGACGCACTGTGCGTTCAGAGATGCTCTTCTGCCTACCTTGGTTGTAACGGGTGGCAATTTGAGTCACTGTTGCCTTTCTATCAGCTCGAACCAGTCTGCCCATTCTCCTCTGACCTCTGGCATCAACATGGCATTTCCGGCCACAGAACTGCCGCTCACTGGATTTTTTTTCTTTTTCGGACCATTCTCTGTAAACCCTAGAGATGGTTGTGCGTGAAAATCCCAGTAGATCAGCAGTTTCTGAAATTCTCAGACCAGCCCTTCTGGCACCAACAATCATGCCACGTTCAAAGGCACTCAAATCACCTTTCTTCCCCATACTGATGCTCGGTTTGAACTGCAGGAGATTGTCTTGACCATGTCTACATGCCTAAATGCACTGAGTTGCCGCCATGTGATTGGCTGATTAGAAATTAAGTCTTAACACACAGTTGGACAGGTGTACCTAATAAAGTGGCCAGTGAGTGTACATACTACATACATACTTCATATATACTACATTCATACAACATGCATACATACTGTATACATACTACATATATACTACATTCATACAGCATACATACATACTACATATATACTACATTCATACAACATACATACATACTACATACATACTGCATATAAACTACATTCATACAATATACATACATACTACATAATACATACATACTACATATATACTACAATCATAGAACATACATACTACATACAACATACATACTACATATATACAACATTCATACAGCATACATACTACATAATACATACATACTACATATATACTACATTCATACAGCATACATAGTACATAATACATACATACTACATATATACTACAGTCATACAACATACATACATACTACATACATACTACATATATACTACATTCATACAACATACATACATACATACATACTACATACATACAACATACATACAACATACATACATACTACATGCTACATACTTACTACATACATACAACATACATACAACATGCTACATACATACAACATACATACTACATACAATACATTCATACATTCATACAATACATACATATAGACATACAGTACATATAACATGGAGTACATACTCACCATCGCTTGTGACTTTGATCCCCGATGCCAGTGTCATCTCACTGTAAAAAATATTAAAATAACAAACAAGCAATATACTCCCTGATCTGCAGAAATCCACGAGTCTCCCACAACGATCTCCTGCAGTTCATCACTGAGAGAATCATAGAATCATAGAATCGTAGAGTTGGAAGGGACCTCCTGGGCCATCTGGTCCAACCCCCTGCTCAAAGCAGGATTCGCTAAATCATCCCAGTCAGATGTCTGTCCAGCCTCTGTTTGAAGACTTCCATTGAAGGAGAACTCACCACTTCTCGTGGCAGCTTGTTCCACTCATTGATCACTCTAACTGTCAAAAAGTTTTTTCTAATATCTAATCTGTGTTTCCTCCCATTCAGTTTCATCCCATTGCTTCTAGTCTTTCCTTGTGCAAATGAGAATAAAGTTGATCCTTCTACAATGTGACAGCCCTTTAGATATTTGTAGACAGCTATTAAGTCTCCTCTCAGTCTTCTCTTTTGCAAACTAAACATTCCCAAATCCTGCAACCTTTCCTCATAAGACAGGGTTTGCAGACCGGTCACCATTCTGGTCGCTCTTTTCTGAACTTGCTCCAGTTTGTTGATGTCTTTTTTAAAATGTGGTGCCCAAAACTGGACACAATATTCCAGATGAGGTCTGACCAAAGAGGAGTAGAGGGAAATAATGACTTCACGTGATCTAGACTGTATGCTTCTGTTAATACATCCTAGAATTGCATTTGCCTCTTTTGCTGCTGCATCACACTGTTGACTCACATTCAGTCTGTGATCTATTAGTATACCCAAGTCTTTTTCACATGTGCTGTCACTTAGCCCTATTCCTCCCCTTCTATATATGCTTTTTTCATTTTTATTGCCCAGATGTAGTACTTTGCATTTCTCCCTGTTAAAAACCATTCTGTTAGTTGCTGCCCACTTCTCCAGGTTATTTAAATCTTTTTGAATCCTCTCTCTCTCTTCTCTAGTATTAGCTATCCCTCCTAGCTTTGTGTCATCAGCAAATTTAATCAGTTTACCCTCAATTCCTTCATCTAAATCATTGATAAAGATGTTGAACAATACAGGGCCCAGGACAGAGCCCTGTGGTACCCCACTTGAGACATTCTTCCAACTGGATGTGCAGTCATTTACGACCACTCTTTGGGTCCGATCACTAAGCCAGTTATGAATCCACCTAACAGTTGCCTTGTCCATTCCATTTTTAGTCATTTTTTCAATAAGGATTGTATGAGAGACTTTGTCAAATGCTTTGCTGAAGTCTAGATATACTATATCTACAGCATTTCCTTGATCCACCCAATCAGTGATACCGTCATAGAAGGAAATTAAGTTAGTCTGACATGACTTATTAGTTACAAACCCATGCTGACTCTGTTTAATCACTTCATTCTTATCCAGGTATTGACATACATGTTGTTTAATAATTTGTTCAAAGATCTTTCCTGGTATAGAAGTCAGACTCACCGGCCTATAGTTGCCTGGGTCCACCTTCTTCCCCTTTTTGAAGATAGGAACAACATTTGCTCTTCTCCAGTCTTCTGGCACTTCTCCTGTTCTCCAAGAATTTTCAAAGATTATGGAGGGGGGTTCAAAAATTTCTTCTGCTATCTCCTTCAGTACTCTGGGGTGTAATTCATCTGGACCTGGAGATTTGAATTCATTTAGGTTAGCTAAGTGTTTCCTCACTATCTTTCTGTTTATAGATATCCTGGATTCTTCTATTCCCTTAATAGGACAGTGAATAACAGTTGATGTTACATTTCCTTTCTGAGAGAAAAACAGATGCAAAATAGGAATTTAAAAGTTCAGCCTTCTCAACATCCTGTCTTACCATTTCATCATTTTCATCCTGTAAAAATCCTATAGCATCTTTGACTTTTCTTTTACTTTTGACATATCCCCAAAATCCTTTATTATTGCTTTTGACATCTCTTGCAAGCCTCAATTCATTTCAGCTTTAGATAATCTGATTTGTGCCCTGCAGGTTCTGCAGACAGCATTATATTCTTCTTTAGATATGCCTCCCTCTTTCCATTTTATAAACATTTTTTTCTTCCTTTTTAGCATGTGCTTAAGTTCTGTGTTCATCCATCCTGGTTTCCTTAAATGCTTCCTATTCTTCCCTCTTTTTGGAATTGTTAACAATTGTGCTTTGAGAATTTCATTTTTCAAGATTTCCCATCCTTCCTGGACATTTTTGTCTTTAAGGATATCCAGCCATTGGATCCCTCCAATTCTCTTTCTGAATCCCTTAAAATCTGCCTTTCTGAAATCTAACCTTGACGTCTGAGTCTTCACAGGTCTTCCTCCTCTAGTTATCCAAAATTCTAAAATAGCATGGTCGCTACCTCCTAGGGTCCCAGCCACTTTTACCTCTTCAACCATTTCCTCCCTGTTTATAAGGATTAGATCCAAGGTAGCAGTTCCCCTTGTTTTCTCCCTTACCTTTTGGAAGATAAAGTTGTCAGCAAGAGAGGATAAGAATTTCCTTGACCTGTTAGTTTTGCCTGAGAGAGATTCCCAACAAATGTCTGGATAGTTGAAATCTCCCATGACAACTAGGTCATATTTTTTGGAGAACTTGGCCATTTGATGCATGAAGAGTTCATCCATATCTTCAGCTTGCACAGGCGGCCTGTAGTAAATGCCTACAATGGTGTCCTTTCCATTGTTCTGTCCTTGTATTCTTACCCAAACAGTTTCCACAGAACTCCCAGTCTCTGAAGCTTCAATCTCTGTGCAGATATACGCGTTTCTAACATACAATGCGACACCCCCTCCTCGTTTATCAAGTCTGTTTCTTGTAAATAAGTTGTATCCCTCTAGTCTTGTATTCCAATCATGTGTATTGTCCCACCAAGTTTCAGTGATTCCAATGACATCATATTTCTTTTCCTGTGTTAGTAGTTCCAATTCTCCTTGTTTGTTGCCCATGCTTTGTGCATTAGTATAGAAACATTTTAGTTTGTGATTGGTTTCTCTTTCTCCAATATTTTTATTAATTAGATTCTTTCGTCTTTGTTCTTCCTTTCCACTTCTAATAGCAGAGTTCTCAATAGCATTTGTCAGGTGTATGGCTTTTTCTGGTCTTTTGCTTCCCTTCCCATGTTGTTCTAGTTTAAAGCTCTCCTTACAAGTGTAGCAAGGCGACTTCCAAATACATGCTTTCCAGTCTTCGTAAGGTGCACCCCATCTCTAGCAAGTAGTCCATCGTATAAGTAGTTCACTCCGTGATCCAGAAATCCAAATCGTTGCTGACGGCACCATCGACGTAGCCAGTTGTTCACCTGCAGAATCTTATTCCACCTCCTTGTTCCATGGCCATCCACTGGGAGGATGGAAGAGAAGACCACCTGCGCTCCCAGTTCTTTCACTTTCTTGCCTGTCTTCAAAGTCTCTGCAGATGGTTTCCAGGTCATTTCTTGCGGTGTCATTTGTCCCCACATGTAGTAGCAGGAATGGGTAGTCATCTGTAGGTCTGAAGAGTCCTGATATCCTGTCAGACACATCTTTAATTTTTGCACCTGGAAGACAGCACATTTCTCTTGAAGTTATATCCGGTCTGCAGATAGCGGCCTCTGTTCCTCTCAGCAGGGAATCCCCCATGACCACCACTCTCCGTTTCTTCTTCACAACATTTTTCTTTCTCCATCCAGGAGGACTCTGAAGGCGTACAAGGTTGCTGTTTGTTGGCAAAGTCTTATCCTGATGTATTTCTTCATTCGTTTTCCTGCGTGAGAGCCTGGTACTGGTTCCTGAGAAGTATGGGTGCTGACTGCCTCCTGATCCTCCTGCTTCTCTGGGTCACATGTCTCCATTCCTCTGTTTCTTCAGGTGCACTTCGAATTTCTTCTCTTTCTGTAACATGAAGAGATAATTCTGCTCTGTCCAAGAACTCTTCACCTTCCTTAATGATCTTCAACATAGCTAACCTCTCTTCGAGATTTTGCAACTTTTCCTCCAACAGGGACACAAGCTTGCATTTGTGGCATGTGAAGTTTGGCTTTTCCACTGGTAAATCTGTGAACATGTAGCAAGAAATGCAGCTCACCAAATGGCTCCTGGCCTCTTCCATCTTGAGATTTCTTAAAAACGATGAAAGATGAGCCAAAATTTGCGCGCCGATAGGCGAGCGGGTTTTCCGATTTCCTCTTTTCAGCTGCAACGGCCAAAACCCAGTGATCGTTGCGTTTGCAGAGACTCTTCACTTATCCCAGAAGGCACTGGGAATATGCAAATGATCTCCTCAAGACTCTTCCCCTGGTTTTCCGATTTCCTCTTTTCAGCTGCAACGGCCAAAACCCAGTGATCGTTGAGTTTGCAGAGACTCTTCACTTATCCCAGAAGGCACTGGGAGTATGCAAATGATCTCCTCAAGACTCTTCCCCTGGTTACTATAGTTCACTGGTCTCACTTTATGGCAAAAGCTGCGTGGGAACTTTCTCACACAGCAATGCCAAAAGTCAGACTAGGGACTATTTCTTTTACAGTGGAGGAGGAATACAGTGCGGAAGGATACCTACCTCCCGTCATTGTATTCCTGGAGCCCCTAGAGAGCGGTCGCATCAGCTGATGCTGCTGTTCTCCATGGGAGATCGTCGTGGGACACTCGTGGATTTCTGTGGATCAGGGAGTATATTACTTGTTTGTTATTTTAATATTTTTTACAAATGACACTGGCTTCGGGGATTAAAGTGACAAGTGATGGTGAGTATGTACTCTATGTTGTATGTACTGTATGTCTATATGTATGTATTGTATGAATATATGAATGTATTGTATGTAGTATGTATGTAGTAGGTATGTTGTATGTCTGTAGCATGTTTTATGTATGTTGTATGTATGTAGTATTTATGTAGTATGTATGTAGTATGTTGTATGAATGTAGTATATATGAAGTATTTATGTAATATGTAGTATGTATGTATGTTGTATGAATGTAGTATGTAAGTAGTATGTAGTATGTATATGTTGTAAGAATGTAGTATATATGTAGTATGTATGTAGTATGTACAATATGTATGTATGTTGTATGAATGTAGTATATATGAAGTATGTATGTTGTATGAATGTAGTATATATGAAGTATGTATGTAGTATGTATGTTGTATGAATGTAGTATATATGTAGTATGTAGTATGTATGTAATATGTATGTTGTATGTCTGTAGCATGTTTAATGTATGTTGTATGTATGTAGTATGTATGTAGTATGTACTATGTATGTATGTATGTTGTATGAATGTAGTATATATGTAGTATGTATGTAGTATGTTGTATGAATGTAGTATATATGAAGTATTTATGTAATATGTAGTATGTATGTATGTTGTATGAATGTAGTATGTAAGTAGTATGTAGTATGTATATGTTGTAAGAATGTAGTATATATGTAGTATGTATGTAGTATGTACAATATGTATGTATGTTGTATGAATGTAGTATATATGAAGTATGTATGTTGTATGAATGTAGTATATATGAAGTATGTATGTAGTATGTATGTTGTATGAATGTAGTATATATGTAGTATGTAGTATGTATGTAATATGTATGTTGTATGTCTGTAGCATGTTTAATGTATGTTGTATGTATGTAGTATGTATGTAGTATGTACTATGTATGTATGTATGTTGTATGAATGTAGTATATATGTAGTATGTATGTAGTATGTATGTATGTTGTATGAATGTAGTATATACGTAGTATGTACTATGTATGTATGTTGTATGAATGTAGTATATATGTAGTATGTAGTATGTATGTATGTATGTAGTATGTATGTAGTATGTATGTAGCATGTATGTTTTATGTCTGTAGCATGTTTTATGTATGTTGTATGTCTGTAGTATGTATGTAGTATGTACTATGTATGTATGTATTTTGTATGAATGTAGTATATATGTATTATGTATGTTGTATGAATGTAGTATATATGTAGTATGTATGTAGTATGTATGTATGTTGTATGAATGTAGTATATATGTAGTATGTATGTAGTATGTATGTTGTATGTCTGTAGCATGTTTTATGTATGTTGTATGTCTGTAGTATGTATGTAGCATGTATGTATGTTGCATGAATGTAGTATATATGTAGTATGTATGTATGTAGTATGTATGTATGTTGTATGAATGTAGTATATATGTAGTATGTATGTAGTATGTATGTAGTATGTATGTATGTTGTATGAATGTAGTATATATGTATGTATGTTGTATGAATGTAGTATATATGTAGTATGTATGTAGTATGTATGTAGTATGTATGTATGTTGTATGAATGTAGTATATATGTATGTATGTTGTATGAATGTAGTATATATGTAGTATGTATGTAGTATGTTGTATGAATGTAGTATATATGAAGTATTTATGTAATATGTAGTATGTATGTATGTTGTATGAATGTAGTATGTAAGTAGTATGTAGTATGTATATGTTGTAAGAATGTAGTATATATGTAGTATGTATGTAGTATGTACAATATGTATGTATGTTGTATGAATGTAGTATATATGAAGTATGTATGTTGTATGAATGTAGTATATATGAAGTATGTATGTAATATGTATGTTGTATGTCTGTAGCATGTTTAATGTATGTTGTATGTATGTAGTATGTATGTAGTATGTACTATGTATGTATGTATGTTGTATGAATGTAGTATATATGTAGTATGTATGTAGTATGTATGTATGTTGTATGAATGTAGTATATACGTAGTATGTACTATGTATGTATGTTGTATGAATGTAGTATATATGTAGTATGTATGTAGCATGTATGTTTTATGTCTGTAGCATGTTTTATGTATGTTGTATGTCTGTAGTATGTATGTAGTATGTACTATGTATGTATGTATTTTGTATGAATGTAGTATATATGTATTATGTATGTTGTATGAATGTAGTATATATGTAGTATGTATGTAGTATGTATGTATGTTGTATGAATGTAGTATATATGTAGTATGTATGTAGTATGTATGTTGTATGTCTGTAGCATGTTTTATGTATGTTGTATGTCTGTAGTATGTATGTAGCATGTATGTATGTTGCATGAATGTAGTATATATGTAGTATGTATGTATGTAGTATGTATGTATGTTGTATGAATGTAGTATATATGTATGTATGTTGTATGAATGTAGTATATATGTAGTATGTATGTAGTATGTATGTATGTTGTATGAATGTAGTATATATGTATGTATGTTGCATGAATGTAGTATATATGTAGTATGTATGTAGTATGTATGTATGTTGTATGAATGTAGTATATATGTAGTATGTATGTAGTATGTAGTATGTATGGTGTATGAATGTAGTATATATGTAGTATGTATGTATGTAGTATGTATGTATGTTGTATGAATGTAGTATATATGTATGTATGTTGTATGAATGTAGTATATATGTAGTATGTATGTAGTATGTATGTATGTTGTATGAATGTAGTATATATGTATGTATGTTGCATGAATGTAGTATATATGTAGTATGTATGTAGTATGTATGTATGTTGTATGAATGTAGTATATATGTAGTATGTATGTAGTATGTAGTATGTATGGTGTATGAATGTAGTATATATGTAGTATGTATGTAGTATGTATGTTTTTTCTTGTTTTTTTTACATTCAACACATTAGCCGGATGATGGGACTACTACTGTCCCATCATTGGCTAATGTGTCAATCACTGTCATTGTAGCAGGCATAGCCCGATGGGACTTGTAGTCCCATCGGACGATGCCTGCACACACACACAACCCCCGGCAGGCCCGCACAGACCCCCGGCAGCCCACACAGACCCCCGGCAGGCCCGCACAGACCCCCGGCAGCCCGCACAGACCCCCAGCAGGCCCGCACAGACCCCCGGCAGGCCCGCACAGACCCCCGGCAGGCCCGAACAGACCCCCAGCAGCCTGCACAGACCCCTGGCAGGCCCGCACAGACCCCCGGCAGGCCCGAACAGACCCCTGGCAGGCCCGCACAGACCCCCGAGGCCCGTACAGACCCCGCCTGCACACACAGACACGCACAGTGTCCGCCCACACTCTTCCCCCCTCCCGAACTGGACGTGCAAGTAAAGAAAGGGTTTTTTTTAATTCCGATATTTGTGCCCCATTGACTTGCATGGGTTTCCGGTATCGGAATCGGTGATACCCGATACTTTTTGGGTATCAGTCCGTTCCAATCCGATCCGATACTTCACGATATCGGATGGTATCGCTCAACACTAGTTAGCACACAAACATCCTGAGGGTACATGGGTATTCTGTGATCTGTACTGGTTGGCACAGGAATATCCTATAGGAGTTATCTGGAACTTTAACTTTGATGGCCTATCCTTAGAATAGGTCATCAATGTCTGAACCACACACCAATCAGCTGTTCCTGGAGTCAGCGGTGGCTGGAACTGCTCAGTTGCGAAGGTGCACAGCTCCATCAACTCTATAGTGGTTGTGGCCAGGGACTGCACATACGCCCCCTGTTCAAATCAATAGGGGGCAGATGTGCAGTACCTCTCCACGGCCATTATTTTGTCAACAGAGCTGTGCATCTCTGTAACTGAATTGTTCTGGCCATCGCCGACACCGGAAACAGCTGATCAGCAGAGGTGCCAAGTGTCGCACCCCCACCAATCAGACATTGATTACTTAAGAATAGGCCATCAATGTTAAAGTCCCGGACACCCCATTTAATATTATTCCCGTGCTGTCTGACTATAGAATGTACTGACAATGACAATCCTAAGAAAATTATCATGGCAGGTTATTGGGGCGTACAGTCCGGCTTAGATTTTCGCTATCATCTGGTTTGGGGATTTTACGTTGTGCAATGGCTTCACTTTATTATTGCAAGATTCATGGCAGAACATTCAACGTCTTAGGGGAATTAAATCACTAAACGTTCATGTTACAATTCAAAGTCCTGCGCTTACGTAACCTTACATAATAGTGCGGACTGCAGACACGCTCGGCACATATGTTATGTTCATCTGCTGCTTCCTGCAGAGCGTTGTAACCCATCGAGAAGTCATGGTGATTTTTATGGTAACCTGTGCGATTGACCTGTCATTCGAGTATGATTTACAAGGCAGGCTGATGTACCATGTGCGGTGATCCCAGAGACTTTTAGGCTTCTATTGTTCAGACCTAAAGTCTACTGAAAGAACTGAGATCAGTAGATTAGGGAATGATAATACTTGAGTTGCTCTCTATCTAATACCACTGGAAAGAATGCAAAAACTCATTGAAAATCATATTTTTTTTGAACTTTTCCAATCTCTAAAATATCAAGGAACAAAAGTGATAATAATGAAAGGACATGAATGCTGGGCGGTAAAGAGGACCAACGCTCCAGGATGTGAGGTTGGAACTCATAACTCTCCATGGAAAAGATGTCTTCCTCTACTTATGGATTATCATGATCCTTTTGAAGGAAATCCCTATCTCCAAGCTTCATGACACCAATGTAAAATCTATAAAAGGGCCCCATCTACTATTTACTATTTATACCATTGGTGTATTCCCATACAGCAAAGTTTTTTTGGTCTATTGAAGCACCAATACTGAATGCAACTGCTTCCTTTTCACCCCAGAAGCTTCACATTAATGTTTATTTTTTTGTTTTACCAGAACCTTAGTTTTCCCCAGAGATTCTAATAAAGTAGACTGTTGGACTTTGGTGAAATATCTTATAAATGAAACCTTTGGAAAAGCGTTTATGGTCAACGGATGAAGTCAAGATGGATCAGCGATAGATAAAAGTCAGAGAAGACAATAGTCAAGGTCATTGGTAGAGATCTGTATTGAACACAAACAAAAGGTCAAGGTTTCAGAAATTGGTTTGAATTCAAGAGACGATGTAAGGAAGCATAGAAGAAGAAGAATCAAGGTCAAGTATCAGTACTACCTTTATTAAGCTAATCTAAGAAGTCATATAACCACTGTGAGAGTCGTCTGTGGACGCCCTCTTGGTGCATGCCAACAACCACAAGGGTTCAAGTAGGGACCAGTAGGGTGATGGAATCAAATTTGGGACAAATCAAACCAGATATCACTCGAAGCAAGGATCACCATGCTATGACTTACTTACTTGGTCACATCATGCGAAGAGAGCATCACTGGAGAAAGACATCATGGTTGGAAGAATAGAAGGAACAAGGCGATGAAGAAGACCAGCAACCTGATGGCTTGATACAATCAAGATAACGGTGGAGAAGACCCTGGTAAACTTATCTAGGCTTTCACAAGATCTATTTTCCCACAGATAGTTCATCAGTCAAGTTGCCATTCTTCAAGATCGAGCTGAAGGACATGAAAAAAACCGGTGATGGAAATTGTGCGCCACAATCAATATGAGACCGACTGTAAGAAAATGCACCCAACCTGGCATTAAACTTAAAAGTGGCCACTTGGGGAATCTATGTGACATAGAAAACTATGAATCCATAACTCTGAATGTCTCTTTCTATGGGAACTGTCCAGAGAAGTATTGCTTCTCGGTAAGAATATAGTTCCTCACAGTGCATCCACATAGTGACTTGTGCCCATATTACAGACGGGTAGTATAATCCCTGCCATGTTATACGCATAAATACTGCCTGTGTGTGCAACCTTTGGTGGAAAATTATGTCCCAGGCTTTTATTCACTTTTACATATTTTGCCCAAGCTCCACAACTAATAACCTTGGTGTAGGCAAAACAGCTTGGAAGGCGTAAATATGCTCCCGAATGTATCTTGAACCTCCTGCATCTACACTGCGGGCAGAAGAACAAAGAAAGCGGCACTCACCATTTTGATGAAAATTTAAGTCCTTTTATTTCATATTTTCAGGACATTGACAGGGACTGCAGGGTGTTCAGGGGGTGCAGGGAAGAAGATGTGGACGGCCATTTTGCGTTGTTCTAACGCTTCTACGGGTCCAGGTGAGTAATTAGCACAAGTAACACCCTTTCATAGGGGATGCAAATACATGTGAAGTGATCCTGTGATATGCAGTATAATATAAACAAACATATATTATAAAAAGAAAAAACAATTACAGAGAATCACAAATAAACAGAGGAAAATATTCTATAGACCCACAGAAAAATCCAGTCTATCATTTAATTCCATTTTGCTTCATGTTTTAGTAAAAGTCTGTTGTGATGACCACTTTGGGGTGGAACATTAACCACTTCCAGATCTGCAATCTTAGGGATTCAGGAATAAAGTTGTGATTTTCCAGCCAGGTTTAACCTCAAAGAATCTTTACCTGAACTTATAGAACGATAGCATCCCCGGAATCTCGTCTTTCATGGTCTGATCGTCTTCCCTATGTAATGAAAAGACGTGGACTAAAAATAATGTACACTACAAATTTTGTTTTGCAAGAAATGAAATCTGTGACATAATGAGAGATCGAGCCTGTGCATAATGGGATGGGATTTCCATTAGGAATCTGCTTTTTTACCCAGTTATTAGGTGTGGATAGTAACCTATTCTGGACGAAGATATCTCCCAAATTTTGACACCTCTAATATGAGAAAATAGGCTTTAATAAACCCTTAGGTCTTTTATCTTTAATAAGAATATGCCAATTTTTATGAATCGTCATATGGATTATGTTATCCATTGTTCTGTGTTTGAAATGAAAGAAATTGCTGCATTTTTTCCTTTGGTGGATTTATCATCAATATGTTTTTATTTTTGTTTTTATCCAAAAATTCTGATTGTGAAAATTTAAAAGTTTCTTCTAAAACAATGGGGGGGTAATCTTTCTTTGAGAAGCAATTTTTTAAATCATTAGTCTGGTTCTGAAAGTTATTGTCATTGTTATTAATTTTCTGTAATCTTAACATCTGACTGTACGGTAGGGACCGTTTGGTATGCATTGGGTGTGCACTTTTAAAGTGCAGAAGTGCGATAGTAAATGTCGGCTTCTGGTAAGTTTTATTAATGGCATGTCCATCGACAATATTTACCTTTTACCTCTAAAAAGTCTAATTCATTGCCCCCATAGTGTGATGTAAATTTCATATTGTCTGTATTGGAAATATTTAAATAGGTTACAAATTCATTGAATTCTTCCTTTGTGCCTACCCATATCATTAATATATCATCCACATATCTAAGATAGGTACACTCCTGGAAGCAACCTTCTATGCAAGCTCTTTTGATATTTATGGCCCGTTCTATCAGACTATGAGTGGTGCATTTTGGCAAAACAGTACCAAATAGGTTTCATCTCTTTGGAAAAAAGAAGAGGTCACACTTCACCAATGTTATCTTCTAGACCATCTCCACGCAAAACTTCTGGATGAATTTTCCCCCTAAAGTACCTCTGGATCTGAATAATAATATATGTTACTGGAGAAAAAAGACATGCAATGGAATTAGTACAGAATACTAGTGAGGATCTGGAGAAGGAATTCTAGAGAATACAAGGTGCCAAATATTCCGCCCATATGGCCTTCGGAGAAATGAGAATGTAACGGTGTGTATATATTCCGCAACATCTAGATATACTGAACCAGTAGGTTGCCATCAATCAAGTCATTGTAGTAAAGGCTTCATATTCTGGCTTTGGACACACCTGTTAGACCCATCAGATTCCTGTGCGCCTTCAGCGAAACATTTTATTGTGCAGGTATTTCCTTCTGTGGTTGTAATCTTAATCCATTTAGTCGTCACCAGCGCGGCATCTGTTGTTTTACAGGTCTCGGAGTTTGTTGTACTGGGACCGCTGTGTTTTCATACTCCGACACAATCAGATTTCTCTAACCACGGTTACTACATCATGGAAAGGTTTCATCACTAGCACACCAGACGTGCATTAAGCGAGGTTCCATGCGAGCGTGCAATGAAACAGCTTAACCCCTCCGCGCCTGAAAAAGGGGGTAACTGCACCAGAGAGGGATTGTAGAGAGAGGCAGAATTATAAAAATGCTCTAGGTGATGAACAACGAAGTAATGAAATGTAGATTGTGCCAACATAAATCTGCCAAAAACCATGAAAGTGTTTCTGAAGACCATGGGTCCTCCTTGTTTATCCACTGAGAAACATTGTGTGTCACCTGGTGAGGTGGATGCTCAAATTCTTTGGTGTGGAAGAACAGGCGGTATACAACACGGACTGAAAACTTGGGTGTGGCAAGATGGTAAGAGAAGATGGTGGAGACTGGATGTGGAGACACGGATGGTCAGCGGATGCAATAGTCCGCTAGATGACCCGCATGAACCATGGATCATCGCACCAAACGCCCGCTGTCCTTTCACTGTGAGCATAATACTACTCAAACAACAGAGGGTGAGGGTAAAACAGTGTGACAATATTTTGTTGAGCCACAAAACAGGCAAATAACACATAGGGCAGTCCCAGCACAATACCCAAGATGGTGCACATTACAGAGTCTCACCCTTCCGCTGACTCGCCGGGTTAAGAGCAGCTGTGACTTCAGAGGTTCTAGGGTCGACTACCCCACCTGTGGCATGCACAGAGAGGAGATAACAACAAGCATAGGAAACTGACTGTCCATTGAGGTACAAGGCCAGTTGACCAGAGGGTCACAACCTGGCTTCTCTGAACATCTCCATGGAGCCAGGTGACCAGTTGTTGGTCCCAATCCTTGCCTTCACAAACATATCCCTGGGGCTCAGGTGACCGATAAGTCGATATCCTGACTACCCCTAATGAATCCATGGGTTCAGTAATGGTCAATGGAGATCTGTATTCTTTCAACTGGATCCATGGTCCCCTATGCTGACATCCTGTAGAGTGTGAAGTTTGTGTCCAACCTGATGGAGTCATGATGTCTTGTCTACTTTGTTGTAAAGAGTCTCTAGTTCTTTTAATCTCTGGATCTCTTGACTGTCTGGATGTATATCTGTATGATATTACAGAAGCATATATCCTTGTTTTATAGTTAACAACTGTCCTTAAAGTCAGCTTCCAGAGGTCAAGATGTGATAAGGCTGACACATTGTTTGACTTTTTAATCAATTTGCATTGTTTTACTACTCTGTTTTGCAAGTCAAGAAAGTGGCTGGCCTGGACAATGTCTAATCAACATATCAGCAAACATCATTGTTCAATTATCCTTCATCTCTAACATCCAAGATAACAGCACAATATTTTACAATAAATTTGAATTTACAAGTCAATATTACAGGCTTATACGAACAAAAATCTGTGTTTTCTTCACCAACCAGAAAGAAACAAATGCATTCAAAAGTCAACTCATAGACAACAGTCTATTCCTCCTGGCTTGCCTAAAATAGACATCTGGATAAAATGCTGTGTCGTCACACTGGACAATCACTGGAATGCTAAAGAAGAAGGAAGAAAAGTAGAACAGGAGACTCAGTGAAGTTATGAAGCAGAGCCCAGAGATGTAGAAGATTTGAATAGGTCAGAAGACAATGAGTACCGATATAGCAGAGTGCAGAGTAATGGCTGAATTGAGAGTGTCAGGAATAATGCTGTGGAAAAGCTAGGAGGCACGCAGGAACAAAGTAGGAGAGCCAAGCAGTGTAGCAGAACTGAGTATGATAGGATGAAAACTATAGCAGTGTAGCGGAACTGAATACATTTGAAGATTCACTGTACCAGTGTAGCAGAGCTGAGTATGTCTGGAGGCTTTTGTGTTAGAACAGCAGACTTAAATATGTATGGAGGGTCACTGAGGTTAAAGAGTAGAGATGATTAGATGTGGAACCACATAATGGGAGGGTAAACCACAGAAGTAGTGGCCGATGCAAACTACCTGAATTCTCGAGCAGCGTCTTTCCCCCAGATCAAGAACAAGGGCCCTGGGTGAGTGCGCAGGAGTGTGCCAGATTGCCATGGAAATCTAGTGCAGAGAGAATCCATGACTGCAAAGAGAGGACAGAGCCATCAGCTCTGTAATAACAGTTGGAAATTGTCTGCTCCAGCGATACACCAGTTATATGCTCCGTATCTTGAATATATATATTACTAATTTATTTTTTCCCAGCTAATGTCTTGCAGGTTACATTTGGCTTTTGGGATTGTAATGTGGTGTACTTCTTCAAGGAGAAAAGTTGTAGAAAAAGGTTTGCTAAAAATGTCCTTTTTTCTTTCACTATAAGCTTCATGGTTTGGATGGCGCCCACCCAAATGTGCATTTTGGTGATATGCCTACGCCATATGAAAACAATCGATGAAACGCGCATCGGGGTGGGTGTCATCCAATCTAGGGAGTCCACGTTAATATTATATATCATTTTGTTCCTCATCTTCATTGTCTATAACTGTCAGATGTGTTACTTACTGTAAGTTTTTCACATTCTGATTTTCATCTGGTTGCATTATATAGTTATTTCATGGCATCTCATTTACATAAATCTCATTGATGATTAACAGTGCAGTCAGTTTATATGAGCTATACAGTATCAAAATATTTCACTACAAAAGACACTAAACTCACAATTATTTTTTCATGTGTGCTATCTTCCCTGTTTGGATTTATGCCCCCAATTTATTTACCGCATACCCAAAGTTTTAATCTCTGTTGTCATCCAATAAAGATTACACATATTTTTAATTTCTTTTTATGGACTCTGTAGTCACTTTTTCTTTCTGTTTTTCTGTTACTTTAGTCCAAGGATGTAGCACAAGTTTTCATCAGTTCCATAAAGTGAAGACACGGCTCAAGTTGTTCTTTTTTTCTTGGTTTCTTGTAAGGGATTTTGCCATCACAAAATTACCTCTTGCATAAAGCCTGTTGTTGTGTTAACTATATTTAAAAAAATGGCAGTTTTTATCACATATCACAATCTGTATTAAAAAAAAATGAAAATGAGAAAATATACCTTCCTGCTGTTTCAGGAAATACACACGTACATTAGTAGCAATAAGTCAGACCCGACCCCATCTGTTGTATTGCATCATCTAATGCACATGTACAAAGGCCATTGTACAGGAGGAGTAGCAGGTGAGATGTGACATCATCTGTTATGTATGGTGGATCCTGTGTTATCTACTGTATATAGAGGTGTTATCAGTCATTGTACAGGAGGAGAAGGAGGTGAGCTATGACATCACCTATTGTGAATGGTGGATCCTGTGTTATCTGCTGTATATAGAGGTGTTATCAGTCATTGTCCTCTCCATCACCTCCATCATTGCCTTCTCCCCCAACACCCCCATCATTGTCCTCTACCCCACCCCCATCATTGCCCTCCCCATCACCTCCATCATTGCCTTCTCCCCCACCACCCCATCATTGCCCTTCCACCACCTCCATCATTGCCTTCTCCCCACCACCTCCATCATTGCCCTCTCCACCACCTCAATGATTGTTCTCACCACCACTTCCATCATTTCCCTCTCCAACACCCCAATCATTGTTCTCCCCAGGACTCTCATCATCATCATCCTCTCCCCCACCCCCATCATTGTTCTCCCCACCACCGCCATCATAGTCCTTTCCACCGCCTCCATCTTTGCCTTCTCCTCCATTGCCCACCTTATTGCCCTTTCCACCACTATCATTTCCTTGTCCCCCACCACCCCATCATTGCCCTTTCCATCACCTCCATCATTGCCTTCTCCCCACATCATTTGCCCTCTCCACCACCTCCATTATTTCCTCTCCACCAACCCAATCATTGTTCTCCCCACCACTCCCATAATTGCTCTCCCCACCACCCCCATCATTCTCCTTTCCATCACGTCCATCATTGCCTTCTCCCCCACAACCCCACCATTACCCTTTCCATCACCTCCATCATTACCTTCTCCCCCACCACCCCCAACACTGCCCTTTCCACCACCAACATTGTCCTTTCTACCACCACCATCATTGTCCTTTCAACCACCATCACTGCCTTCTACCCCACCATCCTCATCATTGCCCTTTCCATAACAATCATCATTTCCTTCTCTCCCACGACCCCCATCATTACCCTTTCCATCACCTCCATCATTGCCTTCTCCCCCATCACCCACATCATTTCCCTCGCCACCACCTCCATCATTTCCTCTCCACCACCCCAATCATTGTTCTCCCCACCACTCCCATAATTGTCCTTTCCATCACCTCCATCATTGCCTTCTCCCCTGCCACCCTATCATTGCCCTTTCCACCTCTGGTTCTCTGCGATTTTCTCCTATAGGTAGCAGAGCTGCAAGGATTGCTCCCTGCCCGCCGCACGAGGGCAATCTGGCCAGGGCCCCCCTCCTGGAGCCTCAGGGCCAGAGAAACGGTCCAGATTGCCCTCATTATTGGCCCCCCTCCATGGGGGCCCCCTTCACCTCTGGGCCCCGCTGCAGCTGCACCGGCTGCACATGTGGTATGTCCGCCCCTGATCCTGTGTTATCTACTGTATATAGAAGTGTTATCAGAGATTTTAGTCCTGCCTCTGATGAAAAGGAAATGACTGAGAAATCTTCTTGAATAGATCTAAAATAGCCTCAGTGGCCAGTGTGAAAATTGCAAGATTACTAACTTTTTTTTTTAAATAAAGATTATTGCTTTTTTCAAATACATGTCACAAAATCCTGATTTGGACAATTTTTTTTTCTGACAACACATTCTCTTTAAGATCAATGTCATTGGGTATTGCACATTTTCACTTTCAGGACTGTGCATTTAGCACCACATGAACTATCCACACTTGCACCAGCGTTGATTCGCTTGACTTCTAGGTCGGGATCCTATAGCACATAGTTACATAGTACTCGTCAGCACTGGTTAGATAACTGGGTAACTTATGTTGTCAGATCCAGATCCTACTCCCTTCCACCTACTAAACATATATTAATAAGAAGTTACTAGAGGAGAGATTAAAGTGAATGTAACCGTAATACCAGACTACGCAGGGTCTGTTTGCAGTCTGTAACTATGGAGACACATAGATCTGCATAGAACCTGTATACACAACATGGTAGGAGATCCCTAATACAGGTAGGATTGCAAACCAGATTTTTTTTCTTCCAATTTAGATGCAAGGCAACACTTAAAAAAATGACTGCAAAGTATACACGCCCTTTAAATCTACATTTACTCTTTATACACAAGTGACCCAACAAAACCTGCAACATTAATACGTGGAGTCTCTTTTCTAGTAAATGACTGGTTACTTGTATGCCAAAGTGTAAGGGGTCACGAGGATAGTCCATAAATCCCTTCTGCATGAATTGCTGACTGTGTGAGAAATAGCAAATATTTAATGAGTGATATAAAGACACCATATAGTAAGGGACGGGATCCTGGAAGCGCCGGTCCTCACACGGTGCGCCGCTGCTAATTGCGGGTGTTGTAGAGCAGTAATGGCGTTTTTATGCATTTGGACTCCGTACAGAGCCTTGGATTTCGTGTTGGCCGAGAGTAATCTGAGGATAGTGGGAAAGCCGCGGCTTGATATATTGTACACGGCATAAATACAAGCGATGGATGATGTTCTGTAGTCCTTGTTTATTATGGGAACCCATCTGATAGCGGCTGTGGGGTCCCCCTGAGACTCCGAGCGATATGTCAACACCTCAGTAATTCCAACAAACTTGTGTAGATAAAGACTATTACATAATGTGCTCGCAAGTGGAAATTCAACTTCTGTAAGTGTAGAACATAATTACACCTGAGGAAGCCAAGAGCAAAACATTCAGGTCTCCAGAGCGGAAATAGCGGATGGACACCCCCTCCCCCATCGGGGTAGGGGGTGTTAATAGGTAGGAGATCCGAGATCTCAGACCGAACCGCAGGTAAAGACTGAATGTAGAAGGAGAGAGAAGAGAAAGAAAGGAAAAGAGACGGGAGGCAGAGAGGCAGGGGGTAATATAGATGTAAATGGAGTCAAACGGTACAAGAAGAAGAGAGGAAGGAGGGAAAGAGGAAGGGAAAGATAAAGGAAGGAAGAAAAGACCAGACGAAGGGTAAGTGGAACAAAGGAAAGGAGAAAGGAAAACAGATAATGCAACCAAAAAAAGAGGAGGGGAAGGAAGGAAGATCGAAGAGGAAGGAGGTATAGAAGAGAAAGGAAGAAAAGGGAGGAAGGAAGCAAGGGAGAAAGAAAGAGAAGAAAGAAAGAAAGAAAGAAAGAAAGGAAGGAAGGAAGGAAGCAGAAATTAAAAAGAGGAATAGGAATGAAGGAAGGAAGAAAAGAAAGAAAGTGAAGGCAGGAAAGACAGAAGGGAAGGAAGAAAGAGAAAGAAAGGAAGAAAGAAAGGGAAGGAAGGGAAGAGAGAAAGAAAGAAAGAAAGAGAAGGAAGGGAAGAAAGAGAAAGAAAGAAAGACAGAAAGTGAAAGAAAGAAAAGAAAGAAAAAGAAAAAAGAACGGAAGCAGAAATGAAAAAGAGGAGAAGGAATGAATGAAGGAAGAAAATTAAGGCAGGAGAGACCGAAGGGACGGAAGAAAGAAAGAAACAAAAGAAAGAGAAGTGAAATAGAAAGGGTGGTAAAAGAGAAGGAAATAAGTAAGGAATGAGAGGAAGGAAAGAGACTGCAATGGTAAGAAAAGAGACATGAGAGATGGAAGAACAGAGGTTAAAGAAGAAAGGAAAGATAGCAAAAAGGGAATGAAGAAAAAGAAAATATGGAGAGGGAGAGAGGAAAGGAAAGAGGTAGACAGCTTGTGGAGAAATAACTAGTAGTGGTAAGATGCATGTGCTTCTTTAGGATAGAGAGAGAGGGAAGGAAGAATGGATGGAGGAGAAAGACACTGGAGAGAGAGTAGAAGAGAGAGGATGGATAGAAGAAGACAGGTCACTATGCAGCATTAAGCTCACTAGTCAGCACAACTACCTGCTGCCAGGAAGGAGAATGAAGTGACCAGTCAGCAGCCATTGTGACAGTGACTTCATCCAGGAGATAGAGGGCAGCAGGGGGCACAATACATACAAGCATCATTATTTTGATACACTTTTTAGGTACATGAACCATACAACATGCAATCAATTGTCCATGTCCTTGCAATACTCAGGTGTAACCTACTTGTCACTCACCTGTCCTGGCTCCAGTGCTGAGCTCTGCTTCTTCCCTCCTGGGTAACCAGCTCCCTCTGTGGTGGTCCGCCTCTAGTTACTGATGCATTTTAGCTGGGCTCTGGTGGTGGCATAATGCTTGAGTATTCAGGTAGTTTTGAAGTCTTGCTGGCTAACACATTTCTGGACTCTTTTGCCATTTAACTAACCCAGCTCTGCTTTATTGCTATGCTCTGATATACATCTTGCAAAGTGTGCCATCTGACAAACTCTTTGTTGCTATCCCACACACACTCTGCTCTCTTTTTCCAAGGTGTCTGCCTACTCGGCTCTACTGTTCCAAAGTACTTGTCTCCACACTAAAATAATCAATGCACTATGATCTGGATGTGAAAAAAACTTCTATATTTGTTTATGCCCAAAAAGACACAGCAGTTCCAGTTATTTCTGAAATAGTAATAAAACATAACTGTTCTTCAACCTATTAATTTGATTTATTGGGTTTTTAAGCACAATGCTGCAATCCCTAAGATATTTAGCATATTTTAATGGGAATAATAAAAGTGAAGTTTCATTATCTTCAAACTTGTTTCTGCTGTACCAAGGTGTCTGTCTGTATATCTGGCTTTGTTGTGTCCCTTTCTGCATATTTGACTATGCTGGTCCAAAATTTCAGTTTACACACTCTACTGTACCACTATAACTGTCTCTGCTGCACCATAAAATTCCATTTGCCTTCCAGCATGTCCAGCTCCCACACTATTCCAGAAATGTTGTCCAGAATATCCATCTCAATGCCTGTCCAGATGCTGACCGACATATCCAGCTTTGCTATTCCAGGTGCCAGACAGATTTTCACAGTTTGATGTCTTCCTTCAACTTATTCAACTAATATTCATAACATGTCAAATTCAAAGCCATGAAGTAAGAATACAAAATCCGCACAATGCATTATTGTCTTTGCGCCTTTTTTTCTGGTGTAAAAACACCTTTCCTAGTGACATTTATACCTGCTCTTTATTCATTATTTAATTTGCACCTTTTTTAAGTTAAGTTTCCTTGGTTTTGTATGTCTTTTTTATGTTCGGCATTGTAGACATGGTTTAACTTATCCAGATATTTCACCATTTGTGACTTTTTGAAATATTTCAATTTGCTTAATTGTTCTCCAGCATCTTAGTAAAGTGGAAAATCCATCTAATTCTATTGTTCCCCTTTTGAAGACTTAACTTGAGACATTTACTTTTAACGGATCATGCGACTCTTTCCTCTAGAAAGGTGAAAGACATTTTTGACTTTGCGCAAAACTTCATGAAGAAACGTGCTACATTTTAAAGCATGTTTGTGCTAAATCAGCGAAGAATGCCATGAGACAAAAAGTCGCCTAAAAATAAAACTTGCAAATGATGAATCGGGGGCCAAAAATGTTTTCAGAGCTAAAAGATATTTATTAGAAAAGAATCTCTTCAAATTATATCAAAACCTAAAAGAAGATTACATGACAGGAAGATGAAAGGCGCGCGGAGCTCGGAGAGTATTAGGAGTGGTCAGCTCCATAATTTCTCCAAATAATTGGAAACGTTCGTATGAGGATTTGTTGACTTTGAGACATCACTGGAATCGACCCTGATGTTTGACAAGTGAGATGTGCGGTAGGACACGGCTCTCCTTTCTTTCGATGACCTCATGGGTAGTATGTATTTCTTTCTACACAAGTAGTAATTTGGACCTGAATGTTTAGCCCTTTGGTCCAAGTATTCGGTAACCCATACGCTGTTTTTAAAGTAACCCCCGGAGTTTCGAGCAAAACACAACATCCGTGTAAAGTGGCACAAATCACTGACAGATGAGCGTTTTCTGGAATTCCTGTTTTTTCTCTGTTCTTCCGCCCAGAGGGTTTTCAGACTTTATTAAAACCATTGACATACATTTATTATGGCCGTCTAATAGACAGAGTAAACTTATTCCCGGCAGACTCAGAAGATGCGCCAAATGTGCATATTTTATATTTACATCCCCTTTTGGTTGGCTTCCTTTACACTGCTAACTTGTATCTAAAAACTCAATGTATGAAAAATAAATTTGGTGCATTTTTAGACTAACTAAAGTAGTTGAACTAAATAATGAGGTCTTGGTGCAAACCAATTAAACATTTATCTAAAATGTTTTACTGCAAAAAAAAGATGTCATTTACACCAATTTTTTTTTACTCTTTCTATTAATCCTTTCATTTTATGAGGTCATAACTCTGGAACGATTCAACGTATCGTACTTGTTCTGGGAGTGTTTTATCGCGACATATTTTACTTCGCGAGAGTGGTAAAATTTCTTCAATATGACCTACGTTTATTTGTGTAAAAATTGGAAATTTGGTGAAAAAATTTGGAAAATTTTGCCGTTTTCAAACTTTGAATTTTTATGCCCTTAAATCAGAGAATCGTGTCACACAAAACAGTTAATAAATAACATTTCCCAAAGGTCTACTTTACATCTGCACAATTTTTGAAACATAATTTTTTTTTGTTAGGAAGTTATAAGGGTTAAAAATTGACCAATGATTCCTCATTTTTACAACAAAATTTACAAAACCATTTTTTTAGGGACTACATCACATTTGAAGTGAATTTGAGGGTCCTATAGGACAGAAAATACCCAAAAGTGACACCATTCTAAAAACTGCACCCCTCAAGGTACTCAAAACTACATTCAAGAAGTTTATTAACCCTTCAGGTGCTTCACGGTAGCTGCAGCAATGTGGAAGAAAATAATGAACATTTAACTTTTGAAAAAAAATAATAAAATATACTGTATATATATATATAGAAGTTGGCAAAGTTCACACATCGGCTGCTGCAATTCACTCCTGTGGTTTCCAACTGCTTCAGCACCCACCCTATTCCCCTGATTTGGCTCCCTCGGACTATCACCTATTCCCACAGATGAAAAAGCACCTTGGTGGAAGGTGGAATTGCAGCCATTGCAACAGCCGATGTGTGAACTTTGCCAACTTCTCCATTTCCATATTTCAGCCTTGCGACCCAACTTTAAAATGCTGTAACGGAAACAAAAAAAATCAAAATAAATCCAGATTGCTCATGAGACCATTCAACTAACTAAATAACATATTGCATTGCAAAACAAGACCTTGCAAAAAAGATTTCATGGGTGGGCCTCGAAGTTTTCAGGCGCCCCTCGTTTATATATATATATATATATATATATATATATATTAGAACCATTTTTTCTTATTTTCACAAGGGTGACAGGAGAAAATGGACCCAAAATGTATTGTTCAATTTCTCCTAAGCATGAAGATACTGCATATGTGGGGAAAAAACAATGCATGCATGGCAAAGCTGGGAAGGGAAGGAGCATCATTTCACATTTTTTAACATCATGATGCATTTGGAGAGCCCCTGATGTGCCTAAAGAGTGGAAAACCCTTACAAATGACCCCTTTTTTTAGAAATTGGACCCCTCAGCGAATTGACCTAGATGTGTCCTGAGGACCTTGCAACCCTGGTGCTTCACAAAAAATTATAACATTGAGTCATGAAAATAAAAAAAAAAATCTAATTTTTCCACAAAAATTTTATTTTACCACCAATTTTTTTTTTCACAAGGGTAACAGGAGAACGTAAAAGGATCACAAAAGCTGTTGAGCATTTTCTTCTGAAACCTATATGTAGAGGAAAACTACTCGTTGGGCTCACGGCAGAGCTCGGACGACAAGGAGTGTCATTTTGGAAAGCAGATTTTGTTGCATTTGGAGAGCCCCTGATGTGTCTAAACAGTGGAAATGCCCCACAAGTAGCCCCATTTTGTAAACTAGACCCCCCTCAAGGAATTTATGTAGATCTGCAGTGAGCACCCAGGTGCTCCACAGAGGTTTGTAACATTGAGAAATAAAAAAATCTATTTTTTCCCACAAAAATGTATTTAGCCCCAAATTTTGCATTTTCATAAGGGTAACAGGAGAAATTGCTCCATTCAATTTGTTGTGCAATTTCTCCTGAGTATGCCGATACCCAACATGTGGAGGAAAACTACTGTTTGGGCGCATAGCAGGGCTGTGACTTTTTGAATTGAAAATTTGCTGGAATCATTAGTGGATGCCATTTCACGTATGGAGAGTCCCTGATGTGCTGAAACAGTGGAAACCTCTCACAAGTGACCCGATTTTGGAAACTAGACCCCTCATGCAATGTATCTATATGAGTGGTGAGCACCTTGAACATTAAAGTAACAACGAAAAGAAAGATGATCAGCTCACCTACAGTATCTCCGAGTTCACAGGATCCCAAAATCCAAGAAGAAGCAGTCCATGAAGAGAAGGGAAAAGATGGAACCAGCACTTCAAATAAAAAAAGTTTTATTTCCAAATTTTTAATTTTCACAAGGGTAACAGGAGAAAATAGAACACGAAATTTGTTGTGCAATTTCTCCTGAGTACACAAATACCCCACATGTGGGAATAACCTGTCTGGGCGCACAGCAGGGCCCAGAAAAGAAGGACTGACGTTTTGGAATGCAGACTTTGATGGAATGGTCTGCGAGTGTCATGTCACGTTTGAAGAGCCCCTGATGTGCCTAAACAGTGCAAAACTCCCACAAGTGACACTATTTTGGAAACTATACCCAGCGAGGAATTCATCTAAAGTAGTTGTGATGTGAGCACCTAAAACCCACAGGTGCTTCACAGAATTTTACAACATTAATCTGTGAAAATGAGAAAAAGACATAATTTTCCAACAAAAATGTTATTTTAGCCCCAAATTTTTAATTTTCACAAGGATAGGAGGAGAAAATGGACCCCAAAAGTAGTTGTGCAATTTCCCCTGGGTCTACAGATACCCCATATGTGGTTGGAAACTACTTTTGAGGCACAGTGCAAAGCTCAGAAGGGAAGCATTGGAGATCAGACTTTCCTGGAATGGTTTCAGGATGCTATGTCACATTGGCAGAGCCCCTGAGATGCCAAAACAGCAGAACCCCCCATAAGAGACCCCATTTTACAAACTACATCTCTCAATGACTTCCTGCAGGGGTGCAGTGATCATATTGACGCCACAGGTGGGTCACAGAATTATATACCATTGGGCATTGAAGAAAAAAATAATTACATTTTAACCACCAAAATCTTGTTTTATCCCCAGATTTTACAGTTTCACACAAGAAGTGGGTAAAATTGTCACCAAAATTTGTCCCACAATTTCTGCTGAATGTAGAAATACCCCATATGTGGCTGTACAGTACTGCATAGCCACATGACGAGACTTGGGAGGAGGGACGCAGCGCTATTTGACTCCTGGAGCACAGAATTTCTTAGAATGATTTGCGGACTCCATATGCAGAGCCCCTAAGTGCTAGATGACCAGAATCTCCCTTCAAGTGACCCCATTTTGGAAATTATACTCCTTTTGAGGATTTATCTACAGATGTAGTGATGATTTTTGGCTCCATGGGTGTTTTCCAGAACAAAGCAGCAGTGAATGTTGCGGAGAGAAAATTGCAAACTGCCGTTGTAGTGACCAGTATGTTGTAGTGACCAGTACTTTGAAGTAACCTGCTCATGCGTCTGAAGACATGCACCTGTAAATTAGGCGGGCTGTCATCGCTATGGAAATGCCAAACATGGGGATGATAAAATTCGTTTAAGCACATAGTGGGGTTTAGGAAGGAGGGGGGCATTTGGATTTGGGAGAAGAGAATTCACTGGATTTCGTTTGGGCAGCAAGGAGCCATTTAGCTATGCAAGAGCCTTTGGAGCCTTTGTACTACCGGTAGCATGGAAGCCCCTTTTTTACCATTGACAGATGACGGACTTGAGTGGGGACTTGCTTTTTTTGTTAATTGATTTGAAGCTTTTGTTAGGAGCATTTTTTTAATACATTATTTTTATTGGAATTTTTCATAAAACATGTAAACAAACCAGGCTATAGAAGATAGTCAAGTAATCGTAAGCAAACTGGGAAAATAATAACATCTTTTATGGGTTTAACATTTGGGATCAAATTTATCCGGCGCTCTACACTGAGCACTTACATCGGGGTTTCCATCTAAATCTCTGAGTGACGTAATTTAGATGAAACCTCCAAGGGATCCATTCACTATAATGAGGCAGTAGACTTACTCTGGACTCCAAAAAATTAAGAAAAAAAGCAGCACACTCCGTTTACCGTATCATAAAAAACTTAAATCCTTTATTTTAGAAAAGTATACATGGACAAGGTTATTGAGGGCAGGACAAGTGCAGGCATGCAGACAAGTGAGAGGACTACGGCCGTTTCGCGTTTAACATGCTTCCACGTTTTTACTCTGGACTCTATCTGGCCCCTGTCAGTGGCGTCCTTCTTTTCAGAGGTGTACGAAACTGTGGTCGACTGCGCTTTTAAGCACGCCTAAAAAGATGGACACCACCGGATCACAGGTCAGACGGTGTCCACAGTGCCTTCATCTGCCTCGTTATAGGGAATCTACTGCCAGAGGTTCCGTCTGAATCACATATCTCAGAGATTTACATGGAAACCTCGGTGTAAGCGCTCACCACAGAGCGCAGGATAAATGTGTGTCGAGCCTTAAGGTGATCTTTGGGAGGTAGAATGAAAAAATCAACAGCAGGTGAAGAATTTGGTTTATTCTTTATTCTTTATGACTTTATTCTTCAGGTCGGTGCGATTACAGCGATACCGATTTATATCTGGTTTTTATATTTGGCTGCTGTCACACACTAAAAGATGCTTTTTAATGCGAAAACTAGTTTTTGCATCACCATATTTAGACAGCTATAATTTTTTTCATATTACGTCCGACATAGTCATGTGATGGCTTTTTTTTTGTGGGACAAGTTGACGTTTTTATTGATACCCTTTTCGGTCACATGACTTTTATTGTTGCTTTCTATTCTGATTTTTGTGAGGCAGAATGAACAAAAACCAGCAATTCAGGAATTGTTTTTTTTTTTTAATGACGCTCCTCATGTTTTAAAATTGATAAGGCAGCTTTATTCTACGGGTCAGTACAATTGCAGCGATACCATATTTATATAGTTTTTTTTTACGTTTTGGCGCTTTTACACAATGAAAACTATTTTATAGAAAAAATTATTAATTCTGCATCTCTTTATTCTGAGAGTTATAACTTTTATATTTTTCTGCTAATGGAGCTTGGTGGCGGCTTGTTTTTTGCGGGACAAGATGATATTTTCAGCAATATCATTTTTATTTACATTCATATTTTTGATTTGCATTTTATTCGCATTTGTTTGGTGATATGATGAAAAAGCATCTATTGTTCCTCATTTTTTATATTTTTTTCAGTGTTCACTGAAGGGGATAACTGCTGGGAAAGGTTTATTGGTCGTGTTGTTCCTGATGCGGCGATGCCAAATATGCGTACTTTTGTTTTTTGTCTTTTTTTCATAAAAATATTTATTGGTACAATATATTTGTTCTATTTTTATTATTTTGTGATTTTTAAAAAAATATTTTTATGATTTTTTTAAACTTTTTTACGTAGTCCTTCTATGGAACTTTCACTATCTTCAGTCTGATCACAGTTCTGATGCAATGCAATTTGCAACGCACAAGAACTCTGAGCCTGCTCTCACACAAACTTGTTCATGTACTGCGCATGATCTAACATATTGCTAATGGCTGGTGACCCGAATGTCATCATCATGGGTGCCAATTGGATGCCAGAGGGGGCTCCCTCCCTCTGCCTTCCTTACAAATGCTTTGATCGCTAACAATAGCAGCATTTAGGGGGTTAAAGTGCCGGAAGCAGTACGGGCACCGCTCCTGGCACTGAGTGCCAGGTGTCAGCTGTCAGAATCAGCTGACACCCGGCAGTTATCGCATGCGCCCAGCTCCTGTGCATACAAAATCGCCATGACGTATACATACGTCCAAGGTCAGTAAGTACCAGCCAACCTGTATGGATACGTCCAAGATCATAAACAGGTTAAACCAATTACAGAGAAATAAATTACTTGTGAAGGCAAATCCAGAACATGGGAACTCGCAGTAAACTAAGGATATGTTCAAACATTGGTTTTAAATTATTTTTTTTCACTATGAAAAATTAAGACAATGACCAGAAAAGCACAGCAGAAAGCACATTTGTTTTTGATGCATTTGTCAACATATGTTTGGTGACATTTTTGGTGTTAAAGCATTTGGATTTTTGGGAGGAAAAACTGCAGTGAAAACACTGAGAGAATTGACATGCTAGACTAAATAAAAAAAAAAAAAAGGCACCACTGGGGAAAAAATGCCGTGTGTGAATTAGATTTTAGAAATCTCAGTCATATTTCTGTTAATGTAAAATGCTGCATTTTACTGAAAGCATGATGAAAACAAGCCCTTACTGCTTCTACTCCTGTGTTCAGGCTCCTCAGGACCCAAACTCACATCTCAGTGCTTATAGGCAGCAGTTTTATCTATGAGCCACAGTGAACCCAGAAGCAGACAGATCTTATACACACTAATGTTATGTGGCCACTGTGCAAGACGAATGCATAGGGAAAGATACAGAAAAGGAAACAGTGTTTAGACTAGAGATAGACAGTTACTACCCCTGAGGAGGCCGAGTGATGGTGAAGGAGAAGAAACGGAGGGAGAACCTAGTCAGGACGGAACAGCGACATACCGGGGGAAGAGCAACGGCTGGCCAGATGTTATGTGGCCTGATTCAGCATTTTGATGTGACCCATGGCTAAGGGTTTATACACGAGACCAGAACCAGGGATAAGGTTTGTCAGAACTCCGGGTCCGTCCGGTTCCTACTGCAACTACAGGAGTGGGATCGAGTGGCCTTTATCAAATAGGATGTGCCTAGGGGGTTTCATGTGGTAGCTGTTACCCTAATATCCCCAAAGGAAGAATGATGGGTGACAGAGGCTCGGACAACCACGCAGTTGTAGGCAGCGGCTGCCCTTCATGTGAGAGTGACTACCCCTAAGCCTCAAGACACAGTTCCCCAGCAGGCAGCAGCCAAACTACAAACGGAGGCCCATCCCAAATGACGAAGTCCGGTGCCCCCAGGAGAAAAAGTCCAGAGGGGGAAAGGGGAATCCTCATCCAGTGAGTCGTCCACTGGTACCGTGGTGATTTACATACAGGGTCCAGGAGCGCCCACTTACTTCGGCCTCAGATTATTAAAAGAAACCTGGGTTTAAATACGGCCGCATGACGAGTTAAAATGGAAGCTGATTACCTTAGTGCTTGTTGCACCATGAGTGATGGGACTGTTCTGTGTAACTGAGGGCGGGATGCCCTGAAGAAACTGGGACAGACCGGTACTGGCCAGCTCGACCAAAAGATTAGTTTAAGTGTGAAGTATGATGTTATTTTTCCCCCTTCCAAGTTTTTATGCACACTGCATACCCCCTGTTGGAATGCAAACCCTTAAACGGCATTGAACTCTTACTGCCCCCTATGGACTGTATGCAGATGCAACATGGACTCTGTCCCACTTCCCCATAAACTTTGCCTAAATTTTCCCAGGAGCATATAGGTAACACAGTTTTTGTCTTAATAGGCAGTGCTTCACAAAACAGGGGTTGGGGATGTTAACAGACGACCCGAGGATCGAAATGGGTCAGTGGTACTGGACTGCTGGAGCTGTTGTGGGTTGACCAATGGGCCATTGTGTTTCTGTAACGAAACGGACTACCCGATGTGCATGCCGGGTTGAAGATAAAGGGCACTCATAGTAGTTTTAAAAGTATTTTATATGTGCCTGCTCCTTTGTTTTATGTTTTATAGGAGCTGTTATGGTTGAAGATGACAATATTTAAAGTGGGGAGGCATGGAAGGGGGTGATCAGGATGGTCACGTGACTGTTCTCCTGTAAGACAACTGTTACAGAATGTTTGAACATGTGATTATATTATAACTGTGGTTTCATTGTATGTTTTTATGGTAATGTGAAATATTGCATAAAATCTTATAGACACTAACATTATGTGGTTAATGTACAAGATTAAAGGAAAGAGAAAGATACTGTTGTGGGCAGAATAGGAAGCAGTGCTTAGACTAGAGATTGTTACTGTAGGTACAGTAGGACAGGATAGGGTTATTGTGTCTGGGACCAGACCAGCATGGGAGAAGTCAGCGTCAGTGTAAATAGAAAAGGCAATTCCTTGATCAGTCAGTCAGAGCTAGAGTGAGTGTCTAAGACAGTGAGGGGTTCAAGAGAAAGTTCGAGCACAGTCGGCAGCGGGCAGCACAAGTACATATCATTCTGGCAGCATGAGGACACACCACAAGTCTCGCATAGATCCTTGCAATGTCCGGGACCTGTGACTAGAACATGTGCGCCATTCTCTTCAATGTGGAAGAAAACTGACAGGGAAAAGAGAGAGGGAATGGTGGCGAGTCTCAGAGAAGCTGCGTTATTGGATGGGGACTACCTGGGACCAGCAGAGTCTGTTGCGATAGGGACAGTCCGGGCAAAACAGACTGTCTCACAATGTAGTGGGTGAATGCAAGCACAATTGGAGGATGCTGTGCCCGATACTGCATATAGCATACTACTGTATCTGAACTGTCCAGTAAAGTGAACTTTGTTGAAATGAATTAAGTATCGCCTGATGTTTGTGTGACTAATCCTGGACCCATAGATCTGGATGCAGCAGAGGCCTCAAGCCTGAACGTGAACATCTATTGTGACATCATCAGAGGCTGTGCCTCTATCTATTCTGACATCATCAGAGGCTGCTCCTGTATCTATTGTGACATCATCAGAGGCTGTGCCTGTATCTATTGTGACATCATCAGAGGCTGCTGCTTTATCTATTGTGACATTATCAGAGGCTGCTCCTGTATCTATTCTGACATCATCAGAGGCTGCTCCTGTATCTATTGTGACATCATCAGAGGCTGCTCCTGTATCTATTGTGACATCATCAGAGGCTGTGCCTGTATCTATTGTGACATCATCAGAGGCTGCTGCTTTATCTATTGTGACATTATCAGAGGCTGCTCCTGTATCTATTCTGACATCATCAGAGGCTGCTCCTGTATCTATTGTGACATCATCAGAGGCTGCTCCTGTATCTATTGTGACATCATCAGAGGCTGTGCCTGTATCTATTGTGACATCATCAGAGGCTGCTCCTAAATCTATTGTGACATCATCAGAGGCTGTGCCTGTATCTATTGTGACATCATCAGAGGCTTCTCCTGTGTCTGGTGTGACATCATCAGAGGCTGTGCCTGTATCTATTGTGACATCATCAGAGGCTGCTCCTGTATCTATTGTGACATCATCAGAGGCTGTGCCTGTATCTATTGTGACATCATCAGAGGCTTCTCCTGTGTCTGGTGTGACATCATCAGAGGCTGTGCCTGTATCTATTGTGACATCATCAGAGGCTGCTGCTTTATCTATTGTGACATCATCAGAGGCTGTGCCTGTATCTATTGTGACATTATCAGAGGCTACTCCTGTATCTATTGTGACATCATCAGAGGCTGCTCCTGTATCTATTGTGACATCATCAGAGGCTGCTCCTGTATCTATTGTGACATCATCAGAGGCTGTGCCTGTATCTATTGTGACATCATCAGAGGCTGCTCCTGTATCTATTGTGACATCATCAGAGGCTGCTCCTGTATCTATTGTGACATCATCAGAGGCTGCTCCTGTATCTATTGTGACATCATCAGAGGCTGCTGCTTTATCTATTGTGACATCATCAGAGGCTGTGCCTGTATCTATTGTGACATCATCAGAGGCTGCTCTTGTATCTATTGTGACATCATCAGAGGCTGCTCCTGTATCTATTGTGACATCATCAGAGGCTGTGCCTCTATTCTGACATCATCAGAGGCTGTGCCTGTATCTATTGTGACATCATCAGAGGCTGCTCCTGTATCTATTGTGACATCATCAGAGGCTTCTCCTGTGTCTGGTGTGACATCATCAGAGGCTGTGCCTGTATCTATTGTGACATCATCAGAGGCTGCTGCTTTATCTATTGTGACATCATCAGAGGCTGTGCCTGTATCTATTGTGACATTATCAGAGGCTGCTCCTGTATCTATTGTGACATAGAATCATAGAATCATAGAATCGTAGAGTTGGAAGGGACCTCCTGGGCCATCTGGTCCAACCCCCTGCTCAAAGCAGGATTCGCTAAATCATCCCAGTCAGATGTCTGTCCAGCCTCTGTTTGAAGACTTCCATTGAAGGAGAACTCACCACTTCTCGTGGCAGCCTGTTCCACTCATTGATCACTCTAACTGTCAAAAAGTTTTTTCTAATATCTAATCTGTGTCTCCTCCCATTCAGTTTCATCCCATTGCTTCTAGTCTTTCCTTGTGCAAATGAGAATAAAGTTGATCCTTCTACAATGTGACAGCCCTTTAGATATTTGTAGACAGCTATTAAGTCTCCTCTCAGTCTTCTCTTTTGCAAACTAAACATTCCCAAATCCTGCAACCTTTCCTCATAAGACAGGGTTTGCAGACCGGTCACCATTCTGGTCGCTCTTTTCTGAACTTGCTCCAGTTTGTTGATGTCTTTTTTAAAATGTGGTGCCCAAAACTGGACACAATATTCCAGATGAGGTCTGACCAAAGAGGAGTAGAGGGAAATAATGACTTCACGTGATCTAGACTGTATGCTTCTGTTAATACATCCTAGAATTGCATTTGCCTTTTTTGCTGCTGCATCACACTGTTGACTCATATTCAGTCTGTGATCTATTAGTATACCCAAGTCTTTTTCACATGTGCTGTCACTTAGCCCTATTCCTCCCATTCTATATATGCTTTTTCCATTTTTATTGCCCAGATGTAGTACTTTGCATTTCTCCCTGTTAAAAACCATTCTGTTAGTTGCTGCCCACTTCTCCAGTTTATTTAAATCTTTTTGAATCCTCTCTCTCTCTTCTCTAGTATTAGCTATCCCTCCTAGCTTTGTGTCATCAGCAAATTTAATCAGTTTACCCTCAATGCCTTCATCTAAATCGTTGATAAAGATGTTGAACAATACAGGGCCCAGGACAGAGCCCTGTGGTACCCCACTTGAGACATTCTTCCAACTGGATGTGCAGCCATTTACGACCACTCTTTGGGTCCGATCACTAAGCCAGTTATGAATCCACCTAACAGTTGCCTTGTCCATACCATACTTAATCATTTTTTCAATAAGGATTGTATGAGAGACTTTGTCAAATGCTTTGCTGAAGTCAAGATATACTATATCTACAGCATTTCCTTGATCCACCCAATCAGTGATACCGTCATAGAAGGAAATTAAGTTAGTCTGACATGACTTATTAGTTACAAACCCATGCTGACTCTGTTTAATCACTTCATTCTTATCCAGGTATTGACATACATGTTGTTTAATAATTTGTTCAAAGATCTTTCCTGGTATAGAAGTCAGACTCACCGGCCTATAGTTACCTGGGTCCACCTTCTTCCCCTTTTTGAAGATAGGAACAACATTTGCTCTTCTCCAGTCTTCTGGCACTTCTCCTGTTCTCCAAGAATTTTCAAAGATTATGGAGAGGGGTTCAAAAATTTCTTCTGCTATCTCCTTCAGTACTCTGGGGTGTAATTCATCTGGACCTGGAGACTTGAATTCATTTAGGCTAGCTAAGTGTTTCCTCACTATCTTCTCCTGTATCTATTGTGACATCATCAGAGGCTGCTCCTGTATCTATTGTGACATCATCAGAGGCTGCTCCTGTATCTATTGTGACATCATCAGAGGCTGCTCCTGTATCTATTGTGACATCATCAGAGGCTGCTCCTGTATCTATTGTGACATCATCAGAGGCTGTGCCTGTATCTATTGTGACATCATCAGAGGCTGCGCCTGTATCTATTGTGACATCATCAGAGGCTGCTCCTGTATCTATTGTGACATCATCAGAGGCTGCTCCTGTATCTATTGTGACATCATCAGAGGCTGCTCCTGTATCTATTGTGACATCATCAGAGGCTGCTCCTGTATCTATTGTGACATCATCAGAGGCTGCTCCTGTATCTATTGTGACATCATCAGAGGCTGCTCCTGTATCTATTGTGACATCATCAGAGGCTGTGCCTGTATCTATTGTGACATCATCAGAGGCTGCGCCTGTATCTATTGTGACATCATCAGAGGCTGCTCCTGTATCTATTGTGACATCATCAGAGGCTGCTCCTGTATCTATTGTGACATCATCAGAGGCTGTGCCTGTATCTATTGTGACATCATCAGAGGCTGTGCCTGTATCTATTGTGACATCATCAGAGGCTGCGCCTGTATCTATTGTGACATCATCAGAGGCTGCTCCTGTATCTATTGTGACATCATCAGAGGCTGCTCCTGTATCTATTGTGACATCATCAGAGGCTGTGCCTGTATCTATTGTGACATCATCAGAGGCTGCTCCTGTATCTATTGTGACATCATCAGAGGCTGCGCCTGTATCTATTGTGACATCATCAGAGGCTGCTCCTGTATCTATTGTGACATCATCAGAGGCTGCTCCTGTATCTATTGTGACATCATCAGAGGCTGCTCCTGTGTTTCACCTTAAGCTCCTCTTGAATCGTTTCACAATTCCCTAAATGTAACAAAGTAATAAATGTCTCTTTTTGTTGACTCTGAAAATCATACTTGTGAGAACGATGGGAACAGATCCTCCCCAACGTCCATCCCTCACTACCAGATAAATAAACATTGGGATTTTCTTGCCAAATCAAGATGGAGAGTCTGCACGCTGGAGCTGGAAAAGAGATAAATTCAGTCACCTCATATATCAGGGAACTCGTCATGATAATCGTAATAGGGACCAAATGTGGTTAATTTGTTACATTCCGATGCCGGCCGGGGGATGAGGCTCATCTCACTGTACGGAGCATGTTCTCAACTGTATAAAGTCCTACATTTAATTCAAGGATGTTAAATTCACATGAAGACATCAGCTGAAATGTCTGCAGATAGGCTGTTATACCTGGGAAGTGCAACAGGCGGTCTCACATCTATCCTGCAGAGATCACTAAGGGTAAAAATGGTGCCACATACCACCTGTGCAAACATAGGACCTCAAAATATCTCATGGAGAAATAGTTCTATCTATCTATTATCTATCTATCTATCTATTATATATTATCTATCTATTATCAATCTATTATCTAAAACAAAAACCACAGAAAAAACGACCAAAAAGTCTCGTATATTATAATGTGAAAAAAAATATAAAAAATGAAAAAGAAAAAAAGTGCTTGTGGCAAAAGGAGGGAGAATCAAAATCACAATAAATGCAGGTACATGGTAAATATCAAAGTGTAAGTTATTAGATTCAAAATGCTCATTGTGATAGTGATAAATTGTAAAAATAAGACCTAAGTAGAGCGTGACTTACAGTGACAAAAAGGATCCCTGGCACCCAGATGGCATCCTCCCCAACGCGCGTTTCGGCACAATTTTGATTCTCCCTCCTTTTGGCAAAAGCACTTTATTCATTTTTTACATATTTTTGTGCTTTGTAGCATTGATTTTCATCTTACCTTACTATTTTTGTCTGGGCAAATTCACCCTGGCAATTTTATCTAGTATTTTATTCTCCTGGTGCGTCCCAGTTTGTATGCAATTTTAAAGTAATATTTTTATTGATGTTTTTTCTGTTGTTGTACCTGTTGAACTAATAAATTATTGTGATTTCTTTTCACATTATAATAGACGGGACATTTTGGTCGGTTTTTCTGTGGTTTTTGCTTTTTCTTCTTTTCAATTCCCAATTGTCCACTAATCACTACTTTTGTTCGGCTTCTTGGTCGCAGGGCTATTACGCTATATTCATTTATTCATTTTATTTTAATTTCACAATTAATTATTTAGATTTTCCTGCCACCTTTAAGCATTTCCTTTGGTATTTTTCATTCTATCTATCGATTATCTAGCTATCTATTTGTCTAATATCTATTATCTATCTATCTATCTATCATCTATCTATCCATCTATTATCTATCTATTATCTTTCATATACTGTATACTATACAGACAAAAGTTTTGAGACACCTGCAATTTAATTCAACACAACTTTTCTGACCTCCCATCCTGCATCCATAGACATTAATATGGAGCTGCCCCACTGTGTCCTTCATCCAGAAGTGCATTTATGGGGTCAGACCCTGATGTTGGGGGCAGGCCGGGCTCACAATCTCCAGTGTAGATAAGGCTGAGATCCGGGCTCTGTGCGGCCTCTCATGTTCTCCCCCTCCATGTCTGTATGGAGCTTGTGCCCTGGGCACAGTCATGGGGGACAGAGAATGGTCTTCCAGGGGCGTATCTAGGGGGGGCAGCCGGGGCATTTGCCCCGGGCGCAGCCCACAGAGGGGCGCCATCGGGCCATCTGATGCTGCGGTCCAGAAGGAGGCTCCCCGTCGGTGGCATTCTGCCGCCCCCCACACTTGGATTCTCCCGTTCTCTAAGCCGGCTGTCAAACTGACAGCCGGCTCAGAGAAAGTGCTGCGCGTCGGTTCTCAAGGATTGTACTAGCGTCTTCAGATGCTAGTACACTCACTTGCTGATCTCTAAGCCCTGACGCCGCCGGCACTTCCGCATCAGTGAAGCGCCAGCAGCGTGATCAGGTCACATGATCACGCTGCTGACGTCACTCGCCGGCTCTTCAGAGGCGAAGACACAGGGCAGGCAGGTAGTGAGGCAGCGTTGTGGTTGGTGGTAAGTGCTCCAGCTCCATACAGGGCAATGGAGCTGAAGACACCAAAGAAGATATAAGAAATGTAAGGACATGCCCTAGGGGCTAGGAAGGGATGGTTGGGGTCAGGGATACTATATGGAGTCAGCGCAAGGGAATGGATAGGGAGGGAGCAGGGGGAGTAAATTGAGGACAGTGTGTGAGGAGCAAGGCCAGAGTGCAGACAGATGCGTGTGGTGGACAAATATGAGGATCATATGGGATGTGAGGAGGGAGAACTATGAGGAACATATGGGGGAGCAAGGAGGGAGAACTATGAGGAACATATGGGGGCGAGGGGGAAGAAATATGAGGAACATATGGGGGGTGAGGGGGGATAAATATGAGGAACATATGGGGGAGAAAGGAGGGAGAACTGTGAGGAACATATGGGGGCGAGGGGGGAGAAATATGAGGAACATATTGGGGGCGAGGGGGGAGAAATATGAAGAACATATGGGGGGCAAGGGGTGAGAAATGAGGAACATATGGGGGCAAGGGGGGAGAAATATGAGGAACATATTGGGGGCGAGGGGGAGAAATATGAGGAACATATTGGGGGCGAGGGGGAGAACTATGAGGAACATATGGGGGAGCAAGGAGGGAGAACTATGAGGAACATATGGGGGCGAGGGGGAAGAAATATGAGGAACATATGGGGGGTGAGGGGGGATAAATATGAGGAACATATGGGGGAGAAAGGAGGGAGAACTGTGAGGAACATATGGGGGCGAGGGGGGAGAAATATGAGGAACATATTGGGGGCGAGGGGGGAGAAATATGAAGAACATATGGGGGGCAAGGGGTGAGAAATGAGGAACATATGGGGGCAAGGGGGGAGAAATATGAGGAACATATTGGGGGCGAGGGGGAGAAATATGAGGAACATATTGGGGGCGAGGGGGAGAAATATGAGGAACATATGGGGGCAGAAATCTGAGGACATTATGGGGGCCAGAGGCATTTCTAGGGGGGGGCAACCGGCAGAGAGGCACATTCGGGCTACCTAATTCGGTGGTCCGCAGTGTCTCCGCAGCCTGGGAGTCGGCCGTTCTTTGTGTCGGTTGTTAAGCTGACAGCCGGCGCAGAGAAGCTGCAGTGCGCCGGCTCCCAGGGATCAATTTTCTGTACAGACGCCAGTACAATTGAAGCCCTGACAGCCAGGTCAGAGCGACGCCAGCAACGTGATCATGTCATGTGATCACGCTGCTGACACCACTCGCTGGCACACAGAGTGAACACTGGTGGTAAGGGCTCATACTCACCTGTGAGAGACTCGCACGGTTCTTGTGCGAATCTCTCGCATGAAACCTAGAGCACAATGGGGTAAACGGCACCATCTCAAATAATATCATATGTGGGATCTCCCAATGCATATAAGACTATATAGAAACAGACCAAGAAAAAGTATATGAAACAACTATAGGGATCACCACCAATATTTATAATACAAAAATATATTTTATTTAATTTCAGCAAACACTACATACAAACACATGGTTAAAAACAATTAAAAAAGTCTGTATAAAAGCAGACATTAGAAAATGAACAAAGAAAATTGGGTCATAATCACATACAATTCAATATTTAGGCTGAGTTCACACGTGGCGTTTTTTTCGCGTTTCCGCGGTGGTATTTTCTGCGCGTTTTTGCCGCGAAAAATAAGTATCCCATGCCTTCCTATGGGATTCCGCAATGCTGTGCTAATGCTGCGGTTTTTACCGCGGCGGAATTGCTTCGTGGTAAAAAACGCAGCATGCTCATTAATTTTGCAGAATCGCGGCGATCCCACACCCATAGGAATGCATTGTTCTGCTTACTTCCCGCATGTGGCTGTGCACACCATGTGAAAAGTAAGCAGAACATTTGCGGATGGTACCCACGGTCCGGAGGAGAGGAGACTGTCCTCTGGGTACCATATCCCTGTAAAAAATAGAGTTTAAAATAAAAAATATAGTTATTCTCACCTTCCGACGTCCCGCGCAGCCTTCCCGCCTCTCTCCACGCTCCCAGTCCCAGTAATCCTTTGCGAGCGATGACGTCCATTCTCGCGGTCATTCGCGTGACGTCATCGCGGTAATTGTCGCAAAGGATTACAGGGACCGGGAGCGTGGAGAGAGGCGGGAAGGCTGCGCGGGACGTTGGAAGGTGAGAATAACAATATTTTTTTTTATTATTATTATTTACATTTTATCTTTTACTACTGATGCTCCATAGGCGGCCTCAATAGTAAAAAGTTGGTCACACTCGTCAAACACTATGTTTGACGAGTGTGACCAACCTGTCAATCAGTTCTCCAAGCGATGCTACAGATCGCTTGGAAAACGCTAGCAATTCTGCAAGCTAACTACGCTTGCAAAATGCTAGTTTTTCTGCGGGAATTTAAAATGTGATTTTTCCCGCGGAATGGAATTCCGGAACTCTCGCGGTAATTTCCGCGAGAGTTCCGTTACGTGTGCACCCAGCCTTAAGGTTCCAAAACCTCAGAAAAAATACAAAAGGTCACTGACCTTGAGAAAGACACACCTTTGTGTCGATACGCGTGGGTCCTAGGTTCCACAAAACCCGGCTGTGTGTTTCCACTTGGGGTCCGCCTGGTATCATGGTTGGAGGCAGGGGAGATTTTTTGTCTATGGCTCCTGTGCTGGTAATATGCTCTGACTATCTGCTGTGAGTTAATATTGGTTGCAGCAATTTGAATGTTCCAGGGTGTATGGTAATAGAGCTTGGAGTACCATTAATAATATTTGCTGATGGTTCCCTGTGTAAGCATGCGTCTAGCACATTTTGTATGTCTATGACAGTACTTATTTGTAAACAGCATGCATACAGGTATCAGTACTTGAAATTTTGAAATATAGTAATATATATCTCTATGTAGTGGGATTTCATTAATTAATGAGCATTTGCACTTTTGTATTTTGTCTGGGGTTTTGGAACCTTAAATATTGAATTGTATGTGATTATGACCCAATTTTCTTTGTTCTTTTTCTAATGTCTGCTTTTATACAGACTTTTTTAATTGTTTAAATAAAATATATTTTTGTATTATAAATATTGGTGGTGCTCCCTATAGTTGTTGCATATACTTTTTTTGGTCTGTTTCTCGCATGAAACCTGGGACTGCCGCCCGCACTCAGACCGGAGCGTGCCGCTACATGTATTTCTATGTAGCCGCACGCTCCGGTCCCAGTGCCGGGTTTTCATGCGAGTCTCTCGCAAGTGAGAGTGAGCCCTAAGTGTGCTCCACTGAGGAGCTGAAGAAACCACTGAAGATGGGAGATGGGGGGCGGGATTTGGAGTGGGGGGGCGGGATTTGGAAATGAACGGAGCGAGGCCGGGCACGTCTAGTCGGAATGAGGCCAGAAGTATATAAATCACATGCTTGTGCTGACATGACCGTGTACTCTTGCCACCAGTACGGGAGAATCCTAAATATGTGCAGTGCATTCGTTGTGAGAAGTCAGAAGCTGCAATGTCAGGACTCAGCTCTGCAGGTTCCAGTAGTCATCACACGGACACTTCACTCATATGCAATTTTAATACTTATGGTCCTGTGACAACGAGGTTCTCATCCTGCTTTTTTCAGTTTTTCACTGAACATTGAGAGCATTAGGGAGAGCATGGCTAAGTGTGGAAATCGCATGGGGGGGGCGCCAAACTGAATTCTTGCCCCGGGTGCCAGAAAGCTTAGATACACCTCTGGGTCTTCCCCAAACTGTTCCCACAAAGCTGAAGCTACAATTGTCCACAATGTTTTGTGCTGATGACTAAGATTTCCCTTCACTGGAGCTGAGGGTCCGAGGCCGCCCCCTGATAACAGCCCACAGCATTATCCTCCTCCACCATCTGTACAGGGGGCACAATGCAGTCAGGGGGTAACGTCCTCCTGGAGTCACCAAACCCAGATCCTCCATCAGATACAGATAGAGAAGTGTGATCCATCACTGCACAGAACACGTCTCCTCCAGAGTCCAGAGGTGGCGGCTTTACACCACTCCATCCGACGCTCAGCATTGTGCTTGGTGATTTACGGCTGCATGCAGCTGCTCGGCCCTGAAGCTCCCGGCGGGGGCGCAGTGTTTGTGTTGATACCAGAGGAGGTCTGGACTCTGCAGCTATGGGTTCCGGAGAGCGGTGGTGACTTTTCTGCCCTCTGTTCCTCAGCACTCGGCCCCCGCTCTGTATCATTACGGGGGCTACACTTTGTGGCTGAGTTTCTGCGGCTCCTTCCACTTCTCAGTAATATCACTCACAGGTGATGGGGAAGATCCAGGAGGAAGAAATGTCATGGACGGACTTGTTACCCCGGTGGCTCCTGTTACAGGACTGCGCTGGTATCAGGAGCTCTGTCTGCACATATTAGTTAGGGCAGATGGCATGGCGGTGGGCCAGAGGTTATACACCAGGGAGCAAGAGGGTGGTATTTTATACAACAGGAGCGACGTGGCTTCTTTGTAAGAAGATTTCCTTATTAGCCATTCTTGGAATTTTTTGATACAAGCTTCAGTTTGGGATTCTGAAAACAGAATGAAAGTTTATGTCAATGTCTGATAACGTTACTAAGAACCTGTTACATCAACACTTGGCCCGATGAACTATCTAGAGCTCCCAGAATCCCATCTGAGGTCAAAAGGAATTTTGTAAGTGTCGAAATTAAAATTGTAGAAAAAGGGGATGAGACTTTGGAGATAATCAGATTTTGCACCCCCTCCGGCTATGAATTATCTGTAAAAAAAAAAAGAAAAAAAGAAATTAAAACAAGAAAGAAATTAAACATAAAATCCAATGTACCGAGAATATTTTACAACTGACAATTGTATTTAATCAAGTTTTCATATTCTTGGTGGTTTTTGGGGTTTTTTATATTATTTTTTGGGGGGATTATCTTCATAAAAGAAATTCTTGAAATGATGCAGTTCTTACACTGACCACTAGAGCACTGGTGGCGCTTTCAGTTTTTTGCAGCTTTCTTGTGAGCTTTGCTGTATAGACTGGGACAGAATGAGCAGTCAATATAGGGGGAAGGCAGCAAAATCATCTCATTATTTGAAAGTATGAAGTTAGCGCAGCTGAGGCCTTGATGCGCCAGGGAAGTAACACTATACACAAAGAAATGGGTCTGTGTGCAGCTCCTTTGTTCTCACTATTCTCTGGGGTATGATTGTTATAATTGATGGCATTTTAATATTCATTAACTTACACTCATTACAAGAAAAGTGCACAGCCCCCGCTAAACTGGCTACAAACACAACACAAGAAGAAAGATCAAGCACTATATTTAAAGTATATATACTTAAAGCACAAAATGCATAGTGTTGCTCCCCTCCCCCACAACTAATTCATACTCTGCTTTTTAATTACATACTAGTTTAATATGTCTTGGAACTGCTCTGAACTGCCCAGATTTTTATGCTCTGTTACTTACCTTCCACCCTTTTTCAGTAGGTACTTCTGACTTTTCCCGACTTTTCCCTATAGTCGGCCGATTTCGTTCGACTCGACTTTAGAGAAAGTCGGGTTTCATGAAACCCAACTCGACCCTAAAAAAGGGCAAAGTCGCTCATCTCTACCTGTAATTATTCTGACCACAAAGTGTTTCTCTTTTTAGAACTTGTTTTCCAATGCTTTTTGTCGAGTATAATTCATCTCTGGAATGGGTTGGTCTTTCTCCCTCAGAAGTAGGGGCAGGTGTTTGTCACTCAACAGTAAGCGGGGGTGGGTCTTTGTTTCTTTACAGAAAGGTAGGTGGGTCTTTGCCTCTCTGCAGGAAGTGGGGTTGGGTCTTTGTCTTTTTACAGGAAGTGGGGTGGATCTCTGTGGCTTAACGGGAAGAAGAGGTTGGGTCTTTGCCTCTTTACAAGAAATAGAGGCAGGTCTTTGTCTGTTTACAGGAAGAAGGGGTCGGGTCTTTTTCCCTTTGCAGAAAGTGGATGCAGGTATATGTCTCTTTACAGGAAGTGGGGGAAGGTTGTATAAAGAGTTGACCAAGGCCGTCACATGCCTCCTCTTCTTTGGACACTGTTCATATGGATTACGTGTGGTACCTTGTCGTTTACCAATGTTAATGTGTATTGTTGCTGTTTTGTGTATGTACTGGTTATAAGCTTAGAGATAGAATAGAGGGTAGTATAGGACAATAGTGAGATTAGACTAGTGGGTGCATACTAGTGTGTTATGAATGAGTCACCGAAGGAGGAAAAAACAAAAATACTAGCTAAGTCCAGAAAACCGGAGAGGTTGGTAGCTATCGGATTGCAGACCCCTGATCCTATCAACAACAACTAACAGTAGCCGTGGGGGGTTCCTACAATGCCCTAGACCCCTCGATCACAGCCGGAGAGCTAAATAGGCCTAAAGAAAGAAAGGGGAAATCTAAACTGCCCCAGAGCAGACCCCAAAGCAATAGGCAGCCCCCAACATATAATGACGGTGAAGCAAGATGAAAACACTAACACAGATAGAAAGATAGGTTGAGCAAACGATGGGGCCCAAGCTAACTAAAAAGGACAGGATAGAAAAGCTGCTGTCTGCAATCCGTAAAAAACCCTACCAAAAAATGTCCCAACCGTCTGATAGGAAAAACAGGCCCTGAAGTCGCTTGGACTTCAAAAAGACTATATCAGCACTCAGGTAAATTCTGAAGACAGAGCAAAGAGACAAACTGATCAGAGACAAAAATGGAACTCAGCACACCCCCGACCGGGGATGGCTGAACTCCAAAAAACAAGGTAAACAAAACAAAACTAATAAGTTCACTAGCAGAGCAAAAACTTATCTTTGGGAAGCAGGAATCAGACTGGTCTCCAAGAATCCAGCAGAGAAATCACCAGCGACTCAGAAGGGCGTCGGCTGCCTTATATCCAGTCAGAATTTCCTGTTACCCAGTCATCATCTACCAGATCAGGTGTTTGGTAATCAGCCTCACTACCTTCCTTCACCAGAAGAGGGAGTTCATCAGACATCGACGGTGAAGGGGAAAATGAACTCACAACACTAGTGGTAGTGAATAGGTGTATTAGCTTAGGTATAATCAGCATAAGGGTTTTCCAGACTGGGAGGAGTTTATGGGGTAGTTTAGTGCAGATCAAGAGGGTTTAGGGCTGGGACTTCCTGGTTAGAGTTAGTGGAGATGCAGCAGTGATCGGGGACAGTCTGATAGCCATGGGGATAAGGTTACTTCGGCAAGAAGGGGCCCCAGGCTGAATATCGTACAGGCGGTCACCAGCTTAAACAGGACCGTTCCGAGGAGGATACGAAGCTGGCAGGGATTAGGAGAAGCTGAGATGGCGAACCTTTTAACCTTTAATTTCGAAGCTGTCCCAGGGGAATGGCAGGAAGCTGGTGGGTCTAAAGGCACAGATGGGACAGAGATTGTCCGAGAAAGAGCACAGATTGCTGTAACAGAACAGGGATTGTCCACAAAGAGCAGTGATTGCTAAAACGGGACAGGGATTGTCCGTAAAGAGCAGTGATTGCCAAGGAAGAGCAGGGATTGCTAGGAAGACAGGGGAGCTCTAGAAATGTCCCTCTGTAGGCACTGTGCCTCCTCTGTACTAAGATCCATGCTGATAAGTAAAGTTAACCTGGTAAGAGTGTACACTGTCTCTGGAGTTGTTTGTGAGACTCATGGAGCTAAAGCTGGAATTATGGAAACAGAGGGGACTCCGGTGATTAACGTGAGTGTTCTATTGCGCACGCTGCACATACAATGGAAAGGACATTGTGTTTCATCTGTGGGGAGCCAGGGTGTGGGAACACTACAGCCCGTTGCCACAACAACCACCCTGACCGCCTTACAGTTGTTATCTCTTTACAGAATGTATGGCAGGTCTTTGTTGCTCAACAGGAAGTGGGGTCTAGTCTTAGCTTGTCTAGTGGAGGCAGTTCTTTGTCTCTTTACAAGAAGTGTGGACAGGCCTTTGATTCTCAACAGGAATTGGAGGTGGGACTTTATTTACAAGAAGTATGGGTGAGTCTTTTTATCTCTACAGGAAATGGGGCAGATCTTTGTCGCTTAACAGGAGGTAAAGGCAGGTCTTTGCTGCTCAACAGGAAGTGAAGGTGGAACTTTATTTACAAGAATTAGGGGCAGATCTGTTTGTCTTTACAGGAAGTGGGAGCAGGTATTTGTCTCTTTACACGAAGTGCGGCGGGTCTTTGTCTCTTTACAGGAAGTGGGGGCAGGTCTTTTTCTCTTTACAGGAAGTGGGGGCAGGTCTTTGTCTCTTTACAGGAAGTGGGGGCAGGTCTTTGTCTCTTTACAGGAAGTGGGGGCAGGTCTTTTTCTCTTTACAGGAAGTGGGGGCAGGTCTTTGTCTCTTTACAGGAAGTGCGGCGGGTCTTTGTCTCTTTACAGGAAGTGGGGGCAGGTCTTTTTCTCTTTAAGGAAGTGGGGGCAGGTCTTTGTCTCTTTACAGGAAGTGGGGGCAGGTCTTTGTCTCTTTACAGGAAGTGGGGGTGGGTTTTTGTCTCTTTACAGGAAGTGGGGGCAGGTTTGTGAATATTTACAAGAAGAAATGTAGACGGGACTTTATTTATAAGAAATAGGGGAGAGTCCTTTTCTTGCTCCAAGAAGTGAGATAGCGCTTTGTCTCTGCAGGAAATTGGGACAGATCTGTGACTCTCTACAGGAATTCAGAGAGTCTTTGTACAGAGGTGACAGTGGATTTCTCCCTAAATAAAAGTGAGTTTTTGTCTTTCCACAGAAATATGAGTGGGTCATTATCTCCCTACATTATCGGATCTTTGTCTGTGCTTTCTGTAAAACTGCTAATAGGCATAACAGAGCGAAGAGCGTTGACCATGGTCACATGCAGGATTTTTGCAGCACATTTTATGTAACTTAAAGGCTGCTTTTTACAGTAACGGCAAAAGCAATGAAATTTCAGTAATCTCATGCACATGCTTGTTTTTTTTTCCTGACTGAATTTGAGGACTGCAGCATTTTTTTAAAATCTGCAGCAATCCAGATTAAATTCTATAAGCATTTTTGCAGCATTTTTTCACACATAGAAAGCAACAAGAAAGTGAAAAATTGATGCAAAAGAAGCAACAAACATTTTTGCAGCCTTTTAGGTAAATAAAGCTAACTTTATTAAACATGCATTGTAGACACATGTAAATGCTGCAAAACATGCATTTTTACTGCCAAGAGAACAGATTTTGGCTGTAGAAAAAAAAACTTGTGTGAACACAGCCTTTCAGTTTATGGCAGTAGATTAATTGGAAAATGGCAGGAGCAAGGCAAGCTGGGAGGGAAATTAATTTCTGGCACCTATAGCGAGGGAAATGAATATCTGAATTTCTGGCACCTATACCGCTAGCAGATTAAGAGGAACCAACCATTCAAAAAAACTTAATGACTTACAAAGCATGAGAATTGAGACAGTTCCTGGTCACCTGAAAGCAGTTTTGCCATGTTATGGGGGATAAGGACAGGAAGACCATAGTTTTAAGCTAGAAACCCTCTTTAAATTACTAGTAGCTTTCCTTTCATTTTTATTTATATATATTTTTCATTTAGTAATTTCCTATGGAACAATGCATGAAAGACTTTGACCTATGTTTCATGCAGGCTTCCAAGAAAGGTCAAGTCTTGATGGTCAGATCGCATACTATCCACCAACTCAACTAGGAGAGGAGGGGGGCACTTAGTTTTCTAAGGAATGAAACCTGTATATGGGTACTTTACAAAGAAAATCAATTTAATGCAGATAACGCAGTGCATTAAAGTTCCTGCTGTCCACATTCCGGAAGATGGTGGCCCATAGGTTAGATGAGGGTCATGGACAGGGCAATGTTAACGAAGTTCCATGGCTGCTCTCTGAATATACAAGGTGAAGTCTTCTATTTTCATTGCTGACAGGTACTTAAGACTTCTCCTTCACTATGACATATATACAGTTAAGCCCTCTTCCCACTTGAGCTACTTAGAAAATATTTTTCTTGCACCACTTACTAACGTTATCTATATCAACCCAACTGCATAACTCTCTGTCAGGTCCACACGCCGTACACAGCCCTAGAGAAGTGACGTAAGATCACATGAGAAGGAGGAGAATGTTACCACCTGAACTCTACGGAACATGTGCTTCAGCTCAAGATCGATGGGACCGTGAAGTCTCCAGATTTCTAAGTCACAGCTCATAAAATAATTTATTCTCTACAGTAACGTACATAGACATCGTTGGATTAATGGAAATAGGATTTCTTAACATTTAGGAATCTGCAAGAGGAGTTCTAAGTACTTGTGGCTTGTACAGTAAACCAGTAGCATACACTTGACCTCATTGAGACCTCTTGGCCAGTCGAAACCTTAGAAGCGGGCTAATATTGTAACCCTATGGACTTGCTCATAGGAGGAAGTGCTTGAAGTAGCTTATAGGTTTAAAAGCAAGGATTGAGTCAGCACCGGTCAAAGCTGGGTAGCCCCAAGAACGCGAGGGTCCTCAAGGCACTTGGGGGATCCAAGGTTTGAGTCAGCACCGGTCAAAGCTGGGAACCCAAAGAACTCAAAGGTCCTCAAGGCACTTGGGGGATCCATGACTATCTGGGAAAACACGTTCTCCACCTCTCTAAGTAATGGTTGGGTATTATCAGAAATGCCCGACAATTAGAAATGCTTGTCAATTGCATTGCAAAGTTCCAGTGCCAACATAATGACACCAAGTGTCTCCAAGCCTAGATGGAACACTGGGCATGGGCTATTTCCATAGATCAACCATCTCAATTTGGGATTTATTAACTTGGGAAAGGGCACAGCCAATAACTATGGCCACTTTTTACAGGAATGCCAGTTGATCAAGGCTTTATGTTTCATAAGGTTGTAGAACATGTTGCCGCTATGGGACCTTAGAGCATTATGAACCCCCCTAATTCCAACAAAGTCTTTGGTGGTGTTCTCCCAACAGCTGGTCCCCATTTTGGATGCATTTATCTTCCCTGGTTCCCACTGGCTCTTTGCAAACACAATGATGATGGATAACGAATAGAGATAAGCGAACACTAAAATGCCCGGCTGCTCGTTGCTCGAACCGAGCAATTCCTAATACTCGCAAGCTCGTTTCCAGTAACGAGTATATTGGGAGTCAATGGGAAAGCTTTTTTCCAGCAAACCCTACAAAGAGGTCTAGGGGGCAGTGAAAATGTTCAAATGGATGGGAAAAGTGTTGAATGGAATGAGAACAGTTTGGGGAAGACCCCTGGAAGCATCTCTGACTCCCAGATCGCTGCTGAGAACATTGGGGTCACACTTTTACTCCACTTTAAGGACTGACAATAAAACATTCCAAACCAACAAAAAATGGCATTTTACAGGAAAAAAAATGTTAAGAAACATTTTTTCCTGTACAATGACTTGTATAGAAGCAAAATTTAAAAAGGATTTAAACAAAAATCATAATTTAAGTAAACCAAAACTGATTTTTTTAATTTAGTGTAATTTATGAAGGAAGCAAGAACCGCCAAAAAACTGTCAGGAAAAATGCTACTGCAAAAAGGCGCAGAGAATTGAGGAGCAGATTTTTTTCTGCACCAAATCTGCAAGTCAAAAATACTCAATACTGTGCATAGCACGTCAGGTTTCTCATTCACTTTGCTGGCATCAGGTTTTGCTTCAGGTTTTGTCACAAATCCAAGCAGGAAAAAAACATACCAAATCTGCAACATGTGAACACAGCTTAAAATTTTGAACCAGTTTTTTTTGAGGCTTATATACCAACGAAATGTATCCCAGAATATATGGATGGGCAATATAATACCGATACATTTCTGAAAACATTTTTAGTTGCTTAGATAGCAACGAAATACATGCAAAAAAACATAATATCCTATAGGTGAGCAATATAATATGGATACATTTGTAAACAAGTTTTTTTGAGGGTTGTATACTAAGGAAATGTACCCAAGAGCGTGTAATACTGTATGGCTGAGAAATGTAACTTAGCAAAGTGTTTAAACTTTTTTGGAGTGTTATATATAACAAAAATGTACCCCAGAACATGGAATAGTGTAAGAAATGTCAACAAACAAGCAACATTTTTAAACACTTTTTTGCATTGTTATATACCATCAAAAATGTGACACAAAGCATGTAATACTGTATGGATTAGTAATCTAATCCAAAAATATTTCTGCGCTTTTTGTAAGTTTTACATACCACCGTAATGCAACAATAACCATTGTGGTAGGTCAGCTCACTCAGCTGCATACAGAGGTAGGCACAGGAACGCAGTATGTTTAATTCTTTCACTGGTTTATTATGTACATGTGGCATAAACCACGGTGAAATAAAAATAAAATGGCCCTTAGGGCTAAACCGGAAAACAAGACAAAATGATATATCACAGTTCATATGTCTGCGGGAATCCTCTCACTCAGGAGAAATCAACACACAAAGGTTCAGCTTTCCTTAACAGGACACATAATACTGGAACTCCACTCTCCAGGCCTACTGAACACTGAATAACTATGGAGACTGACTAGATAAATCCCGAACCACACCCTGGGGTGGAGATAAGTTAGACAACCTCTGACCCTCTCTGGTTGTCCACAAAAACCCAGCCCTAAAAATGATCGATTAACCCATCTCAACACATAGTGTGCTGGAACAAACATCTGGATTTTAAATCATTGAAGCTAATAGCCTCAGTAAAACATATCTTCCCTCCAGCACTCTGCCAGTGACTTTGTCACACCATGTTAAACTGTATGGATGAGTCATTGAATTCATAAAAAAATTTGAACGTAAATAATTTGAAAGTGTACTTTATGTACTTTTAGAGTCCTAAAGGCGCTGTAAAAAGTGCAAAGCCAGAAAAAAATTATGAGGGGGTTCATCCATAGACTCCTGAAAGGCAACAACTGGTGGACCTCATTCAAATATTTTAAAAGTGTACTTGCTGTGCTCCTATACTCATAAAGCCTTTGCACAAAGTGCAAAGCCAGAAAAAAATTCTAAGCAGGGTAACACAGTAATCCTCCTCAGGTGTCCGCTTCTTCTTCTCCTTTCTCGGGAGGCTTGGAGGACAGCCTCCACCTGCTTCCTGGAGCTTAATTCCCAGGTCCCTGGGCTGTAAGTGACCCAGCTTCAGGTAGTACTGGAGCACCCAACATATAGAAATGGCCAACAGCTCCTGCGTCACATGCACCATTACTTGCTCCCACATAAGAGGTGGGGAACCCCAAGGACAGTACAATCTCTCGGGGGTGGTAGTAGCCATGTCTCAAGTCACCTCAAGGAGCCTCTACCAGGCCCGTTAATTCCTCAAGAAGGGTTCATCATGCTCTCTCCCTTCTGGGATCACACCCACTGCATACCAGTGTTGTTGCCCCTTTATTTTGAGGAATGTGACCCTGGTTACAGCCATCAGCTCTTGCAGCCTTTGAGGCAAGTGTTCTGCCTATATTGCCCGATTGTTGAACAAAATGTGATGACGGGTCACAAACTCTTCAATGTACCTCCTTCTCCGCTGCCGGTCATAAGTAACTACCACCCCCAGGATGCAAACTCTTGGTAATTTACGGCTTGTGGGCCTGATAACATTTGTCCAGAACTGGTCCTGGCTCACCTCCTTGTCTCTTTCAACCAGCCTGGGCCCCGCAGTCCGCTCACCAGTTTGTGTATTCTTGCTCTCCTGTCTGTAATCTGCAACAACCCCAACGAAAAGGATGCGGCCTGGCTTCGGACTTTGATGCTTAGGAGATATCGACCAGATCAGGAACACAGGCTCCTGCCACCTCTGCTGTTGCGCCATCTTCCTCTGGCTCCAATATTCCTCCAGTACCTCCTTTAGGAGTCTCGGGTGCTTCTGCCATCTTTGTCTCCCACTAAGCACGTTCCACTGTATGGATGACTAATTGAATACAGTAACAAAAATTAACACTTTTTTGCAGTGTTATATATCATAGAATGTACCACAGACCAAGTAATACTGTGTGGCTGAGAAATATCCCCTAGGCCACGAAATAGTGTATGGATGAGAACTGTAATCCAGCCAATGTTTAATGTTTTTAACTTTTTTGTAGTGTTAGCTAATATCACAGAAATTTACCCCAGACCACGGAATGGTGTATGGGTGAAAAATGTAGTCCAGCTAGGTTTAATGCTTTTTTGGAGCGTTACTGTAGATATCACAGAAAAGTACCACAGAACATGCAAAACTGTATGGCTGAGAAATTTAAGCTGGCTAAATTTTTTAAAGCTTTTTTGGAGTGTTATATATCTAAAAAAAATAATCCGGAACACAGAGTAGTGTATGGGTAAGAAATTTAACCCAGTGAAAATTTTTTTACGATTTTTTTTTGAGTGCTATATAACACAAAAAAGTAATGCAAGTCAATGCTCAATAGATGAAAATATATTTAATTTTTTCACCTCCCCAAAAAACAGATGCAGCTATATATTTGCCAATGGACTGCACAGTCCTAATCCCTGTCTACAGACTGGATTCTGTCACTGTCCCTGCTCCTGTGACTCTCTTTTCCCTCCCTAGGCTAAATGCAGTTTGTAAGTGATATAAACGATTAGCCCTTAGAAGGTCTCTTAATATGATGTCTCAGCTTCTGCACCAGCATCACCACTACAGGCCTCTGATTCATTATACTGTGCACACACAGGCCTGGACAAGCACTCTCTCCCTCTAATACAAACTGTGTCTGAGCTGTGCAATGGCATCAGTTTGCTGAGCCGGTTGGTGCCTGCTTTTTTTTATAACCCGCCTGATGATGTCACATGGACAGCCAATAACAATAATGCCACAACCAAAATGGCACCAGCATTACAGTGATGCGCAGGCAATCCCCACATGCTTATTGGCTGTGTATCAGGTGCCTATAATGCGGATGGGGATTAGAGTTTTATATATATCACCTCCCATTACTTGCCGAGTAATGAGTACATCCAAGCACCGTGACACTGGAATGATAATCAAGTATCACCAAGCACGTTCCCTCATCCCTAATAATGATATTATAAAATGCCTCCCCACTTGTGCCTCTCTCTTCAATCCCAGTCTGACCTCTATCTGGAAATCTTCTCATCACATTGACTTCATTCTCCAAGGAATGACCTTGGTCCTTTTGACCACCCTGCTAAACTAATGACTTTGACCCATATCATTGTCTGAACTTGCATTAGTCTACAGCTCCTGTACCCAATGTTTGTTTTTCTCTCTTGGTTTTGACTTTTCTATTATGCCATTGGTATTTGCTCTTACACCAGGACATTTTCCGTGGGCAACTAATGTCATCTTTCACCATATGAGGCGATGCTGATGGTCAACAATCTACGAGTCCACCACATTACTGTAAAACAAGTGTCATACATATTTGAGAAAAGTCAAAACAGCCAAAAAAATTTGCAAGTTTGGGCAGCACCAGTTGGCTATATTGTGTCTATTGGGGATTCCCAATTCTCCACAATTGAGTCAGATGACAGGCAAGATAACAGTTGGCTGAACTAGTATTTGGCCGACAGCTAAGGTCCCTGACAAAAGGTGCATGACCCTACGATTTATAGAGTTAGTGTTGACTCTATACCTCATCTGAACTTCAAAAATGGTAGAAGAGTGTTAAGCAATATTCAGTATCATTTCTAAGAAATACTTCAATTTGGTCATTGGTGGAGGTTCCAGATCATGGGCTGCTTATATCATTGTCGTTTGATGGCTCTTTGTTCTTCTGAAGCCATAAATGATGGTGTAGTTCACTTTAAACGACCATGCAATGACATACTTATGGTATAAATGACTTTTCCTGACTGTCTACTGCGTAACAGAAGATGATGAAGGTCAACTATGTTCCACTTAGGCTCCAAGAATTTTATTTATAAAGCAGCTACAAATGTCTGAATGTATGAGAAGCCTTGACACATGCAGTATACCAGAGATGGAAAGTTTTGGCTGCATCCAGAAGCAAATAATAAAATAGACATTTGACATAGACCATTAAGGACAATCTGAGAGCATGAAGCTCGGATTGTAAGGCCAACTATTTATACACATAAATAAAGAGCTATGCAACATACTGGCCAAAAATCCTGCTTCTTTTATACGGCACTGTCCTGAATACTATTATTTAGACATTGTTCAAACTGTGTTTTTTACTGGTTTTATGACAGATAGTGAAAGTAAAAATAGAAAGCAGCTATTCCCATTATTGCGATCAATCTGACCAGCCTTTTTACACTAATGGTCATAACCAACAGAAACTGATTTAACTGTAGACTATTGGGTTAAATAAGTTTTAGAGAGTCGAGTGTCTTTGATCAAGGCTCAAAAATCTCCCGATATCTGGTGTTTGGCCAATAAGGAGAAATTAGACAAGGTAGACATCTCATTTCTAGGTGTAGCTGACCATACGCAAGAAAATAATTGTCCAAATCTATCAATTTTTGTGAGAAAAGTCAACAGAGGTCTTAAACTTTCACCGTATGGTTGAAATCTGGAAGGAGAATATTATTTATTAATATTAATTAACAGCCTTTGTCTTGATCTTGAGTCATGGCAACTAGATTGATGAACACTCTGTAGGAAGATCGATCTTGTGTAAGCCTAGTTAGGTCCACCAGTGTCTTCTCTGCCATTATATTGATAGTATCAAGCCACTTTGCCCTGTTCCTTCTATTCTCCTGACCATGATGTCTTTCTCCAGGGATTACCCTCTTCATATGACATTTCCACAGTAGGCAAGTTGTAGCTTGGTGAACCTTGGTGAAAGAGATTAGACATGTTCAATTTCAACATGCCCAAACATTCGTTTCTGCAGCAGACGCAATTGTTAAAAGTGCCTGGCATGGCGGAGACAGCTAGTGGTGTTGTAGATGACCACTGAAATAGGGTGATATACCGTATGGCACCTGGATATCATTTGATTCTCTCTTGGGGGCATTGGTTGGGTGTTTGAATTGTCAAGGTCCAATTATTTCCTCACATTTTCTCCCCTACCATTGGTACCAACTTGGTTCATGAAGCTGGTCTGTATGAAAATCCATTAGATTAAGATCAAGAGCAAATATAAAGACCTCGTATAAAGATGAGACCTAGCTCTAGTAGTCCGTTACTCTTGTTTTTGGGTAGGGAGAACTTATACAGGACAAATTTTTCTTGAGGAACTGCACTGTTAGAAACTAAGGGTGTGTTATATTGGGCGATGGTGAAATGACCTTCTGCTAGCCAACAAGAGCAGTGTGTAGGTCACACTTGGCGCTAGCTATCACACTGCCACGTACCATTTAGGGACAGGTATACTCTTCACCTACTTCCCGGGAAAAGGGGGAACTTTAGCAGAGCCCTTCCCAGGTGGCGGGCAGCACGGCGGCTGGTGACCGGACACACTAACAGCACATAGGGCAAACAGACCAGAATCAAAAAACCAGTATAGAATCATAGAATCGTAGAGTTGGAAGGGACCTCCTGGGCCATCTGGTCCAACCCTCTGCTCAAAGCAGGATTCGTTAAATCATCCCAGTCAGATGTGAGTCCAGCCTCTGTTTGAAGACTTCCATTGAAGGAGAACTCACCACTTCTCGTGGCAGCTTGTTCCACTCATTGATCACTCTAACTGTCAAAAAGTTTTTTCTAATATCTAATCTGTGTCTCCTCCCATTCAGTTTCATCCCATTGCTTCTAGTCTTTCCTTGTGCAAATGAGAATAAAGTTGATCCTTCTACAATGTGACAGCCCTTTAGATATTTGTAGACAGCTATTAAGTCTCCTCTCAGTCTTCTCTTTTGCAAACTAAACATTCTCAAATCCTGCAACCTTTCCTCATAAGACAGGGTTTGCAGACCGGTCACCATTCTGGTCGCTCTTTTCTGAACTTGCTCCAGTTTGTTGATGTCTTTTTTAAAATGTGGTGCCCAAAACTGGACACAATATTCCAGATGAGGTCTGACCAAAGAGGAGTAGAGGGAAATAATGACTTCACGTGATCTAGACTGTATGCTTCTGTTAATACATCCTAGAATTGCATTTGCCTTTTTTGCTGCTGCATCACACTGTTGACTCATATTCACTCTGTGATCTATTAGTATACCCAAGTCTTTTTCACATGTGCTGTTGCTTAGCCCTATTCCTCCCATTCTGTATATGATTTTTTCATTTTTATTGCCCAGATGTAATACTTTGCATTTTTCCGTGTTAAAAACCATTCTGTTAGTTGCTGCCCACTTCTCCAGTTTATTTATATCTTTTTGAATCCTCTCTCTCTTCTCTAGTATTAGCTATCCCTCCTAGCTTTGTGTCATCAGCAAATTTAATCAGTTTATCCTCAATTCCTTCATCTAAATCGTTGATAAAGATGTTGAACAATACAGGGCCCAGGACAGAGCCCTGTGGTACCCCACTTGAGACATTCTTCCAACTGGATGTGCAGCCATTTACGACCACTCTTTGGGGCGGATCACTAAGCCTGTTATGAATCCACCTAACAGTTGCCTTGTCCATTCCATACTTAGTTATTTTTTCAATAAGGATTGTATGAGAGACTTTGTCAAATGCTTTGCTGAAGTCAAGATATACTATATCTACAGCATTTCCTTGATCCACCCAATCAGTGATTCCATCATAGAAGGAAATTAAGTTAGTCTGACATGACTTATTAGTTACAAACCCATGCTGACTCTGTTTAACCACTTCATTATTATCCAATGCTTCCTATTCTTCCCTCTTTTCGGAATTGTTAACAGTGCAAGTTCATAAACTAAGGTGAACAAAAATAAACCAATCACAGGCAACAAAGCATGAACTTCCTTATAAGCACAGCAATTCTGATCTTAACCACCCATCAGAACTGAGAATCATCAGCAACAAAAGAATGAAATGGAGGGGAAGGAAGACTGGAGGGAACCTTCCCTCCTCTCCCCTCTGAGTGCCCCAGCTGGTATGGCATCCCACACCTGCTGGAAGCATCTAACTTCAGGGGACCCGCCCGGGGGCCCAAAGAGCATAATCTCTGGGAACAGAAGTAGTCTACTGCCCAGTGATGCTAGGTGTGCATCTCCTAGAATGCGGAATGCGATATCCCATGAGCTTCACACCCTGAGTGACACCCCACCCCTCATGGCCAGTGACCCGCCGCAGAGCATGAGGAGCCAGCTAAGGTACAGAGCTACCATTCATGACAGGTTGGTAGAGTGATCAAACAAGGTCCTTCTAAAGGTTCTTATTGGATCTTGGCTATGGGGCTCCCTCTCCTTTATCAACTTCATTGGTTGTAGATTTATCTGCTGTTTCCAGCTTGACCTTAATGTATTGAAATTCACTGGCATCACCTGTTGTTTATAATCTGATGTACTTACCTTCTTGAAATTCTTGACATGGCTGTGATAAGAGCATAGCTTGCTACGATGACACTGGAATGACTCAGCCTGACTCATGCTTCACATCCCAGTAATAAAAGGTAATCCATAATACCAGCATTCGTTCCAGAATTGTACAGTTCCGGAGACACAGTTTCCAGTTGCAGAACATCATGTTTCGGAAGCCTGAATTGTTTTGCTTGTTACTTCTTAGCCAGAATAATATATGAATCTGATTCTTATCTGCATTTCTTGGCAGTTTCCATTTCCTTTATCTGTTGCGCATCTTGTACAAACTTGAATGTCGTAACTGAAATCTTTATGATATGAACACAAGAAAAGATGACTTTTGGAATTGCTCTTAAATGCAACTGGATAGTCGTCTGCCAAATGTAGCTTGCAGTGAAGGAATTGTCATTATTACCAAAATGGAAGAGGACAACCATTCTGCAACTTTAGTGGCCTGGTTCAAAAGGTGGGACAATTTCACAACTTACTTCCAATTTTGAATAGGAATGAAGTATTTAGCAAGTCCTGGTAGTAAGGTGTCCAAACAACTTGAGTTTTCCAAAGTAATCAGCCAACCATCCATCAAATGTATATGAATGCATCTCAATTCTCACCGTAAAATATGAAGTTGTAGAAAATATTATTGGGTTTGTAGGACTTCAACATGCCAAAGTCTTTACTTTTATAGAGACAAATACCAAGAAGAGAAGGTATGTTACCAGCGATTAATTCTGTAACATCTAGTAAAAGTTTTAAAAGACCAAAAGAGAAGAGTTGGTGGTGCTGTTCCTATGGGCAATGACAAAAGTAAAAATCAATAGAGATGCACTTGAAAGGTGAGCCCTGAAAAATGGGTTTTCTTGAAATGGTCAAGCAATCCAGTAGCCAGTATCAGGGATCGGGTAGGTTTTACCATATCGTAAAAAGTTGATAATAAGCCAAGATGAAACATCAAAGTAGCCAACTATGGTTCATGTAACCAAGTACAGGCAAAGATGAGTGTCCGATAAGGTAGCACTTGAAAATAGAGTGGTGGAGACACATCTGTGTAGGTTTAAGTCCACATGACACAAGCCCAACTTGCATAACTAACTTTGAAACAAGTGCACTACCACTTTAAATCTGCACCGCTTTATTTTAGTTGGCTGAATGACCAAGTGTTCTGTCCATGTGCCTGTCATGTCGGACGCTGTTCACACCACAGCATCCGGCAGGCAGAGGTAGTTCCACCTCCAGCCACTATAGCCTCAGTGGCGCCGGCCTGATCTTCAGGCTCTCGGGGGTTAATCCTGCTGGAGACCAGGTTGGATGGTTAGTCACGCCCACGGTCTTTAAATAGTCATGCTGGCCTATGGGCGTCGCCGATTATAGCTTGTGTTTCATACCAAGTGGTTCCGGTCTGGAGTGGAGGTGTTCAAGAGAGAGAGATTCATATCTGGTGTCGTATGATCCGTCGTTATCCTTTCTCCTTCCCATATTTGTGTTTAGTTGTGCCCTGTTCACATTACTGTTTATTCCTGTGTGTGTGCGGCGCAGTGCAGTTTAAGTTCTCCCTGTCTGTCATTATTTGTGTGGGAGCTTTGGTGGTGACTTCTCACTGGGTGGAGGGTGGAGGGTTAAGTGCAGGGCTGAGCAGGAGATAAGGAAAGGTTGGAGGCTCAGGCATTTGCACCTTCAGCAAAAACCCTGGGTTGAGGGTCAGACAGGGTTTCCCCTAGTAAAGGGACACCACAGGGGCCCCGGGTCTTTCAGCCTTAGTTGAACTTAGCCCCCGTGACATTATAATCGGCCCACATTTTTCAGGAGTCCATGGATCCATTAGATTCCATAACCCGCCAGTTGGCGGCGCTGTCCATACAGGTCTCCGAGTTGAATGGGGCAGTTCAGCAGCATGGCCTGGTAGTAGCAAAGGTGCAAACGGCATCTGCAGGTATCGGTGCAGAGCCGAAGTTTCCGCTGCCAGAACGATTTTCAGGCGATCGCAGCAAATTTGTCGTATTTCGGGAGGCCTGCAAATTATACTTCCGCATGCGGCCAATATCCTCAGGTAATGAGGCCCAGCGAGTAGGGCTGGTGTTGTCATTACTGAGTGGTGACCCCCAAGCATGGGCATTTTCCTTACCACCTGACTCTGCTACATTTCATTCGGTCGATAATGTTTTTTCTGCCCTCGGGCTCATTTACGATGACCCTGACCGACTGGCTCTAGCGGAATCTAAAATCCGCGCCCTCCGCCAGGGGGAGCGCTTGGCAGAAGACTATTGTTCGGAATTTCGCCGCTGGGCTGTAGACACACAGTGGAATGACCCAGCACTGCGGAGCCAGTTTATTCATGGAGTATCAGGGAGGGTGAAACAAGCCCTCCTGATGTATGAGACTCCGGCATCATTGGAGTCTGCCATGAGTTTGGTGATACGTATTGATCGCCGTTTTCGTCAGGGGGCACAGGAGACGCTACCTCTGGGGGAAAACAGAGGTGCAGGTGTGGTTGAAGTAGATGAGTCCCCTGAACCTATGCAGATTGCTGGCGTGGCACAGGTTCGGCCTCGCGCTCCGGGAGTCCGGAAGTCCGGAGCATGTTTCTACTGTGGTAAAGGTGGTCATTATGTTAACGTTTGCCCGGTACTACCTAAGAGGGTCACACCGGCGGAAAACTGTTAAGCTCAGAGGGTATGGAGGAGACCCAACTGAGCGTATGCATATCCTCCATGATGGTATCTCAATGTATGCTCCCTGCCAAGGTTATTGTCGCCGGCAGAGAGCTACCTATATCAGTGTTTGTGGATAGCGGTTCCGCCACCAATCTCATAGATGAGGAGTTTGCACACACCGCCGGGTTTAAGATTGAAAAACTTCCTCACCCCATACAGGTGGTGACCATTAATGCTGTTCCCCTCCCTCAAGGGGAGATTACTGAGTTTGTGGCAGAGGTGAAACTCCACATTGGGGTCCTACATTCTGAGTCGGTTACATGTAGGGTCCTCCGTAATCTCCCAGCTCAAATGGTCCTGGGTTTTCCATGGCTGTCCAGGCACAACCCGGTAATTGATTGGAAAACTCAGGACATAGTACAATGGAGTGGTTTCTGCCAAGACAATTGCTTGGCCACATGTGTGTCCGCCGTGACGCCCAGCCTGCCGGAGGCTTTGCAGGATTTCGCGGATGTTTTCTCTGAGAAGGGTTGCTCAGAACTGCCTCCACATAGAGCCTATGACTGTGCTATTAGGCTAAAACCCGGGGCCAAATTACCTAAGGCCAGGATGTTTAATATTTCTGGTCCTGAGAGACAAGCTCTGAAAGACTACATCGCGGAGAGTCTGAGCAAAGGTCACATCCGGCCTTCGTCCTCGCCTGTAGCCGCGGGGTTTTTCTTCATTAAGAAGAAAGATGGGGGGTTACGCCCGTGTCTGGATTTCCGAGAGTTAAACCAGATTACTATCCGTGATCCCTACCCAATGCCGTTGATCCCGGATTTGTTCAACCAGGTAGCGGGGGCAAAATGGTTTTCCAAGCTGGACCTCAGGGGGGCGTATAACCTCATAAGGGTCCGTCAGGGGGATGAGTGGAAGACGGCGTTTAACACTCCTGAGGGTCATTTTGAGAGTCTGGTTATGCCGTTTGGGTTGACCACCGCGCCTGCCGTTTTCCAACATTTTATTAATGATGTCTTTGCTCATGTCCTGGGGAGATTTGTGATTGTATACCTGGATGATATCCTCATTTATTCTAGCGATCGGGACACTCATTTGCAGCATGTTAGGCAGGTGTTACAGTTGCTCCGGGAGAACCAGCTCTATGCTAAGCTGGAAAAATGTTTATTTTTTGTCCAGGAGTTGCCCTTTTTGGGATATATTGTGTCCGCAGCTGGTTTTAAAATGGACACCGCTAAGGTGCAAGCGGTGTTGCAATGGGAGAGGCCGGAGAGTCTGAAAGCACTCCAGCGGTTCCTGGGGTTTGCGAATTATTATAGGAAATTTATAAAACACTTTTCGACTGTCGCCAAACCGCTCACGGACATGACAAAAAAGGGTGCCGATCTGGCGAACTGGCCTGAGGTGGCTATACGTGCATTTGAGCGTCTGAAGAATAGTTTTGCTTCAGCCCCCATTCTGGTGCAACCAGACGTGTCTAAACCTTTTGTGGTAGAGGTTGATGCGTCGGAGGTGGGAGTGGGGGCAGTACTGTCTCAAGGCTCGTCCTTGAGCGAGATGCATCCATGCGCCTACTTCTCCAAGAAGTTGTCGCCGGCCGAACGGAATTATGATATCGGCAACAGGGAGTTGTTGGCCATCAAACTGGCTTTTGAGGAATGGCGACACTTCTTGGAGGGGGCGGCTCACCAGGTCACAGTTATCACCGACCATAAGAATCTGCTCTACCTGGAGTCGGCCAAGCGTCTGTCTCCTAGGCAGGCTCGCTGGGCATTGTTTTTTACTCGTTTCAATTTTCTTGTGACGTACCGTCCCGGGGCTAAAAACACCAAGGCGGATGCTTTGTCTAGGTGTTTTCCGGGGGGAGAACCTCGGGAAGAGCCGGTACCCATCCTCCAGAAAGGGGTAGTGGTCTCGGCTCTCACGACTGAGGTAGAGGCGGAGATTGCCGAGGCCCAAGAGGAGGTACCACCAGGACTTCCCGCCAACAAATCATTTGTACCCCTGCATCTTCGGCCTAAGGTGTTGAAGGAACACCACGATTCGGTACTGGCTGGTCACCCAGGGGTGAAGGGCACCTTAGAGCTGGTATCGCGTCGTTTCTGGTGGCCCAAAATCCGGCAGGACGTGGTCTCGTACGTGGCAGCTTGCATCACGTGCGCTAGGGCTAAGTCACCCCGAACCCGTCCTGCTGGCACGCTACAGCCTCTGGGGGTACCCAATAGGCCATGGACAGAAATCTCCATGGATTTTATCACTGACTTGCCAGCCTCGGCAGGGAACACGGTCATCCTGGTGGTGGTTGACCGTTTTTCAAAGATGGCGCATTTTGTGGCGTTGTCCTCTTTGCCCAATGCTAAGACGTTGGCTCAGGTATTTGTGAAGGAGGTGGTCAGACTCCACGGAATACCGTCTGACATAGTATCTGATAGGGGTACGCAATTTGTGGCGAGGTTTTGGAAAGCTTTTTGCTCAAGGTTGGGGATCAAGTTGTCACATTCATCGGCGTTTCATCCACAGTCTAATGGACAAACTGAGCGCATGAACCAAAATCTTGAACAGTATTTACGATGCTTTGTGTCCGACAACCAGGAGGAGTGGTCTACTTTCCTTCCTCTGGCCGAATTCGCATTAAATAATCACCGCCAAGAGTCATCAGGAGAGTCTCCATTCTTTTGTGTGTACGGTCAACATCCTCAGTTTTGTACCTTACGTCAGGGTGACTCCGGGGGTGTCCCGGAGGAGGATCAGCTAGGAGCCCAATTGTCATCAGTCTGGAGGCGGGTGAAACAGCGTTTGTTGAGCATGAGTGCCAGGTACAAACGGGTGGCTGACAGTAGACGCGTGCCAGGTCCGGACCTGTGTGTGGGTGAATGGGTGTGGTTAGCTACGAAGAACATAAAACTCAAAATCCCTTCTTTAAAACTGGGTCCAAGGTTTATTGGGCCTTTTAGGATTTCTGCCATCATTAACCCAGTGGCTTATCGGTTGGAACTTCCCGCAGTGTACAAGATACACAACGTGTTTCACAGGGCTTTATTGAAAAAGGTGGTAGGCTCTGTGGACACAACGCCTATGCCACCTCCAGTCATGGTGGATGGCGAGTTAGAGTTCGAGGTCGCCAAGGTAGTGGACTCTCGAGTAGTACGCCGTACTCTTCAGTATTTGGTGCACTGGCGGGGGTATGGTCCAGAGGAGAGGTCTTGGGTTCCAGCCTCAGACATACATGCGGATCGGCTGGTCAGTTCTTTTCACCGTCGTCATCCGGACAAGCCGGGTCCTATGAGTCTTGAGGGCCCTGGGGTCCCTCGTAGAAGACGGGGTACTGTCATGTCGGACGCTGTTCACACCACAGCATCCGGCAGGCAGAGGTAGTTCCACCTCCAGCCACTATAGCCTCAGTGGCGCCGGCCTGATCTTCAGGCTCTCGGGGGTTAATCCTGCTGGAGACCAGGTTGGATGGTTAGTCACGCCCACGGTCTTTAAATAGTCATGCTGGCCTATGGGCGTCGCCGATTATAGCTTGTGTTTCATACCAAGTGGTTCCGGTCTGGAGTGGAGGTGTTCAAGAGAGAGAGATTCATATCTGGTGTCGTATGATCCGTCGTTATCCTTTCTCCTTCCCATATTTGTGTTTAGTTGTGCCCTGTTCACATTACTGTTTATTCCTGTGTGTGTGCGGCGCAGTGCAGTTTAAGTTCTCCCTGTCTGTCATTATTTGTGTGGGAGCTTTGGTGGTGACTTCTCACTGGGTGGAGGGTGGAGGGTTAAGTGCAGGGCTGAGCAGGAGATAAGGAAAGGTCGGAGGCTCAGGCATTTGCACCTTCAGCAAAAACCCTGGGTTGAGGGTCAGACAGGGTTTCCCCTAGTAAAGGGACACCACAGGGGCCCCGGGTCTTTCAGCCTTAGTTGAACTTAGCCCCCGTGACAGTGCCTTCCAGAACTGTCTTGTTGGAATGAAGAGCAGATGGTGGACTGTGGATCCTCAACTCAAAATACATAAATACACAGAAATGTTATATGAAGAAAAAATATAGCAAACACTTACATCTTCTTCTCTCTGTCCCAATCTTGACACCACCTTAACATATACACACACACACGGACTCCATATATTGCACCGCTCTCTGTTATTTATGGTTAAGTCTTCATCATATTGAAGTTTTGGTAGATTTTCTTGACCTGCAAAAATATAAAGCTAAACTTCAATGGAGGATTTATTAAGGAAAACTAGACAAACCCCAATGAATATTATCCATCATAGCTTTGGGTCAGAAATTTGCCAAAATTTCTTTGAAGGTGACCAAAGTTTCCAAAGCTTGAGTGGAAGAAAATATTGCATATGGAGATCTTCTCCAAAAGGAATAAAGGTTTTTAATGTTTATAATTATTATGAAACCTGAAATTACAGCTTTTTAAGTAACAGATTCCTACAGCTTTTGATTTATTTGGTCAAAATTCTCTGCAAAGTAAAGTGCTGATAGGGCTCCATACTATGTATAAAATCATCCATACTATGAAGCTGAAATCATTGAGCATCCATACAGCACAACATCGTTTTCCAACCCAATGTTGTTAGAAATCTTCACCATAAGCATTTTTATCATTTCATTGCACATTTTAATTCCTAGGTATCTTCTTCACGACATGGGCCATTACTGGGTTGGGATCAAGCCAGGAAAACCTTGGTAGTGACCCAGGGCAAACAAGGGCTTGGGGCAATGGCAATTGTATTATAGGTCAACATGCTTCTCTAGCCAAAATGAAGTTAGTTAAACTGTTGGGACTGATAAAGACTTTAGAAGTCGATATCTACAACAGTTTGGGATGGGAGCAATTTCACTCTAGGCAATTGTACTCTAGGTCAACATGCTCCAAGCAAAGGATGTGGTTGACATCAAACTAAGAAAACCTTGGCAGACATCAAGGCTAACAAAGATTTGGGATGGGGGAAATTCTTGGTCATCATGCTTATCTAGCCAAAAATGAAGTTGGCATCAAACTCGGAAAACTGTTGGGCCCGACAAAGACTTTAGAAGTCGGCACCTACAAAGACTTGGGATGGTGACAATTAGACTCTAGACAATTACACCCTCAGACATCGTGCTCTAAGTCATGGATGTGATTGACTTCAACAAAGGAAATCTTTGGCAGATATGAAGGCCAGCAAAGGCTTGGTTCAACATGCTTCTCAAGCGAAGAATGAGGTTGACCTATTGCCCTACTGTAACTGTTGCCCAAAGTCACAGTTATGATTCCCACCAAAGTGAATCCTTGAACCAGGATTGGCTTGATTCTCCATCGTTCACTCCTGTCCAAGTTTTGGGATTTCCTGGTTGTAATTCCAAAGGTAGTCACCAATTGGCTGCACAAACCCTGTCAAGAACAACTGGAGGAGAAACAGATGCAAAGCTAGAAACATAGCTAGGGATGGTCACCCGGAGAGTGGTCATGAAGAAACCAAACAGAAGTTGAGACATAAACTTAATTAGCTGACAGGTCAGTTGGCCAACATCAAGAGCACAGAGACTCATCTTAAATACAGTGTAAAAAGTCAAGGTGAGAAGCCAGGTCAAGGTCATAATAAAAGTAGACTAGCTGAGATACCATGCATCATTTTTATAGACAAGGATTGGTTTCTTGATATCAGCAAAGCATTTCGGAAAAATTGACTTGATTCATAGTCATGAGTCCAGAGCACAAAAAACAGAATTACAGTATCGGAATAGGCCAAAGTGAGGCACAGTCCCACCTAGACTCAACCCTGGTCTAACATCCCACAACAGTTCTTTAGTAGAACACAGCATTCATGAATTTTCACTCCCGTTAAGGACGTGTGAGTGGCTCTTGATGAGACTCATTCGTTTTCAGGCTCGGTCTTTATTTGTATATATAGAAAAAGTTAGAAACAGTCATCACAGTCGGAGCATATGTCTCCATTAGGCGATGGATGCAGGGTTGAAAATGAGGGCTGCCAAGTCTACGATTCAGCTTTTATCTTCGGCTATTTTGCCAGGACCAGAATTTTTTTTTTTTTGCAAAAATTCACCACGATCGACCACAAAAAAAAATATGTATAACAGCATGAGTATTAATTTCCAACCTACTTATGATATTGGCAGGAAGATCATTTAAGGGAATTGCTCTACATCCTAAATGTCTCTGCTTTTGTGATCCTTGATCTTCGCGTTAATAATTCACTGATACTTTTCTGTATAAATATGCAATTCCTAGTAGCGAAGCCTGAAAAAAAAAAACCTGACATCCTGAAGAGACTTAAATACATTTTCTCCATTAAACTCCGGCTTTTCTTGGCTGGGTTCCAGGCTCTTAATAAAGGCTCAGATACAGACAGCGCATATATTTATTTTTTATTGTTCCGATATATGTGTTCTCCTTCAGACCTCGGGAGATTTATGACGGTTCTTTATGACTTTTTATGTTGATTAGCTGATGTAACTTTTTTATTATGCCTCTAGCTTTACAGTTGTAAGTTGTATTTGTCTGTACAAACTTTGCAAACTTCCCATGATCAACATGACGAGTCTTGTCCAAATTCTTCTGGTTATTGTTCGCTGCTTTTTCTTTGCTTTATAATTCTTCATTTTGACTTTTCCTGCTGAGGTTTTAAAGATCTACCATTGGGAAATTCATTTTCCTTTGAATGTCTTTAGACCCTGTAAGTATTATAAACCAAATGCCTTAGGCTCAAAAAACTTTATAAAATCAGAAAGCGATTGGATCCTCCCAAGTTTGAGATCATACAACTATTTTTTATGTAGCCTCAGTTGTATACATTACTATTTTCATCACTTCCTAACTAATTGATAATTAAAAAATTACTTAGAAAAAAATAGCAGTATATTTCTTTAAGACCCCAACAATCAGCTGTAATATGTGATCGAACCTGAGTGTTGAATTTCCCTGCAGTGCCACCACAGGCGAAAATAAGTATTACACATTTCCTATTAAAGTTCATGATCTCTTTATGTAATGCATGGACATGACGGGTCCTCCAAAAACTTTGGATGATCAACTCCTTTATAACGAATGGAAGCGGAGGCACAGGTGATGAAGTTCAGATTCGTTTTCTATTTTTTGAGTGGTACCTCGGGACCTCGGCCCAGGGGGCTCCGAAGGGGGCGTGTCTAGTGAGCCCCATGTATCTGTAGTAAGATCCCTCGAACAGGACCAGAGTGGAATACCTCGGAGACACAGGTGCTACCTCCAGTTAAACCCCGGACACGTGGCAGCTATCCCAGCGGGACAAATGGGTAAACAGATATTATAGATATAGTGGAGCTGACCGGCGGACACCGGTATAAGGGACAAAGCTGGCTCTGGCGAGGGTAGTCAGGTTCCGGGTAGATGGGAGGAAGCTGGCTCCAGCAACTTTAGCGTCATCCAGAGGTTGGGATGGCGAGTGGCGTAATGGGATGGCACTTGAATATAAGTACAGGTGTCGTCTTAGGAAAGCCAAGCAACTGGTCGCTGGTATTATGCGGAAACAAACAGTATAAGCTGAGTGCAAAATGGAATGCTATAACATCGCAGACAGAACAGGAACAGAACCGGATGTAGCAAGAGTAAATACTCGTTGCTCCGGCACTCCCCCCATGGCGGAGTGGCCAGAAATAGTAATCAGTGCGCTGCCATTGGTTAATTTAAGAGATCGGAGGGAAGCACGCACGTCTTAAGCAGACTGCAGAGACCTGTGTCGTAAGCAGTGCCTTCCCGCCTCCCACCAATCCCGTAATAACAAAAAACCGACAAGCATGGATGGGTTGAACAGGTCGGTCACAGTTTATTAATAAGCAGAGTGAGGCAAGTACAATTCGCAACGGACTCACAGCTGTAAGCCCGCGACCGCTGGGCACGTCGGCTGATGAGAGGTTACGAACCTTGCCCCCCTCTACACTACCGCTGTGACATAATAACCAGATAACATGAATAATAAATGTGCACAAACCAATTATGTAAAATATATACTTTGTGTGTTTTTTTTTTTTTTTTTAGAAATTATAGAATTTAATACAAAACCACCGCACACCTGCTAATCTATAGGGGAGGGAGGGTGGGACAAAAGCTTCTAGGTATCAGCCCGGGGAGGAAAGGGAGAGACCCCCACCACCTGAATTTTAACCCCTGGGGGTATGGCCGGATGCCCCTTCCACTCACTTCCCATTGGTCAGTGGGGCGACCTAATCACCTGGGGTGGGGGGATTAGTGTGAGAGGAGGAGGCACTGCCCAGAGTTTGCTTATCATCAAATCCATGGGGGGCTCTACAGTCAGAGGCACCATCCTTATACAGTACAGTGCCTGCCAGACTGCAGAGACCTGTGTCGGAAGCAGTGCCTTCCCGCCTCCCACCAATCCCGTAATAACAAAAAACCGACAAGCATGGATGGGTTGAACAGGTCGGTCACAGTTTATTAATAAGCAGAGTGAGGCAAGTACAATTCGCAACGGACTCACAGCTGTAAACCCGCGACCGCTGGGCACGTCGGCTGATGAGAGGTTACGAATCTTGCCCCCCTCTACACTACCGCCACGGAGGATCATGTGTATGACCTACACAGGACTCCGACCCCCACACAACATCATTAAGGCCTGTTCAACCCTGTCCTGCAAATTAGATAAAAACATATCTAGCCTGATATCTGTTAGATGAACGCCGTCCGGTCTCAGGAGGGGTGAGATGTCTTCTTCAAGGTTGTGGTGGTGAACCACGATGCCGTAATTCTCTTTGACAAACGTTGCCATCTTTGCGTTTATCTTTCTCCTTGACTTGTCGATGGCTTTAGGGTCTTTAGCTCCGTGCCAGACCGTTCGTGTTATTATATCAGACCATACCACCACCATATCTGGTATCAAGCAAACAGCCAGCTTGATGTCAGTTTTCATTGTCGTGAAGAGCTCCGCACCTGTTGTCTTGCACAAATCATTACCCCCAGCATGTAACACCAATATCAGCGGCCCTTTAGCCGATTTAGAAATTTTAACCAACTCCGGGAAAATCTGCTCCCACTGGAGCCCTCGGATGCCTCTCCAGTTGACCTCTAGTTGTGGGAAGTAAAAATTCTTTCCCCCAGGGCGTATTTCTGCTCTTTTGCACGCCCAATAAATAAAAGAGTGTCCTAAAACCCAAACTGTGGGCCTATGACCTCCTGTAAGAAACAAGATGTGTTATAGCAGGTCTGGTCTTATGTATCTTGCAAAGCATGCAGATTTCCAACGACCCAATCTCTGCACTTCAGCTTCTGCTACACCGGCCCTAGCTGCTTCAGTGGCCGCTCCGATTCTAAAAGAATGTGTCCCATATTCTTTGGGGTCTACACCGACCGCTTGTAGACATTTCTTAAAGATTGTGTGAAATTGATATTTAGTAAGTGGGGTCCCTTCGGTGTGTGAGAGGAAAAATCGACTTTCGTGTCTTATAACCGCATAGTGTCTTACTATTTTAACAGGGCATATAGGGCCTTCTAGAGCCTTGACCAGGACCCACGACCCTCTACCGGTGGGATCGCATTTGGATTTCCGCACTCTAATGCGCAGAGCGTCGCTGCATATTACAAGATCCTCATTAATTAGCCCGCCTATTAGTGCTGTTTTAGAATGCGGCACCAGTTCACTAATCCGCAGCGCCCCAAAGAATGCGATTGCAAACGCAGTAGATATTAGCGCAGATTCATACTGTGACTTGCACACCGTTTTAGATATAGTTATAATATCATGCAACAGACTTAAAGAAACGGGGCGACGACATTCCTGACTGGGTTGGAGCCTTCTCCAGCCTTTAACGGCTTGCTTTATGAAAAAATATTTAGTTACGTCGACCCATCCCACTAGCTGAAAGAAAAAGGCTATTCCCGTTAAATTACGCTGTGCTAATGTACCCGACGCGCCTCTACTCTTGAGCTGATTCAGGAGATCTACCACCACGTCGCATCTCGCCCGATCACAAGTATTAACTGGCCTCCCTCTAATTAGCGAGCACCACTCTTCCCATGCCTTACCATAAACCTGCCAGGTAGCCGGTGTCACTGAGGCTCGGATCAAGGGCATCAGTGATTGGCCACTGTGTCCCAGAGGGAGGGAGGACACAGTAGGCCCGTTGGTTCTGCGCTGGGAAGGGACACTTTGAAGGCTTGCCAATCGGAAGACAACAGAGAGTTAACCATCCTATCGTCGACAGTAGACGTCACTCTGGCTCGGCACCAGATGTTGTGTCTAAGGCATAATAGTGCAAGGCGGCGCAACAGCGCAAGAATCGGTGGTGATGAGGAAGACATACTGTTCAAGTATTTGGCGGTTCCCGTGTTTTTGATTATAAATCTGATATTTGAATTCGTTAGTTTATTGCCCCATAATTCGACAGATGTAACTATTGCAAATATCTCCCACAAAACGGGGTTGCGTCCCCAGTTGGCAGAGGTCCACGGGACCGGCCATCTGCTTCTGCACCATTGGTTGCGGTAGATTGCAACAAAACCATTTGTGAGATCTGCGCCCACCAGTAGACCAAGGGCGCTGTTTAGCGTTTCCTGAGACATGACACATGTATGCCCTTTGTAGTTTTCCAAGAATGCACTCCACACGGACAAATCCGCTCTCATAGAGCGATTAATTCTGATTCGGTGGCCCGGCTGGGCGATGCCCTTTGTAGCTAATGATAACCTGCGTGAGAAAGCCCTGCCAACCGGCATAACGCGACAAGCAAAGTTGAGTAGACCTAGTAAGGACTGCATTTGCTGGAGGGTGACTTTCTTTGCAACGAGGAAAATTTTAACCAGTTGGAGTGTTTTTTCGATTTTATCCGCCGGTAAATGAAAAATCATCTCGTTTGTGTCTATTTCAATACCAAGGAAATGGAGAACGTTACACGGACCGATCGTTTTCTCCGGCGATAGTGGGACACCGAAAAGCCTCGAAATAAATTTAAACTTTTGAAGCAGAAAAGAACAGAGTTTAGATTCCTTGGGACCCACAAACAAAAAATCATCGAGGTAGTGGATTGTGGAATTGCTGCCTGTTTCGTGACGTATTACCCAGTCTAAGAAGGTGCTGAAAAGCTCAAAATAGTGACAGGAAATGGAGCAGCCCATGGGCAGGCACATGTCGAAATAAAAAAGCTGGTCCACCTTACAACCCAACAAATGCAAGCATTCGGGGTGCACGGGTAATAGACGGAAAGCTGACTCTATATCGGTCTTTGCCAACAGGGCGCCGGGCCCCGCTGCTCGCACGAGCTCAATTGCTCTGTCGAACGAAGCGTAGGTTACCGACGAGTCTTCCGGGGGAATTGCGTCGTTGACCGAATCGCCTTTTGGGTAAGATAGGTGGTGAATTAGCCGATAGTTACCGGGTTCTTTTTTGGGCACAATACCTAAGGGCGAAATCCTGAAATTTCTAAACGGTAATGATTGAAATGGGCCCGCCATCCTGCCGAGTTCGACCTCTTTTATGATTTTTTGCTGTAATACCTCCAGGAATTCCCGAGCAGATTTTAGATTCTTAGCTGATGTTGGTGCTTGGTTAAATTTAAAGGGGATGAAAAAACCGTACCTAAAACCGTCAGATAATTGTTGAGCAGCTTCTTTATTGGGGTAAAGGCTTAGCCAAGGGCCCATGGCGGCTACGCTCACCGGGGTTTTGCCTCGTAGAATTTGCGTTTGCGAAGCGTGTACACCTTGATGCAGGGTGTCCGCCGCCACAGGTTGCGCAATGGTGTCTATATCTGCATGCCGCCTGAAAGCGACAGTTTCCTTCATTGTATTACAAGCAGGCCCCTGGTCTCCGTACGACCACTGAGTTCTGGCCTGTGGCTGCTGACAAACTAGTGGCCGATGATGAAAAGGGAGGGTGTTTTTGTGTAAGCATTAATCATAGCCAGACAGCTGTCGCTTTTACTCCCCATCCTAGATCAGGTTGCAAGGCCAGCCGCCTGCGGAACTCCTCGTCATAGCGCCTCCAAGCAACACCGCCATGAGACTTATAGGAGTTATATATTAAATCCTGGTATATAAATAACTCAGAGCAACGTTCTGGGTGTTTTTGACCCATAATACATCTTAGGACTGCGAAGGCCTGTAGCCAGTTGTTCATGGTATGCGCTATTTTACCTCTATTTCTATCGTATGACCATTCGCCAGTCCTCCTTTCCTTATCCACTGACTGCTGGTCTGCTGATAACAGTGACCATATGTCTACATAATCATTATTCCAAATTTTTTCTTTTGTATCTTGGTCTATGTGTGTACCTAGTGGGCTAATTCCACAGAAAAAGGCATCTTTGTATAGACTAGCTAATTGAGGTATATTCCTAGTAACGGTTTGACCACCCAGCTGGTGTAAGTGGTCAACTAACGCCCTGATGGCAGATACCAGGCCATTTTCCACTGCGTCATGTGTATTGTTAGATGTGTTGATTACGCCAAACTCACCGCTGTTCCTCGCTGATCGAGAGTCTCGAGGAGATGGAGGTACCCCGACTCCGGCGGTGTCCCGCTCATGACTGGTGACCTTTGACGACTCTGCGCTCCCATGACCAGTTGAATGTTGCGGGACTTCCATCTCAGAAACGGAACCTGAAATGGGTTGATGTGATAGTTCTTCCCGGCCTGTGGACAATGGTGGAGCATGTGGCAGCAGATGACTGCCGTCCGCCCGTGGTGGATATGATGGTGGAGCATGTGGCAGCTGATGACTGCCGTCTGCCCGTGGTGGATATGCTGTCGATGATAGTCTGGCTGACTGGGTTGGAGATCTCGTGCGCCGTCTTCTGGAAGCCCCCGACCGCCTGCTGCGACAACTCTCGGCTGCGTCGGACTGTTCTGACGTAGAAGGTGACCGCCACCTGGATGACCGCGATCTGTGGCGGCTTCTATTGGAGCTTCGCTTTTGACTGAAATGGGAACAGCGACAGACAGAGGGACAGCAAGAATGGCGATAGGAATCCCCCGAGGAGGGGGATAAAGACCTGCGGTGTATGGAATTACGACTATCATGGTTAGAGCTTATATGCTGACTTGGTGTTTGCCTAAGGGTAGTTTCTGGTTGCAGTGGAACAGGAATATTCTGAGGGCTCTGGGTGATTACTGTCTGTGTGGCGTTTAGCAGGGAGGATGGCTTTATATCCGCCAATAATGTGGGGTGTGCAGAGCGGGATTGTCTCATTGGTGGGTCGGCGGTGTATAGTGTGTTGTGCTTGCTATACATGTTTCACCTTGTTGTTGGAGCAGAGCGCGCTGAACGGTCGGGTTGGTCCGGACAGCGCGCTCGGCCGCAGCATTGTTTCTTCTGCATCCCACGTTGTCCCGCACGGGCGGCAGAGCTGCGCCCGCAGGGATGATGTTGCAGACCGGGTGTACCTCAGATGGCTGGCTATTGGAGTGGCTGCGCGGCCTCCTCTGTAGAGGCTGCTCTACGGGACTTGCCATTGCTGCAGACATGGAGGAAGTAGAGATGGGACGCTGCTTGGGTGGATCTAGGGGCCGGCTCAGATGCCTGGCCCTAAACAAAGGATTAGTGGTGGATTTGGAGATGGGCGGGCCTATGCGGTGACGCTGGGCTGAAGTGGGTGGAGCTACAGGCCGGCTATGATGCCCAGGTCCCAGCAAAAGTGAAGGGGTGGGTGTGTGAGTGGGAGGACGATTATGGGAGGAAGTGGGCGGAGCCACTGTCTGATTCAGCCGCCCCGGACCCAGCAAAGAAGAGCTGGTGGGCATAGAGATGGGCGTTACACCGGGGGAGGAAGTGGGCGGAGCCACCGTCCGGCTCACACCACCAGAAGAACACAGTAATGGCGTCCGGTTCTGCGGCCTACATGCGACGCCCCGGGCTGATACGAGTGGGGAAGAGTCCTGTATCTGAGTTTGCTTATCATCAAATCCATGGGGGGCTCTACAGTCAGAGGCACCATCCTTATACATTACAGTGCCTGCCATTCTCCCAGGAGGCTTGCTGGCAGCGTGCCAGGAAGTTGCAGGTACAGAATATAAGCTAAAGTGCAAAAAAAATTGTACTGGCTGAGAATGCGGCTGGTTTAACTAATGACTGAGCCAGACAACCCCTTCATGAACGTCACTGGTAATGCTCCCTAACACAAGAGGTTGCGACAATGTGTGACAACGTACAAGATACCTTTTCAATCTCTGAGACCATTTGACTCCATCTGCGAGATCCATAAAGTTTTACAAGTGAAAGTATATTAGTAAGTTGCTGTATTTTATATTTTCACTGCAGACAGATTTTTATCATTTATGACTATGCAGCAGGTTTGGTTCGTTGAATCTGAGCTCAGAGTAGAATTTACAACTAAAAACAATTTGTTGATTAAAGATAGCAGCACAGAACTGATACTTTCCATCCATTCTGATACGTTTCTGGGTCGCCCTCCCAGGGCTGTGGGGTACTTGGTACCGGGCCGGTATCAGTGGGACGTGTCACAGCAGCGGTGACCCGGACCGTGGCCCTGGGCACCCAAGTAATAGGGAGATGTGAATGGAATGTAGTTAGATGAATAATTTGTGACGTCACCTGTGGTTTTCGGCAAGAGAGGTGTTAAGCCGACGCTGCAGACAGATCCTCTGGGACAGATGGTGTGGTGCAGCAATGATGTTATAGCCCTCAACAGGCAGGGCTGTTGACCCAGGGCAGTGTAGATGTGGAGACACTTAGATGGTGTAGTGTCCGGCGCAGGGGATGTAGCAGTGCCAGGCGGACGGACGCAGGAAGGAATGGAGGACACCAGGGCATGTAGTTCCAAAGCTTTACTCACAGTCTGTAGTGCCCGCTTCTGTGCCGTGTCCTCCGGGTCAGGGACTCAGTCAACCTCCAGGCAAGATGGAAGGCTCCCTTCCAACACTCCGCCAACTTATGTGCCTTTTCTGAACGTCTCCGCTATAGCGCCTTTAAGTGTGAAGATCTCCTAGTACTGAGTTACCCTGGAGTTCCTCCTGACAGATGTTCCCAAGAACTCTACTTGCACGGCAGACAGCTGTAGCCTGCTTCGGGGACTCTCTACTCCTAAGTCCCGGCTCTCTATCCATATTGCTGTTGTGCCCTCAAGTCTTAGATGGGAGTAGTGCATTTACATCCCACTACTCCACCGGTGTCTGCTGCAGAACCATTAGTGTCCATACAACCTCGGGGACCAGGCCCCGGCCTTGCGCTTAGAACTTCTAGGCAGGGTTCTTCCTCTAACCCACGTCCTCTGTGTTCCATTTTTCTCCTACGTTCCGTACTTGTCTTTCCATCCTATGGAAGCTCAGGCTTAAGCTCAACGTCTTTCTCCTTCTTTCCTTTCCTGTGCCAGCTGGCTCAGATCACTGAGGCAGCTGCAGCACTCCTTCCTCCATCCCTCTTCCAGGGTTCCCCACTCCTCTCCGAGTGGGTTCCTCTCTCAGACTCCCAGTCTGACTCCCCTCTCTGACTGACTCACTAACCTGTAATCCTAAACCATCCCGCTCTTTTATGTGTTCTAAACTCCACCCACCTCCCAGCACGTTTAGTGTTCCAAGCAGGGAACCACCAAAGGTGCTCTGCCTCTCTCTAGGCAAGGAGCCGCAATGTGGTTATGCTGAACTACTCTATTGTGTGGGGTGCGAGTGTTGGAGCGTGGCCAGGAGCCCCCAACTTACCTGGATGGTGGGGCTCCACACCTTAGGAGAAGGTGCAGTACCTCTGTGGCGACTGAGCCTCAGGGGCACCACATTTCCTCTAATGCAGATAAATTTCCCATGATCTCAAGGTCTCATGATATTGCTCTCACTCCCATTTAATGGTAGTCAGTGTCTTAGAGCTTCTGTCCCCTGGTGCATACAGCAGAGTCTCAGTGTATCCTATGTGATGCAGTTTCAGCTTGTCTCCCTTGCCTTCTGCTGGTGACAGTATTCTCCCTGTCAGCTATTTGCAGTGAAGCTGTATTTCATAGACACAGTGGCGTAACAATTGCAGTTGCAGCGACCAGATCCGGCGGGTTAGACGCCAGCAAATGCTGCAACATAATGTTGAAGTGTATTGCAGCGCGGGTCCACGCGACATGATGCACGCTGCCGGACAATCATAGGCTAGCAGCTGATGTCGGTGAGCACGTGACAGGGTGTATGACAGTGATGTCACACGTTCCTGTTGCATGTCAAAGTCAGCTGCTGGCGTCACGAGAGGACGCGTGTGGCGCAGGAGCGAAGGAACGGTGAGTATTTATTTATTTTTTTAGAAATCAGCAGCCATACTGCTATTGATGACAATGGTGGTGGATTATACTTTATAGCAGGGATCCCCAACCTGTAGCTCGGGAGCCACATGTGGCTCGTGATCTCATGAATTGTGGCTCACGGCTGTCTGCCAGCTTGGTGCATTAGCTCCAGATCTAGCAAAGAGCTTTGAAGAGCGCATCTCAAAATGGTGAATTTTGTGAGCAGTCCGGCACTGAAGAGCAGATCTGGATGCACATTTACTGGTCTTAGGGGTTTAGAGATAATTCAAGGATGGTGTGCTGGAGACAGGATGATACTACCAGTCAGAGGAAGTGCTTGAAGCTGGACACAACAGTGTGGTGGGAGCACTGCTTTATAGGATGACTAAGGTGGTGCATTATACTTTATAGGATGACTATGGTGGTGCATTATACTTTATAGGATAACTATGGTGGTGCATTATACTTTATAGGATGATTATGGCTGTGCACGGCTATTGCGGCTTGCTGGCAGTCTAGAAGGGTCTTATATTGCTGAGTAAGGGGGCTTCAGCCACAGCATTGATAATTCCCTTACTGCAGAAGCCTAATTGCCGGTTCACAACAGGCAGCCCGTCTGGCGACTAATTATCCTAGGTGCAGTTCCCTGACTGACCTGAGGGTAAGGGGGGCGCCGGAGAGCTGCGAGTTCCAAAGTGGATCCATGGACTGTCCGTTGAAACCTTTGAGCAGCTACGGGACCTGATGATCAAAGACCAGTTCCTGCATCTCTGCCCAGCTGAGGTCCGACAGTTCATCCTGGACCGCGAACCAACGAACGCGGACAAAGCGGCGCAGATCGCCGACAACCACGAGGCCAACCGGAAGCCCGAGACGCGGAGGCCAGTCGCCACCAGCTGGAAAGGGGGTAAGCCAGCAACCAACCCCATTGCCCCAGCTAGCCGTCCCTCCGGAGGCCCTGTCCCTGTTGCAAACAACAGGCCGGCTACTGACAGTCGCCTGTGTCACCACTGCCAGCGGCCTGGTCACTTCTTTTACGCCTGTCTGAACAGGAGGAAGAACCCCCCAGCCAAGGCCCCCGGGCCCAACGCCTCTGTTCTTTTGGTGGGAGGTGTGGTTGGGAGGGCTGACGACAACGTTCAACCTGATCAGGTGGGGGCCCGTCTTGCTACAGGCCTCAAGGACACCGGGGCTGAACGAACCCTCATCCGTCCTGGACTGGCGGCCCCTGAAGAGTTTGTTGAGGGGAAAACCCTGACTGTCACCGGGATTGGAGGCACCCGTTGTCCCTTGCCAGTGGCACGAGTTTTTCTTGATTGGGGTGCCGGGAGCGGGTTGAGGGAGGTGGGAGTGTCTGAAAATTTGCCCACTGATGTTTTATTGGGGACTGACTTGGGGAGGATGGTTGCATACTATGTCCCTGACACCCTTCCCCAAACTGATAATAAGGGTAACGTTAACCCTGATGATGTTGATGTATCTGTGCCGACTGAACCCGTTAACCCTATCTTTGAAACGGTAGATGTGTCCACAGGTACCGAGGTGCTCAGCCCCGTCACTCTGCGGAGTGAGACGGCTGAGGAACCCCTGGCAGGAGCAAGCAACGGTGCTCAAGAGAATGGGGAGGTGCATGGGGACCATGAGGAAGGTAATGCCATGCAGCTGACCAGTGCCACCGAGGAAGGTAACTGGCCCATAAGTAGCACTGCTCCTAAAGTGTTGGGGGTGGATGGGGAGGGAGAGCCCAGGGCAGCACCGGCTGGTGGGTCTGTAGAAATCCCCAGGGAGACAGCATACATAGCAGCTGTCACACGCAGTCAGAGTGCCCAGATCGCAGGTAACGCACTGTCTTCTGGACCCTCTGCTGCTACAGGAGAGACTGAACCAGAGGTGAACCCAGAGCCGGTTCCAGAGGGTCCCAGTAAAGGAGGTACCCTGACGTCACTTCTGGCAGCCTCCAGCATGGAGTTCCAGGCTGCTCTGCACTCAGATGCCAGCCTGGAGAAATTGAGAGGTCTTGCCGAGACGCCCACCTCCAAGCCTGATAAGGAGAGGGTGTTCTGGGAACGAGGAAGGTTGTACCGGGAGACAGTACCCGGAGATCCTAAAAAGGAGTGGTTGAGGGAAAGACAGCTGGTCATCCCCTATCAGTTCAGAACCGAGTTGTTGCGGATTGCCCATGAGATTCCACTCGCTGGACACTTGGGGATCAGCAAAACAAAGGCACGGCTGTCTCAACACTTCTATTGGCCCAAGATGGGGACAGATGTAACACACTACTGCCGCTCCTGCGCCACCTGTCAAAAAGTGGGTAAGGCGGGGCCTGCTCTTAAGGCTCCCCTTATTCCTTTGCCGGTGATAGAGGAGCCTTTCCAGAGAATCGCGGTGGACATTGTAGGACCGCTGTCCGTCCCCAGCAGCTCCGGAAAGCGATACATTCTCACCGTGGTAGACTACGCTACCTGGTACCCAGAGGCAGTAGCTCTGTCTTCAACCAGGGCAGATAAGGTGGCTGACGCACTGGTGACCATCTTTTCAAGGGTAGGATTTCCCAGGGAGATGCTTACCGATCAAGGGCCCCAATTCCTGTCTCGCCTAATGGAGGCTCTCTGTGAGAAAATGCAGGTGACGCACCTGGTATCGAGTCCGTATCACCCACAGACTATTGGTTTGTGTGAACGCTTCAACGGTACCCTCAAACAGATGCTCCGCATACTGGTTGAGACCCAAGGGTGCGACTGGGAGCGGTACCTCCCACACCTGCTGTTCGCTTACAGAGAAGTTCCGCAGGCCTCGACCGGGTTCTCCCCCTTCGAGCTCCTGTATGGCAGGCGAGTCCGGGGACCCCTTGGGTTGATAAGAGAATCCTGGGAAGATGAGCCAAACCCCACAGAAGTGTCCATCGTGGATTATGTCATGCGCTTCCGTGACAAGATGCAGACCTTGACGCAGTTGGTGCATGACAACATGACGCAGGCTCAGGCTGACCAGAAGCACTGGTACGACCAGAACGCCCGGGAGCGGACCTACCAGGTGGGCCAAAAGGTGTGGGCGCTGGTCCCTGTACCAACGGATAAGCTTCAGGCAGCCTGGGAAGGCCCGTACGTCGTCCACCAACAGCTCAACCCGGTCACCTACGTGGTCACGCTTGACCATGCTCGGGGTAGGCGCAAGCCCTTTCACGTCAACATGCTGAAGGCGCACTACGAACGTGAAGCTTGCATCCTACCGGTCTGCAATCTGCCAGAGGATGGGGAGGAAGATTCCCTCCTGGACATGCTGGCCCAGGCCAAGGCCAATGGGTCCATTGAGGACATGGAGATAAGTGGTTCGCTCACCGTGTCCCAGCGGTTGCAGTTGATGGCCACCCTGGAACTCTTCCGGCCCGTGTTCACCAACCGTCCTGGGAGGACGGAGTTAGCGGTTCATGAGGTGGACACCGGGAATCACACCCCATTACGGCGAACACCTTATCGGATCTCTGAAACGGTGCAACAAGTCATGCGCCAAGAGGTCAATGAGATGTTAAGGCTGGGAGTGATTCGACGGTCAAAAAGTGCGTGGGCGTCACCTGTAGTCCTCGTACCTAAAAAGGATCGAACCACCCGGTTCTGTGTGGACTACAGGGGGCTCAACGCCATCACAACCTCTGATGCCCACCCAATGCCGCGCATCGAGGATCTGCTCGAGCGGTTGACAAACGCCAACTACATATCCATCATGGATTTGAGTCGGGGATACTGGCAGATTCCCCTGAGCCCTGAGGCGCAGGAGAAATCCGCCTTTATCACCCCCTTTGGACTGTACGAGTCCACGGTCATGCCCTTCGGCATGAAGAATGCCCCTGCCACTTTCCAGCAGATGGTCAACCACCTGCTTCGGGGACTGGAGGAGTACGCAGTGGCGTACTTAGACGATATTGCCGTCTTCAGTTCCACCTGGGAGGAACACCTTCAGCACCTCCAGGAGGTGCTCAAGCGTCTTCACCAGGCAGGCCTGACCATCAAGCCGGGGAAGTGCCAGATAGGCATGCGCAAGGTCCACTACCTGGGGCACCGGGTAGGCGGGGGTTCCATGAGCCCGGAGCCAGAAAAAGTGGACGCAATCGTGTCCTGGCCCACCCCCAGGACCAAGAAACAGGTGAAGTCCTTCTTGGGCACTGCAGGGTACTATAGGCGGTTCGTACAGGACTATAGCGCCCTTGCCAAACCCTTGACTGACCTCACCAAGCAGAGGCTACCCCAAACAGTCAACTGGACAGATGACTGTGAGGTGGCTTTCCAAGCTTTGAAAGCAGCCCTGTGCAACTCTCCAGTGTTGAGAGCAGTCGACAGCAGTCGCCCGTTTCTGGTACAGACCGACGCCAGCGAGTTTGGCCTCGGTGCTGTGCTTAGCCAGGTTGACTCGGGGGACCAAGAGCACCCCGTGTTGTACCTGAGCCGGAAACTTTTGCCGAGGGAAGTGGCATACTCGACCATCGAGAAGGAGTGTCTGGCCATGGTGTGGGCACTGCAGCGTTTGCAGCCCTACCTGTACGGGCGCGCCTTCACGGTGGTAACTGACCACAACCCTCTGAGCTGGTTGCACACAGTGTCCGGAACCAATGGAAGATTGCTCCGCTGGAGCCTTGCCCTTCAACAGTACGATTTTACTGTAAAACACAGGAAGGGCAGTGAAAACGGCAATGCCGATGGGTTGTCCCGCCGGGGCGAACCCGCTGAGGTGCGCATGGCCGATTACCGAGAGGTAATGCCTCCTTAGCGCCCTCTTAAGGGGGGAGGTGTGATGTACAATGTCTGCAAGATATGTTTTCTGTTGCAATGTGCTAACAAACCCTCCATTTTCTTTGAGAAGCTGCCTGCCAGTGTCTCAGTTACATTGCACACTACAGCAGCTTCCCTTCCCCCGAGTGCCATAAACCAATTTCCTGTCACCCCATTTGGCTTCTCATGTGCCTCGGCTGAAAGAGAAGAAAAAAAGTGTGGGAAAAACTTCTTTGTTTGAAACGAATAAAACTATGAGAGACTATACCATAAGAACCAAATACCCTAGAGATATGAAAATCATATTTTTGTAACCTGAGCGGTCCCAGCTTCGAGACCGCGTATGTTTCGAAGTTCTACCCTGTCCAGAACATGAGATAGGATTTGCGCCCAAATGGACGGTCATATCGCATAGATGTTTGATGTTTTCTTGATGGGCTCATTACGCTGGAAAACATGATACCACTGATGAGTCCATACCAGCTTCTCCCATAAAGTTATAGCTAATCTAAGTTTTGTAGCCAAAACATAACTTGGATAAGAGAGGTGGGATCAACCCAGAATGCACCTCTCCGTGATGTCACATAGGAAAGTCTATAAGGCATTTCCTGGGCAAACCAGCTCAGAACAGCTGCAGAGTCCGTGCTGACAAGAACTCAGATGAGCGGAGAAGTGCAGCTCCGCCTCCACCCACCTTAAAGCCACATGGTCTGCCTAAGGAACAATATGGAACTGTGAGTGTAATCTCTTTGTTTTCTCCACTTTTATTTTATACCTGTACTGTACATATTTTATGTCTCAATTTTATAGCAACTTTTATCTGTAATCACTGTCCTCTTTCGGAAAATAAATGAAATAATTATTTAGATCTGTCTCTATGCTCTAAGACTCGAACTATACGCCTTTGTTAGATAATCGCTACTAATTCGAGGGGTTTGCCACGGACCCTCTTAATTTAACACTGTGAATTAAGTAACCGTGACTGGTGGCAGCGCGTTGTGCACGGCTATTGCGGCTTGCTGGCAGTCTAGAAGGGTCTTATATTGCTGAGTAAGGGGGCTTCAGCCACAGCATTGATAATTCCCTTACTGCAGAAGCCTAATTGCCGGTTCACAACAGGCAGCCCGTCCGGCGACTAATTATCCTAGGTGCAGTTCCCTGACTGACCTGAGGGTAAGGGGGGCGCCGGAGAGCTGCGAGTTCCAAAGTGGAACTGAGAAAGTGGGATATACATAAATCCCCGCAGTACTTGGAAGATTGATAGCAGTGGTGGGGCATCCAAATTAAACTCCCCCTGCGGCAAATTGTAGAGCAAGATTAGCTTGCTGGATATTTTTGTCACATGGTGCCGGTGGTGGGATAACTAAGATAAGCCCCAACGGTGCCTGTGATAGCCGTGTGCCGGCATTGTGTCACGTCCCTCCGTCCGCTGATACACCCGTGTCAGTGGTGGGATTGTGACATAGTGGTGACACAGGGTCCGCTGTCCATCGCGTTTTGGTGGCAGCGGGACCCCCGTTAGTGTCGCCCGTAAGTAGACGAACGGCGGTGGGCTGTTCGTCACAATTATGGCTGTGCATTATACTTTATAGGATGGCTATGGCTGTGCATTATACTTTATAGGATGACTATGGTGGTGCATTATACTTTATAGGATAACTATGGCTGTGCATTATACTTTATAGGATGATTATGGCTGTGCATTATACTTTATAGGATGACTTTAGTGGTGCATTATACTTTATAGGATAACTATGGCTGTACATTATACTTTATAGGATAACTATGGGTGTGCATTATACTTTATAGGATGACTATGGGTGTGCATTATACTTTATAGGATGATTATGGCTGTGCATTATACTTTATAGGATGACTTTAGTGGTGCATTATACTTTATAGGATAACTATGGCTGTGCATTATACTTTATAGGATAACTATGGCTGTGCATTATACTTTATAGGATGATTATGGCTGTGCATTATACTTTATAGGATGACTATGGGCTGTGCACTATACTTTATGGATGACTATGGCTGTGCATTATACTTTATAGGATAACTATGGCTGTGCATTATACTTTATAGGATGACTATGGTGGTGCATTATACTTTATAGGATAACTATGGCTGTGCATTATACTTTATAGGATGACTATGGTGGTGCATTATACTTTATAGGATGATTATGGCTGTGCATTATACTTTATAGGATGGCTATGGCTGTGCATTATACTTTATAGGATGACTATGGTGGTGCATTATACTTTATAGGATGACTATGGTGGTGCATTATACTTTATAGGATGATTATGGCTGTGCATTATACTTTATAGGATGACTATGGTGGTGCATTATACTTTATAGGATGACTATGGTGGTGCATTATACTTTATAGGATGACTATGGTGGTGCATTATACTTTATAGGATGATTATGGCTGTGCATTATACTTTATAGGATGACTTTAGTGGTGCATTATACTTTATAGGATAACTATGGCTGTACATTATACTTTATAGGATAACTATGGGTGTGCATTATACTTTATAGGATGACTATGGGTGTGCATTATACTTTATAGGATGATTATGGCTGTGCATTATACTTTATAGGATGACTTTAGTGGTGCATTATACTTTATAGGATAACTATGGCTGTGCATTATACTTTATAGGATGACTATGGGATGCATTATACTTTTTCTATGGGGCCCCATGACTTCTATGTTAGCTCCTGGTGAGTATAATGGTTTATTTTCTTCTATACATTAAAGAACAGTGGCAGAAGGGGATATATAACAGGATAAGGGACAAATACCAGGATGGGGGATATATACTAGGATGGGGGACATACAGTGAGGAACAAAGGGCAGTAATGTTTTGAATTTTTGTCCTTCAGGTTCCATATCTCACCCTCCACTTCTGCTTTGATCGGGAGACCATCATCACTTAATAGACAATCATCTTGGATATCTCATACATAAATGTGACTTGCAGGTGTTTATCATATGATTAGATCTGCAGATTCTTGTCAGGTCACTACATTGTTATTGTTTTGCTCCCAGTGGTGGAATAATCTTTTTCTTCCTGAATCCTACAAATTACAACCTGTCCTCACATTCCCTAAGAGCTCAGTGTGTTATTAGGATGATTCCCAAGTGAAAGGTCACTGGTCTGAATCAAGGAGCAGCCATGAAGAAGATTTTCCAAGAAGAGAGAAAACGCATCATTCGGCTCATCGATGGCGGTCTCTCAGGCAAGAAAATTGCCAAACTGCATCATGTGAGCACCATGACAGCTGGAAGGATATGAAATGAAGTCCGCCTATCCATTCAGAAGCCAACAGGACGTCCAGGCAAAATGTTGGACTCAACAAGTCAGTTCCATAATGGTAAGATCACAGACGTCCATGTAAGCACCGTGTGACACACGTTACACAAGTCTGGAATGGTGGACAAAAAAAAGGTGAAGAAGCCTCAACTTCAATATCATCATAAGTAGCGTCAACTCCAGTTTCCAAATAAGTACGAAAATTGGACAGTGGAAGATTAGAAATTGGTGATTTGTAGCGATGAGATGGGAATCAATAAACTAGGCTCTGATGGGAGCAAATGGGTCTGGAAGAAACAAGGGAAAAAGGGGCTAAAGGATCGAGAAATTGAAGGAAATGTCAAGCTCGGTGGAGGAAGCCTGATGATATGGGTTTGTTTCACAGACAAAGGTGTTGGGTCCTTGCCCAGGATCGATGGTCTCAATGCTGAGCTATATGTGAATATCCTTCAGGACGAGTTACTTCGTACACTCGAGTACTATGGGTATGAAAAGGATGACATTTTTTTCAAGTAGGCCAACGACCCGAAGCATACGGTGAGATTGATGAAAAAGTGGATCAATGACAATGAAGTAGAGGTGCTGGATTGTCCTCACAGTCCCCAGACCTCAACCCCAATCCAACACTTTGGGGAGAGATGAAGAATTAGCCGTATACAGACCCAAGTGAGGCGACCAGGAGGCAACAACATGGGGAACGTGTAGAAGAGACCGGGGATCAGATGTCGGCGGAGACATGAATGAATCTGACGGAGAGCAGAAGGATTCAGGTCGTGGTGAAAGCAAAAGGTGAATATACAAAATACTAACAAAATAATGAAAATTATAATTTAGATCTTTAGGAGCAAAACAGTAACGATGCAGCGACATGACGAGAATCTGCATCATTAATCATATGCTAAATAGCTGCAAGTCACATTTATGTATGAGATGGAAAAGATGATTGTCTATAAAATGATGGCGGTCTCACGTTCAGTAGTGGATGGTGAGATATGGAGCCAGAAAGTCAAATGTTCAAATCATTGCTACCCTTTTGTTCATCACTGTGCAGCAGAATGGGTGATTTACATACCAGAATGGAGCCAAGATGAGGGACATATATACCAGCATGGAGGACAAATATGTATATATATAATATGTTTAGGATCAGGGGGATCCATGTCCAAGTCTTGCACAGGGGCCCATCAGATGTTACTTACACCACAGCATAGACATACACTGGAGATTCAGACAGTCAGTGTGAATCAGAGGAGGTTTATAACGTTGCAGTTAATCATTGTATGGACTTGTTGATACATTTATGTCCTGTCATTCTGTCTCCCTTGCCTCCTGCTAGTGATAGAATTCTCCCTGTCATTCCTTAGCAGTATGAAACTGTATTTTATCAAAATACACTGGAGATTCTGCAATCAGCACTCACAAAGAGTAAAGACAGACAGTGAGGTCAGAGGAGGTTTACAACTCCACAGTCAATTATTGTGTGGACTCACCCACCTATTTTCATACTTTCATTCTGTTTCCCCTGCCTCCTGCTGGTGATAGAATTCTCCCTGTTATTTCTTAGCAGTGTGAGACCGTATCTCATCAAAATACACTGTAGATTCTCCACTCAGTACTCACTCACTGTATGGACTCATCAGTTATATCATTGCTCTCTTATGTAAAGCAGAAATGATGGGGTAGATTTATTAAACTGATAGAACAGAGTTGGGCTGGAAGGTGTGTGGTCTGAATGCTTCAAGGAGGAATTTGATAGATGATGTCATCTTACAGTTCACAGGAAGTTAGATACTGACTTCCTGTCTGCACTTTTAAGTATGTACTGGATGGTGGTCGGACTGGAGATTACACAACATAGCTTCCCCTTATTAAAGGGAGAAAATATATGGATACAACTGAGCTGGGATGAAACAAATTATGCAACTAGGACATTGATGGAAAGTTATCATTATATGTATATAAAAAAATAATTCTGGAGTGTTAATTTAAGAACAGGCTGTCATGACTTTTGTTATTACTGTCATGGGTGTGTCAGATGCTGCAGACAGTCGCTCTGCATCCGGCTGCAGAAGGTCTCTGCGTTTGGCATTACAGACGCCTCCTCAATCCTTCTGACTCTTGGACCCAGTGACAACCTTCCTCTGGCTCTAATTGACACACCTGGATCTGGGTGTTTATAAATCCCCAGTCTGCTGCAGAGAGTCATCAGTGATATTCACCTTTTTCCCTTGTGAAGGTTTGGAGCTATAGCAGTCGGCTTACTTCCTCTCTGGAGCTGTTTGAGGACATTTGGTGTTACCTCTCTGAGTCTGCTCAAGCTAAGTTCATTCCCCTTGTCTGTCTACCTTTTTGTCTTTAGTTTACAGTGGGGACTGACCAGTGCTATCCCACCCCCTCCCTATCCAAGGCTTAGCTCTAGGGAAATAGAGGGTTTAGGTTTCCTGCTGGGCGATTGGTGAGGAACCAATTTAGGGACAGTAGGGCAGGTAGGGTGTTATTAAGTCGGCAAGCTTAGTTGGGAGAGCGTATGACTGAGGACTGAAAGGTTCCTGGTTCGATCCCGGAAGTCGGCAAGCTTAGTGTGGCCGATGTTATTAGATCTGCATAGGGGTCTCCACTCACCCTTTCCCTAGTGTTTGGGCTTCCTTCCCCTCATCCCTTCGTGTTACACTTAGTCTTTCCCACACTGTGCGTGACAATTGCTAAGAGGTCCATGATGTTAATATTCACAAGTTGAGATGATTTACTGACTGTCCCTGTGCGTCACAAGTGATGAGTTTTTGGATATAGAAGGAAGGAAGGAGGGGGTGGCTCCGGGAAAAGTTCTTGGAACAGATACTCAGAGTTTAAAAGGCTGTCCCCTTGACTTTTTGCAGTACATTTTGGAGCTTAGCTATGTTTTGGATATGTGCTCTGCACCGCACTGTTGGAAGCCATGAGACATTACTACCACGTGAGCTACAGTAATCCTTCACTACACAATATTGGTTTCAATTAGAAGAGGCACAAACAGGGCTTCTTTGGTTTAGGGCGGCTTTAGTCCTTTCCAGATGGATGCCGGCCAGATGGAAGTTCTGGAGATACACCAGTCCAGTAAGATTAGGCTACGGCTCATAATTTCAGTCTTAGTTTTAATAACGTAGAGATGGAAGTGGTTCTGTTTAGCACATTTCCTTCTTTCTGTCAATACATTAATTAGGCATTTTATATGCTCTGCAAACAGTTTAGAGCTTTAGACTTGGCAGAACTTCATAAATCTATGCCCAAAATCTGAAATTAAATTGTGTGGATTTTTTTGTCCATTAATAGTATTCATCACTTTTATTAGGTCTTGGGTGACAGTGCCAAGTGCATGTTAAGCTTAAATTGTCTTCCTGCACTTATTCTTTTCCTCTTCTGGAATATCATAAACGTCGAGGGATAAATTGAGTCATGGAGCTCCAAGTTGACTTTCTCCTGCGAGGCCATTCATGGTAGGAAATACATTGGCTACGATATAGTGAGCCCCTTCTCCAGTCTTCACAAACTTCTGCAAAGTAATGGATTGAATGGCCTTTAGTTGGTTAATTTTGGTGAGCTGCGGGTAGCCTTCTAAATATAATGGGCTAAATAAGTGGCCTCCAAAGAAAGCTGAGCAAAGTCTGCACAAAATTAAAGAGGCACAGCAGAACATTTCACTTTTTATCCACCATTTAGGTCAAAAAATTTGAGAATTCCAGCTCTTAGGCAGACATCTCCTCTCGCAGACCTGTTACTGTCAGGTCTGATACAGGAAAAGTCCTCATGGGGGTCGCCAAAAAGACTTTTCCTCTATCAGGAAAAGTCACCAAAAACTTATTTTGATGATCGCCAAATGGTAGAGATCCCTCTGGCGGTCTGTGGGTGGCACTAGATGATGGAGCTCCCTCTAGTGGTAGGAGTGTGATAACTAAATGCTCAAGCTCTCTCTAGTGGCCAGAATGTAGTACTACATGCAAAGCTCCCTCTAGTGGTAATTATTCACAACTACCTTCTCATTAGAAGGACATTCTTTGATATCTGCTGATTCAATAAAAGTTGTTATTGCAAAAAATGTTTATGAGTACTAACAAGTGCCTGAGTATTAGGTCCAATCCTCACTACAGCATTCTATTAGTGATACATGACATTTTTCTATTTTTTGTACCTAACATTGGCCTATGACTTTGACCCATTCCTTCTATAGATCTTTATAGCTGGGCTTGCGACACTGGCTTAAAGGAGTTTTTCCAAGAACCAAAGTTGATTTTAATCAATAGGTCTTGGAATAATAATAACTTCCACAATTGGATGTGTTTTAAATAAAATGTTCCTGTGCTGGGACAATCTTATAAAATTAATTCAACAAGTTAGGCCTAGAAAAAATGGCATTTCCCAAAAGACATATGAACTGAACAGATCAAGGAAGCATAGAGCCATAAAATAAACACAGCTTTATTGAAATTCATACAAAAGACAAAGACAATCATAAAAAGAGATGGATATCCAATTAGATACCACAAATACATATGCCTTTGTAAAGTGCCTAACGCTACACCAAGGGGTACACTCATGAATGTCCAACAAATTTAAAAGATCACAGTATAATACAATCAATACAAAATATGTGAGGCACCGAATAGAAATGTGACATACATGATGTCTACACTGCATGTAATACCACTGAAATATATGTCATGAGAAATGCAAGCTATATTAATGTAAGACTAAATAACATCTATACAAGTAAATAGCATGGTTCAGATTACAAGCAGAAAGCACATAGTAAAGTGCATAGCAATGGTGCCATACTATATTGGCCAAATGGCGACAAAACATATGACACTACATAACAAGGGTTAAGTAAAGACTGTGCTGGGATGGTTAGCACTAAAATGCCAGCATAAATGCTTAAATAAATGGCCCATAGGGTACCTCCATAGCACTAATCCTATTCCCTGAATGTACTAAAGCAGCCCCAAAAAGACAGAGTAGCAGGTATATGACCTTATGATATTGCAGTCCCCAACGCGCGTTTCGCGTGAGCTTCGTCCTGGGGGGTGAGTCACTTTACTATGTGCTTTCTGCTTGTGTGTGCTGTTTGGCTGTGTTTATTTTATGGCTATATGCTTCCTTAATCTTATAAATGTGCCCCAATTGTGGAAGTTATTATTATTTCAAGATCTATTGATTAGAATGAACTTTTTTTCATGGGGAAAACCCCTTTAAACCTCTTTCTATTCCTCTTTGAGAGCTCAACTTGACATTGCATCTTCATACCATTAATCTCCAACTGGACGCCTCACTGGTGCACTTGGAGGGCCGCGACCTGCAAATCCATAGCAGCTAAAACATACTTGCAAACTCTCCTTGATTATCTATCAGCAACCCTACAAAAAACGGGAGACCTCCTGGACTTTGCAGAGAGTTTGCAAACTTCCCAGATGACTTTTCAAATTTCCCGGTAAGAAGCACTATACCTAAAAGTCTCCTGTGCCTGGCACTGGGAAACTTTACCGACAGACATGCCAATACACATTTTGGGGTGTGGGAAGGGAAATGTGGATGTAGAAGGGGTGCAGCATCTAAAATGAGGACATTATTATTCAAAAATATCATCTCCCACAAAACTAATTTTTGCAAGTATGAGCACTTTTCTGTGGTCCCTGGGGAAAATCTGGGGTGCTACAACAATGTCATTACTAACCTTAAATTGGTAACATTTAATTTAATCCGTTCTCGCAAGTCTGTGACAATTGATGACATTTCTGTGAGATGCAAAATTTGCAATAAAAAAAAAACAAATTACGTAATCTCCCATTTTGCGGATACATCTTCCACGCAGACCAATGTCTTTTCATTCAGAAAGACTTCCCAATAACCCTTTTGTGTAGTTTGATAGTACAGTTATATTTTGCTCTACACTCTTCAGTCCAGCAAAAAGAAGGCTGAATAAGAACTTCAGGACTTGACTACACAGCATTTGTTTGTAGTCTGTAACCAAGGAAACAAAAAGTTTTTTTTTTTTATCGGAGCTGTGCACACAAAAGGCAGGAATTTCTAAAAGATGTTTCCCAAAGTAAAAATTCAGACATAACTCAGAAAAAAGAAAGACAAAACATCATTACACAGGGAATTAAACGCTTGTTTTTGCAACAGATCTCTTAGGTTTGGGAGTAACTCTTGGAATTACTTTGATCGAGTCTTAAACCCATCAGATAGATGGATCTCTTTGGATTTATGAGCGGTAACTACAGTTTCTGGTTTGAGACACTGATTTATTTCTGTGGTTTATTATATGGAAGAGATATGAAAATGAAAATCCCGAATCCAATAGTGGTTTCTTTTAAGATAAAGACTTTTATAGGATGAGTGATGGTCTGCAAAAATTGCTGTCGCTGACAATATAGTGCCCTATCAATACTCTGAATTACTTTCCCTATTTACATTTCAGACCCGCATGTAAGTTCATACAATAACTGATGTCCTATGTAATGTAAAGGAAAATGCATAAGATTGTAATTATTGTTGATGCAAGAAATAGAAAAGACATTAAATAAGAAAAAATAACTTATAGAAAATAGAGCTCACGTGCAGCAATATTCCGAAAAAGTATACTGTACATAAATCTTTATTTAAAGCATGAGGATAAAAAGTTAGTTGATTAAAAACAAAGCCACAGTGGATGGATGAAAGAACAAAATCAACAGAGCAGGTCTCTCCATGGTGAAGGCATAGATATTTTCTTAAGATATCTTCTTTTCTGATTGCTTTATATATTGCTGAGTGCTGAGTATAGAACATATAGAAAACGCTCCAGATGTCACGCTGTGACGATCTTCGGTAAGGAAGAGGGACCTCAAACTGTTCCTGATCTGGGACCCTAACTACTCTGGGTACTCTTGAAGATATAGAGGCCCGGGTCTCCGACCTTACTATGCTCCTGTCAAACCCTAATCTGTCCCTTCCCCCACCCCATGAGGCATAAAACAGAAATGTAAAGTAATCAAGACCCAAAGACAAAACAGGAATAACAAAACCTCTACCATACAAAAGAACAAACCAACAATAGGGAGGAGGATAGGGACAGGGAGGAATAAACTAAATGGGAATAGGGACCAGGAGATAAACACACATGTACTTCAGCAAACTACAGATCACTACAACTCAAACTCAGCAGCTTTAGCACTCAGCACAGGAAGACAAATCTTTCATTGGCAAGGACTAAACACCCAAAGCCAGTATATACAGGGAGGTGAGGTGATGTCAGCTTTTTTCAGCTGAGAAAAAACAACCAGGCTGTATGGTCTCAGCCAGCATGGACAGACTTAAGGAAAGGTAATCCATTTAAAATACGACGTGAATCACACCATCTCGAAAGAAGACCTACGATTCATTACCTGATGTGACTGTCTAACTCCAGGTCTTCCCGGTGGATGTGACACCCTTGTGACATAAGACCCAGAGGTCATGTGATCGCAGGGAGGGAAAAGGAACTGCTAGGTCCAAGGAGTCTGCACTGCTATGCACCTAGAAGGTTGGACTCCTCTTTGTAACTATCTTATTTGGTTTTTAACCTGTCATGTGGCAAGGCTAGTTAATAGGTCAATATTAACTTTTGTGATTGCTATCCCCAATAGGTGGTGCTAGAGTTTAAGTCCTCTTCCTATCTGAAGAGACAATTTACAATCAAATGATGTGTCCAATTTTGGGTCTCCTTGTTATTATACAAGGTTTAGCAGGTAAGCACTGATACAGTATTGGATCAGCACAGAGTATCAGCCAGTATTTGGCTATGCATTGCCTCATTGTCCTCCATCAAGTAGAGAATTGCATAGACGCTTAAAATACAGGTCATGTCGCGGACTATGTTTGATAGTGAAAAAAACCTCCAGATCAGTGACTATAGGCATGGCTATGAAGACGTTAACCGTAACCTGATTTCAGATTCATCATAAGTCAAGCAATTACATTTCAACAGAAGAAGCTGTCCTGTTAGAATTTCTTAAACGTACAGTGAGGAATGGATGAGATGAGGACGCATGAAGGAGAACATTCGCCAAAGAAGTGTTACTGTAAATATATGACTGTAAAAAAAATATTAGAGAGCCCAAAATACTATTATACTGTAATCCTGTCTTGTATGTACAAGAAAATAGCTACTATAGAGTGCCTTGAAAAAGTATTCACACCTCAGGAACGTTTTCACACTTATTCATTTTACACCCACAAACTAAAAAGTATTTTTTGGAGTATTTCCTATGATACCAACACAAAGTAGCAAGTACTTGTGATGTGCTAAGGAAATAATACAAGGGTTTCCAATTGTTTTAATAATAATAACCTGAAAATTGTGCCGTGCATTTGTACTCCGTTCCCCTCCCCTCCGAGTTAATTCTCTGTAGGACCACCTTTCGCTGCAGTCTTTTGGGGTCTGTCTCTCCAGCTTTGCACATCTAGAGGTGACATTTTGCCCCTTCTTCTTTACACACTCGCTCAGCTGTGATCAGCAATGTTCACGTCTTGTCACAGATTCTCAGTAAGAATTAGGTCTGGACTGTGACTGGGCCATTCACACACATGAATATGCTCTGATCTAAATCATCCATTGTAGTTCTAGCAGGAAGTTTAGGGTCGTTGTTCTGCTGGAAGGTGAACCTACTCCCCAGTCTCAAGTCTTTTGTACCCTCTATCAGGTTTTCCTCCAGAATCGCCCTGTATTTATCTCCATCCATCTTCCTATCAGCTCTGACCAGCTTCCCTGCCCCTCCCTGCCTTCATCTTGCAGGAACTGCTGACACACTCCAGCCACATGAGGTCTGGCATTGTCCTGCATTAGGAGGAGCCCAGGGCCAACAGCACCAGCATATGGTCTCATAAGGGGTCTGAGGATCTCATTTCGGTACCTAATGGCAGTCAGGCTACCTTTGGCAAGCACATGGAGGGCTGTGCGGCCCTCCAAAGAAATGCCACCCCACACCATGAGCACAACCCCCTTCTGTGGACGTCGGGCACTCATACCTTTCTTAGGCTGGTTTCACATTTGCGTTTTTTAGCGCTGGAAAAAAACGCATACGTGCGCATGCGATTTTTCCCCTATATTTAACATGGGTGCGCATACATGCGCGCTTGTAAGCGCATGTATGCGATTTTCATGCGCTGCGTTTTTTTGGGGTGTGCGTTGGTATTTTCCAGACGCTGCATGTTGCATTTTTTGGCCCTGGAAAAAAGCGCATGCGCACGTATGCGCACGTTTTGCGCTAAAAATGGCCATTATAGCCTATGGATGCGCATACGTGCGCACTGGCATGCGCAGGTATGCGATTTTTTAGCGCTGCGTTTTTTGGGTGGTGTCCACTTTTTATCCTAGTTAGAATCTTCTAAAGTCAAAAAAAAAAAGTCTATATAAAGGAGGTGCCTGCCAAAACTCTGCCACTACTACACTGAGAGATTGAAGAGCAGACAGTCAACCAAGAACCCATTATATCAGCGAAGAATGTGAGTATATTACATTATATGCCTGTCCTTTTAAATTATGTATGTACTAATGATTTTTATTATTTTTACATGCAGTATGTCTTCAGAATCCGAGTATTCCCCATCGCGGCAGGAATTGGCGCAAGCAGACCGTGAGGTGATTATTTTCGTGCATCTGGTAAGTATATCTGCTGCTTCTCCAAATCTCTTACGTTTTTTTCAACTTTCTTAAGACATCGTCATCATCATCTGCGGACGGCACTAGTGAGGGCGAAGAGCAGGAGCAGCGAAGCCAAGTCCCGGTGGTGATACGGAATGTAAGTATCAAATGATTTGTAATGTTCTTTATTTTTTATCTTCTATTTTTACTCATTTTTTTGTTTCTTTTTTTGTAACTTTTTATTCAATTTAAATTTGATTATTCTAATGAATGTGTTTTGTCTAGGTTCCACAACGGGATGAAGACGTCTACCTGGATAATGAGCAGCTCATCAGCCTGGTCCAGGAGCGTTCGCCGTTGTGGGACAGCCGTGACCGGCTGTACAAGGACAATGTGGTGACCCGGCGGCTATGGAATGAGGTGGCCGCAGCGTTGATGGATGGCTGGGACAGCGCCACAGCATCCTCCAAAAAGGCGTTTAGTGAGTATTTCCCTGCTCTGTATTGTGCCGCAGTGACTGTTGTCCTTGACGGCACTGTTGGGTTTCGTGCTAGGCGTATTCTAGCAGGAAACCCAACAGTGTCATCGGGGTCTACAGTGACTGCTTTGAGTATTGTATTGCTACATTGTGCCGCAGTGACTGTTGTCCTTGACGGCACTGTTGGGTTTCGTGCTAGGCGTATTCTAGCAGGAAACCCAACAGTGTCATCGGTGTCTACAGTGACTGCTTTGAGTATTGTATTGCTACATTGTGCCGCAGTGACTGTTGTCCTTGACGGCACTGTTGGGTTTCGTGCTAGGCGTATTCTAGCAGGAAACCCAACAGTTTCATCGGGGTCTACAGTGACTGCTTTGAGTATTGTATTGCTACATTGTGCCGCAGTGACTGTTGTCCTTGACGGCACTGTTGGGTTTCGTGCTAGGCGTATTCTAGCAGGAAACCCAACATTTTCATCGGGGTCTACAGTGACTGCTTTGAGTATTGTATTGCTACATTGTGCCGCAGTGACTGTTGTCCTTGACGGCACTGTTGGGTTTCGTGCTAGGCGTATTCTAGCAGGAAACCCAACAGTGTCATCGGTGTCTACAGTGACTGCTTTGAGTATTGTATTGCTACATTGTGCCGCAGTGACTGTTGTCCTTGACGGCACTGTTGGGTTTCGTGCTAGGCGTATTCTAGCAGGAAACCCAACATTTTCATCGGGGTCTACAGTGACTGCTTTGAGTATTGTATTGCTACATTGTGCCGCAGTGACTGTTGTCCTTGACGGCACTGTTGGGTTTCGTGCTAGGCGTATTCTAGCAGGAAACCCAACATTTTCATCGGGGTCTACAGTGACTGCTTTGAGTATTGTATTGCTACATTGTGCCGCAGTGACTGTTGTCCTTGACGGCACTGTTGGGTTTCGTGCTAGGCGTATTCTAGCAGGAAACCCAACAGTGTCATCGGTGTCTACAGTGACTGCTTTGAGTATTGTATTGCTACATTGTGCCGCAGTGACTGTTGTCCTTGACGGCACTGTTGGGTTTCGTGCTAGGCGTATTCTAGCAGGAAACCCAACAGTTTCATCGGGGTCTACAGTGACTGCTTTGAGTATTGTATTGCTACATTGTGCCGCAGTGACTGTTGTCCTTGACGGCACTGTTGGGTTTCGTGCTAGGCGTATTCTAGCAGGAAACCCAACATTTTCATCGGGGTCTACAGTGACTGCTTTGAGTATTGTATTGCTACATTGTGCCGCAGTGACTGTTGTCCTTGACGGCACTGTTGGGTTTCGTGCTAGGCGTATTCTAGCAGGAAACCCAACAGTGTCATCGGTGTCTACAGTGACTGCTTTGAGTATTGTATTGCTACATTGTGCCGCAGTGACTGTTGTCCTTGACGGCACTGTTGGGTTTCGTGCTAGGCGTATTCTAGCAGGAAACCCAACATTTTCATCGGGGTCTACAGTGACTGCTTTGAGTATTGTATTGCTACATTGTGCCGCAGTGACTCTTGTCCTTGACGGCACTGTTTTTTTTTATCAACAGTGGACAAAGTCCGAACACGTTGGCGTTCGATCAAGGACCGCTTCAACAGTGATGTTCGTGCTGAGGGCCAGGTTCGCAGTGGATCTGCGTCAAGGACCAGAACTAGATACCGTCACTATCATGCGTTGCAGTTCCTAAGACCGGTCCTTGCCACAAGATCGTAAGTATTATACATTTTGGGTTTTTATTTTTATTAATCTGTGTTTTTCTAATCCACAGCTGATGCTTCTTGTAAAGGCATGGTAGTAATGATTTTCCTTTCTTCCACAGCACCTGGAGCAGCACCCTGCAACCTGGCCCTGGAGCGGTCCTTCCTCGGACGTCCTCTGACCCGTCCCAGCCATCCGACAGCCAGGAAGCACCTTGCAGGTCAACCACACACACAGCTGGTGACCAGGAAGCTGGGCCATCAGGTGTTCCCCTGTCCCAGGTCTCTGCCACTGGTTATGCGGGCACTACCCGCCAGCAGCAGAGGGCCTTGGACAGGAATGTCTTGCCCGAGTTTATGCATTTGAGCGAGACATTTAATTCCAGCCTCAAGTCACTGTCCGACAGAGTTGAAAGCGGTTTTGCCCTCATGGAACGTGGTTTTAACCACTTTGAACACCGCTTCAATTCTGTAGAACAGCGCCTTGACCGTCTGGAGGCCGACCTCAACAGACCAGCACACCATTTTTTTAGTAAGATTGAAAAGGGCATGGCGGAACACCTTAGTCCTGATCAACAGCTGAATGTGCTGCAGGCCTGCAACAATGCTTTCTTGCAGGCTATGCAGCATAATCGGTACGGTCAGCAGTCAGTGGTGTCCTTTCCACCTGTGCCACCATTGACTCGCTTCACCTCACTACCGACTTGTGCTGCATACCACTGCACGGACACCTCTATTCAAAGCCAGGACACCCACCGTTACACCACCACAAGTCTGAGTGCAGCTGGTCACTTCACCGACACCACCATGGCAAGCGCTGCTCCTGTCTGGAGCACCACCACCAATCCCATGCATGCGTGGAGCTCAGCCACCACTAGGCAAACATGGAACAGCCCTGCCGCTACAACAACATGTAGTAGCCCTGCCACCACCACTCTGCAAACCTGGGCCATCACTGCCGCCACCAGTCCTCCTGCAAGGACGAGCACTGACAACGAAGAGCAGCAGCAGCCACCTCAGCAGCAGCAGCCACCTCAGCAGCAGCAGCCACCTCAGCATCAGCCGCCACCTCAGCAGCAGCAGCCACCTCAGCAGCAGCCGCCACCTCAGCAGCAGCAGCAACCACCTCAGCAGCAGCAGCCACCTCAGCAGCAGCCGCCACCTCAGCAGCAGCCGCCACCTCAGCAGCAGCCGCCACCTCTGCAGCAGCAGCCGCCACCTCAGCAGCAGCAGCCATACCAGCAGACGGGGGACCTACATTCCATATTTGCCCCTACTTCAAGGCGAAATCAATCAAGGCGGGCATTGGGCCAAAGTCGGTCCAGGCACACAAGCCTACGGCGACATGCCTTTACAACTAATGTAACTGAACAGATTTCCTCTCCTACAAGTGTTCCAAGTTTAATTCCCTTAACTGGACTACCTTCCCCCACAAGTTTTGTTGCCCCTTCCCCTCAAACACCGTCTTCAACTGCAAGTGTTGCATATTCCCTGCACACCCCCAAATTGAAACCATCTGCCCCCAAACGCCGTAAAAAATAACTTTTAGTTTTTTTTTTGTGATAAAAAATAAATTTACATTTGTGGTTCACCATTAATAAGTTTCATTAATGTTGTTTGCGCCGCTCACACACACTGATGGGTAAATACATGTTAAAAACCAACCCAAGGGCTAGTATAGTCATATGTGAAATAACATGGACTAGTATAGTCATTCCAAGGCCTAGTGTAATAACTCTAGTTTTACCAAATAGAATCTGGTTTCATGAAAAACAAACTGTTGAAACTTGTCTAAAAAATAAGTTTCTTTCTAGTTTCACCAGTTTGTTTTTTGTGAAACAAGATGCTAGTTGTTAAAAATCGAGTTATTACAGTAGGCCTTGGTATGACTATACTAGGCCGTGGTATTTCACATATTACTATACTACTAGCCCCAAGGCCTACTATACTCATATTTGAAATACCACGGCCTAGTATAGTCATTCCAAGGCCTAGTGTAATAACTCTAGTTTTAACAAATAGAATCTGGTTTCATGAAAAACAAATTGTTGAAACTTGTCTAAAAAATAAGTTTCTTTCTAGTTTCACCACTTTGTTTTTTGTGAAACAAGATGCTAGTTGTTAAAAATCTAGTTATTACAGTAGGCCTTGGTATGACTATACTAGGCCGTGGTATTTCACATATTACTATACTACTAGCCCCAAGGCCTACTGTACTCATATTTGAAATACCACGGCCTAGTATAGTCATTCCAAGGCCTAGTGTAATAACTCTAGTTTTACCAAATAGAATCTGGTTTCATGAAAAACAAACTGTTGAAACTTGTCTAAAAAATAAGTTTCTTTCTAGTTTCACCAGTTTGTTTTTTGTGAAACAAGATGCTAGTTGTTAAAAATCGAGTTATTACAGTAGGCCTTGGTATGACTATACTAGGCCGTGGTATTTCACATATTACTATACTACTAGCCCCAAGGCCTACTATACTCATATTTGAAATACCACGGCCTAGTATAGTCATTCCAAGGCCTAGTGTAATAACTCTAGTTTTAACAAATAGAATCTGGTTTCATGAAAAACAAATTGTTGAAACTTGTCTAAAAAATAAGTTTCTTTCTAGTTTCACCACTTTGTTTTTTGTGAAACAAGATGCTAGTTGTTAAAAATCTAGTTATTACAGTAGGCCTTGGTATGACTATACTAGGCCGTGGTATTTCACATATTACTATACTACTAGCCCCAAGGCCTACTATACTCATATTTGAAATACCACGGCCTAGTATAGTCATTCCAAGGCCTAGTGTAATAACTCTAGTTTTAACAAATAGAATCTGGTTTCATGAAAAACAAATTGTTGAAACTTGTCTAAAAAATAAGTTTCTTTCTAGTTTCACCACTTTGTTTTTTGTGAAACAAGATGCTAGTTGTTAAAAATCTAGTTATTACAGTAGGCCTTGGTATGACTATACTAGGCCGTGGTATTTCACATATTACTATACTACTAGCCCCAAGGCCTACTGTACTCATATTTGAAATACCACGGCCTAGTATAGTCATTCCAAGGCCTAGTGTAATAACTCTAGTTTTAACAAATAGAATCTGGTTTCATGAAAAACAAATTGTTGAAACTTGTCTAAAAAATAAGTTTCTTTCTAGTTTCACCACTTTGTTTTTTGTGAAACAAGATGCTAGTTGTTAAAAATCTAGTTATTACAGTAGGCCTTGGTATGACTATACTAGGCCGTGGTATTTCACATATTACTATACTACTAGCCCCAAGGCCTACTGTACTCATATTTGAAATACCACGGCCTAGTATAGTCATTCCAAGGCCTAGTGTAATAACTCTAGTTTTACCAACTAGAATCTATTTTCAAACTGTTGAAACTTGTCAAGTTTCACAAAAAGATACTAGTTGGCCAAAATCGAGTAGGCCTTGTTATGACTATACTAGGCCGTGGTATTTCACATATTACTATACTACTAGCCCCAAGGCCTACTATACTCATATTTGAAATACCACGGCCTAGTATAGTCATTCCAAGGCCTAGTGTAATAACTTGTAATGGAGCAGATTACATGAGCAGATTACATTCATCCACTCAATGCTGACTTGTATTCCCCATGGACTTTCATTGGGGTTGGGTTTTGAGGGTTGTGTTTTGAGAAAATCACATACTTTGTTTTAAACTAGTTGCACAATTTTCTCTTGAAAAAAAATGGTTTCCTGATTCATGGCCTGCAGCTTTGCTCATTCCAATATATTTCACGCAGACTAGCAATGCTGCATTTTAACTCGTATGTGTATTTACCTGCCCAGGTGTGTGAACATAACAAAATTCAGTTATACATGGGAAGTTTTTTAATTAATTGGAGTTTAAAAAATATAGTGCACTCAGTAATGGTATCAAATAAGGATTTTTATTACCATAAACAACAACATTACACCATTTCATCTTGCCAGTGCACCCGTCCTACATCAGAAATAAAGTAGGCCGCAAATTTGTCCCTCATTTGGCCAACTTCAACGGATGACCTGAGAGTGTGCTGAGTGAATTCAGGCAATGGGTTAGGAGCATCATCGTCCAGTTCAAAGGTCGGGTGCTCTTTAGCCATCACAAAGTTATGTAGAACCACACAGGCCTTCACCACCTCATCGACTGTTTCAAGTTTAAGATTAATGGCCGTGCCCAGAATTCGCCATCTGGAAACAAGAATCCCAAAAGCACACTCGACAGTTCTTCTGGCCCTGGTCAGCCTGTAATTAAAAATTTTTTTGGTGTGGTCCAAGTCCCGGCTGGAGTAGGGTTTCAGTAAGTTTCCGCACATTTGAAAAGCCTCATCGCCAACCATTACAAAGGGCAGTGGCGGAGCTTCGGTGTGAGGAAGAGGCCGTGGCATAGGGAAATTAAATTGGTTGCCATACAACCTCCGGCCCATGTCTGAGTTTTTAAAAGCCTGCGAGTCATTACCACGGCCAAATGCTCCAATGTCCACTGCTACAAACATACATCCGGCATCCGCAATTGCAATGAGTACTATTGAAAAGTACTTTTTGTAATTATAGTACTCAGATCCCGTTCTTTGGGGTTTGATGATCCGTATGTGTTTCCCATCAACAGCTCCCAAACAGTTGGGAAAATTGCATACTGTCCAGAATTTGTCAGCAATTTCCATCCACTTTTCAGCGGTGGGCAGGGGCATAAATTCTGGGCAAAGAACATTCCAGAGAGCCCGGCAGGTGTCAGCAACAATTCCAGACAAGGTAGAGATTCCAATACGGTACTGGAAGTGTAGTGAGGATAGGGTTTCTCCAGTCGCCAGGAATCTGTGAACAGACAAAGAAGTAAAATTAATATTTATGTATATTATTTTTAAAAACTATTAAAAAAAATATTAGTACATTCACGAAAACTAATTACCCAAGGTTTTGAATACTAAATTTACAAAAAAAAACATCAGACCACACCCCTTTGTTTTTAAAACATACCGTAATGTCACCAGTAGCCGTTCCTCAGGAGGAATCGCACGACGGAGCTGTGTGTCCTGTCTCCGGATGGATTGTTGGACACGAGCAAGCAAATCCATGAAACTTTCGTGGGACATCCGGATATAATCAGTAAATTTCTCCGGGTTTGCACGTAGCTCGCTGTAGAGGGTGTGGTATGCCCCACGGCTCTCAAGGAGTTCAACAATCGGATGTATCCACATACGCCGCCGTCTTCGCTGCCTCTCTCTCTTCCTTTGTTCATGGCAAGCAACTGCATACGCCTGAGCCATCGCGATGTCCAAATCCAAGTTGAAGTGAAAACTCTTCCAGCGCAGATCCATGGTCACGAGAAGAATCAAGCAAATGTGAAGAATACTGTAGACAGGGTCTATATATATTAACATACCACACCCACAATGAAGTCCCATTGGTCTTGTGTGTTGTTGAATGGTTGTTTTTTCTTTTTTGTGGGGTTTTTCAAAAATCTGTAAAAAAACGCAAACGCACAAAAAACGCATACAAACGCGCAAAAACGCTGCGTTTTTTTCCTGCATGCGCATTAAAATGCTGGAAAAAAACGCAGCGTTTGTATGCATTTGTATGCGTTTTTTTAATGCGTTTTTTTGCGGGAAAAACGCGCTGCAAAAAAAAGCAAGTGTGAAACTAGCCTTATGGAGTTGATTTCTAACCATTTGTGCAGACACATGCACATTTGTGGCCTGCTGGAGGTCATTTTGCAGGGCTCTGGCAGTGCTCCTCCTGTTCCTCCTTGCACAAAGGCTGAGGTAGCGGTCCTGCTGCTGGGTTGTTTCCCTCCTATTGCCCCCTCCACGTCTTCTGGTGTACTGGCCTGACTCCTGGTAGCGCGTCCAGCCTCTGGACACTACGCTGACAGACACAGCAAACCTTCTTGCCACAGTTCGCATTGATGTGCCATCCTAGATGAGCTGCAGTCACTTGTGTGGGTTGTAGAGTCCGTCTCATGCTACCATGAGTGTGAAAGCACAACCAACCTTCAAAGTGACCAAAACATCAGCCAGAAAGCATTGGTACTGAGATGTGGTCTGTGGTCCCCACCTGTGGCGCGCCCCGCAGGGCCTTTGTGTACTCGGTACCGGGCCCGTCGACTTCAATGGGATGTCACGGCGGCGGCGTTGTGTGGTATTTAAGTGTGATGTCACCCGTGGGGTTTGGCAATTAGGCAATTCCCCCCCAGTTAAGTTCAGTACTCCCGGACTGAGGAAAACATAACAAGAATTGTTAACAACAACAATTAATGAAAATCTACAAGGTCTTAAAAATGTAAAAATTATCAAAAACCAGAAAAGAAAAAGAAACAATAGCACAGTTACTGCAACGACCAGTCCTTACGCTGCTGTCCAGGAATTGTCTTTGTGCTTGTACCTGGAGTTTGGTTGATGGGAACCGCCTTAGCCCACTTTGTGTGTCGTACCTGGGCGTGGCTACATGGCACTATGTAGATGGGCCTGTTTTTCAGCCACGCCGGCGGCTTATTTTCTAGGCCAAGTTGGAGTAACTATTTACAAATTAAAGTTCTGACCACACATAGTCCTGTGGCAAAATTGTCCTTTAACTGGTTATTACGAATACTTTAAAAGTTCATACAGTAAGTCTCTGTAGGCTCTCATGCTTAACGGTTACAACTATACATTCTTATTAATTTATTTATATTATGTATTCTTTATAACGGGCAGGGATCTGACCTCTAGTACTACGAGTGGATCTATGCAGTATAGGTATTTCTGATGACCTGTTCTCTGATGTCTACTGTTGGTGCACTAGTCACTACGCTATAAGTGGACTTGTGTAATATAAGTATTCTGGACTGCCTTCTCTTGACTCCTAGACTCACCATGAGATTGACAGATTCGCTGTTAGCAGGGGACAGAGTTCTGCATTCCACTGCAGATGTGATATCTGTTACTGGAGCCATTTTATTATGAGTCTCTGCTTCATCCGGTGCAGTAGGCTGATGAAAGGTTAGTACTGGTACTACTATTGCCTGATATACTTGTGTCCACGTCCGATGAAATTCTCCAAGTATAGTTCGAATCTTTTCTTCCACCTCTACTATGGGTTGTGGAGTGTCTTGGACTTCTTCCTTGCCTTTCAATTGATCAGGGCACACCTTTAGATGATCTCTTGAGACTGCTTCTAAGGTTTCTCCTCCATCCTTGCTGATGAGGCATACCTTGGTGTTATTAAAGTCTGAAGGTATTACGGTGTATGGCTCTGCCTCCCACTGGTCATCTAGTTTGTGAACATGTCTCTTTCTTTTGAGTACTTGTTCTCCTGGTGTCAAGGGAACTGCAGGGGCGTGTTGATTGTAATTCCTTTCCTGCCTCTGTCTTGCTTGGGACAAACTTTTCTCCACACATTCTTGCACTTTGCAGTATTGTTGCTGCCGCTCTGTATCCCAGTCTGCATCTGGTGGTGTTGTCTCAGGTGTTAAAACTCCCATGTCTAAATCAATGGGTAACTGGCCAGGTCTTGCTCTCGTAAAGTAGGCCGGAGAGCAATTGGTGGCATTTACCGGTATATGATTATATAGATCTACCAGATCTGGCAACTTCTCCGGCCACTGGTTTCGTTCTTCCAGAGGTAAGGTCTTCAATAAGTCAATTACCACCTGGATCATCTTCTCACACATACCATTTGTCTGTGGATGATATGGCGTCGTCCTTATTTTCTTGCAACCATACATGTTACAGAACTCCTGGAACACTTCTGCCTCAAAGTCTGGACCTTGGTCGGTGAGCACTTGTTCAGGGTATCCGTGCGGTCGACAAAAGTGTTGCTGAAATGCCTTGGCTGCTGTCTTCGCTGTTTGGTCTTTAACAGGCACGACTACAAAGAACCTAGAATAATGGTCCACGATGGTCAAAGCATAGGTGTAGCCATTCCTACTCGGAGTTAACTTCACGTAATCCAAGGCTACCAGCTCAAGCGGCTGTTTTGTGATGATCGGCTGTAATGGGGCTCGCTGGCTGTTATGGTCTTTTCTGCGCAGGTTGCATGGGCCACATTCTCGGCACTACTTCTCAATGGCTCTCCTCATATCAACCCAGTAGGATCTTTCACGAAGTAGGACCTCCAACTTCTTCTACCCGAAGTGTCCTGCTCCATTGTGGTTTGCTTCCAAAACCATTTGCGCATCCCTCTTCGGGACTACCACCTGCCAGATCAATTCATGTGTGCGCGAGTTGATGTTCCTCCGACACAGTTTACCCTTGTAGATTAACAGCTTGCCTCTCTCCTTCCATAACTGCTGTGCTTCCTGTGGGTCATCTGGACCAGGGTGTGAATCAGCTTGTGCCAGCCACTCCTTTACTAGGCAATGGATTCAACGTTAACTCTCGTACGATAAATCGCTTATTCCTCACCCCTTGGGAGTGCTGGGCTGCACCGATTTCTTCGAGCTCTTTTGCATCTTCTCCCCAGTCAGGTGAATTGGGCATTCTGGACAGCGCATCTGCATTAGCGTTCTTATGTCCCGCTCGGTACATGATGGGAAACTCACAGTTGGACAGCCGGGCCATCCATCGCTGCTCAAGTGCCCCTAGCTTTGCCGTTTCAAGGTGAGTTAGTGGATTATTTTCCGTGTAGATGGTGAACTTTGCTGAAGCCAAGTAGTGCTTGAAGCACTCTGTTACCGCCAAGACTATGGCGAGGAACTCCAGTTTAAAGGAACTGTAGTTGTCGGGGTTCCTCTCAGTGGGTCGAAGCTTCCTGCTGGCATAGGCAATCACTCTCTCTCTGCCTTTCTGCACTTGTGACAGCACTGCTCCCAATCCCACATTGCTGGCGTCAGTGTAAAGTACAAATGGTTGGTCATAGTCAGGGTAGGCCAGGACCTCATCTGCCGTGAGGGCCAATTTCAATCTGATGAAGGGCTCTTCTATCCTTTTGTTAAACTCGAACGGAAGACTCTTGTTCTTGCCCTTCTTGTATTGGCCCACTAGAAGATCTTGAAAGGGTGCAGCTATTTTGGTGAAGTCCTTGATAAATCTTCGGTAGTAGCCTACTAACCCAAGAAACTGCCTTACTTCATGGATAGTGCTGGGTCTTTGCCAGTCCCGGATAACGGTGACTTTGTCAGGGTCGGGTGCCATACCTTCCGCGCTCACCATATGGCCTAGGTACTACACCTTGGGTTTCAAAAGGTGACATTTGGACGGCTTTACTTTCAAGCCAAAGTTGGACAGGGCTTCGAATACCTCGGCTAGGTGCTTCAAATGGTCTTCGTAGGTTTTGGAGAAGACGATGATGTCGTCCAGGTACAGCAGAACGGTTTCAAAGTTTTTATGTCCAAGGCAGCATTCCATTAACCGCTGAAATGTTCCTGGTGCATTGCTGAGCCCGAACGGCATGTAGTTAAACTCGCAGAGGCCCATTGGTGTGGTAAACGCTGTCTTCTCTTTGTCTGCCTCTGCCACAGGAACCTGCCAATACCCACTGGTGAGATCTAAGATAGAGAAATAGTTAGCGATTCTCAGTGCAGCTAGTGATTCCTCAATTCTAGGCAATGGGTAAGCGTCTTTATGTGTAATGCTGTTAATCCGCAAGTAGTCTACACACATTCTCATAGTACCATCTTTCTTAACGAGGACTAATGGAGCTGTCCAGGGGCTACAACTATCTCTAATTACCCCAGCCTCCTTCATCTCCCATAACATACTCTTGGCACATTGATAGTGTGCTGGGGGTACAGGCCGGTGCCTCTCCTTAATGGGTGGATGATCTCCAATGGGGATATGGTGTGGGACCCCTTTTGCTTAGCGAGGGTGTCATATCAGGGTAAATGGGCCTCTCTCTCCCCACAATTTAAGATGAGTATTGGTACTATCCCCTTGCGGACATCAATTAACCCTCTGGCTGTCAGGATAGTGGGCCTACTATCAGAGTACATGGGTTCTACCAGGGCTTGGTAATCTTGACCCCTTAGGCCTTTTGCTGCCCGACACCAAATTAACATTTCACTTCTGGGAGGTACTGCAATGGGGAAAGGATCACTTAGGGTACCGTTACACCTAGCGATGTACCAGCGATCCCGACCAGCGATATGACGCGGTCAGGATCGCTGGTGCATCGCTAGGTGGTCGCTAGTGAGCTGCCACACAGGCAGATCTCACCAGCAACATCGCTGGGGTCGGGGGTCGCTACTTACCTGTCAGACGCGGCGATCCTGCGTCCTCCCGCCCGGCTCCACGCGTTGCTCGTCGTCACAGCAGGAAGCGCCGCAGGAAGTGACCGACGAGAAATGATTCAGGAGCTTTTCGCGCGATCAGCGATAACCAGCGGGGGAGCCGGTCGGAGGTATCACATGCAGCGATATCGCTAGCAATATCGCTGCAGCGTCACAAAATCGGTGACTTTACAGCGATATTGCTAGCGATATCGCAGTGTGTAACGGGGGCTTTACTCTGACACTGCCGACTTCTCCAAGAGACAGCTTTACCTGTTGTCTCTGCATCAGTGCTCTGATCTCCTTTTGCAGGACCCGCTGCTGACTGGAGCTGGCGGTATCGGCTACCTGTTGTAACAAAACAATAATTTCTCCAAGACAATTTTCAATTACATTAGTGCCTAAAGTGATCATAGGATGGCATTCTCGTTTGTCAATATCAACTATAATCAAACCCTGTGATTGCAATTCCATTCAGCCAATCTTGATGGTCACCTCTTTATATCCCATCTGAGGCAAGGGCTGACCATTGCTGGCAATGATGGCAAGGTCTTTATCTGGGCTGTGAGTAATGTCTGAATCAGCCCAGTACTGCTTAAAAAGAACATATAGCATCGTTGTCACCTGGAAACCGGTGTCCAGTAAAGCGTTCATCGGAAAGCCATCAATCATGATAGGCAGGACTGGCCGTCCCCCTATGTACTTGTCTCTCCAATTTGGTGGGCCTGGTCGTCTTACTCCTGGGGGTTGGCCCTTTTCCCCAGGGGTTGCTTGTTTAAATGACAGTATCTTGCTAGGTGTCCTGCCTTGTTGCAGCGGCGACAGATGGGCTGTCCGTCCTCGTCCTAACGATCGCTGTCTCTCCCTCTGGTCAGTGGGATTCTCCTCTGCTGTCGCCACGGGACATCATCTGGACTGGAGGCCAGCTGGATCTTTTTCTTTGGAGCCACTTGTAGGGACTGCACAGTTTTTGTAAGTGCAGCCACACTTTTAGTTAGTTCCTTGACTTGGAGACGTAAGTCTGCAGAAGAATCATCATCCTGAGCCAGCGTGCCAATCTCAGTAGGGGTCTTTGGAAAGGATGCTGCCACCTGCTGGTATGTAATTGCTGGATGCTTAGAGGGCTCTGTGCCGCTAGGATTTGGTTCACGCAGCACCCATATAGCTCTATCCTTACAGTGTGCAAAGTCCAATTCAGGATTTTGTAGAGCCATTATGCGCAGCTGTGTCCTTTGGTTGTTAGACTGGAGTCCCTCTATGAACTGCTCCGTTAGTAATCTATCTTCATCTTGCACGCTCTCAGGGTCAACCTGCTTTACGGCCCGTAGTGCCTCCTGAAGATTAAGGGCATAGTCCCGTATACTGTCCTGCACTCTCTGTTTGCACCCAAAGAATCTCATTTTTATCTCTGTTGCAGTACGGGTATCAAAAGTGTCTTTCAGTCTGGCTAAGATTTGTTTGACAGTTCTTTTATCAGTGTCCGGCCAGGACTTTACTTCCCTCTGAGCCGCACCAGTTAACTGGCCAATGAGGATACTGACTTTTTGACTCTCAGACAGGGGGTACACTTTGAACAAACTACATAGTCTTTCCTTAAAATCGCTCAGGGTGTGCGACTCCCCTGAGTACTGTGGTAACCAGGCCGCTTCTGGTATATATGGCATTGATAGCGGCATTATGGGGGCTGCAGCTGCGACCGCTGCTGAATCTTCACCCGCGTTGAGCATTATCTTCCTTTTTTTTTCACTTCCTCACTAATGTCAGAGGGCGGGCAGGGCTTTGCGTCGTGCCTTACTTCTGTCTCTGCCCACAATGACACGCCCCTCTCCGCTCGCACACGCTATATGACGCAGTTATGGCGGTTATTTGAAAGCTCATTAAAGTTTCTAGCTCTCAATTTAATAAAGTCTATGGCTCACAGTACCCAGCTTTGCCAGGCTCATGAAACCCAGCTTTGCTAGGCTCGTTAAATCCTGTTCGTGACGCCAGTTGGGGCGCCCCGCAGGGCCTTGGGGTACTCAGTACCGGGCCCGTTGACTTCAATGGGGGATGTCACGGCAGCGGTGACCCGGTCCATGGCCCTAAGGCGTCCAGTAATAAAATAGGGGAAGGTTGTGTGGTATTTAATTATGATGCCACCCGTGGTGTTCGCAATTAGTGCCCGACGCTGTGGTTTTTGGTCCCCTGGGGCTGATGGTGACGCAGCCAAGATGGTTCAGCTCCCCACGGGTAGAGCGGGGGCCCCAGGGCAAATATATTTGATAATAGTTCACATGGCGGTGAACGTTGGGGTGCAGAGAAATAAGAGAAGGACAGAGAGGTGCAGTTTCTTTACCTTTTACTTGCAAGTTGCAATCCGGGGTACCACATACAGGTGATGGAATGAGTCCGGCTCACCTGGAGGCATTCAGGTGATCCACCTTGCCAGGTGGGGGGTTGGGGACCTTCCTTCTGCGTTTTGTGTGCGGGTCGCTGCTGTTTGTAACTATGCTGCAACCCTCTATTCGTGATGGTTTCTCTAACCTGTACGGCTGTCAGCCTGAGCCTATTCCACGGGTACCGTCCTTTTCACCGTCAGCCCTGGGCTCCTGATCCGCTGCCATACCCTCAGGTGTTCAATGTCGCACAGAAACTTGCAGTCCCCTGTACTTCCAGATTCAGCGGTCAGGACCTACAGCTCCCGCCCAGCCCAGGACTCTGGCGTCCCTTTCTCTCTATTAGCGCTTCACTCTGGGGTCTGCTATATGCAGTTTTTAGCTTCCCCGGAGCCTCTTCTCTGCTCCTCGTCCTTCCCCTCCTCACAGATCAGCTTCCCGTCTTCCACTGACTGAATCTTCCAGAAAGATCCTTTACCTCAGGCTTAACTGTCTTGTCATCAGCTCTGCTGCTCTCGTTTCCATGACAACTCCCTTGCTTTCTCTCTCAGCTCACTACTTGCTGACTCACTAACCCCATCTGATGGCCAGAATTTATAAGGCAGCTCCCCTTTCTAACCTGCAGCTGGAATTGTAAAGTAATCTGCAACCTGGCATGCGGCCCCCCCTCCTGCCTCCAGGCATGACTTTACCCATTAGGCAATGTCACTGTGACAACCGGACTCTGGGGTGTCACACCTGCAGTACCACTCCTTTATTGAGTGTTTCTTGATAATTGCCAATAATTTCCATCTGTTGTCTATTCCATTTGCAGCACAACAGCATGTGAAATTGATTGTCAATCAGTGTTGCTTCCTAAGTGGACAGTTTGATTTCACAGAAGTTTGATTTACTTGGAGTTATATTCTGTTGATTAAGTGTTCCCTTTATCTTTTTGAGCAGTGTACTGTATAATACTGCCCCTACGTACAAGAATATAACTAATATAATACTGCTCCTATATACAAGAATATAACTACTATAATACTGCCCCCTATGTACAAGGATATAACTACTATAATACTGCTCCTATGTACAAGAATATAACTACTATAATACTGCCCCTATGTACAAGAAAATAACTACTATATTACTGCCCCTATATACAAGAATATAACTACTATAATACTGCTCCTATGTACAAGAATATAACTACTATAATACTGCCCTATGTACAAGAATATAACTACTATAATACTACCCCTATGTACAAGAATATAACTACTATAATACTGCCCCTATGTACAATAATATAACTACTATAATACTGCCCCTATGTACAAGAATATAACTACTATAATACTGCCCCTATGTACAAGAATATAACTACTATAATACTGCCCCTATGTACAAGAATATAACTACTATAATACTGCCCCTATGTACAAGAATATAACTACTATAATACTGCCCCTATATACAAGAATATAACTACAATAATACTGCTCCTATGTATAAGACTATAACTACTATAATACTGCCCCTATGTACAAGAATATAACTACTATAATACTGCCCCTATGTACAAGAATATATCTACTATAATACTGCCCCTATATACAAGAATATAACTACGATAATACTGCCCCTATGTACAAGAATATAACTACTATAATACTGCTCCTATGTACAAGAATATAACTACTATAATACTGCTCCTACATACAAGAATATGACTACTATAATACTGCCCCTATGTACAAGAATATAACTACTATAATACTGCCCCTATATACAAGAATATAACTACTATAATACTGCCGCTATGTACAAGAATATAACTACTATAATACTGCTCCCTATGTACAAGAATATAACTACTATAATACTGCCCCTATGTACAAGAATATAACTACTATAATACTGCCCCTATGTACAAGAATATAACTACTATAATACTGCCCCTATGTGCAAGAATATAACTACTATAATACTGCTCCTATGTACAAGAATATAACTACTATAATACTGCCCTCTATGTAAAAGAATATAACTACTATAATACTGCCCTCTATGTACAAGAATATAACTACTATAATACTGCTCCTATGTACAAGAATATAACTACTATAATACTGCTTCTATGTGCAAGAATGTAACTACTATAATACTGCCCCTATGTACAAGAATATAACTATACTATAATACTGCTCCTATGTGCAAGAATATAACTACTATAATACTGCCCCCTATGGACAAGAATATAACTACTATAATACTGCTCCTATGTACAAGAATATAACTACTATAATACTGCTCCTATGTACAAGAATATAACTACTATAATACTGCTCCTATGTACAAGAATATAACTACTATAATACTGCTCCTATGTACAAGAATATAAATACTATAATACTGCTCCAATGTACAAGAATATAACTACTATAATACTGCCCTCTATGTGCAAGAATATAACTACTATAATACTGCCCCTATGTACAAGAATATAACTACTATAATACTGCCCCTGTGTACAAGAATTTAGCTACTATAATACTTCTCCTATGTGCAAGAATGTAACTACTATAATACTGCCCCCTATGTACAAGAATATAACTACTATAATACTGCCCCTATATACAAAAATATAACTACTATAATACTGCTCCTATGTACAAGAATATAACTACTATAATACTGCTCCTATGTACAATAATATAACTACTATAATACTGCTCCTATGTACAAGAATATAACCACTATAATACTGAACCCTATGTACAAGAATATAACTACTATAATACTGCTCCTATGTACAAGAATATAACTACTATAATACTGCTCCTATGTGCAAGAATGTAACTACTATAATACTGCCATCTATGTACAAGAATATAACTACTATAATACTGCCCCCTATGTACAAGAATATAACTACTATAATACTGCCCCTGTGTACAAGAATTTAGCTACTATAATACTTCTCCTATGTGCAAGAATGTAACTACTATAATACTGCCCCCTATGTACAAGAATATAACTACTATAATACTGTCCCCTATGTACAAGAATATAACTACTATAATACTGCCCCTATATACAAAAATATAACTACTATAATACTGCTCCTATGTACAAGAATATAACTACTATAATACTGCTCCTATGTACAAGAATATAACTACTATAATACTGCCTCCTAGCTGTGAGGTTGTGTGTTTGTAGCTCTCCTGATGTCTGGAGCAAGCCCAGGGGGAGACCACCCTGGGCAGGGTAACTCCCCAAGCAAGGCCCAGGCTTCCAGGCCTACACTTGGAAGTAACGCTCATGTTGTGTCTAAGGCGGATGCAAGTCCCAAAGTTGTTTCTGAGGGAAAGAAAGCTCAGAATGGAAGTAGCAGCAGCAGCAAGAAAGATGAAGCTGTGAAAGTGCAAAAAGTAACGGAACAAGGAAAAGCCATGGCTGTGGGTGAGAAAGTTCCAGTTAAGCAGTTGGCCAGCCAAGGCAAGCAGAGTGAAGGACAACTAGGAGAAATCCAGAAGAAATCTACTGGTGAGAAGCTGAATGGAGGAAAGCAGCCTGCAGCTCAGGAGGTGCCATCACCAACTTCAGGTGTGCAGCTGACTCCCAGCAGACAGAGGAGAACCTCACTGGAGAGACAGACGCTCCAGGAGAACCTGCAGCAGAAGCATGTGGTGGCCAGCATGGCGAGCTCTGGGCGCACAAGGTCGCAGTCAGGTGGCAGCAGTAAAAGTGCTGTGGAGCCTGGAACCACGAAACCAGCGGTGGTGAAAGTTAAGGAGACGTCTGGCTTCAAGCATCCGGGGACATTGCTGAAAGCAGGATCCCAGGAGGAGACGCCACGTGCACCCGAGCTTCAGGTTGCAGAGGAGATCCCAGGACTGGTCAAGAGGCTCGGTGAGTTACAGCAGCACAAAGACTTGCTGCAGAAACAAATAGACATGGGCTATAATGTAAAGGCTGCTACTCCTGGTGGGGATCACACCTTTTGTGATCAGACTCTGAACATGCTTGGTATACAGCTGGCAAAAGTGGTGAAGGACATGGACTGTGTCCGAGAGAAGATGTGGCCCCTGGCAGAGACTTATAGGAACCAGGAACTGTTTATGTCACACAAGCAGGACTCTGCAGGTTCCAGCTCAGACATTGTCCCAGGTGAGCCCCAGAAGCCGGTGCAGCCAGTGCTGCAGCCTGCAAGTTTCTGCTTCCAAAAGGGTCAAATACTGCAGCCGCAGCAGCCTGCGGCAGACCCCAAGCAGCAGCATGTTATGCAGATTCCAGCAGGTGTACCACAAGTCTCAGAATGCCAAGCACAGCAGCCTGCAGCAGATTCCAAGCAGCAGCATGGACTGCACTTTCCAGTAGAGGGACTACAAGTCTCTGAATGCCAAGCACAACAGTTGGGCAGTGGACATGCGCTGGTCGTTACTGATGGTGCCCAGCAGGGCTCTGATGCTGGGGATAACTGCACTGTATCTGGGGGGTCGGGGGCTTGGGTGAGCACAGTATCTTTGGTGGACGCTGCACAGTCTGATAATGACATTGATGCTGATGATAACAATGTGCATGATAATGTCTGTGATTTCCCCCCTTTAAATTCGAGCACACAAGGTGTGGCTGCCCCTCCTGCTGCAGACCTTCACCCCGTCAGTCAACCCAATGTGACCCCACACGGTCCCTCCAGTAATGCCTGGGGTCGTGGTGCTCCATCCTTTACCTCTGGTACCAATTATACAGGCCAGGCGTTTAAACGGAGAAACGTCGTGCGTTTCCGGCATAGAGGTCCCAAGGAGGATCTGCCAGACAGGAGGTTTGTCGTCAGGGAGCTCTTGTGCCACCAGATGGGGTTTGTGCCAGTCACCATACTGGCAGTGATTAATCTTCCAGACAGGCAGGGCTATGATGTCAGCTTTAAACTCATGTTTGACCTGGACAGATTCTGGTCTAGTTTCCCCAAGTTTAGAGACTCGGAGGGCTGGAGTAAGTTCAGCTTTATTCCTATCTCTAAGCCAGATACCGTTACTGTTAGTGTCATCTTCTGGAATGAGTCTGTTCCCCCGCAGGACATTGTGGTGTGGCTCCGGAGGCATTGTGACCTGGTCTCGGACCTCACCAAAAGCAGAGACAGTGATGGGATCTGGACGGGAGGGTGGCGGGTTTTGGTGAAACTGCGCCAATGTAATAACATCACTGCCCACTTACCCAACTCCTTCTTTATTGGGAGGGAGAGGGGTGTGTGTTTCTATCCTGGGCAGCCTCGTAAGTGCTTTAAATGTGGCAAGGCCGGTCACCTGGCAAATACCTGTACTGTGGTGAAGTGCAGCCTGTGTGGGGAGGTCGGCCATCTAGCTGCAGACTGCGAGAACATCAGGTGCAACCTCTGTGGGAAGATCAGTCACCCTCACAGGGACTGTCCAGACGCCTGGCACAATATCTGTAAGGACTTTCCTGACGAGGACTTGGTGGCAGGGGCAGAGATTCTGGAGGAGGCAGCTTTACTGTCAGGGGAAATACTGACCAGACCAGAGGTCCACCAGGGGTCTACTCAGCTAACACCAGAGCAGCAGGGTTCAGAGAGAGAACAGGGGAGTATGGAGGTTGTACCTCAGGGGCAGCGGTCACAGGAAGGCATTACTTCAGTGCTGCCATCTGTGTCTGAAGAGTATAGCAATAATCAGAAAAGGAAGAAAAAGGACAAGGCCTCCCGTAAACCTGAGGGGTATGACACTGGCCAAGGAGCCGGGAAGAAATTCCAGAGTTCTGCAGGTGTAATGGTCGTATCTAACAGGTTTGATGTTCTGTCTGAGTCTAACGGCGATTTTGAAGATGACCTTAAAAGAATTGACGCAGAGTGTGATAGGGACATAGAGGACTGTCCTCCGCCAAAGCGGAAGCCCTTACCTGAAGGCACTCGAGTAGAGTCTGAGATGGAGACCGGTGGTGAACAGAATAACTCCGACTCAGATCTGTGACGCTGTCAACCAGATAATGTCCAAACTCAGATAGGGAAAATCGTTAGGAGAAATTAGGAAATGTTAAGATATGGAAAGATGAGTCACTGGGTAGGAACATGATGAGCTCTGTTTGCAAAGAGTTTTTTTTTTTTTTTTTCCCCCCGCAAACTAGGAGTATGGACTCTAAGTTAATTTGATATGTATAACCTGGATATGTAATGAATGTATGTACAATCCTAGTGAATTCAGTTTTGTATTATTGGAGGAATGTTATTTGTATTTGTTTGGTTTTTACAATAAAAATTGCCGCTATGTACAAGAATATAACTACTATAATACTGCCCCTATGTACAAGAATATAACTACTATAATACTGCTCCTATGTACAAGAATATAACTACTATAATACTGCCCTCTATGTACAAGAATATAACTACTATAATACTGCTCCTATGTACAAGAATATAACTACTATAACACTGCTCCTATGTGCAAGAATATAACTACTATAATACTGCCCTCTATGTACAAGAATATAACTACTATAATACTGCTCCTATGTACAAGAATATAACTACTATAATACTGCCCCTATGTACAAGAATATAACTACTATAATACTGCGCCTATGTACAAGAATATAACTACTATAATACTGCCCTCTATGTACAAGAATATAACTACTATGATATTGCTCCTATGTACAAGAATATAACTACTATAATACTGCTTCTATGTGCAAGAATGTAACTACTATAATACTGCCCCTATGTACAAGAATATAACTATACTATAATACTGCTCCTATGTGCAAGAATATAACTACTATAATACTGCCCTATGTACAAGAATATAACTACTATAATACTGCCCCCTATGTACAAGGATATAACTACTATAATACTGCTCCTATGTACAAGAATATAACTACTATAATACTGCCCTTATGTACAAGAAAATAACTACTATATTACTGCCCCTATATACAAGAATATAACTACTATAATACTGCTCCTATGTACAAGAATATAACTACTATAATACTGCCCTATGTACAAGAATATAACTACTATAATACTGCCCCTATGTACAAGAATATAACTACTATAATACTGCCCCTATGTACAATAATATAACTACTATAATACTGCCCCTATGTACAAGAATATAACTACTATAATACTGCCCCTATGTACAAGAATATAACTACTATAATACTGCCCCTATGTACAAGAATATAACTACTATAATACTGCCCCTATGTACAAGAATATAACTACTATAATACTGCCCCTATGTACAAGAATATAACTACAATAATACTGCTCCTATGTATAAGACTATAACTACTATAATACTGCCCCTATGTACAAGAATATAACTACTATAATACTGCCCCTATGTACAAGAATATATCTACTATAATACTGCCCCTATATACAAGAATATAACTACGATAATACTGCTCCTATGTACAAGAATATAACTACTATAATACTGCTCCTACATACAAGAATATAACTACTATAATACTGCCCCTATGTACAAGAATATAACTACTATAATACTGCCCCTATATACAAGAATATAACTACTATAATACTGCCGCTATGTACAAGAATATAACTACTATAATACTGCTCCCTATGTACAAGAATATAACTACTATAATACTGCCCCTATGTACAAGAATATAACTACTATAATACTGCCCCTATGTACAAGAATATAACTACTATAATACTGCTCCTATGTACAAGAATATAACTACTATAATACTGCTCCTACATACAAGAATATAACTACTATAATACTGCCCCTATGTACAAGAATATAACTACTATAATACTGCCCCTATATACAAGAATATAACTACTATAATACTGCCGCTATGTACAAGAATATAACTACTATAATACTGCTCCCTATGTACAAGAATATAACTACTATAATACTGCCCCTATGTACAAGAATATAACTACTATAATACTGCCCCTATGTACAAGAATATAACTACTATAATACTGCCCCTATGTGCAAGAATATAACTACTATAATACTGCTCCTATGTACAAGAATATAACTACTATAATACTGCCCTCTATGTACAAGAATATAACTACTATAATACTGCCCTCTATGTACAAGAATTTAGCTACTATAATACTTCTCCTATGTGCAAGAATGTAACTACTATAATACTGCCCCCTATGTACAAGAATATAACTACTATAATACTGCCCCTATATACAAAAATATAACTACTATAATACTGCTCCTATGTACAAGAATATAACTACTATAATACTGCTCCTATGTACAATAATATAACTACTATAATACTGCTCCTATGTACAAGAATATAACCACTATAATACTGAACCCTATGTGCAAGAATATAACTACTATAATACTGCCCCCTATGTACAAGAATATAACTACTATAATACTGCCCCTGTGTACAAGAATTTAGCTACTATAATACTTCTCCTATGTGCAAGAATGTAACTACTATAATACTGCCCCCTATGTACAAGAATATAACTACTATAATACTGCCCCTATATACAAAAATATAACTACTATAATACTGCTCCTATGTACAAGAATATAACTACTATAATACTGCTCCTATGTACAATAATATAACTACTATAATACTGCTCCTATGTACAAGAATATAACCACTATAATACTGAACCCTATGTACAAGAATATAACTACTATAATACTGCTCCTATGTACAAGAATATAACTACTATAATACTGCTCCTATGTGCAAGAATGTAACTACTATAATACTGCCATCTATGTACAAGAATATAACTACTATAATACTGCCCCCTATGTACAAGAATATAACTACTATAATACTGCCCCTGTGTACAAGAATTTAGCTACTATAATACTTCTCCTATGTGCAAGAATGTAACTACTATAATACTGCCCCCTATGTACAAGAATATAACTACTATAATACTGTCCCCTATGTACAAGAATATAACTACTATAATACTGCCCCTATATACAAAAATATAACTACTATAATACTGCTCCTATGTACAAGAATATAACTACTATAATACTGCTCCTATGTACAAGAATATAACTACTATAATACTGCCTCCTAGCTGTGAGGTTGTGTGTTTGTAGCTCTCCTGATGTCTGGAGCAAGCCCAGGGGGAGACCACCCTGGGCAGGGTAACTCCCCAAGCAAGGCCCAGGCTTCCAGGCCTACACTTGGAAGTAACGCTCATGTTGTGTCTAAGGCGGATGCAAGTCCCAAAGTTGTTTCTGAGGGAAAGAAAGCTCAGAATGGAAGTAGCAGCAGCAGCAAGAAAGATGAAGCTGTGAAAGTGCAAAAAGTAACGGAACAAGGAAAAGCCATGGCTGTGGGTGAGAAAGTTCCAGTTAAGCAGTCGGCCAGCCAAGGCAAGCAGAGTGAAGGACAACTAGGAGAAATCCAGAAGAAATCTACTGGTGAGAAGCTGAATGGAGGAAAGCAGCCTGCAGCTCAGGAGGTGCCATCACCAACTTCAGGTGTGCAGCTGACTCCCAGCAGACAGAGGAGAACCTCACTGGAGAGACAGACGCTCCAGGAGAACCTGCAGCAGAAGCATGTGGTGGCCAGCATGGCGAGCTCTGGGCGCACAAGGTCGCAGTCAGGTGGCAGCAGTAAAAGTGCTGTGGAGCCTGGAACCACGAAACCAGCGGTGGTGAAAGTTAAGGAGACGTCTGGCTTCAAGCATCCGGGGACATTGCTGAAAGCAGGATCCCAGGAGGAGACGCCACGTGCACCCGAGCTTCAGGTTGCAGAGGAGATCCCAGGACTGGTCAAGAGGCTCGGTGAGTTACAGCAGCACAAAGACTTGCTGCAGAAACAAATAGACATGGGCTATAATGTAAAGGCTGCTACTCCTGGTGGGGATCACACCTTTTGTGATCAGACTCTGAACATGCTTGGTATACAGCTGGCAAAAGTGGTGAAGGACATGGACTGTGTCCGAGAGAAGATGTGGCCCCTGGCAGAGACTTATAGGAACCAGGAACTGTTTATGTCACACAAGCAGGACTCTGCAGGTTCCAGCTCAGACATTGTCCCAGGTGAGCCCCAGAAGCCGGTGCAGCCAGTGCTGCAGCCTGCAAGTTTCTGCTTCCAAAAGGGTCAAATACTGCAGCCGCAGCAGCCTGCGGCAGACCCCAAGCAGCAGCATGTTATGCAGATTCCAGCAGGTGTACCACAAGTCTCAGAATGCCAAGCACAGCAGCCTGCAGCAGATTCCAAGCAGCAGCATGGACTGCACTTTCCAGTAGAGGGACTACAAGTCTCTGAATGCCAAGCACAACAGTTGGGCAGTGGACATGCGCTGGTCATTACTGATGGTGCCCAGCAGGGCTCTGATGCTGGGGATAACTGCACTGTATCTGGGGGGTCGGGGGCTTGGTTGAGCACAGTATCTTTGGTGGACGCTGCACAGTCTGATAATGACATTGATGCTGATGATAACAATGTGCATGATAATGTCTGTGATTTCCCCCCTTTAAATTCGAGCACACAAGGTGTGGCTGCCCCTCCTGCTGCAGACCTTCACCCCGTCAGTCAACCCAATGTGACCCCACACGGTCCCTCCAGTAATGCCTGGGGTCGTGGTGCTCCATCCTTTACCTCTGGTACCAATTATACAGGCCAGGCGTTTAAACGGAGAAACGTCGTGCGTTTCCGGCATAGAGGTCCCAAGGAGGATCTGCCAGACAGGAGGTTTGTCGTCAGGGAGCTCTTGTGCCACCAGATGGGGTTTGTGCCAGTCACCATACTGGCAGTGATTAATCTTCCAGACAGGCAGGGCTATGATGTCAGCTTTAAACTCATGTTTGACCTGGACAGATTCTGGTCTAGTTTCCCCAAGTTTAGAGACACGGAGGGCTGGAGTAAGTTCAGCTTTATTCCTATCTCTAAGCCAGATACCGTTACTGTTAGTGTCATCTTCTGGAATGAGTCTGTTCCCCCGCAGGACATTGTGGTGTGGCTCCAGAGGCATTGTGACCTGGTCTCGGACCTCACCAAAAGCAGAGACAGTGATGGGATCTGGACGGGAGGGTGGCGGGTTTTGGTGAAACTGCGCCAATGTAATAACATCACTGCCCACTTACCCAACTCCTTCTTTATTGGGAGGGAGAGGGGTGTGTGTTTCTATCCTGGGCAGCCTCGTAAGTGCTTTAAATGTGGCAAGGCCGGTCACCTGGCAAATACCTGTACTGTGGTGAAGTGCAGCCTGTGTGGGGAGGTCGGCCATCTAGCTGCAGACTGCCAGAACATCAGGTGCAACCTCTGTGGGAAGATCAGTCACCCTCACAGGGACTGTCCAGACGCCTGGCACAATATCTGTAAGGACTTTCCTGACGAGGACTTGGTGGCAGGGGCAGAGATTCTGGAGGAGGCAGCTTTACTGTCAGGGGAAATACTGACCAGACCAGAGGTCCACCAGGGGTCTACTCAGCTAACACCAGAGCAGCAGGGTTCAGAGAGAGAACAGGGGAGTATGGAGGTTGTACCTCAGGGGCAGCGGTCACAGGAAGGCATTACTTCAGTGCTACCATCTGTGTCTGAAGAGTATAGCAATAATCAGAAAAGGAAGAAAAAGGACAAGGCCTCCCATAAACCTGAGGGGTATGACACTGGCCAAGGAGCCGGGAAGAAATTCCAGAGTTCTGCAGGTGTAATGGTCGTATCTAACAGGTTTGATGTTCTGTCTGAGTCTAACGGCGATTTTGAAGATGACCTTAAAAGAATTGACGCAGAGTGTGATAGGGACGTAGAGGACTGTCCTCCGCCAAAGCGGAAGCCCTTACCTGAGGGCACTCGAGTAGAGTCTGAGATGGAGACCGGTGGTGAACAGAATAACTCCGACTCAGATCTGTGACGCTGTCAACCAGATAATGTCCAAACTCAGATAGGGAAAATCGTTAGGAGAAATTAGGAAATGTTAAGATATGGAAAGATGAGTCACTTGGTAGGAACATGATGAGCTCTGTTTGCAAAGTGTTTTTTTTTTTTTTTTTTTTCCCCCGCAAACTAGGAGTATGGACTCTAAGTTAATTTGATATGTATAACCTGGATATGTAATGAATGTATGTACAATCCTAGTGAATTCAGTTTTGTATTATTGGAGGAATGTTATTTGTATTTGTTTGGTTTTTACAATAAAAATTGCCCCTATGTACAAGAAAATAACTACTATAATACTGCCCCTATGTACAAGAATATAACTACTATAAAACTGCCCCTATGTACAAGAATATAACTACTATAATACTGCTCCTATGTACAAGAATATAACTACTATAACACTGCTCCTATGTGCAAGAATATAACTACTATAATACTGCCCTCTATGTACAAGAATATAACTACTATAATACTGCTCCTATGTACAAGAATATAACTACTATAATACTGCCCCTATGTACAAGAATATAACTACTATAATACTGCGCCTATGTACAAGAATATAACTACTATAATACTGCCCTCTATGTACAAGAATATAACTACTATGATACTGCTCCTATGTACAAGAATATAACTACTATAATACTGCTTCTATGTGCAAGAATGTAACTACTATAATACTGCCAATATGTACAAGAATATAACTATACTATAATACTGCTCCTATGTGCAAGAATATAACTACTATAATACTGCTCCTATGTACAAGAATATAACTACTATAATACTGCTCCTATGTACAAGAATATAACTACTATAATACTGCTCCTATGTACAAGAATATAACTACTATAATACTGCTCCTATGTACAAGAATATAAATACTATAATACTGCTCCAATGTACAAGAATATAACTACTATAATACTGCCCTCTATGTACAAGAATATAACTACTATAATACTTCCCCCTATGTACAAGAATATAACTACTATAATACTGCCCCTGTGTACAAGAATTTAGCTACTATAATACTTCTCCTATGTGCAAGAATGTAACTACTATAATACTGCCCCCTATGTACAAGAATATAACTACTATAATACTGCCCCTATATACAAAAATATAACTACTATAATACTGCTCCTATGTACAAGAATATAACTACTATAATACTGAACCCTATGTACAAGAATATAACTACTATAATACTGCCCCTATGTACAAGAGTATAACTACTATAATACTGCTCCTATGTCCAAGAATGTAACTACTATAATACTGCCCTCTATGTACAAGAATATAACTACTATAATACTGCCCTGTATGTACAAGAATATAACTACTATAATACTGCTCCTATGTACAAGAATATAACTACTATAATACTGCCCTCTATGTACAAGAATATAACTACTATAATACTTCCCCTATGTACAAGAATATAACTACTATAATACTGCTTCTATGTGCAAGAATATAACTACTATAATACTGCCCCTATGTACAAGAATATAACTATACTATAATACTGCTCCTATGTGCAAGAATATAACTACTATAATACTGCCCCCTATGGACAAGAATATAACTACTATAATACTGCTCCTATGGACAAGAATATAACTACTATAATACTGCTCCTATGTACAAGAAAATAACTACTATAATACTGCTCCTATGTACAAGAATATAACTACTATAATACTGCTCCTATGTACAAGAATATAAATACTATAATACTGCTCCAATGTACAAGAATATAACTACTATAATACTGCCCTCTATGTACAAGAATATAACTACTATAATACTGCCCCCTATGTACAAGAATATAACTACTATAATACTGCCCCTATGTACAAGAATTTAGCTACTATAATACTGCTCCTATGTGCAAGAATGTAACTACTATAATACTGCCCCCTATGTACAAGAATATAACTACTATAATACTGCCCCTATGTACAAGAATATAACTACTATAATACTGCCCCTATGTACAAGAATTTAGCTACTATAATACTGCTCCTATGTACAAGAATATAACTACTATAATACTGCCCTCTATGTACAAGAATATAACTACTATAATACTGCTCCTATATACAAGAATATAACTACTATAACACTGCCTCCTAGCTGTGAGGTTGTGTGTCAGTGGTTCTCCTGATGTCTGGAGCAAGCCCAGGGAGGGGCCACCCTGGGCGGGGAAGCTCCCCTGGCAAGGCCCAGGCTTCCCGGCCTACACTGGGACTAGCCTCCCAGGCTTCTAATGGGAATGTTAATCCCAAAGCCGCTGTGAGTCCAGTGAATGCAGCGAGTCAAAGCTGCAGCAGTTCTATGAAGAAGGAAACAGTTGTGAGTAAAGTTTTGGGAGGAAAACCTTCTCCAGTTCCAGCAAAGAAGCAAGAAGGCAATGTGTCAGTGAGTGATGGAAACCAGCAGAATGTGAAGTCTTGTAGCTCCCCAGTCAGTAAGCAGCTCCTGCCAGGTGCACAGGTGAGATCGGCCCCAGCTGTGCAGATCACCTCTCCTGCTTCCAGGCAGAGACGGACGTCTTTGGAAAGACAGACAATGCAGGAGAACCTACAGCAACATGGCAGTATGGCGCGGTCAGGACGCACACGGTCGCAATCAGGTGGCAGCGATAAACCTGCTGCGGAGCCTGCATCCAGCCAAGGGGCCACAAAACCATCCGTGGTGGACCCGCACAAGACAGGATTCAAAACCCCTGTACCCGTGGTCAAGACTAAGCCTGTGGGGCCGGCGCGTGCACCCGAGCTGCAGCTAGCGGATGAGATACCGGGACTGGTCCGAAAACTGGGTGAGTTACAGCAGCAAAAAAAGCGCTGCAAATGGAGGTAGACTTCATCTATAGTCTAAAGACCACTAATCCTGCCAGTAATGATGCCTATGACCTGAGACTGAACACAGTGGGAGTACAGCTGGCGAGTGTTGTGCAGGACACTGAGTCTGTGCTGGAGAGCATGGGGCCCCTGGCAGAGACCTACAGGAACCGCGAGCGGTTCGCCTCCTATAAGCAGGACTGTGCTGTAGAGGCCAGGACCCCTGATGTTCAGGACGGGACCCCCCAGCAGCGGACACGGCCAGTGTTACAGGCTGCCCGCTTCTGCTTCCAGGAGGGAAAACAACTGCAGCAGCAGCAGGCAGCTCAGTGTGAACAGGAGCATACACTGCAGACTCCAGCAGAGGCACCACAGGTCCCAGAATGCCCCACACAGGAGCAGGACAGTATATGTGAGACTATTTGTGTTGATGAGGCTGAGGCAGCCGAGTGTGAACAGGAGCACACACTGCAGACTCCAGCAGAGGCACCACAGGTCCCAGAATGCCCCACACAGGAGCAGGACAGTATATGTGAGACTGTTTGTGCTGATGAGGCTGAGGCAGTCGAGTGTGAACAGGAGCACACACTGCAGACTCCAGCAGAGGCACCACAGGTCCCAGAATGCCCCACACAGGACCAGGACAGTATTTGTGAGACGGTTTGTGCTGATGAGGCCGAGGCTGAAGCACAGACTGTGGCTGGGGATACTGTGCCCATGGGGTCGGGGGTTGGAGGGGTTTCACACTCTGTATTGGGCGTCACACTGTCTGATAATGATGCTGCTCATAATAATGTGCATGATATGTGTGATTATCCCCCTTTGCCATCTAGTCCACAAGGTGTGACAGCCCCCCTGCTGCAGGCCCTCTCCCTGTCAGTCAGCCCAGTGTGACCCGGCAGGTGCCCCCCAGGAATGCCTGGAGCCGCGGCGCCCCGTCCTTCACTTCCAGCGCCAGGTATACCGGCCAGACATTCAAACGCATTAATGTGGTGCGGTTTAAATACATAGGTGCCAAGGAGGATCTGCCACAACGCAGGTATGTGGTGAGAGAGCTGCTCTGCGGCCAGATGGGGTTTGTGGCAAATGAGATACTGGCAGTGTCTAATCTTCAGGACAGGCAGGGCTACGAGGTCAGCTTCAAGCTCATGTCTGACCTGGACAGATTCTGGGCCAATTACCCCAAGGTCAGAGATGCTGAGGGCTGGAATAAGTTTGTCTTGGTTCCTATCTCCAGGCCGGACACTGTCACAGTGAATATCACGTTCTGGAATGAGGCCGTTCCTCCACAGGACATCGAGGTGTGGCTCCGGAGACACTGTGACCTCGTCTCTGGACTCACCAAGGTCAGAGATGAGGATGGTATCTGGACAATGGGGTGGCGGGTCTTGGTGAAACTGAGGCAATGTGATAACATCACTGCCCACTTACCCAACTCCTTCTTCATTGGGAGGGAGAAGGGAAGGTGTTATTATCCAGGGCAACCCAGAAAGTGCTTCAAATGTGGTGGGAAAGGTCATCTGGCTAACGCCTGTACTGTGGTGAAGTGCAGACTGTGTGGGGCAATCGGCCATGTCGCTGCAGACTGCCGGGACGTCAGGTGCAACCTCTGTGGTAGGATGGGCCACCCTCACAGGGACTGTCCAGACGCCTGGCACAACATCTGCAGAGTCTTCCCTGATTAGTTAGTGATGGCAGGGGCAGAGGCTCAGGAGGATGAGGATGTGGTGGCTGGGACACATGAGGAGGAGTGTTTAATGTCAGGAGAGATGTTGACCAGCTCAGATGCCCACCAGGAGTCCACTCAGGCAGCACCAGAGAAGCAGGGTGCAGAGGGGAACATGGAGGTCGTCCATCAGGTCCAGCAGCCTCAGATAGCCCCCCCTTCAGCATCGCTGTCTGTATCTGATGACTGGAGCATTAATAATAATAAAAGGAAGAAAAAGAACACATCCTCCCGTAAACCTGAGGCAGAATATGACACTGGTCAGAGTGCTAGTAAGAAGGTTCAGAATTCTGCAGGAGTGATGGTCGTGTCCAACAAGTATGGAGTTTTATCTGAGTCCAATGGTGACGATTATGAGGAAGAGTTGAGGAAAGTTGATGCTGAGTGTGACAGAGACATAGAGGACCATCCCCCGCCAAAGCGGAAGCCCTTATCTGTGGACCCTCAGGTAGAGTCTGACATGGACACCAGTGGTGGACAGAACATCTCTGACTCATGATGATGGCTGTTACTCTGCTCCTTCTATATTGTGCTGTGATGGCGGGGTTCTCATTGACAGTGACCTCGAGCAATGTGAATAGCATTAAGCTGAGGAGAACTAGACACACGGTGTATGAACATCTCAAATATCTGGACACAGATGTCATCTTCCTGCAGGAGACACGACTGACATCTCTGGGGCTTATGAGAGAGGCTGAGAGGGAATGGTGGTCCGGTCCTTCTTTCTGGTCACTGGCTGTGGAGCCTTACGCCGGGGTCGCTGTCCTGTTTAACACCAATGATGTGACTGTGCATAGGATGACGGAGGTGGTCATGGGAAGATGTCTGGTCCTGGAAGTCACTGTCCATGGGAGGCGACTCCTGCTTATTAACATCTATGGGCCACAGACAGTGACGGACAGGATCCAGCTGTTTAATGACATCAAGCCTTACCTCTTCACTTCTCTTCCAGTGGTGATGGCGGGGGACTTTAATGCCATAATGACATCAGGTGACAGCTCCTCGGGCAGGGCAGTGACCAGGGACGGTAAGGTCCTACATAACGTCATAATGCAGGCAGGATTGACCGACGTTTTCACACAGGGAGGGCGACAGCCAAAATTCACGTATTCATGTTCCAACAGGAGCAGTAGGATAGATTTTGCTTTTGTCAGTCCTACTGAGGCTGTCGGCGCCCTGAGTGAGAAGGTCGTCCCTTACTCTGATCACCTTGCCTTGTGCTTCTCTTTGGGTTCCTCTAACCGTCCAGACATTGGTAGAGGGTTGTGGAAGCTCAATTCCAGTCTCCTGGATGATGCCTATGTTCAGAGCCGTGTTCACTCCCTTATCCAGCTTCATCTAGACAGGGTTGACTTCTATGACAACATGACCGACTGGTGGGAGGACGTCAAGGAGGATATCAGATCCCTCTTAAAGAGACTGTCAGTTAATAAAGGGAGGAATAAGTACAGCCAGTACCTAAAGCTGCGCAAAGAATTGGAGTCACTGTATTCGGCGGGCGGGGATGACAAAGTGAAGATCGACCGGCTGAAATCTGAGATAAAGCAGTATCAGTATAGCAGGTATACCTCCCTGGTTCTTGAACGGGATTCTGGGTCCTTAGGGGCCCCTGATCCCTTTGAGAATTGCAGGGAGAGGGTGGCCAAAAAAATGGTCACGGGTCTCATTGACTCCCAGGGTGTATTGCAGGATTCACGGGAGGGTATCCTGGAGGTGGTGAGATCTTACTATGCTGACTTGTTTCAGAGGAAAGTTTTGGATAAAGATAAGATGACTCAATTCTTGGAGGCAACTCCAGTGCCTGATACTAATGATCTGGACTTTTCTCCTTTGACAGCAGAATTAACGGTGGAAGAAGTTAAGGAGGCTATTGATAAGTTATATCTGAAGAAGGCACCAGGTCCAGATGGTATAACGGCAGAATTTTATAAGAAATTCAGAGACCTCCTGGCTCCAATTCTCGTGGATGTGTATAGAAATTGTCTAGAAAATCACCTGATGCCTCCATCCATGAGGGTGTCCTCGTTAATTCTGCTGTCTAAAGGTAAAGAGCCGAGTGACATCAAGAACTGGAGGCCGATTGCCCTCTTGAATGTGGACAGGAAGATTCTAGCAAAGATCCTATTTTCTAGATTAGTCTGTTTGTCCCCGGCACTGTTGGCAGGCTCTCAGTTTGGCACAGTAAAAGGGCGGAACATTTCTGGAGCAGTCATCTCGATACGAGAGATGTTTGAGAGATGTAAAGCTCTGCGGTGTGGGAGATATGTTGTTAGTCTGGACCAGGCTAAAGCCTTTGATAGGGTTGATCATGACTATCTGTGGGCCACTTTGTCAAAGTACGGTATTCCGGGACAATTTGTGGATTGGTTGAAGACGTTGTACAGTGAGGCGGTGAGCTTTCCTCTGATTAATGGTTGGCAGGGTGACACTTTTGGAGTTGGGGCGGGGGTGAGACAGGGCTGCCCAATGAGTCCGCTCCTGTATGTTTTTGCCCTAGACCCATTTCTGAGGTCACTGCAGGAGTGCGATTTTCAGGGGGTGCCGGTCCCCCACTGCCCGCCTCTGAATGTTGTTGCCTATGCGGACGATGTGACACTGGTGATCTCCAATCCTTGTGAGGTGCAGATGTTATCTGCGTCCATCAGAAGCTACTCAGAGGCCTCCGGGTCTCTGGTCAACCTTGAAAAGAGTCAAGCTCTGTGGACATTAGATACTGAGCCCAGCTTTGATCTGCCGCAGTTTTCCAAAGCCTCCACCCATATTAAGATCCTAGGGGTTAAATTTGGGAGGGATGATAATGCCACGCTAAATTGGGAGGAGAAATTGGAAACCGGAAATGCAAAGGTTCAGCGATGGAAGAACTGGAGGCTGACCTACAGAGAAAGGGTCACAATGTTGAAGACTTACCTGGTCCCCGTTTTCTTGTATGTCTCTGTCATTTTCCCTTTGCCAGAATCTTTCTCAGCGAGGCTCTTCAGCCTGTTCTTCCAGCTCTTGTGGGGGAATAGGATGAACCTGATAAAGAGGGGAATAACATACCTACGGCGGAGAGAGGGTGGGCTGGATATGTTGAATCCAAGGGTTTTCTTTGACTCCTTGTTTCTAAAGGTGAATTTTGGGAACATGGACTCAAACAGTAGCTCCCTGTGGGTAAATAGTATCAGATACTGGATATTGCCTTTTGCAGAATCTTGGGTGCGGGGCGGCAGTCTCAAAAGGAGGAGATGGACAGGTGACCACCTCCCCCAGTATCTGGACTATGGTCTGAAGTGTGTTAGGAGGTGGGGACTGGAGAGGTCTTACATTGAGAGCAGTACGAGAAGAGACCTGTATGCTCGTGTATGTAGGACTTTCTTCTACTCTCCACTGGCCCTGAGAGATTGTGTCACCACCACCCTGCAGGAAAGCCTTAGGTTCCTAAACGGGAAACGGCTACCTCCTAAACTGTTTGATGTCACTTGGCTTTCACTGCATAGTCGGCTCTTTGTCAAAGGGAACCTGAAACATCTGTGTGTCTCTGATCGGAATTGTCCCCTTGGTTGTCAGCAGGAGGAGACTATGGAGCACTTTATATGTGATTGCTGGGGAGGGAGGAAGATCTGGGAGGAAGTGTCAGATAATCTAAAAATCCCCAGACTGCGGACTCTAAAGTATCCTGACATAATCTATGGTGTCCCCTCCACTGTTAGTAAAATCAACAGAGAGACAATGTACATTATAATCAGTGTCATCAAATACTATCACTGGCACATGAGAACCCGGGTGTCACTGCACAATGAGCCGTTCGATCACACCACTGCAGCCAATCAGGTTATGTCAGAACTCCGGTGGATAAAATCACTAGAAGTTGGAAGGAGTCCAAGAAACATAACGTTATGGAGAAACGTAAAGTTCAGTTAGAAAGTATGATAATGTTTTTTTGTTTTTTTTTCCCTCTAACTTTCTTTTTCCATCCCCAGGTGTGGACACTTTAATTTATTTATGAATATGATCTGATCATTAGTGCTGCGTATATATTACCTAAGTGGTTTGTGTTTTGTAATACTGGATGATTTTTGTTTTATTATAATTGTATTTATGTTTGGGTTTTTATAATAAAAATTGCCCCTATATACAAAAATATAACTACTATAATACTGCTCCTATGTACAAGAATATAACTACTATAATACTGCCCCTATGTACAAGAATATAACTACTATAATACTGCCCCCTATGTACAAGAATATAACTACTATAATACTGCCTCTATGTACAAGAATATAACTACTATAATACTGCTCCTATGTACAAGAATATAACTACTATAATACTGCCCCTATGTACAAGAATATAACTACTATAATACTGCTCCTATGTGCAAGAATGTAACTACTATAATACTGCCCCCTATGTACAAGAATATAACTACTATAATACTGCCCCTATGTACAAGAATATAACTGCTATAATACTGCTCCTATTGTACAAGAATATAACTACTATAATACTGCTCCTATGTACAAGAATATAACTACTATAATACTGAACCCTATGTACAAGAATATAACTACTATAATACTGCTCCTATGTACAAGAATATAACTACTATAATACTGAACCCTATGTACAAGAATATAACTACTATAATACTGCCCCTATGTACAAGAATATAACTACTATAATACTGCTCCTATGTGCAAGAATGTAACTACTATAATACTGACCCCTATGTACAAGAATATAACTACTATAATACTGCTCATATGTACAAGAATATAACTACTATAATACTGCCCCTATGTACAAGAATATAACTACTATAATATTGCCCCCTATGTACAAGAATATAACTACTATAATACTGCCCCTATGTACAAGAATATATCTACTATAATACTGCCCTTCCTTATGTACAAGAGTATAACTACTATAATACTGCTCCCATGTACAAGAGTATAAATACTATAATACTGCTCCCATGTACAAGATTATAACTACTATAATACTGCCCCTATGTACAAGAATATAACTACTATAATACTGCTCCTATGTACAAGAATATAACTACTATAATACTGCTCCCTATGTACAAGAATATAACTACTATAATACTGCTCCTATGTACAAGAATATAACTACTATAATACTGCTCCCTATGTACAAGAATATAACTACTATAATACTGCTCCTATGTGCAAGAATGTAACTACTATAATACTGCCCCCTATGTACAAGAATATAACTACTATAATACTGCTCCTATGTACAAGAATATAACTACTATAATACTGCTCCTATGTACAAGAATATAACTACTATAATACTGAACCCTATGTACAAGAATATAACTACTATAATACTGCTCCTATGTACAAGAATATAACTACTATTATACTGAACCCTATGTACAAGAATATAACTACTATAATACTGCCCCTATGTACAAGAATATAACTACTATAATACTGCTCCTATGTACAAGAATATAACTACTATAATACTGAACCCTATGTACAAGAATATAACTACTATAATACTGCCCCTATGTACAAGAATATAACTACTATAATACTGCTCCTATGTGCAAGAATGTAACTACTATAATACTGACCCCTATGTACAAGAATATAACTACTATAATACTGCTCATATGTACAAGAATATAACTACTATAATACTGCCCCTATGTACAAGAATATAACTACTATAATACTGCCCCCTATGTACAAGAATATAACTACTATAATACTGCCCCTATGTACAAGAATATATCTACTATAATACTGCCCTTCCTTATGTACAAGAGTATAACTACTATAATACTGCTCCCATGTACAAGAGTATAAATACTATAATACTGCTCCCATGTACAAGATTATAACTACTATAATACTGCCCCTATGTACAAGAATATAACTACTATAATACTGCTCCTATGTACAAGAATATAACTACTATAATACTGCTCCCTATGTACAAGAATATAACTACTATAATACTGCTCCTATGTACAAGAATATAACTACTATAATACTGCTCCCTATGTACAAGAATATAACTACTATAATACTGCTCCTATGTACAAGAATATAACTACTATAATACTGCTCCCTATGTACAAGAATATAACTACTATAATACTGCTCCTATGTACAAGAATATAACTACTATAATACTGCTCCTATGTACAAGAATATAACTACTATAATACTGAACCCTATGTACAAGAATATAACTACTATAATACTGCCCCTATGTACAAGAATATAACTACTATAATACTGCTCCTATGTGCAAGAATGTAACTACTATAATACTGCCCCTATTTACAAGAATATAACTACTATAATACTGCTCCTATGTACAAGAATATAACTACTATAATACTGCTCCTATGTACAAGAATATAACTACTATAATACTGAACCCTATGTACAAGAATATAACTACTATAATACTGCTCCTATGTACAAGAATATAACTACTATTATACTGAACCCTATGTACAAGAATATAACTACTATAATACTGCCCCTATGTACAAGAATATAACTACTATAATACTGCTCCTATGTACAAGAATATAACTACTATAATACTGAACCCTATGTACAAGAATATAACTACTATAATACTGCCCCTATGTACAAGAATATAACTACTATAATACTGCTCCTATGTGCAAGAATGTAACTACTATAATACTGCCCCCTATGTACAAGAATATAACTACTATAATACTGGCCCTATGTACAAGAATATAACTACTATAATACTGCTCCTATTGTACAAGAATATAACTACTATAATACTGCTCCTATGTACAAGAATATAACTACTATAATACTGAACCCTATGTACAAGAATATAACTACTATAATACTGCTCCTATGTACAAGAATATAACTACTATAATACTGCTCCCTATGTACAAGAATATAACTACTATAATACTGCTCTTATGTGCAAGAATGTAACTACTATAATACTGCCCCCTATGTACAAGAATATAACTACTATAATACTGCTCCTATGTACAAGAATATAACTACTATAATACTGCTCCTATGTACAAGAATATAACTACTATAATACTGAACCCTATTTACAAGAATATAACTACTATAATACTGCTCCTATGTACAAGAATATAACTACTATAATACTGCTCCTATGTACAAGAATATAACTACTATAATACTGCTCCTATGTACAAGAATATAACTACTATAATACTGCTCCTATGTACAAGAATATATCTACTATAATACTGCTCCTATGTACAAGAATATAACTACTATAATACTCCTCCTATGTACAAGAATATAACTACTATAATACTGCTCCTATGTACAAGAATATAACTACTATAATACTGCCCCTATGTACAAGAATATAATCTATAATACTGCTTCTATGTACAAGAATATAACTACTATAATACTGCTCCTATGTACAAGAATATAACTACTATAATACTGCTCCTATGTACTATAATATCATTACTACTTAATCTTCTGATGAATATATGACTTGTTCTTGAATTTTTATTAGGCTGGAGTCACACACAACATATTAAAAATCGGTCCGTTTTTCACGGACCAGAATTGCTCAAATGTTTCATGAACAGTGATCCGTATGTCATCCAATTGTCATGCAAGGATGTGATTTTCTCGCATCTAAGCATCCGTGTGACATCCGTATGGCATTCATATGACGAGATTTTCTCGCCGGCTTGCAAAATGGACATATAATGGAGCCCAATGACAGGTTAAAACACAAACGAATGAATTGATATATACACATAGAATATATATATATATATATATATATATATATATATATATATATATATATATATACACATGTCATTGAGCCACATATATATATATATATATTATATTTCATAGAGTTCTACATAGCATAATAGCCGCTAAATCAATTGCCGGCTTCTGTAAAATCAATACAAAACCCGACACGAAATGACACATGGTTTACATATAGTAAACCATTTAATTTCATTTAGTTATTTATGTCTTTGAGTAATAATTAGATTCGGGTATGTGTGTAAAATTTTGGACATGTAGGTGTTAAATTAACGGGTAAATTTGTTGAAAAAAAATTGCGTGTGCTTCCGTGGTAATTTCTCCACCAGAGAGGGAAAGCCAGTGAGTGAGGGCAGATATTAATAGCCTAGAGAGGGACCATGGTTACTTCCCCCACCCGGCTACAAACATTTGACCCCAGCCACCCCAGAAAAGACACATCTATAAGATGCGCCTTTTCTGGCACTTAACCTCTCTATTCCCATGGCTTTTAGCCCATAGGCTAATAATAATGGGTTAATGTCACCTTGCTATTGAAAGGTGACATTAAGCCGGGTTAATAATGGAGAGGTGTCAATAAGACACCTCTCCGTTATTAACCCTAGAATAGTAAAGGGTTAAAAAAAGACACACACATTAATTAAAAATTATTTTAATGAAATAAATACACAAAGGTTTTGACCAAATTTATTATTCTGTCAATCCAAAAAAACCCTTGTTCTGTAAAAAAAAAAAAAAAAAAATACCAACAATATACATACCGCTCGGCCGTTAGTCAGGTCCCTCGCTGCAATCCATCACAAGGGGTTAACTAGTTTTCAACCGGGACCAGTGGAGTCCCCGGCTGACCGGAGGTGATCTGACAGCGTCGGAAAAAGTTCAGAAAATTTCCCACGCTATCGAGTTCATTTCAGGTCAGCCAGGGACTTCGCGCAGCCTCATTGACGTCAGCGGTAGTCAGTGAGGCTGCGCGGAGTCCCTGGCTGACCTGAGGTGAACTCAGGAGTGTGGAAAAAAGTTCAGAAACTTTCTCACGCTTATTAGTTCATCTCCGGTCAGCCGGGGAGGCTGCGGAGAGATGAAGTCATTCATTCGGCAGTGGTTTACAGCGGAGAGGTATGTATATTGTTGTTTTTTTATTTGTTATTTTTTTCAGGAGAACAAGGGATTCAGTTGGATTAGCAGAATAATAAATGTGGTCAAAAACTTTGTGTGATTATTTCATTAAAATAATTTTTAATTAATGTGTCTGTGTCTTTTTAACCCTTTACTACTACAGGATTAATAATGGATAGGTGTTTTATTGACACCTCTCCATTATTAACCCGGCTTAATGTCACCTTCAAATAGCAAGGTGATATTAACCCATGAGTCACCGCTAAAGGCAATGGGAATAGAGAGGCTAAGTGCCAGAAAAGGCACATCTTATAGATGCGCCTTTTCTGTGGTGGCTGGGGACAGATTTTTTTAGCCAGGGGGGGCTAAAAACAATGGTCCCTCTCTAGGCTATTAATATCTGGCTTTCCCTCTCTGGCGGAGAAAATTCAGCGGGAGCCAACGCAATTTTTTTCAATGAATTTACCTGTTAATTTAACACCTACAAGTCTAAAATTTTGCACACATACCCTAATCTAATCATTAGTCAGGGACATATAAAAAACTAAATGAAATGGTTTACTGTATGTAAACCATGTGTCATTTCATGTTGGGTTTTGTAAAGATTTTACAGAAGCTGGCAATTGATTTACCGGCTATTATGCTATGTAGAACTCTGTGAACTATAAATATATATATATGTGTCTCAATGACTTGTATATATACTGTATATATATATATATATTCTATGTGTATATATCTATTCTTTCTATTCTTTATTAAAAATGTCAGTGTGATTTTACTGTATAGCGCACTAAATTGCCGGCTTTTGTTAAAGGACACCGGTGCGTATTTCTCGCAAGTCACACTTGTGGTCTGTGTGTAATCCATTTTTTTCTCGCCCCCATAGACTTGCATTGGTGAGTCTTGGCCGAGAATCGCTGACAATCGCAGCATGCTGCGATTTTCTCAGCCCGTTTCAAACGGGCGAGAAAAAAATCGGATGATGGGAGCTGCCTCATAGATTAACATTGGTCCGAGTGCAATGCGATTTTTTTATCCGTTTTTCTCGCTGGTGTGACGCTGGCCTTACTCTTGTATATTTTCTGTTGACGTTTTCCCTTTTACATACTGTATCTCTGCCTAGAATCACCCGCTGAATGTTATGTGGATGAATTTTGCTCCCCTGCACCTATAACCTTTACCAGATGATAACACAATTTCTTCTCTTAATCTCACACTCATAAGGTTAATAGAATTAAGATGTAACATTGCTGCGGTAAATATTTAAGAGGTCATAGTTGAACTGCGTCCACAAGGAAAAGTATGCAGTAATTAATCCTGAGCGCTCTACCTTCCCTGGCTATGTTGGCTGCCGGCCCCGGCTATTACTAGACCTCAGTTCCAGTATTGGATCCCGATGCCAGCGCATGCTTTTAATTAACATACGCAGAGTGGCGTTATCTGCCTTGATACGGTGTCTGTGGTGGTACATCCCCACAACATGCAGCGGAATCGAGCGTCTTGAGGAAAGTCTTGAACGTCTTCCAGACACATCATGGTTCAATAAAAAAGTATAAACATATAGTCAAGTACTAAACACAAAGGCATCGCTGTTTATAAGGCTCGTTCATCAAGCCTAGCGAATGTTAGCATGCCGCTCATTTTCCTATACCACAGCAAGCTAATGTTTATGGGAATTATTACCCGGCCGGTTTCTTGGATGAACTAGTTCTTCAAGTAACAGAAATGATCCAGAATCTTGTGTTGTGCCGAGATATTTTCGCCCGGCGTTGGCTTTACATAGAAAGCACAATATTTTTTGTTATTTGGCCAGTTTTATTGGGGTAACCTGGACAACATGCAAAATCGAGTATACCCCTCAACTAGAGCCAGGTCAAGCTCCATTCGAAGGCTTCCCATCACACTTGGTCTTGGATGGACTATCACGTACGGTTTTGACTCCAATCCCAATTTCACCCCAACCACTTCTCCCTCCTCGTATTTCTGTTGCTTGTACAAAGAAGGCAGGCAATTGGTTTATTTTTTTGCAGTCCAAAAATTACCCCTCTTAATCTAATTGGAGCCCTATCTAGCCACCTACTAAGCTCTGCTACCATATAATACACATAGCCCTATAATGCTGTCATAGACTGTCATGTTAACACAGCATATATATAGAAAGCAAGCAAAATACCATCATATACGTAGTTATCTAATAATAAGCACAGGAAATGGTAGATCATTAGGGGAGGTCTTACCAAAGGGACCTTCACCAATCATAAGAATTGGGTTCCTCAGCCTATCCCACAAGCAGGAGGGCTTTATACAATAAGTTGAAACAGTCAAAAGACGGTGGATCATTGTGGATTCCAACAAAGAACAGTGATCAGATCCCTATCTTAGGGGTGTCACCACTGGTAAAAAAAAATACTACAAATTGTGATACATTGCTATTTTGAGTCTTTCAGAATAAAAGGCACCTTAAGAGACACTCTCACTGTCTTCATGTAGCAAGCTCTCTAGTTGTCATCACCTTCTCCTGTCTCCAATCCAAGACAATGCAAAGAGGACAGATGGTGGGGAGAGGAGGGGGATGAAGCTGCAGTTTATCAATCATTGCTTCAAGCAAATGAGAAAAGTAGGAGAAGGGAGGTGGGGCAGCAGGGAGAGACATCTGATTGGCTCAGACATTGCTACAGTAAACCAACCTAGCAAACTTAAAGGGGTTCTCCTCCTCCTTTTTCTTTTATTTAAATACATGTATTTGGGGCTTAAAATCATTTTTGCAGTTTGGTTTAATTAAAAATGTTGCTCCGATTGACTGTTCCAGGCTCTTTGTTTCCACGCATATTTAACTTTGATGTGTTCTGTGGTCATAAATCAGCTGAAAGGAGCTAAAAAAAACATAAAAGAGTCACAAACTCTCTTACTGGTTCATCAGAATGAGTTCACTTACAGATTCTAAGTTACCTCATTCTGCGGCCAGCGATAGACAACTCAACACAGAGGCCACAGAAGGCAAAAAATGACTTTTTTTTTAAATAAATCCAAGTAAAAAAATGATTTTTAGCCAAAAATACACAATTAAGTAAGAAAAAAATAATTTTGCCAATGGTTGACAACCCCTTTAAATACACAATATGTATAGAGGATCTTATACACACGGGGTCAAAATTGTTGGCGCCCCTCGTTTAATGATAGAAAAACCCACAATGGTGACAGAAATAACTTTAATCTGACAAAAGTAATAATAAATAAAAAATCTATGAAAATGAACAAATGAAAGTCAGACATTGCTTTTCAACCATGCTTCCACAGAATTAAAAAAATAAAACTCATGAAATCGGCCTGGACAGAAATGATGGGACCCCTGAAAATAATGTGACAAAAGGGACATGATAAATCGTGGTGTGTCCACTACTTACCATCACATGTGTCTACAATCCTGAAATCAGTGAGTGGCCTGTATAGAGGCTACAGATATTCACTGTGCTGTGTGGTGACATGGTGTGTATCACACTCAACATGGACCAGAGGAAGCGAAGGAAAGAGTTGTCTCAGGAGAAAATTATAGACAAACATGTTACAGGTAAAATCTATAAGACCATCTCCAAGCAGCTTGATGTTCATGTGACTACAGCTGCACATATTATTCAGAAATGTAAGCTCCATGGGACTGTAGCCGACCTCCCTGGATGTGGCCGCAGGAGGAACATTGATGACAAATCAAAGAGATGGATAATACGAATGGTAACAAAAGAGCCCAGAAAAACTTCTAAACAGATTAAAGGTGAACATCAAGCTCAAGGAACATCAGTGTCAGATCGCACCATCCGTCATTGTATGAGCCAAAGTGGACTTCATGGAAGATGATCAAGGAGGACAACATTGTGAAAAAAAAAATCATAAAAAAGCCAGACTGGAATTTGCCAAACTACATGTTTACAAGCCACAAAGCTTCTGGGAGAATGTCCTATGGACAGTAAGATTTTGGCAAGGCACATCAGCTCTATGTTCACAGACGGAAAAATAAAGCATATCAAGAAAAGAACACTCTCCCTACTGTAAAACATGGAGGAGGCTCTGTTATGTTCTGGGGCTGCTTTGCTGCATCTGGCACAGGGTGTCTAGAATCTGTGCAGGGTACAATGAAATCCCAAGACTATCAAGGGATTCTAGAGAGAAATGTGCTGCCCAGTGTCAGAAAGCTTGGTCTCAGTCACAGGTCATGGGTTTTGCAACAGGATAATGACCCAAAACACACAGCTACAAACACCCAAGAATGGCTAAGAGGAAAACATTGGACTATTCTGAAGTGGCCTTCTATGATCCCTGACCTAAATCCTATTGAGCATCTTTGGAAAGAGCTGAAACATGCCGTCTGGAAAAGGCGACCTACACACACGAGACAACTGGAGCAGTTTGCTCTTGAGGAGTGGCCAAAATACCTATCGAGAGGCGCAGAAGTCTCATTGACAGTTACAGGAATCGTCTGATTGCAGTGATTGCCTCAAAAGGTTGTGCAGCAAAATATTAAGTTACGGAACCATCATTTCTGTCCAGGCCGATTTCATGAGGTTTATTTTTATAAATTCTATGGAAGCATGGCTGAAAAGCAATGTCTGACTTTCATTTGTTCATTTTCATAAATTTTTTATTCATTACTACTTTTGTCAGATTCAAGTTATTTCTGTCACCATTGTGTGGTTTTCTGTCATTAAACAAGGGGGGGTGCCAACAATTTTGACCACGTGTGTAGTTAGATGCCTCAACGTCCAGCAAACCTCAGCACAACCTGCTCTTGAGACCTTTTAGTGATCAGTTGTAATACGTGGGGGACCACAGGAGCAAATATGCAGCGCCACCCTTGGGGAAATAAAGCATTACACCTTTCCCATCTAAACCAATGGGCTTTGGGTGTGATGAATAATCATGCCTCGTCCTCCGGGGGAGAAAGGAGATCCCTTAGTAATCGAGTGCAGCTCTGGATAATAGGTAATTCTGAATATTTTTGAGACGCTGCTATTAACTCAATTAAATTAATTTACTGAATAAGTTATTTGAAAACTGGTTTTCCAACTCAACCCCCCCCTTTAAAAAACACTTTCTTCAGTAAGAACAGATTTTTTTAAGCTTCTTCATTATTAAAACATGAGGTTTATGCAAATCGCTTCCAGTAATGAAGCAAATCAGTGCTGACATTCACAATGACTACGTCTCCATAAATGTGGAGACCACAAAACATTCCCAAATTCGCCCAATTCCCAGAAAAGCTACATTTTCAAGTGAAAGTTTTCTGGTTAACAAAAAAAAAAGCATTGATGATTTATCCAGGATTGGGTGGTCCTGTCCAAATTCATGTTCCACTGATCCGCAGGAACAATGCGATGTTCTCTGAAGAACCACAGCCGTATAAAGGGAAGCTGGCAACTTAGCAAATCATGACCCATTCACAGAATAGATGATAGGTCACGGATCGCTGGGGCATCCCCTACTGGGACCCACATAGTCTCCGAGGCGCTCCACAATAGCTGTGCATGCACCACCACTCTATTTATTGTCTATGAGACTGCCGGAGATAACCAAGTACTCTGAAGTTCCCGTCTAAATGAAGCCGTGGTAGCGCATGCACAGTGCTGCTCCATTCACTATGCTTGAGACGGCAGAGATAGCCGAGTTCTCTGAAGTTCTTGCAATGTCTGCTCATGCGCACCACCACTCTACTCTCTACGAGACTGCTGTAATTCTGAAGTCCCCCTGTCTAAATATAGTAGAACTATGGTCACGCATGCGCACACCACCACTCGATGGTCTAGAGACCGGCAATAGCTGAGTTCTCTGAAGTTCCATTTTCTAAATATTGCAATTGCCCCATGCGCATCACCACTCCATTGTCTGTGGGGCTGCTGGAGATAGAACAGTCTAAAGCTCCACTGCCTAAATATCGCAATGGACATGCATGTGTACCACCATTCCATTGTCTACAAGAGACAGCTAAGTACTCTGCTATACCACTTCCCAAATACAGTAGAGCATTGTCCGAGCATGCGCAGCAACTCCCCATTGTCTGCTGGAGACAGCTGAGTACTCTGACGTTCCAGTACCTAAATATGGCCGCATATGCACAACAACTCTCCATTATCTGCTGGAGACAGCTGAGTACTCTGACGTTCCTGTACCTAAATACAGTAGAACAATGGCCGCACATGCACAGCACCTCTCCATTGTCTGCTGGAGTCAGCCAAGTACTCTGCTGTTCCATTACCTAAATACAGTAGAACGATGGCCGCACATGTGCAGCACCTCTCCATTGTCTGCTGGAGACAGCTGAGTACTCTGACGTTCCAGTACCTAAATACAATAGAGCAATGACTGAGCATGCGTAACAACTCACCATTGTCTGGTGGAGACAGCTGAGTACTCTGATGTTCCAGTACCTAAATACAGTAGAATGATGGCTGCTCATGCGCAACAACTCTCCATTGTCTGCTGGAGACAGCCGAGTACTCTGACGTTCCAGTACCTAAATACAGTAGAACGATGGCCGCACATGTGCAGCACCTCTCCATTGTCTGCTGGAGACAGTTGAGTACTCTGCCGTTTCAGTACCTGAGTACAGTAGAGCAATGCCTGCACATGCACAGCGCTATGCCATAAATTGTCTAGCAGATTGCTGGAGAGTACTGTGAAACCTGTCTGTCTAAATACAGTAGTACGATTGCCGCACATGCGCAGCACCTATCCATTGTCTGCTGGAGACAGTTGAGTACTCTGCCGTTTCAGTACCTGAGTACAGTAGAGCAATGCCAGCACATGCACAGCGCTATGCCATAAATTGTCTAGCAGATTGCTGGAGAGTACTGTGAAACCTGTCTGTCTAAATACAGTAGTACGATTGCCGCACATGCGCAGCACCTATCCATTGTCTGCTGGAGACAGTTGAGTACTCTGCCGTTTCAGTACCTGAGTACAGTAGAGCAATGCCTGCACATGCACAGCGCTATGCCATAAATTGTCTAGCAGATTGCTGGAGAGTACTGTGAAACCTGTCTGTCTAAATACAGTAGTACGATTGCCGCACATGCGCAGCACCTATCCATTGTCTGCTGGAGACAGTTGAGTACTCTGCCGTTTCAGTACCTGAGTACAGTAGAGCAATGCCAGCACATGCACAGCGCTATGCCATAAATTGTCTAGCAGATTGCTGGAGAGTACTGTGAAACCTGTCTGTCTAAATACAGTAGAACGATGGCCGCACATGCGCAGCACCTCTCCATTGTCTGCTGGAAACAGCTGAGTACGTTGACGTTCCAGTACCTGAGTACTGTCTGTAGAGCAATGGCTGCCCATGTCCAGCGTCATGTCACTAATCTTCTACAAGATTGCTGGAACGTACTGTGAAGCCCCACTGTCTAAATATAGTAGAGCGATGGACGTGCATGGCCACCATTACTCTATTAATTGTCTCAGAGGACTACCAAAAATAAATGAGCAGTGAACTCCGCTATCTCTGAGTCTTTTGGGCAATTAATATACTGCTATTGTTTCATTAAACTGGTGAAACTCTACAGTCTCGCTCTTGGGTTTGGAGTGTGTCCCAGTGGTGGGAGCTCTGATGATCAGCTCGTTGCTTACCTGTGGAGACCACATCCCTGAGAATATTTCCAACAACCACTAGAATGAGGACAAGCTTGAGAATCAGATGTTGGCCACCTCTCTCGGAAGAACCCATAGCAGGCACTTGGTCTATTATTATATCCGCAGATCAGTTCAGCTCAGCTTCTTCTTCCTACACTACAGTGATGGGAACGCTGATGGACTTACAGAGAAATCGTTTTCTTCCTCTAGACACAAATTGGTGCCCATTAGGGTGACTAGGTGGGATGGAATAGATTACAGTAATCATCTTCACTTTGTCCGGATGAAATGTGAGCCGCATACCATACCGGTGACAATAGCGCTCCCGTGAGGTCACCGCGAGGCGTCACATGACTGCAATCAATGCATACTACAAGATCCTAATAAATAACAGCCATGCTATCAAGATGGTATCCCCGCAGGACCATGCAACTTCAACTACACGGCCTGCACTAAGTATGGCCGGATGCCCGGATTGGAAATGACACAGTGAAAGTGATTATTCCAACAGTTTGCACTTTGCTGTCTGATGGAGTGGGGGGGGGGGGAAGTGTTGTAATAATTCTTTGCATATTGAAGAAATAAATCAGACTGCCTCTTTTTTTCATTACAGGGTAATCTATTTTTTCCTGCTTTGCTTTCGGACGCCCTTGTCGATGACATCACCATCAATAGACTGTTCGGCTTACCGGGAAGCATCCAGATCTTCATTAATACCACATGCCTCTGGTTAGGCTTGGGAGATTGGAGTTTCTTCTGTGGACACCTGAGATATTACACCCTTACTACACTAAAGTAATGAAGATCTCCCATACACCACCGATCTCCAACCTTCGCCACTCCAGGTCCGAATCATTGCATGCCCTATCTGCATGTCACCTTAGAATGCCAAAAGGTATTAGGAACGCTCCAGTTCAAGATGTTTATGGGATATCCTGCAAAAAAAAATAAAAAAAAAACAATTTTCTGTTCCCAAATTTCCTCAGTCACCCAAAAATATATATTGTGTAATATAGTAAATAAAAGAGCTGGGGAAGGGGAGAGGAGGGGGATGCAGCTGCAGTTTCTCTCTATATGTAAGACACTATGAAAAAGGAGGGGGGATATCAAGGGAACACATCTGATTGGTTCAGAGAGTACAGCATGGCTCTTACAGGAAAAGCCCAACTACTGGAGAGAGAGAATGTGCAGTTACAGAAAATAACAGAAGGATGGAAAAAGTCCTAAACTGGCCAAAATAACCAACATTTCTGCCACTCCTGCATCTGGCAGGAATATACAGATGCCCAGGGAGGGATTAGTAATATTTGTAAAAGATTCTTAGTGTTAGGAATCTACTGGGAGGGTCTACTCCCTGGTCTTAGAAAACGGAGTCCACCATTTTTGGCAAACACAACCCCTCCAATGTCTTCTTTGGCCAGAATTTTTTCCTGAAGTGGCCCTTGTAACATATAAGACTCTAGTATTTTACGTGGTGTCCTGGTTCAGGTTTTGCACTAGTGACAAGGTTCCTTCAGTTACACCTCTGGGGTTGTGGATTACTCTCCTGTCTTCTGATCACTTTTACATCTCAGCCAATCAACAGATAAAAAAGTCCCTCATCTAGTAGTCCGGAATTTCCCTGTGATCAAACCCTCTACAATGTATCGGACCTTGACTTGCAGCATAGACACCTATGGAGATATTTAGATTTTAGAAGACAATTCTGTCCATTCTACCATCAGATACAAAGAACATATGAAAACTATACTAACTACTGTATATATAGTTCCCCTTTTCCAGCCTGCTGAATCTTTTTTAACTCTTTCCGCACCTTCAAAGTCATAAAAATACAGAAAAAAATAATAATGGGAGGAGAAAGGAGGGGGATGCAGCTGCAGTTTCCCTTTTTCTCTGTCTGCATAATGTGAAAGGGGAGGGAGTAACAGGGGGGAAAGATCTGATTGGTTCAGAGGAGCCAGTACAGCTCTTACATCACATCAGGAAGAGCCCGCCCACTCAGTACACAGAGAGAGAGAGAATGCACAGTTACAGGAATCAACAAAAAGATGGAAAAAAAGCTAAAACTGTCAAAAATAGCTAACATTTCTGGTTCACCCACTTCTAAGGAGGGATTAGGACTTTAGGCTCTAGGCTATGGAAAATGGTAAGTAACCCCATAGAGTGGTGTCCATAGGCGATGGAGCCGCCAGGTGAGACCCATTAGAGTCTGCAGGATACTTTGTGAATTGCTCTATAATAAAGATATGGAATGTGTAATTTATAGCGGCCGGGGAGCAATCACCTGCTGGGAGGCTTATTATATAATGTCCATGTTGGCTTCTTTCGGGATCTGCTTTTCCTCTGATGATATTACTCCGTGACCCTCGTTCGGATGACAGGTTCACTTATTTTTCCTTGTTGTTTCGCCTGGGTTCTGTTCCTGAGCATCTGTTGTTCTCATTCCCCAGTTTCATTAAATCTGTTGGTGAAGAGCTGCAGAATATGAGATCGGGGGTCCGAGCGCTGAGCGAAATTTCTGTTTATATTGTTTAATGAATCACCTGGTAAATAATGGAGAAATGGAGTCGAAAAATGGGAATGAGGCCATCATTGTACTCCAGCCATTAGAGTCGTTAACCATTTACAGTCTGCGTGACTTGAAGCTTTTGGGAAAACTCTGTAATGGGCCCCTCAACTTCCATGTGCCATCTTATGAGATTGTGGGGACTTTGGGCCCCCATAGGCTCCAGGGCTTGGCTCTTACTGCTTCCTTTGCACCCTGATACCTATGTTTTTCTGTCTACAGCATAACTTGAAATTTTGGTGGCCGGTAGATTTCAGACACTGCAGCTAGGCAGAAGTCGCTGATTACAGCTGTGAAGCAGAGCTAATAAAGCACTGATATACGCTGCAGCTCTGCTTGTTCTGCCAGGCCGCTGGGAATGATCACAAGCCCAATGTCGGATCAATGGGAAGTCAATGCATGGATGAAACCTACAAAGTAGTATTACCAAAAAATGATCCGGCCACAAATGGAGGAGAAGCAGGAAAACTGGGCTCATATGGGGCGCACAAACTTTTTGGGCCCCCCTAGATTCAGGGCTAAGAGCACCCCCTACCAGACATGTTTTCATTCCTCTGTATAACCATTAGTGGCCAAGTAAACGCAGACACAAAAGGACGGCTCCAGGTCTTACATGAAATTGTCATTTTTTTATTCCAAGAGAAAATGCAGTTTTTACTTTGGGTCTCGCTCCTTGCCGGGGTAACACCTAATTGTACAGATCTGCTTACAGCCGCGTAAAAAGCTGCAGGGTAACGAGCTAACATTCTGGGACCGATACCAACACCGCGGCCGTCATGTACGAGGAGACACACAATACATCAGGGGGCATAGCGCCCCACGGCTGCAGGACAAGGTCACGCTTACCTACAGAAAACATGAGGCAGAGTAATTCAAAATTACAGTTACAATTAGTCATTCACTCCCTGTTGTAGGATTATTAGAAAAATCGAGAACTTTCTTGTTTGCCAAAAAATCAATGAAAGAATAATGTAAATGACTCAACACAAGTAATTTCTGATTACTGTAATCTACAAGTCATTCACCCTGTAGAAGTTAGCAGAACCCCTCTGGCTGTTATGACCTGCTTCCCCTCTAGCTGCTATGACCTGCTGCCCTTCTAGTTGCTATGACCTGCTGCCCCTCTGGCTGTTATGGCCTGCTGCCCCTCTGGCTGTTATGACCTGCTGCCCCTCTAGCTGTTATTACCTAATGCCCTTCTGGCTGTTATGATCTGCTTCCCCTCTGGCTATTATGACCTGCTGTCCCTCTGGCTGTTATGACCTGCTGCCCCTCTAGCTGTTATTACCTGATGCCCTTCTGGCTGTTATGATCTGCTGCCCCTCTAGTTGTTATGACCTGCCGCCCCTCTGGTTGTTATGACCTGCTGCCTCTCTGGCTGTTATGACCTGCTGCCCTTCTAGCTGTTATGACCTGTAGCCCCTCTGGCTGTTATGACTGGCAGTCCCTCCAGTTGTAATGACCTGCTGCCCCTCTGGCTGTTATGACTTGCTGCCCCTCTAGCTGTTATGACCTGCTGCCCCTCTGGCTGTTATGACCTGCTGCCCTTCTAGCTGTTATGATCTGCTGCCTTTCTGGCTGTTATGACCTGCTGCCCTTCTAGTGGTTATGACCTGCTGGCCCCCTGGCTGTTATGACCTGCTGCCACTCTGGCTGTTATGACTTGTTGCAATGTGATCCATAGCCAGACACCAGCTTCTGGGAAATTTTAGCCCATTCCTCCATTCTAGAGTGGTGCTAAGATTCCACCCACCACTCTAGCCACAATTAACTTGATGAAAGATTGCACCAACAGACCAAGTTTCCCTGAGTGCCGGCAAGTGCAACTTCTACTAGTAGAGCACCCTGTGCTCAGCAAATGTAAGCTTCAGTAACGTAGTCTGCTCGCTACAAGCTACAGTATCTATACAGAGCACAGCGGTACATATGATTTTATCATTGGTTGCAGCGCTCTGCATAGGCAGCAACTGAATGATAAAGCATTTAGTATAATGGGTATTCTGAGAGCTTTGCCATCTATGCAGAGTGCAGCTGCTAATAATAAAATCATATTGACTCCAGCAATAGAGATACTGTAAGACCAGCTGTGCAGCTCTTAGTGAGTCAGCAGTTGGGGTGCACAATTAGTGCCTGATTATTGTGGAGGGTGTTCCTAGGAAGGCTCATTTTCCGATAGCCTTGCAGTCTAAATAAGCTGCCAATGACCCAAAAATAGTTGTTCATTTGGGTGAAATGACTACAAATCAGATTTAAAGTTCATGGTTCTCGGCAGCACATCCTGTGTAAACAAGGCATGTGCTGCCGAGAGCTAAGACAGCCCAGAATAATCTATACCACATGTGGTCAGCTTTACTGCTTTACGAAACAGGCCATTAAACAACTGACAGTCATTGAACCAGCCCTACTGTATAGACAGTGGTATAGTATGAGTGGGAAGCCCACCGGGGCGGCTGCATAAGGCCAAGTTCACATTTCTGTACTTTATATTTAGAGAATGGAAAAATAGAATACATTAATGAAGAAAACCGAAGCAGACGAGTCCCATTTTTATGGAGACTGTCAGGGTTCTGTTTTCTGCCAATTTTTAGAACAGAAAAAAAAAAAGTCCTGGCAGCGGAACTAGTTCTTTTGTAAAGACTGTCAGAAAACGGAACCCAAACGAACCCCCAAGTAACCAATGGGGCCCCTCTACTGCCGTTTACATACCTGATACAAATGGACACTTTTTCATATGAATTTTGTTTGTTTTTCTAAATGGAAAGGACAAATGGAATGTGCGGAAATGGGAACATCGCCTTACTACCATCAGGATCCATGTGCTTGGGGAATAAGGGGTTAAATACTGGACTGACAGTGGCTTAACTAGAGGTCAATGGGTCCAGGTGCAAAATTTGGACCTGACCCCCCACCACCAACGCCTGTTGGCCAGATGTTTGGGCCCTTGTAGCATTCTAAATCCTATAAGGACATACAGTGAAGGAAATAAGTATTTGATCCCTTGCTGATTTTGTAAGTTTGCCCACTGACAAAGACATGAACAGTCTATAATTTTAAGGGTAGGTTAATTTTGACTTTGAGAGATAGAATATCAAAAATAAAATCCAGAAAGTCACATTGTATAAATTTATTTGCATTTTGCAGTGAGAAATAAGTATTTGATTCCTCTGTCAAACAAGACTTAATACTTGGTTGCAAAACCCTTGTTGGCAAGTATGTTTTCTGTCACTGTCTTTCTGTAAGACCCAGTCATAACCCATTTTTAATGTCCTGGTGGAGGGAAGAAGGTTGTCACTCAGTATTTTACATGGCTCCATCCCTTCTCCCACTGATACAGTGAGGTAGTCCTGTGCCCTTAGCAGAAAAACACCCCCAAAACATAATGTTTCCACCTCCATGCTTGACAGTGGGGATGGTGTTCTCTGGGTCATAGGCAGCATTTCTCTTCCTCCAAACACGGTGAGTTGAGTTAATGCCAAAGACCTCAATTTTTGCCTCATCTGACCACAGCACCTTCTCCCAATCACTCACAGAATCATTGGCAATCTTCAGACGGACCTGCAAATGTGCCTTCTTCAGCATGGGGACCTTGCGGGCACTGCAGGATTTTAAACCTTTACGGTGTAATGTGATACCAATGGTTTTCTTAGTGACTGTGGTCCCAGCTGCCTTGCGATCATTAGCAAGTTCCCCCCGTGTAGTTTTAGGCTGATTTCTCACCTTCCTCATGATCAAGGATACCCCACGACGTGAGATTTTGCTTGGTGCCCCAGATCGATGTGATGCAAAAGGAGCCCCAACCAAGTATTGAGTGCATTTACTGAACATACACTCACTGGCCACTTTATTAGGTACACCTGTCCAACTGTGTGTTAAGACTTAATTTCTAATCAGCCAATCACATGGCGGCAACTCAGTGCATTTAGGCATGTAGACATGGTCAAGACAATCTCCTGCAGTTCAAACCGAGCATCAGTATGGGGAAGAAAGGTGATTTGAGTGCCTTTGAACGTGGCATGATTGTTGGTGCCAGAAGGGCTGGTCTGAGAATTTCAGAAACTGCTGATCTACTGGGATTTTCATGCACAACCATCTCTAGGGTTTACAGAGAATGGTCCGAAAAAGAAAAAAAATCCAGTGAGCGGCAGTTCTGTGGCCGGAAATGCCATGTTGATGCCAGAGGTCAGAGGAGAATGGGCAGACTGGTTCGAGCTGATAGAAAGGCAACAGTGACTCAAATTGCCACCCGTTACAACCAAGGTAGGCAGAAGAGCATCTCTGAACGCACAGTGCATCGAACTTTGAGGCAGATGGGCTACAGCAGCAGAAGACCACACTGGGTACCACTCCTCTCAGCTAAGAACAGGAAACTGAGGCTACAATTTGCACAAGCTCATCGAAATTGGACAGTAGAAGATTGGAAAAACGTTGCCTGGTCTGATGAGTCTCGATTTCTGCTGCGACATTCGGATGGTAGGGTCAGAATTTGGCGTAAACAACATGAAAGCATGGATCCATCCTGCCTTGTATCAACGGTTCAGGCTGGTGGTGGTGGTGTCATGGTGTGGGGAATTTTTTCTGGGCACTCTTTGGGCCCCTTGGTACCAATTGAGCATCGTTGCAACGCCACAGCCTACCTGAGTATTGTTGCTGACCATGTCCATCCCTTTATGACCACAATGTACCCAACATCTGATGGCTACTTTCAGCAGGATAATGCGCCATGTCATAAAGCTCGAATCATCTCAGATTGGTTTCTTGAACATGACAATGAGTTTACTGTACTCAAATGGCCTCCTCAGTCACCAGATCTCAATCCAATAGAGCATCTTTGGGATGTGGTGGAACGGGAGATTCGCATCAGGGATGTGCAGCCGACAAATCTGCGCCAACTGTGTGATGCCATCATGTCAATATGGTCCAAAATCTCTGAGGAATGCTTTCAGCACCTTGTTGAATCTCTGCCACGAAGAATTGAGGCAGTTCTGAAGGCAAAAGGGGGTCCAACCCCTTACTAGCATGGTGTACCTAATAAAGTGGCCAGTGAGTGTACATTTCAGTAGTATATTAGCAGTCTCAAAAATATTATAGCAACAAGGCGTCTATTCATACAAATGATCCACACAGGTATATCAGAAGGTAAAGTGGACGAAAAAAATGTAAACATTATCTATGAAGTGCAAAGTGCAGGAGACCCAGCTGCCACGTGCTCCCACCTGGCAGCTGCGTCTCCTGCACTTTGCACTTTATAGGTAATGTTTTTTGCACTTTGCAAGCATATGAGCGTTGGCATTACCTGGCAAGATTTCCTGCTCCCGTGCCTCTCTTCTCCTTTGTTCCTATAGCTTGATTACATAATACATCTTTTTTTTTATCATTTATGTGTTTGACCTTTGATCAAGATTTCTTTTGTATCTCTTTACATTTTTTGCAATTTTATCGTCTTAAACCTCAATATATTTTTTTTTGGTTTTCATTGGCTGTAAGCCATAATCATCAACATTACCAGAAATAAACCCGTGAAATAGATCACTCTGTGTGTAATGACTCTATAGAATAGAGGAGACTCACTTTTTGTACTGGAGCACTGAAATAAATTCACTTTTTGAGAAGCACCTGTAATAGCGGTCTACAAATATCTCAAGGGCTGTCACATTGTAGAAGGATCATCATTATTCTCATTCGCACATGAGAACACAAGAAGCAATGGAATGAAACCGAAAGGGAGAAAATACAGAATAGATATTTGAAAAAACGTTTTGACAGTGAGGGTGATCGATGAGTGGAATAGGTTGCCTCGAGAGATGGTGAGTTCTCCTTCAATGGAAGTCTTCCAACAGAGCCTGGACAGACATCTGTCTGAGATGGTTTAGTGACTCCTGCACTGAGCTGGACACAATGATCCTGGAGGTCCCTTCCAACTCTAACATTCTAGGAATTTATGTCTCCACATTTCATCCACAGTGGTGATAGAGTTTCACACGTCCCCACATTACCCCTGACATACGAGTACTGTGAGGTGAAGAGTCTATACCACATAATACACCTCAGCTGCTGCAGAACATCAGTCTATAGTAATGTGTGGATGGATGTGTCTGTGGATGGATATATGTTTGGATGCATGTGTGTGTGGATGTAAAGTGGGTACGGAAAGTATTCAGACCCCTTTAAATTTTTCACTCTTTGTTTCATTGCAGCCATTTGGTAAATTCAAAAAAGTTCATTTTTTTCTCATTAATGTACACTCTGCACCCCAGCTTCACTGAAAAACCCAGAAATGTAGACATTTTTGCTAATTTATTAAAAAAAAACTGAAATATCACCTGGTCATAAGTATTCCGACCCTTTGCTCATATTTAAGTCACATGCTGCCTTTTTCCCTGTGATCCTCCCTGAGATGGTTCTACTCCTTCATTGGAGTCCAGCTGTGTTTAATTGAACTGATAGGACTTGATTTGTAAAGGCGCACACCTGTCTATAAAAGAACTCACAGCCCACAGTGTATGTCACACCAAATGAGAATCATGAGGTCAAAGGAACTGGCCAAGGAGCTAAGAGACAGAATTGTGGCAAGGCACAGATCTGGCCAAGGCTACAAAAGAATTTCTGCACTACTCAAGGTTCCTAAGAGCACAGTGGCCTCCATAATCCTTAAATGGAAGAAGTTTGGGACCACCAGAAGTCTTCCTAGACCTGTTCGTCTAACCTAAACTGAGCAATCGTGGGAGTAGAGCTTTGATGGGAGAAGTAAAGAAGAACCCCAAGATCACTGTGGCTGAGCTCCACAGATGCAGTAGGGAAATGGGAGAAAGTTCCACAAAGTCAACTATCACTAGAGTCCTCCACCAGTCGGCCTTTATGGCAGAGTGGCCCGAAGGAAGCCTCTCCTCAGTGCAAGACATATGAAAGCCCGCATAGAGTTTGATAAAAAAAAACATGAAGGACTCCCAGACTATGAGATCTTTTTGGTGATAATTCTAAGCAGTATGTGTGGAGAAAACCAGGCACTGCTCATCACCTGCCCAATACAATCCCAACAGTGAAACATGGTGGTGGCAGCATCATGCTATGGGAGTGTTTTTCAGCTGCAGGTACAGGACGAGTGGTGGCAATTTAAGGAAAAATTAATGCGGCCAAGTACAGAGATATCCTGGATGAAAACCTCTTCCAGAGCGCTCTGGACCTCAGACTTGATCGAAGGCTCACCTTCCAATAAGATAATGACCCTAAGCACACAGCTAAAATAACAAAGGAGTGGCTTCAGAACAACTCTGTGACCATTCTTGACTGGCCCAGCCAGAGCCCTGACCTAAGCCCAACTGAGCATCTCTGGAGAGACCTGAAAATGGCTGTCCACCAACGTTCACCATCCAACCTGACAGAACTGGGGAGGATCTGCAAGGAAGAATGGCAGAGGATCCCCAAATCCAGGGGTGAAAAACCTGCATCTACTCAATACTGAGCAAAGGGTCTGAATACTTATGACCATGGGATATTTCAGTTTTTCTTTTTTAATAAATTTGCAAAAATTTCTACATTTGTTTTTTTCCGTCAAGATGGGGTGCAGAGTGTACATTAATGAGAAAAAAATGAACTTTTTTGAATTTTCCAAATGGCCGTAATGAAACAAAGAGTGAAAAATTTAAAGGGGTCTGAATACTTTCCATACCCACTGTATGTGTGCGTTGATGGATGAGTGTGTTGATGGATGTGTGTGTGGATGGATGTGTGTGTGGATGAGTGTGTGTGTGTTGATTGATGAGTAAGGAGGTAGACCAGACCACTGGTACCTGCATGCCGGGTAGCCTGAGTGAGGTGGACCTTCCCTTGTTGTCTGGAGGAAGCCTGAGCGAGACAGAGCTTCCTGCTGTCCCAGGAGAGAGGGAGAGGGCAAGAAAAAGGGCGCAAAGCAGCAGAAGAAGAAAAAAGAAAAAGCACGTAAAAAGGTTAGTTGGGCGCTGGTGGGTCGCCAACCCATGGCCGTGGGGTACTCGGTACCGGGCCGGCGTCTGTGGGATGTGTCGCAGCAGCGGTGACCCGGTCCGTGGCCCTGGGCGCCAAAATAACAGGGGAAGTTTGAATGGTGGAATGTAATTAATGGAATAGTTTGTGACGCCACCTGTGGTGTTCGACAAGTGAGATGTTGAGCCGACGCTGCTTGCAGATCCTCTGGAGCTGGTGGTGTGTTGCAGCCAAGATGGTGAGGCTCACCACAGGTGAAGCTGTAGCCCCAGGACAGTGTAGATGTAGGGGTAGAGGAGAGGCACAAGCGGTGTAGAAGCTGGTAGCCAGGTGTAGCGGTGCTGGGTGTGTTGGCGCAAGAATCAATGGAGGACACCAGGCTTGTAGTTCCAAAGCTTTACTCACAGTCTGTAGCACACACATACAAGTGCCTGCCTCCGTACCGTGTCCTCCAGGTCAGGGACTCAATCAACCTCCAGGCCAGGTGGAATGCTCCCTTCCAACGCTCCGCAAACATGTGCCTTCCTGAACGTCTCCTCTTATAGCGCCTTTAAGTGTGTAGTACTCCCAGTACTGAGTTACACTGGAGTGCCTCCTGACAGATGTTCCCAAGAACTCTACTTGTACGGCAGACAGCTGTAGCCTGCTTCAGGGACTCCTTACTCCTGAGTCCCGGCTCACTATCAAGGTTGCTGTTGTGCCCCCAAGTCTTAGATGGGAGTAGTGCATTTACAGCCCACTACTCCACCGGTGTCTGCTGTAGGACCATTAGTATCCATACAACCTTGGGGACCGGGCCCCCGGCCTTGCGCTTAGAACTTCTAGGCAGGGTTCTCCTCTAACCCACGTCCTCTGTTCCCTTTTACTCCTACGTTCCGTACTAGTCTTTCCTTCTTATGGAAGATCAGGTTTCAGTTCAATGTCTTTCTCCTTCTTTCCTTTCCTGTGCCAGCAGACCCAGGTCACTGAGATCTGCTGCAGCACCTACTTCCTCCATCCCTATCTCTTTTCTCACTCCTCACCGAGTGACTCCCTCTCACTGACTGACTGACTGACCTCAAATCCTAAACCTTCCCGCTCTTTTATGACACCATGAGAGACAGACATATAGGCCAGTGCCTTGCTACCCAGGAGTTGTGGACACTGTGGATTGAAGTCTCATTCCGGCGGTCCCACACATTGGACTCAGTACCGTGCCAGACACACGTGGACATGGCAAAGCTACTGTCTCCTCAAAGACTTGGTCAAGACGACCCACGCTGCTGTTGTTGGTGCCACCGTTGGATCCCCATCCGTCACAGACTTCATTGAGATGTCACATGCCGCTGCTGTCGGTGCCACTGTTGGAACCCTGAGACGCTGCACACGAGAAGACTACAGCCTGATAAGTTTCACCTCTTAAATTACTGAACTATTGTTCATCCCTGTCCTAACCTGCCACATTCCCTACCACTACTCTGCAACCTATTACTCCCTGCGTAAAGTGCACTTATTGTTAAATAAAACATTTAATACTTGATCTGCCTCCTGTCCATGATGACATCCCGCATTCCTGCAATTTCTTCAGATGTGTATGGATGTGTGTGTATATATATATATGTGTATATGTGAAAGGATGTGTATATGTGTGTTTGGATGTGTGTAGGTGGATAGATGTGTGTGTTGATGCCTGTGTGGATGGATGGATGTGTGTGTGTATGATGTGTGTGTATGGATGTGTATGTGTGTGTTTGGATGTGTATAGGTGGATAGATGTGTGTATATGGATATGTGTATAGATGTGTGTGTGTGAATGGATGTGTGTGGATGTGTGTGTATTGATGTGGGAGTGTGGATGTGTGCATGAGTGGATGGCTGTGTGTGTGTGAATGGATGTGTGTGTATTGATGTGGGTGTGTGGATGTGTGCATGAGTGGATGGCTGTGTGTGTGTGTGTGTGTGAATGGATGTGGATGGCTGTGTGTGTGTGGATGGATGTGTGGATGGATAGATGGATCGAAGGAGGGGAGAGAGAGGCATGGATGCACACAGCTTGTTATACTCACTTATGTAGTTTTCTTTCTGGTTCCTCCAATCAGCTGAGTCATTCACCTGCTGCCTGGCACTGTGTGCTGGGGGAGACTGGAGAAAGCGGCAGGAGGGAAGGCTTTGGCAGAGACTGGGGACGGTTAGGAACAGTCTCTGCTAGACAGAAAAACTCTAGTCAAGGAATGATCAGCTCCTCCAGAATCAAGAGACAGCTGTCCACCAGTCTGTGATACCTAGGACACCATGAAGAATGCTGACAGGGACTATATTACAAACTGTCAGCATTCTGCATCCTAGGAACACACACAGAATGCCTGGACAGCCAATTTAACTATCACCGAGCCACCGCCCTGCTTCATTATACTCATCACTGTCACTTGGCATAACTGACCCGCCATCATGCTTCACTGCAGACATCACCGAGCCACTGCTATGCTTCACTGCAGACATCGCCGAGCCACCACCATGCTTTACTGTAGGCACAACTTTGCTACCACCTTCCTTCCTTGCTTCACTGTAGATATTTCCGAGCCTCTGGCATGCTTTACTTTAGGCATCACCGAGCCACTGTCATGTTTCACTGTAGATATCACTAAGCCTTCTCTATTGATCCCGGTAGGCAGATGTTTCTTTTTTACTCTTCCTCCTCCAGCCGTACCATTGGTCCATAGGCAAAGAGTCACAGTTTTGTTTCATCGTTCCACAGAAAAGAATCTCAAAATTTCTGTGGTTTGTTATGGTTTCAGCAGATTGGAGACAACTTTCTTGTGCTTTTGAGTCAGTAGAAGTGGCTTCTCAGAGCTTGGACATGGACACCTTCAGCATTTACTATGTGCATTGCTGTGCAAACTGAAAACCTTAGGGCTTGCTGCCACCATGTTTGTTGATTACCTGCCCCCTCAGAAATCTGATAGCAGCTGGTGACCACTCCCTCGTTCTACGACATCCACATAGTGTAGCCAGAGTCCCTATGACTTTCAACTTGTGAACTCTGCTTCCTGCTATATCTCTAGGAACATTCAATGACTTTGTATCTTTTTTGTATTCTTTTCCTTCTTTGTAAAAGGCATTGATCTCTTAGCTTTTTGAAACGCTTTCTTGACAACCTAGTAATATTAGCGACCAGGAAGCCATTGTGTACAAGAAAGAATCCTCAGCAACACTGCCAAAAGCTGGTGTCTGCTTGTGAATCACATCTACAGCAGGTCATAACAGCCAGAGGGGCATCAGGTTATAACAGCCTGAGGGCTCTACTAAGTACTAATGCACTTATCATGCTGGCAGAATAATTCTGAGACTGTAATAGTCAGTAAAAGTTGCTTTTTGTGGTAACTTTAAAGATACCAATTGTTATATTATTTGTGCTGAGATATTTACATTATTCTTATTATTTTTTTGTAAATCATGTATATTTATCTATACAATTTGCTCTCTCTACCCTTGTATTGCAATGATATATTTACACATATTGTATTATATTTTAAGGCTCCATTTTTCCTTTTTCCAGACACGATTTCCTGATAATTGTGGTAAGATCCATACATCCCAGCACTGCTGACTTCACCCGAATTCCACAGGAGCAATAAGGCAAATCTTGTGTTTTTTTCCTCTGGTTTCTGTGATGCTGATCAGGAAACTAAATCACTTTGAAGAATGGTTGGAGCTTAATTTGTAAGGCTCAGCTAATTTATCTGCCCCTTGTTATCTGATCTCACTCTAAGTGCGGATTGTGGACAGCATCTACAAATTTGCTGGAGCTGACAAGATATATAAGACACAGAGAGACTGAATAATACGCAGACGCAGGTCATGCCAGTACGAGTCTATGGGAAAATATGCTTCCTATCCTATTCAACCTTTTTTTTTTATTAACCAAAGAATTTTAATTCAGCCCCTCCATCAAGAAAAAAAATGATGAAGATCACACAAATGTTATTCCATGCTAAAGCATAGGTATTATCAAAGTTTTAAAGAGGATCTGTGGCACCCCCAGGAGTATGGTCGCCACAGTGGCATTGCCTTCCTCCTGGGAGGGTGACGTCATGCTTGGAAGCAATGAAGGGTCTCTCTGACAGTTAATCATTTTCATGCAACACAGTTCCCACTCCAGGCCTGCAGAGGGAGCTCTGAACCAGGATTGGGGGAGGGGTGCTCTCTGAGGGCCAGGAGGGGAAATGGTCAGTTAGTGTGAGGAGGGCAACGAGTGTAGACGTGTGGAGAGAAGCTGGAGGTTGAGCTGAGGATAGAGGGCTCCCTCCCAGTGATAGCACATGATCTGGAGCCTGGTCTCCACGGTTGTATGGATACTAATGGTCCTGCAACAGAAACCAGAGGAATATGAAGCTGTAAATGCTCTATTCCCAACTAAGACTCAGAGGCACAACAGCGACGGGTGAGCCAAGAGAGATAGAAGGCTACAGCTGTCTGCCATACGAGGTGGTTCTAAGAGAATATAAGGAGGAACTTCAGTGTAACACAGTACTGGATGTACCTCCAGTCAGCGCTAGGAAGGAGACTGCACAACCCATCTGATAGAGAGATCCCTGAGTTGCTTCCAGGCTAGCCTGCTCCTGTGCCATCTGTAACCAGGACCCTGGGACTGCGTTTGCCAAGTAAAGGTAAAGAAACTGCACCCTGTTGTGTCCTTGCCTCCTTCCTGCAACATCCTCAGCACTGCTACATCTCTGTGCCAAACACTGCACCCTCTTCCTAAACATTCCACTACACTGTCCTGGGACCAACAGCCATACCTGTGGAGGGCTACAACATCATTGCTGCACTGCACCATCTGTCCCAGAGGATCTGTCTGCAGCGTCGGCTTAACACCTCCCTTGCCGAACACCACAGGTGGCGTCACGAATCACTTATAAACTTTATTCCCAACTCAACTCCTTTTACAATGGCGCCCACGGCCACGGACCGGGTCACCGCTGCTGTGACAATCCCCTCTGAGAGACCGGCCCGGTACTGAGTACCCCACAGCCCTGGGAGGGCGACCCAGATCTGTCACTTGTTATAAATGTGTACTTTTTGTACCTGGCATAAATGCCGCTGTTCTTCTGAATCCGGCGATGTTTTTCTTTTTTTTTTCCTGCGCCTCTCTGTTCCTAAGATATGGCCCTCTCTTCCCTGCAGGAAAATTTAATCTTTTAGCTAACTGGGCATTGTCTTCAAGATTACACCCAGAGAAAAGAGTTAAGAAACACACCCACTTGGATAAGAGTGAATGGGCAGCTTTACCACCTGAGAAAATAAAGAACCTCATCCACAACTACCACAAAAGACTTCAAGCTGTCATTCATGTTAGAGGAGGCAATACACGGTATTAAGAAATGGGGTACGGGAACTTTTGATCAGGGTCATTTGGATGTTTTGGGTTGTCATTAGGATTTAAAAAGGAGAAAACACAGTAGTTTGACAATAAATGGCTTCACCCAACCACTAACCAAGAGAGGAGAAAAAGGTTTGGTGTTATCATTACTGTTCTCTGAAAAAAGGCCAAGAAAGCAAAAATTCTGCCGGGGTATGTAAACTTTTGAGCACAACTGTAAGTCAGTGTAGAGAAATGAATACCCAGGTTTAACTCAAGGTAGCATAAATCAGACATTTATGGCATATACGTAAGATAAGTTATAATGGTACAAGATAAGACTCTTCATTCAACAGATAAGGCTCAAGATAAGGCTCTTCATTCACTCACAGCAATGTATTTATACTTTATGCTTTCCCTGTAAATAATCCTGATTTTAGGATTATTTACAGTAAAAGCAGGGAATATTCTATAAATGTATTCTCTCCTAGATGTTTGTTATAAAGGAAAATCTGATATATTGATGATGCCATGCAAATGTGAACATTTATGCATATTGTAGAATGTCTACAGTAGTTGTTCGAACGACAATATCCTTAGACTTAGGTCATCAATATCAGACCGGTGGCAGTCTGACATCCGCCTTGATCAGCTGTGCGCAGGCTCTGCAGAAGCTGGATGTACACAGTGTACAGATCAGGAACAGCACAGCGCCACACACTGTGTAGTGGCCGTTCTTAGGTACTGCACATCACATTCAATTCAAAGTTTCTTTTTTCATATTTTAGGTTGATATTTTGAGGCTTAAAAACTGATTACAAATTTTGAATAGACTATATTTACATACAGAGGGGGAAAAAAAAGTATTTCGTCAGCCACCAATTGTGCAAGTTCTCCCACTTAAAAACATGATAGGCCTGTAATTGACATCATAGGTAGACCACAACTATGAGAGTCACAATGAGAAAACAAATCCAGAAAATCACCTTGTCTGATTTGGCAAGATTTATTTTGCCAATTATGGTGGAAAATAAGTATTTGGTCATTAACAAAAGTTCATTCCTCCATGCAGATCTCCTCTAGAGCATAGATGTTTTGGGCCTGTCGCTGGGCAACATGGACTTTCAAATTCCTCCAAAGGTTTTCTATGGGGTTGAGATCTGGAGACTGGCTAGGCCACTCCAGGACCTTCATTTGCTTCTTGCAAATCCACTCCTTCGTTGCCCTGGCGGTGTGCTCATTATCATACTGAAAGACCCATCCATGCTTCATCTTCAATGCCCTTGTTGATGGAAGGAGGTTTACACTCAAGATCTCATGATACATGGCCCCATTCATTCTTTCATGTACACGAATCAGTCATCCTGGTCCCCAAACAGCCCCAAAGCATGATGTTGCCACCCCCATGCTTCACAGTAGGCATGGTGTTTTTTGGATGCAACTCCACATTCTGTCTCCTCCAAATACAACGAGTTTTGTTATGAGCTCATTTTCTGCTCCACCAGTTGATAGTTCCCCTTCCGTTCTCCCTCTGGTGGTGACAAGAGGTAGAGAGGTTGGTTTAAGTGGTAATAATCTGCCACCTGGTGAGGAAGATAACGATTGGATCTCTGGAGGATCAGAATGGATATAAGACAGCCGACGCCCTATCCTAGGGCTGGTGATTCAGTCTGCTTCTCAGGTCTAGGACTCAGCTCTGTTCCAGTCTTCTCAAGATAAGTTTGTTTTTGCTAATGTTCACACTTGCTCTTGTTGGTCATTTTAGTTTTTTGTGTGGTCAGTCAGCCCGGCTGGGCTATGCTGAATTTCCACACTTATTTGCCAAATTGTCTGTTTTTTGTCCCTTATTAGATTGGTCACTTTTTGCTCTGTCTCAGAATATTTCAGAGTGCTGATATAGTGGGAGAAGTCGTCTAGTGACTTCAGGGTTAATTTTGCTATCAGTTGTGTTGGACATTTTTGTAGGGTTTTTTGGCAGATTGCAGACAGTTTCTTTCCTTTCCTGTCCTTTCTAGTTAGTTTGGCCCCATCATTTGCTCAGCCTATTTTCCTGCCTTTGTTTGTGTTTTCATCTGGTTTAACCGTCAATACATGTGGGGGGCTGTCTCTCCTTTGGGGTCTGCTTTGTGGCAGTTAGTTTTCCTCTTTTCCTGCTTTAGGCTTATTTAGTTCTCCGGTTGTGACGCGGCGTCTAGGACCACCGTAGGAAAGCTCCACGACTGCTGCTAGATGCGTGTTAGGATCAGGGGTCTGCAGTCTGCATAGTTACCATCCTCTTTGGTTTTCTGAGACTTAGCTTGTTTGTTTTTTATTTCCTCCTCGGCTACCCGCTCATAAAAGAGTTTTGTTTCTACCAAATAGTTCTTCTTTGGTTTCATCAGACCACATGACATTTTCCCAATACTCTTCTGGGTAATCCAAATACTCTCTGGCAAACTGCAGATGGACCCATACATGTACAGCAGGGGGACATGTCTGGCACTGCAGGATCTGAGTCCCTGGCGGCGTAGTGTATTACTGATGGTAGCATTAGTTACGGTGGTCCCAGCTCTATGCAGGTCATTCACTAAGTCCCCCGTGTGGTTCTGGGATTTTTGCTCACCATTCTTGTGATCATTTTGACCCCACGGGTTGAGATCTTGCGTGGAGCCCCAGATGGAGGGAGATTATCAGGGGTCTTGTATGTCTTCCATTTTCTTATTATTGCTCCCACAGTTGATTCCATCACACCAAGCTGCTTGCCTATTGCAGATTCAGTCTTCCCAGCCTGGTGCAGGGCTACAATTTTGTTTCTGGCGTCCTTCCACAGCTCTTTGGTCTTCACCATAGTGGAGTTTGGAGTGTGACTGTGTGAGGTTGTGGACAGGTGTCTTTTATACTGATAACAAGGTCAAACAGGAGCCATTACTACAGGTAATGAGTGGAGGACAGAGGAGCCTCTTAAAGGAGAAGTTACAGGTCTGTGAGAGCCCGAAATCTTGCATGTTTTTAGGTGACCAAATGCTTATTTTCCACCAAAATTTGCAAAATAAATCTTACCCAATCAGACAAGGTGAATTTCTGGATTTGTTTTTTCATTTTGACTCTCATAGTTGCGGACTACCTATGATGTCAGTTACAGGCCGCTCTCATCTTTTTAAGTGGGAGAACTTGCACAATTGGTGGCGACTAAATACTTTTTTCCCCACTGTATATGTTGGTATCTGTGCAAAGTGTAAGAGCATGTCCATGTAAATAACATACGGGAATTAGTTAAAGCTATTTTGATTAATAAAAGCCATCCAAGGCGTCCCCATCGGGACGGTCATAACCTATCGCAAGTGTTAAAACCATTAAGACCATTGATTTAAGTGGAAAGTGTGTAATTCTCACTTTGCCTTGTGGTGGCGCTGCAGAAAGTTGAATACCTACAGTATAGGAAGTTGCATCCATAGATTACAGCTGATCATGTGGTTTCCTCTGTGATCATCTTGTCATTTTATCACGTGTCCAAATCCCACCCACCGATGTGTGATTTTTTTTTTTTGTTGCTATTTTACATTCCTTCATTATGTAAAAATAAATCTAATAAAAAAAAGAAAAACTCACAAGTTGTCTTAAAGGAAATCTTTCCATGGCTTCTGTATGTGTAGCACCCCATGGAAACCCAGTAGGATGCACGTAGGCAAACATGTAGGCTTCTTCTGCACTTTGTAGATGTCTCCCCCGGTGTTTTCACAGTGTTGGACGTGATGGAGGAATGCACCAGATTCATTCACTCCATAGAGAACTTCGAAAGGAGGATTTGGCCGTGGTCCAGTTCAGGAGCTAGAAAGGCAGCGATCAGGAGTCTGGTCATATAGGAAATGTGTGCAGTGGGATAACGGACTGCTATGTGGGTGTACGAGGAGTGAAGAACCTCCAGGAAATGGGCAGAAGAGTCGAGTGTGAAGTATCCGACGAGAGTAAGAGCTAAATGTACAGTAATATAAGGAGGTAATACTATAGCTTCATAACTCAACGTTTCTTGGAGGATATCACAATTTCTTTGTTTTTATTTGTCCTCTCGGATTTTGAGGATTGACCACAGGGTCTCAATGGGACTGAGATCTGGGGCGCTTCCTGGCCATGAATCGAAAATTTCACATTTTGTCCACCAAGACACTTAGTTATCTAGATATCACTTTGACTTTGTGATGTGGTCTTCATCATGCTGAAAAAGCATCAACAACACATCTCTCCTGAATAACAGCAGAAGTTGCCCTTGGAGGACGTTTAGATCCCATTTTATATTCAGTGTTCTTAGGCAAAATTGTGCTTGAGACCATCCATGGATGAAAAGCCCCCACACATGTATGGTCTCAGGAGTCTTCTCAAAGGACTCATGGCAGGGCTCACCTCTTCTTCGCCAATCGCTTTTTCCAGATGTCCGAAACAGTGTGAGGGAGGCTTCATCAGAGAAGATAACGTTACTCCAATTGTCTACAGTCCAATCCCGGCAGAGTGTTAAGTCTGTATAAAGTACAGTGATCGGAGTGCAAAGGACGGGGGTAAAGATATGTTCTCTAATGAAACCCTCTTTAGACTATTTGGGACGTCTAGAAGAATGATTGTCCAGAGAAGTAAAAAATCATGATCTCTAGTGAAGGCCAGCCGCAAGCTTCACTTCATGAGAGCAGAAACATGGCCCAGATAGGAACCCATCGGCAAAACACAATCCAGTTGTGGGCTAGTCAATAGGCAAAGGAATGAAAGCCCCACTGGTGCCACTCCACTTAAATGTCACCACCACTGGGGCTTTTTACCCTTTAATGTCTTGTTGTTTCTCGAAATTTACATGTACATCAGTAGCAATGGAAAGATTGTGACCCCTATCTTCTATAGTGCAAAACCTGCATATGCAAAAGTCTGCCTTATCTAATAGCCTGCTCCTGCCTAATCTAATAGCCTGCTCCTGCCTTATCTGATAGCCTTCTCCTGCCTTATCTGATAGCCTTCTCCTGCCTTATCTAATAGCCTGCTCCTGCCTAATCTAATAGCCTGCTTCTGCCTAATCTAATAGGCTGCTCCTGCCTAATCTAATAGCCTGCTCCTGCCTTATCTAATAGCCTGCTCCTGCCTTATCTGATAGCCTTCTCCTGCCTTATCTAATAGCCTGCTCCTGCCTAATCTAATAGCCTGCTTCTGCCTAATCTAATAGGCTGCTCCTGCCTAATCTAATAGCCTGCTCCTGCCTAATCTAATAGCCTGCTTCTGCCTAATCTAATAGGCTGCTCCTGCCTAATCTAATAGCCTGCTCCTGCCTAATCTAATAGCCTGCTCCTGCCTTATCTGATAGCCTTCTCCTGCCTTATCTAATAGCCTGCTCCTGCCTAATCTAATAGCCTGCTTCTGCCTAATCTAATAGGCTGCTCCTGCCTAATCTAATAGCCTGCTCCTGCCTTATCTAATAGCCTGCTCCTGCCTAATCTAATAGCCTGTTCCTGCCTAATCTAATAGCCTGCTCCTGCCTTATCTAATAGCCTGCTCCTGCCCTATCTAATAGCCTGCTCCTGCCTTATCTAATAGCCTGCTCCTGCCTAATCTAATAGCCTGCTCCTGCCTTATCTAATAGCCTGCTCCTGCCTAATCTAATAGCCTGTTCCTGCCTAATCTAATAGCCTGCTCCTGCCTTATCTAATAGCCTGCTCCTGCCCTATCTAATAGCCTGCTCCTGCCTTATCTAATAGCCTGCTCCTGCCTTATCTAATAGCCTGCTCCTGCCTAATCTAATAGCCTGCTCCTGCCTTATCTAATAGCCTGCTCCTGCCCTATCTAATAGCCTGCTCCTGCCTTATCTAATAGCCTGCTCCTGCCTTATCTAATAGCCTGCTCCTGCCTAATCTAATTGCCTGCTCCTGCCTTATCTAATAGCCTGCTCCTGCCTAATCTAATAGCCTGCTCCTGCCTTATCTAACAGCGTGTTCCTGCCTTATCTAATAGCCTGCTCCTGCCTAATCTAATAATCTGCTCCTGCCTAATCTAATAGCCTGCTCCTGCCCTAATAGCCTGCTCCTTCCTTATCCAATAATCTGCTCCTGCCTTATCTAATAGCCTGCTCCTGCCCTAATAGCCTTCTCCTGCCCTAATAGCCTGTTCCTGTCTTATCTAATAGCCTGCTCCTGCCTTATCTAATAATCTGCTCCTGCCTAATCTAATAGCCTGCTCCTGCCTAATCTAATAGCCTGCTCCTGCCTTATCTAATAGCCTGCTCCTGCCATATCTAATAGCCTGCTCCTGACTAATCTAATAGCCTGCTCCTGACTAATCTAATAGCCTGCTCCTGCCTTATCTAATAATCTGCTCCTGCCTAATCTAATAGCCTGCTCCTGCCTTATCTAACAGCCTGTTCCTGCCTTATCTAATAGCCTGCTCCTGCCATATCTAATAGCCTGCTCCTGACTAATCTAATAGCCTGCTCCTGACTAATCTAATAGCCTGCTCCTGCCTTATCTAATAATCTGCTCCTGCCTTATCTAATAGCCTGCTCCTGCCTAATCTAATAGCCTGCTCCTGCCTAATCTAATAGCCTGCTCCTGCCTTATCTAATAGCCTGATCCTGCCTTATCTAATAGCCTGCTCCTGCCCTATCTAATAGCCTGCTCCTGCCCTATCTAATAGCCTGCTCCTGTCGTATCTAATAGCCTGCTCCTGCCTTATCTAATAGCCTGCTCCTGTTGTATCTAATAGACTGCTCCTGCCTTATCTAATAGCCTGCTCCTGCCTTATCTAATAGCCTACTCCTGCCTTATCTAATAGCCTGCTCCTGCCCTATCTAATAGCTTGCTCCTGCCTTATCTAATAGCCTGCTCCTGCCTTATCTTATAGCCTACTCCTGCCTTATCTAATAGCCTGCTCCTGCCTTATCTAATAGCCTGATCCTGCCTTATCTAATAGCCTGCTCCTGCCTTGTCTAATAGCCTGCTCCTGCCTTATCTAATAGCCTGCTCCTGCCTTATCTAATAGCCTGCTTCTGCCTTATCTTATAGCCTGCTCCTTCCTTATCTAATAGCCTGCTCCTGCCTTATCTAATAGCCTGCTCCTGCCTTGTCTAATAGCCTGCTCCTGCCTTATCTAATAGCCTGCTCCTGCCTTATCTAATAGCCTGCTTCTGCCTTATCTTATAGCCTGCTCCTGCCTTATCTAGTAATCTGTTCCTGCCTTATCTAATAACTTGCTCCTGCCTTATCTAATAGCCTGCTCCTGCCTTATCTAATAATCTGCTCCTGTCTTATCTAATAGCTTGCTTCTGCCTAATCTAATAGCCTGCTCCTGTCTTATCTAATAGCCTGCTCCTGCCCTATCTAATAGCCTGCTCCTGCCTTATCTTATAGCCTGCTCCTGCCTTATCTAATAGCCTGCTCCTGCCTTATCTATTAGCTTGCTCCTGCCTTATCTAATAGACTGCTCCTGCCTTATCTTATAGCCTGCTCCTGCCTTATCTTATAGCCTTCTCATGCCTTATCTAATAATCTGCTCCTGCCTTATCTAATAGCTTGCTCCTGCCTTATCTAATAGCCTGCTCCTGCCTTATCTAATAATCTGCTCCTGCCTTATCTAATAGCCTGCTCCTGCCTTATCTAATAGCCTGCTCCTGCCTTATCTAATAGCCTGCTCCTGCCTTATCTTATAGCCTGCTCCTGCCTTATCTAATAATCTGCTCCTGCCTTATCTAATAGCTTGCTCCTGCCTTATCTAATAGCTTGCTCCTGCCTTATCTTATAGCCTGCTCCTGCCTTATCTAATAATCTGCTCCTGCCTTATCTAATAGCCTGCTCCTGCCTTATCTTATAGCCTGCTCCTGCCTTATCTAATAATCTGCTCCTGCCTTATCTAATAGCTTGCTCCTGCCTTATCTTATAGCCTGCTCCTGCCTTATCTAATAGCCTGCTCCTGCCTTATCTAATAATCTGCTCCTGCCTTATCTAATAGCTTGCTTCTGCCTAATCTAATAGCCTGCTCCTGCCTTATCTAATAGCCTGCTCCTGCCTTATCTAATAGCCTGCTCCTGCCTTATCTTATAGCCTGCTCCTGCCCTATCTAATAGCCTGCTCCTGCCTTATCTAATAGCCTGCTCCTGCCCTATCTAATAGCCTGTTCCTGCCTTATCTTATAGCCTGCTCCTGCCTTATCTTATAGCCTGCTCCTGCCCTATCTAATAGCCTGCTCCTGCCTTATCTAATAGCCTGCTCCTGCCCTATCTAATAGCCTGCTCCTGCCCTATCTAATAGCCTGCTCCTGCCTTATCTAATAGCCTGCTCCTGCCTAATCTAATAGCCTGCTCCTGCCTTTTCTAATAGCCTGCTCCTGCCCTATCTAATAGCCTGCTCCTGCCTTATCTAATAGCCTGCTCCTGCCTTATCTAATAGCCTGCTCCTGCGTAATCTAATCACCTGCTCCTACCCTATCTGGTATCCTGGTGTTGCATTTTTCTATAACCTTGTCCTACCTTTTGTTACAGTCTGTTCCTATTTTATCTGCCATCATAAACACTTTTTCTTGAACACATCAAGCCTGAAAGTTTTATTAACGAACTAGTGAAAGACATACCTCACCCATGTAGATATACACTTGGCCATCGGGCTCCTTTGTTGTAAAAGAGTTAATGCCTCGTCCAGGAGACACATTGATGGGTTATTATTACTTTAAGCAAAAATATTCCCCCTGGTGAATGGATGTTTGTGGGAGGCACCTAGAAATGTCTGACGGAACCTCCATTTATCAAACTAATTGTCTCGTCTGGTATCCATCACTGCACGGAGAAGCGGAAACATAATACAATATATTTAGACAACTCCGAGATCTGATTATGACTTCAGATCCCAAAAATGGCAAATTTTTACAATTCTGTTTCAAATTTCAAATTTGGATAACCAGAAATCAAATAAGCCTGAATCTGGATTCTTCTAATATCTCCGGAGATTGAATATCAGCCACTTTGGCTAAGTTGACAGCGGATTATTATATTGTTGTGTTTGCAATTATGAGTCTGAGAAGAAATAGAGATTTAATTCTCGAGACTGTGTTCTGGCCTTTAGGATACATCGATCTAGGCAGTGGGCTAAGGCTGGTTTCACATTAGCGTTTTTTTGCACTTCGTTTTTGCGCATACGTCCTTTTCCCTATCTTTAACATGGGTGCGCATGGTCTAGCGTTTGCACGCGTTCGTATGCGGTTTATGTGTGCATGCGGTTTTTTGTAGTGTGCACCCAAGAGCGCTGGACGCTACCTGTTGCATTTTTGGTCCGTCCGACCTGTCTCAAAAAAACGCATGTGCACGGAATGCGCAAAAAAACACATTACAGTCTATGGGAACGCAGATGTGCGCATGCGTTTTAAGAGTAATAATGGCTAAAAAATGGTTAAAACACATGCGCAAAAAAGCAGCAAACACATACAAAGCGCATGATACAACCCAAGCACAGGTTTGTTGCAGTATTTGATCAAAGCGGCCAAGTTCTAGTAATCATTAATTACATCTTTAACCCCTTAATGACTAGTCCTATTTGAAAGCAAATCACAAAGTATTTCTTTATTAAAATTTTTGTCATTCCCACCTTCAAAAAGCCATACATTTTTATTTTCCCATCAAACTCCTCTTTCCCCCTCCAGACTTCTCTGTCCTTCTATAAACTCCTCTCTCCTCCTCCAGACTCTTTGTCCTCCTCCAGACTCTCTGTCCTCCACCAAACTTCTCTGCCCCCGGTAGACTCTTGTATGCTCCTCCAGATTCCTCTTTCCCACTCTTGACTCCTCTTTCCTCCTCCAGACTTCTCTATCCTCATCTAGAGTTCTCTGTCCTCCTTCAGATTTTTATATCCTCCTCCAGACTTCTTTGTCCCCTCCTGACTCATCTGTCATTCTCCAGGCTACTCTGTCCCCCTATAGATTCCTTTGTTCCCCTACAGAGTCATCTGTCCCCCTCCAGACTACTTTTTTCTCCTCCGGACTCATCTGTTCCTCTCCAGACTCATCTGCTCCCTCTTGACTCCTCTGTCTCCTTCAGACTGCTTTGCTCCCTCCTGACTCAGTTATCTTCCTCTTGACTCCTCTGCCCTCCTACAGACTCTTCATCTTCCTCCAGACTACTTTATTCTCCTCCGCACTCCTCTGTTCTCCACCAGACTCCTCTTTCCCCTCCAGACTCCTCTGTCCCTTCCTGGCTCCTCTGCCCCATCCTGACTCAGCAGTCTTCCTCCAAACTCCTCTGTCCTCCACCAGACTCCTCTGCTCCCCTCCAGACTCCGCTATCATCCATCAGACTCCGTAGTCCCTTCCTGACTCCTCTGTCCTTCATCAGACTCCTTTGTCCCTTCCTGTATCCTCTGTCCCCTCCTGAATCAGCAGCCTTCCTCCAGACTCCTCTGTCCTCCACCAGACTCCTCTGCTCCCCTCCAGACTCCTCTATCCTCCATCAGACTCCTTAGTCCCTTCCTGACTCCTTTGTCCCTTCCTGACTCCTCTGTCCCCTCCTGACTCCTCAGTCCCCTCCTGACTGAGCAGTCTTCCTCCAGACTCCTCTGTCCCTTCCTAGCTCCTCCAGAAATATTCCTCGGGAATATTTGAGAAACAACAGTTTTTGAGTAGCAAATTTTGTGCCATTTTTCAAGGCCGTTGTGATACAATCTCTACATCCCAGATAACACAAGTGTAAAAAGTTTCCAGAGATAATAGCAAATCTGCCTTTTATTACCGTCAAATCTTAATTTTTATAGACTCTCTGAAACAGGACTTGTTACAACAAGACATATGGATTTGATAAAGCCGAGCATGGCTGGGCGTCCGCTCCTCCAATATATCCTTACGTGTGATGGATGTTTTCTGAGTGTCATCTATTTTTTTGTTTTATTTTATTTTATTTTTTTACTTGAAATATGAAATAATTGAGGAGGATTAAACAGGACCATATGCAGCGAGCAGTACCCGGGACACAGGAAGCAATTATGTGACAGATTTAGAAATATTCTCTGTACAGTTAGAGTATCCGTTCCCGCTTCTCTCTACACATGTGTAATAAAATCCAAAAACTGTCCAAGGTATGAGCTCATTAGTCAGGGCAGAACTTGGCACATCTGCTGAATTCTGCTATGCCACGATAGCGAGCACTGACAGATACCATCACAAACTGGAGCATGGACACCATCATTCTCTAAAATCATTACCGTGGATCACGTCCATCTCTATCTTAATGGTTCTCATTCTTCTCCGCTTCTCGATTCACAGTACTCACATTGTTATTGTAAGGAACTGAACCGGAGAGAGAAATCCTACTAGAGTTTGACTAATGTGAATCGTGACTGTTTGGTGGGATTTTATAGCTAGATTACCAGCTTGGCCGATAATGAAGACGAAAAGTTGAGTGGAGAAGAAGAAAGCGGTGGAGAACTCTTCTAAGACTTGACTGAAGGGTTGAAAGAAGATGAAACAAAAAGTTGACTACAAAGGTAAAAAGAATGGCACAGGAAGCATATATTAGAAAGTCCTTACCTTCTTGGAAATATGGTACTTGGTGAAGGTCACTTCTTAGGTCAAGGCCACCAGTAATGGCCAGTTGACCAGTTGGCCAACCAGCAGATGAAGTTGAAGAATTAAACAGTCAAGTCAATGGTCAGACAACTATGGTACCAGGGAGATGTAACCAAAAGTTTAGATTGGACTTCAGAAATGCCTAGAATGGAGGACTGTTCTTTAGATGGATGGATGCCCATTGGGTTACAAGGATGACTCATAATGAGCCAATGAATGGGACCCTTAAGGTTATCAATATTTTGGAGAATTTCCCTATTGAGTACTCATAATTAGAGGTGAACGAATTTGTTCAGATTTTGGCCTCAAATCTGATTTTGACATATTCGGGCTATATTCGAACACTCTTCGTGCCGAATGTATGTCTTATGATTGGTTCCAAAGATATTCGGTAATTTCTACTCCCATCGACTCTTTTGACGTTCGGCTGTGTTCGACGAATATTGCAAAAACAATATTCGATTCCGATCATATTCGGAACCAAATCTGAACAAATTCGCTCATCTTGACTAATAATGAAACATTAACAAGCCCTCACTTCAACCGACGAGCACCTATTAAACATTGCATGAGTGTTGCATTCTACAAGCAGTTCCCGAAAATGAAGTTGACCATCAGGTAGTCCTATCATGTTAGATACGTATTTTGCATCGATGGCTCAGTGGTTAGAATTAGAGTTGAGCGACTTTTGTTTTTTTAGGGTCGCGTTTCGTTTCGTGAAACCCGACTTTTCCAAAAGTCGGGTCGAGCAAGATCGTCCGATTATAGGGAAAAGTCGGGGTCGTCCCGAAACACGAAACCCAATGTAAGTCAATGGGGAATAAAAGTCGGCAGTGAGAGGAGGACAGGAAACCCACCTACAGTGCCCATTTGAATGCCAAAAGCATCAATTCTTCTTACTTAAGCTTGTCAACCTTAATTAACTTCATAATACAAGTTACGCACTGAAAAATGGGGGTTATTTGGCTAAAGTTGTGGGGGGGGGGCTGGCTCCAGGTTTTCATGTGCCCTGGGCGAAAGAGCGCCCCTTTAACACATACCACAACTCACCATGCCCCGATACGGCAGAGAAATAGCGGTATAGTACAATGAAAAATACTTCACTTTTTACATCTCATGACGAGGCCCATCTATTTCTCCATACAGAATCATTGGTCCCATATAATGTTTGAAACAGTATATGATGAGCTCCACATAATGCTACAGTATATGTTGGTCCCCATGGATGAAGCTCCACTGTCTTATGGGCCCAAATAATGCTCCAAACATAATGGGCCCCATTTCTAATGCTCTAGTGTATAATGGGCCCTGTAAATGCTGCTCCAGTGTCTGATGTCCACCTTTGGAATGTTCCAGTGTATGGTGGGCCCCATCTATCATTCTCCAGAGTATAGTGCTCCCCAAAAATTGCTGTCCCAACATTGAAAACAATCAAATAAGTCTCCTCGCTAGGGAATCCCTGTACTAGTCTGGACTCCTCGTCGTCCCCATCTTCCATCTCACTGCACAGTATTTCAACCTTGCAAGTGCTGTGATCCTGAGCAAGCAGGGGGGGCCCACTCGTTGGCGACGGCACTGGCACAGGGCCCCTGATAGTACGGTGGTGTGTCTGATGGCGGGTGGGCCGAACCTGCACTTTCATCTGCAGCTTCCTCTTTGTCATTGTGTAAGATGGAACTGTATATGGGAAGGGTAACCTAAGTTTCATCAGGGTCAGATTCAGGCCGTGTAGCGTGCGAGGGGAATGTAGTGGTCTGGGTCAATGTACCAGCAGATTCATCGAGCAGTGGCTGGGCATCAGTGCACTTGTGTCGCCCCCAGGAGTACGGTCGCCACAGTGGCATTACCTTCCTCCTAGGGAGTGTGATGTCATGCTTGGGAGCAACGAAGGATCTCTCTAGCAGGTTAACTGATTGGGCGGCGTTATTCCCACGAGTCATGACCCTCCAAACGGCGTTCATGAAGGCAAATTGTTTGTTTTACGTGGGCAGTATGGTTGCAAAGCTGAACCTTAAAGGAATGTCCAGAAGGGCACCACCAGGAGTGGAGCCTACGGTTAAATTCGACTCCACCTGGGAAACCTCAACCATGCCAGCTACAGAACAGATGCACACATTGCAAGCTTAATTCCGTTAACGAACGAGACTCCGTCATGCCCCGCGGTCCGAGTCCGGCTTACTAGAGGGACACGTGAGGCTCTGGAACATGAGATTGGCCAATAACTGGTGTGTCATGCCCTTACATATCCGTGGCTGCATGTGCGCTACACTGAAAAGGCCAGCGTTTGTCGCTTACAGGTGCAGATAACCCGCTGAACAACGTTAGTGATGGGGATCACTGATTACAATTATTACCCGCGAACAATGATTTCCCAGTAAGTGCAGGTCAACTGCAGTTCCGGAATTAGGCCTAACCGTCATTCCTGAAAAAATGAAAAACTTACGTGTGCAAACCACAGGTGCTGTAGCTTGCTTAACAGCTCGCCAGCCGTTCTCACGCCCAGTATGGATTACACGTGATTGCACAAAGGTTAGAAAGGGTACCGTATCCCCGGATAACATGTATGGATAGCGTACACATTCAAAATATATGTCTCAGGAGGCAGGCTCAGACGGTGTTAGGCCCAGTATGGATTGCACGTGATTGCACAAAGGTTAGAAAGGGTACCGTATCCCCGGATAACATGTATGGATAGCGTACACATTCAAAATATATGTCTCAGGAGGCAGGCTCAGACGGTGTTAGGCCCAGTATGGATTGCACGTGATTGCACAAAGGTTAGAAAGGGTACCGTATCCGCGGATAACATGTATGGATAGCGTACACATTCAAAATATATGTCTCAGGAGGCAGGCGCAGACTGTGTTAGGCCCAGTATGGATTGCACGTGATTGCACAAAGGTTAGAAAGGGTACCGTATCCCCGGATAACATGTATGGATAGCGTACACATTCAAAATATATGTCTCAGGAGGCAGGCTCAGACGGTGTTAGGCCCAGTATGGATTGCACGTGATTGCACAAAGGTTAGAAAGGGTACCGTATCCCCGGATAACATGTATGGATAGCGTACACATTCAAAATATATGTCTCAGGAGGCAGGCTCAGATGGTGTTAGGCACAGTATGGATTGCACGTGATTGCACAAAGGTTAGAAAGGGTACCGTATCCCCGGATAACATGTATGGATAGCGTACACATTCAAAATATATGTCTCAGGAGGCAGGCTCAGACGGTGTTAGGCCCAGTATGGATTGCACGTGATTGCACAAAGGTTAGAAAGGGTACCGTATCCCCGGATAACATGTATGGATAGCGTACACATTCAAAATATATGTCTCAGGAAGCAGGCTCAGACGGTGTCAGGCACAGTATGGATTTGACGGCCCAGATTACACAGCAGAGGAGCAGGGAGAGGTAAAGATTGCAAATGCTGGGGCCCTGCCCAAGCAAGGGGGGCCCACTCGTGGGCGTCGGTACTGGCACTGGGCCCCTCATAGTACAGCGGTGTGTCTGACGGCGGGTGTGCACCACCACCGTCAGAGACACTTGATTGCACTATGAGGGACCCTGTGCCAGTGCCCGCGCCCAAGAGTCGGCCTACCCACCTGTCCAGGGCAACGGCACTCGCACGGTGTCGTGCGCTAGGTGGTGACCCCGGCCATGGGGGGGGGAGGCAGCACAGTTATGGAGTTTTAGAAAGTGGCATATGTTGATGTTGGACATTCAGCTGATGCAAAAGGCGAAATAGGTCAAGTCCCAGGAAGAGGTGGACCAAAGCAAGCCATTTTTCTGTCACCCTATGTGTCATCAGGGGAAGGTGGGACAAAATCCTTGGAAACCCATGCTTGGTTCATTTTAATGAAGGTTAGATCATCCACATTTTGGGTTGACAGACGGGTCCTTTTTTCTGTCAGGATTGATCCAGCTGCACTGAAGACTCTTTCCGATAGCACACTTGCAGCTGGGCAAGCGAGCTCCTGTAAGGCATATTGGGCCAATTCAGGCCAGGTGTCCAGTTTAGCGGCCCAATAGTCAAAGGGGAATGACCTGTGTGGGAGAACATCGATATGGGAGGAAAAGTAGTTTGTAACCATGGTTGTCAACTGCTGTCTCCTGTCACTTTCCATCGATGCAGTATTACCAGTTGTGTGAGCGGTATTTGAAAAATCAGTCCACAACATTGTCATGAAACCCCTGTCTCCAACGCCACTTCTGCTGTGTGCACCACGAACACCTCTGCCAAGCTGCCCCCGGCCCGTACGGCTCGTGTGAGAACCATCACCGCTGCTGTGTGCTGGGAATGCCTCAAGCAACCGATTTACCAGAGTTGCTTGTTTATTAGCCAATATTAGGTCAAGGTTCTCCTGTGGCATGATGTTTTGTAATTTGCCTTTATAGCGTGGATCCAGGATGCTGGCCAACCAGTAGTCGTCATCGTTCATCATTTTGGCAATGCGGGGGTCCCTTTTTAGGATCCGCAAGGCATAATCTGACATGTGGGCCAATGTTCCCGGTGTCAATGATGCACTGCGAGTGCTGGGTGGAGGAGCACTTTCTGGCAAATCCACATCCCTCCAGTCACGCACAAACCCTGTACCAGACCTTGCCACGCCAACATTTTCACTTGCCCCACGAGATGCATCCTCCTCCCCTAAGTAATCATCCCCATCATCATCCTCCTCCTCCTCTTCTTCCTCCACCTCGTCCAGGAGAGGTCCCTGAGCAGACAATGGCTGAATGTCATCAAGGATTCCCTCCTCCTCTTCCTCCTCATCAACATTGGCTGCAGACGCCTGCTCCTTAAGGTGCGTCAAAGTTTGCATGAGCAGACGCATAAGTGGGATGCTCATGCTTAGGATGGCGTCGTCTGCGCTTACCAGCCGTGTGCATTCCTCAAAACACTGAAGGACTTTACAGAGGTCTTTCAGCTTCGACCACTGCACACCTGTCAACTCCATGTCTGCTCTCAAAGTGCCTGGCCGTGTATCCTCCCACAAATGCATTATGGCCTGCCTCTGCTCGCACAGCCGCTCCACCATGTGCAGGGTGGAGTTCCACCTTGTTGCAATGTCGATAATGAGGCGGTGGTTGGGAAGGTGGAGCAATCGCTGCAGCTTCTGCATACGAACAGAGTGTACAGGCGACCGGCGGATGTGCGCGCACAGTCTTCGCACCTTCTGGAGCAGGGCTGTTAACTCCGGATAATTTTTGAGGAAGCACTGCACCACCAGGTTCAAGGTGTGAGCCAAGCAAGGTATGTGGCTGAGTTTTGAAAGGGCTATGGCTGCCACAAAATTACGGCCGTTATCACTAACTACCTTGCCTGCCTCAAGATGTACACTGCCCAGCCATGACTCAGTTTGTCACTGAAAGTACTCGGCCAGCACCTCGGCGGTGTGTCTGTCGCCCAAACACATCATCTGCAACACAGCCTGCTGACGCTTTCCACTAGCTGCTCGATAGGGGGACACATTGTGTGCAACAGTGGCAGCTGCAGATGGAGTGCTCGTACGACTGCGCTCTGTGGACGAGCTTTCGCTTCTGGAGGAGGAGGAGGAGGAGGAGGGTGGAACGCCTACAGCCAACTGTTTCCTATACCATGGGCTAGGCAGCACTGTACCACCACCACTGTCCCCTGTGGACCCTGCATCCACCACATTAACCCAGTGCGCAGTGATGGACACGTAACGGCCCTGGCCATGCCGACTGGACCATGCATCACTAGTGAGGTGCACCTTTCCGCTCACTGACTGCTTGAGTGCATGGACAATGCGGTCTTTCACATGATGGTGGAGGGCTGGGATGGCTTTGCGAGAGAAGAAGTGGCGACTGGGTAGGTCATAGCGTGGTACTGCATAGGCCATGAGTTCCCAGAAAGCTGTGCTTTCCACCAACCGAAAGGGCATCATCTCAAACGAGATTAGTTTGGCAATGTGGGCGTTCAAACCCAGTGTACGCGGATGAGAAACTGAGTACTTTCTTGACCTACTCATAGTGTCTGGGAGGGTGAGCTGGACTTGAGAGCTGCATATGGTGGAAGTAGCGGTGGACAGGGCGGACTGAGAGAGGGTTGATGATGGTGATGGAGTTGGTGTTCTTTCTGATGGCCTAGAATCAGTCTTTCATTGATATAACAGTGGGATTCCCTGACTGCTGTGGCCTTGCAACGACACCTCAACATTTGCTGCTGTGCTAACCGGTGGGCTTACAGTGGGGGAAACAATGTAGCGTTGCTGACTACCTTCGTTGTGATCAGTTGCACATGTGGCACTTGAGGTTTGATGTTGTGTCCACGCTTGCAAGTGCATGCTGGTTAAATGTCTAAGCATGCAACTGGTATTCAAATTTTTCAGATTTTTCCCTCGGCTAAAGGTCTTTGCGCACTTCTTACAGATAACCTTGGCCTGATCATTAGGATTTTGTTCAAAAAAGTGCCACACTGCACTCTTCCTACTTTGGCAGACATTTTGCGGCCTAGCACGCTGTGATCTTTTGACCCTCTGGACAAGCTGTCCAGCAACTCTTTTGATGTTTGGAACCTGTCTTTGGAGTGCTCCGGGCCTGCCAGATAACAGCTGTTGCGATGTCGATGTCTGCTGTGGATGCTCCTCATCTGAGCTATTGGAAGCAGCACCCTCTTCCCCCAATGGATGCCAATCTGGGTCAACAACTGGGTCATCCATCACCTCCTCTTCTATGTCATGTGCACCTTCCTCTGTGTCACCGTGTATGGTGGTATAGTGTGCGGGAAGGGGCACCTGAGTCTCATCAGGGTCAGAATCTGGCTCTGTACACTGCGAGGACAATGTAGTGCTCTGAGTGAATGTACCAGCAGAATCATCCATCAGCGGCTGTGCATCAGTGCACTCCATGTCAGATTCATCTTGGCCTGGGTAATTCACCATTTCACTTGATAATCCAGGCATGGTATGTGAAAACAGCTCCATGGAGTAATCAGTAGTATGGCCTGCGTCATCCTTCAATCTTGGTTGGGGTGAAGGACACAAGGAAAGGTGTGGTTCATGAACATGAGCCTCCAATGACGACTCAGTGCTTTTACTTTTTACAACTGAAGAAGAGGAGGCGATAGAGCTGGAGGCTGAGTCAGCAATGTAAGACAAAACTTTTTCCTGATGCTCTGGCTTTAAAAGCGGTTTGCCAACTCCTAGAAAACTAAGCGTTCGAGGCCTTATGTAGCCAGACGATGACGCAGGCTCAACACCTCCTGCATTCGGTCCTATTTTGCTCTTGCCACTACCATCAGATCCACCACCAACACCATCATTACCAGCTGCCAACCCCCGCCCAATTCCACGGCCTCTTCCACCAGCCTTCCTCATTTTTGGTAGAAATGTAGACAAAATCCAACAAACTATATAGTATGTAAAACAAGGTACAAGGTGTCTATAGGACAGGGGAGATTTTGAATTTCTGCACACACTTTTGGACACTGGACACTTTTGGATTGTGTGAGGCCTACTGATATCTGAGCGCTATGTGACAGGCTCGATGGCACAGCTGTGACCTAAGTGACTAGAGGATAAGGGAGATTTTGAATCTCTGCACACACTTTTGGACACTGGACACTTTTGGATTGTGTGAGGCCCAATGAATATCTGAGCACTATGAGACAGGCTCGATGGCACAGCTGTGACCTAAGTGACTAGAGGATAAGGGTGATTGGATTGCTTTTAAAAAAGCAGTTTGCGGAGCAGTGGGTAAACAGCAATGCCAGCCTGTCAGGAAGCCTTAGAAGGCAGCCCAACAACCAACACCACTGATACACCACTATATAGCCTCCCCTTGCACTGCACACACAGTGACTGGTGTGTTGTGCAGGCCAAATCGCTAACAGCAGAAGCAGTTTTTTTGTCTTCTTCCCTGCCTAACGCTCTCCCTACAGAATCAGCAGCAACTTCTCCCTATGCTAAGATCGGCAGAAGTAAGATGGCGGTCGGCGTGCACGCCCTTTTATACCCCCTGTGACGCCCACCAAAGCAAGCCAATCACTTGCATGCCCTTCTGAAAGATGGTGGTGACCCGTGCCTATGTCATCACGTTGCCCACAGTGTCCGTGGATCCTGATTGGCTGAAAAAGAGCGCAAAACAAACTTTTGAAACGCGACTTTGGCGCGTAAGTCGCCGACCTCGTGGCCGACCTCATCCTAGGGTCGGGTTTCGTTTCATGAAACCCGACTTTGCCAAAAGTCGGCGACTTTTGAATTTTTTTGACCCGTTTCGCTCAACTCTAGTTAGAATAGGTTACACCTACAAGGATAAACGAATAACCCCAAATACAAAACCAAATGAATGGAATAATTAAAATATTTTATTAAATACTGTTTAAAAAACAAAGGATAAAACCAGCAAAATGGACAGATATAATACCATAAACATAAGGCGTTACATGGTAGACAAAGGGCAAATGTAATATATAATATAATATAATATGCAATCTTAATGAAACAAAACATAAAGTGCAGTAAACAAATACACCTAAATACAATGCATAGTATGTAAATGAGATATATATACCAGTATAAAGTGCCAAATGCCTCTCCAACTGGAGTTGGAGAGGCATTTGGCACTTTATACTGGTATAGATATCTCATTTACATACTATGCATTGAATTTGGGTGTATTTGTTTACTGCACTTTATGTTTTGTTTCATTAAGATTGCATATTATATTATATTATATATTACATTTGCCCTTTGTCTACCATGTAACGCCTTATGTTTATGGTATTATATCTGTCCATTTTGCTGGTTTTATCCTTTGTTTTTTAAACAGTATTTAATAAAATATTTTAATTATTCCATTCATTTGGTTTTGTATTTGGGGTTATTCGTTTATCCTTGTAGGTGTAACCAGTTATATTATGAATATCCCCTTATGATATTTATCGGGTGAGGGATCTCACTAATTTGTTGATATCTAGTTAGAATAGGTATAAAACCTCGTAACATTTGTCAATCACCTGCGGCGAGTTGGGGAGAAGCCACATCAAAGGTCATCTCGTCTCTCTAGGCCAGAACTTTAAATTATTTGTTTTCTGAAACACAAATCTGGCTCTGATTCATGCTGGCCACCATTGGAAAGTTGTGTGTATCAAGTGATAGGTTCCTTTTCAAAGTTATGGAATGGCCAAATCACCGTCCTGACCTAAATACTCCAGAAATGTTGTTGAAGGACCTGATCCGAGCAGATCATGGGAGAAAACCACCAACATAACAGAAGTGAAAAGGTTTTGTACTGAGGAACGGGCTAAATCTCCTCCATCCGATGTGCAGAACGAATCGGCAATTACTGGAAACATTTACACTCACTGGCCACTTTATTAGGTACACCATGCTAGTAAGGGGTTGGACCCCCTTTTGCCTTCAGAACTGCCTCAATTCTTCGTGGCAGAGATTCAACAAGGTGCTGGAAGCATTCCTCAGAGATTTTGGACCATATTGACATGATGGCATCACACAGTTGGCGCAGATTTGTCGGCTGCACATCCCTGATGCGAATCTCCCGTTCCACCACATCCCAAAGATGCTCTATTGGATTGAGATCTGGTGACTGAGGAGGCCATTTGAGTACAGTAAACTCATTGTCATGTTCAAGAAACCAATCTGAGATGATTCGAGCTTTATGACATGGCGCATTATCCTGCTGAAAGTAGCCATCAGATGTTGGGTACATTGTGGTCATAAAGGGATGGACATGGTCAGCAACAATACTCAGGTAGGCTGTGGCGTTGCAACGATGCTCAATTGGTACCAAGGGGCCCAAAGAGTGCCCAGAAAAAATTCCCCACACCATGACACCACCACCATCAGCCTGAACCGTTGATACAAGGCAGGATGGATCCATACTTTCATGTTGTTTACGCCAAATTCTGACCCTACCATCCGAATGTCGCAGCAGAAATCGAGACTCATCAGACCAGGCAACGTTTTTCCAATCTTCTACTGTCCAATTTCGATGAGCTTGTGCAAATTGTAGCCTCAGTTTCCTGTTCTTAGCTGAGAGGAGTGGTACCCAGTGTGGTCTTCTGCTGCTGTAGCCCATCTGCCTCAAAGTTCGACGCACTGTGCGTTCAGAGATGCTCTTCTGCCTACCTTGGTTGTAACGGGTGGCAATTTGAGTCACTGTTGCCTTTCTATCAGCTCGAACCAGTCTGCCCATTCTCCTCTGACCTCTGGCATCAACATGGCATTTCCGGCCACAGAACTGCCGCTCACTGGATTTTTTTTCTTTTTCGGACCATTCTCTGTAAACCCTAGAGATGGTTGTGCGTGAAAATCCCAGTAGATCAGCAGTTTCTGAAATTCTCAGACCAGCCCTTCTGGCACCAACAATCATGCCACGTTCAAAGGCACTCAAATCACCTTTCTTCCCCATACTGATGCTCGGTTTGAACTGCAGGAGATTGTCTTGACCATGTCTACATGCCTAAATGCACTGAGTTGCCGCCATGTGATTGGCTGATTAGAAATTAAGTCTTAACACACAGTTGGACAGGTGTACCTAATAAAGTGGCCAGTGAGTGTAGATGCAGTTATTACTGCATGAGGCGTCCCAGCAGATACTGAGAGCAAAGGGGTCACATACTTTTACCACTCACAGATGTGTGATATTCCATAATTTTCCTCGATAAATAACGACAGAGTCTGATATGTGTGACTCTTTGTAAGATTTGTTTCTCTTCATCATCTTTTAGGACTTGTGAAAATTTCATGTTGTTTTTTAGACAAATTTATGCAGGAATATGGGAAATTCTGAAGGGTTCACAAACTTTCCAGCACTGTACATGGTATCAGTAATTAATGTGGCATCTATAACTGCACTGAATAGGGCTGAAAGAGCTGATGACTGATCCTATTGTTGCACTGCACTGTGTATATTGTGTATCCAACCCGTGTACCATAACAAGGTAAGATGAGACGTCCGTGAGGACAACAACAATCGGCTGCGGCTCGTAACATTGTAATTCTCTCTTTCATCACATCCCAACTTAAGCAGAAGAACCACCTTATCGCTGGCACAGCCTCAGTCCCACCTTCACCGACTTGTATCCATCCCAAATCCCAGTGCCAGACGCCATTACCTCACTCATTGCTCTTCTTCTGCCAAACTGCTGTACAAATCCCTGCACTTACTCTAAAACCCTCCTAAAGCCTGAAAGAGGTTCAGTCTACTGTTCCCATGACCTACAGGACAAGTAATGTACCAGCAGAATAGTGAGTGCAGCTCTGGAGTACAATACAGGATGTAACTCAGGATCAGTAATGTAATGTATGTACACAGTGACTGCACCAGCAGAATAGTGAGTGCAGCTCTGGGGTATAATACAGGATGTAACTCAGGATCAGTAATGTAATGTATGTACACAGTGACTGCACCAGCAGAATAGTGAGTGCAGCTCTGGAGTATAATACAGGATGTAACTCAGGATCAGTAATGTAATGTATGTACACAGTGACTGCACCAGCAGAATAGTGAGTGCAGCTCTGGAGTATAATACAGGATGTAACTCAGGATCAGTAATGTATGTACACAGTGACTGCACCAGCAGAATAGTGAGTGCAGCTCTGGGGTATAATACAGGATGTAACTCAGGATCAGTAATGTATGTACACAGTGACTGCACCAGCAGAATAGTGAGTGCAGCTCTGGAGTATAATATAGGATGTAACTCAGGATCAGTAATGTAATGTATGTACACAGTGACTGCACCAGCAGAATAGTGAGTGCAGCTCTGGAGTATAATACAGGATGTAACTCAGGATCAGTAATGTAATGTATGTACACAGTGACTGTATCAGCAGAATAGTGAGTGCAGCTCTGGAGTATAATACAGGATGTTACTCAGGATCAGTAATGTAATGTATGTGGGTCGCCCTCCCAGGGCTGTGGGGTACTCGGTACTGGGCCGGTGTCAGGGGGATGTGTCACAGCAGCAGTGACCCAGTCCGTGGCCCTGGGTGCCCAAGTAATGGAGGATCTAGTTAATGGAATGGAATAGTTCGTGATGCCACCTGTGGTGTTCGGCAAGGGAGATGTTAAGCCGACGCTGCAGACAGCTCCGCTGGGACAGATGGTGTGGTGCAGCAGTGATGGTATAGCCCTCCACAGGCAGGGCTAATGTCCCAGGGCAGTGTAGCGGTGGTTGGCACGGTGATGTAGCAGTGCCGTAAGGGTAAGAAGCAGACAAGACACAGCGGGGTGCAATTTCTGTACCTTTACTTGATAACTGCAGTCCAGGGTCCTGATTACAGAGGGTAACGGAGCAGGCTAGCCTGGAAGCAATTCAGGGATTCTCTCTCACAGACGGGCTGTGCAGTCTACTTCCTAGCGCCTTGTGGTGTGAAGCACTCCAGTACTTAGTTACTCTGAAGTTCCTCCTGCCGGATGTTCCCAAGAACCTCACTTGCACGGCAGACAGCTGTAGCCTCTCTCGAGGACTCCTCTTTAGTCCTTACTCTCTATTCAAGCTGCTGTTGTGCCTCAAGTCTTAGATGGGAGTAGGGCATTTACAGCCTCCTACTCCTCTGGTATCTGCTGTAGGACCTTTAGTATCCGTACAGCCGTGGAGACCAGGCTTCAGTTCGTGCGCTCTCTGCTGAGGGAGCTCTCCTTCCTAGCTCAACCTCCAGCCTCTTCCTACACGTCTGCACACTTCACCCTCTGCAGACTGTCTCCCCACTCCTTCCTCTTGGCCCTCAGAGGGCACCCCTCCCCTTAATCCTGGTTCAGAGTTCCCCCTGGTGGCCTGGAGTGGAACTGTGTTGCATGTATGGATTGACTGAGAGAGAGACCCATCACTGCCTCCAAGCCTGGCATTACCCTCCCCTGGAGGAAGGCAAAGCCACTGTGGCGACCATACTCCTGGGGGCGCCACATTCCCCCTAGTGCAATTCAGCACTCCTGGGCTGAACAAAAGAAAACATGAATAACATATAAACAATTGAACAATAATAATTTGTACAAGATTTGAAAAAGGGAAAAATGTACAAAAACCAAGAGCTCAAAAATGGTCCTATGATGATAAGTCCAGCATCAATGTCCATGGTCCATTCCTGGGCAAATGGTAAAAGTTTTTGACCACACACAAGTCCTGTGGCTCAGTGTCCATAAAACAAAGCTGATAAAATCAAAAGAGGAACTCTTACAGGTTACCTGTAGGCACAAAAGCTTTAAAAACAGTTACATATTTACACAATTTCAACAATTACATTACTTTATATACGGTATCTAAGGGGTGGTATGCCTTGTGTGGTGCGGGTAGACCTACATAACTCTAGTGTGGGCAAACTGGGTAGCATTCTCCTACCGACTCTTAGACTCACCAGGGGCACAACAGGTTCACCACTGTCAGGGCGAGGGTTCTCTGGCTCCACTGCTGGTGTGGCATCTGCTACCTGATTATCCTGATTTTCTTGAGTCACATCTTCCTGTGCTACCACTTGGGGAAACACTGGCACCACTATAGCATCATTCACTCTAGTCCAATTCGCAGGGAATTCTCCAAGCACTGTGCTGACCTTCTCTTCTTCCACTATGGGTTGGATGTTATCTGGTTCCTCTTTCCTTTCCTTCAACTGGTCAGGACACAACTTCAAATGATCTCTCAATACTGCTGCCGAGGTCTCTCCTCCATCTTTACTCACAGGGCATACCTTCGTATTATCAAAGTTCGAGGGCAGAATGGTATAAGGTTCAGCTTCCCACTGATCATCCAATTTGTGCAATCTTCTCTTCCTTTTCAAGACTTGCTCCCCTGGTGACAAAAGAACGGCAGGTGCATTTTGATTGTAAAGCTTCTCCTGCTTTTGCCTTGCCTGAGCCAGACTCCTTTCCACTCATTCTTGCACTTTTAGGTACTGTTGCTGCCTCTCCGTGTCCCAATCAGCCTCTGGGGACGCCACTTCAGGTGTGAGGACTCCCATGTTCAAGTCAATAGGCAGCTTACCAGGTCTGGCTCTCATTAAATAGGCAGGGGTACAGTTGGCGGAGTTCACTGGGATATGGTTGTAGAGGTCCACCAGATCTGGCAACTTCTCTGGCCACAGATTCCTCTCCTCCAAGGGCAAAGTCTTCAGGAGGTCAATCACTACCTGGTTCATCTTCTTGCACATGCCATTTGTCTGTGGGTGGTACGGTGTTGTCCGGATCTTCTTACAACCATACAGGTTACAGAATTCTTGGAACACTTCTGCCTCGAAAGCTGGACCTTGATCTGTCAGCACTCTTTCAGGATACCCATGTGGTCTACAGAAGTGCTGCTGGAATGCTCTGGCTGCTGTCCTGGCAGTTTGATCTTTGACAGGCACTACTACCAGGAATCTTGAGTATTGGTCAACAATGGTAAGTGCATAGACGTAGCCTGACCGGCTTGGAACCAGCTTCACATGGTCCAGGGCTACCAACTCAAGGGGTTGCTTGGTGATGATTGGCTGTAGAGGAGCTCTCTGACTGTCCCGATCCCTTCTGCGCAGGTTACATTGTCCACACTCCCAGCACCACCTCTCAATGGCTTTCCTCATACCAGCCCAGTAGAGCCTTTCTCGGAGCAATACTTCCAACTTCTTCCATCCGAAGTGTCCAGCTCCATTGTGGTATGCTTCCAGGACCATTGATGCCTCTCTCTTTGGGACTATCACCTGCCAAACCAGCTCATGAGTGTGGGCATTGATACTCCTTCGACACAGCTTCCCTTCATAAATGAACAGCCGGCCCCTCTCCTTCCACAACTGCTAAGTTTCTTCAGGAGCATCCGACTCTGGACGTGAGTCAGCTCGTGTCAGCAGCTCCTTCACCAGGCGGACTGCAGGGTCACTATCTTGCGTTTCTGCCCAATCATCATGGGGCAATGGGTTCAGGGTGACCGCCTTCAAGTCAGACCGTCTGTTTCTCACTCCTTGAGCACGCTGGGCCACAAGTGGCCGGTGGAAGGGAGGTAGCTCTATCTCTTCAAGAGCCTCAGGGTCTTCTACGGCATCTGGTAGGTTAGGCATTCTGGACAGCGCATCAGCATTGGCATTCTTGTGCCCTGCCTGGTACTTGATGGTAAACTCATAGTTCGATAGCCGAGCCATCCATCGCTGTTCCAGTGTACTTAGTTTTGCAGTGTCCAAATGCGTCAACGAGTTGTTGTCCGTGAAGATAGTGAACTTGGCAGAGACTAGCTAATGTTTGAACCTTTCTGTGACAGCCCAGACTATGGCAAGGAACTCCAGCTTGAAAGAACTGTAATTCTCAGGGTTCCTTTCCGTGGGGTGCAGCTTCCTGCTGGCATAGGAGATCACTCTTTCTTTCCCATTCTGTACCTGCAACAGTACTGCTCCTAGTCCCACGTTGCTGGCATCTGTGTACAGCACAAAGGGTTTGTCATAATCTGGGTAGGCCAGAACTTCGTCACCTGTGAGAGCCATCTTCAACCGGGTGAAGGATCTCTCCAACTCTTCAGTCCATTCAAAGGTGGAATTTTTCTGTTTGGTCTTCTTGGACTGCCCCTCCAGGAGATTTTGCATAGGGGTGGCTATTTCAGTAAAGCCCTTGATGAATCTTCGGTAGTAGCCTACCAGTCCAAGGAATTGGCATACTTCAAGAAGGTTGCTGGGCTTCGGCCAGTCCCGGATGACTGTGACCTTGTCAGGACCTGGTGCCACACCTTCTGCACTGACCACATGACCGAGGTACTGCACCTTGGGCTTCAGGAGGTGGCACTTGGAGGGCTTCACCTTCAGGCCGAAATTGGACAAAGCTTCAAACACTTCAGCCAGGTGCTCCAGATGGTCTTCATAGGTTTTGGAGAAAACAATGACATCATCCAGATACAACAGGACTGTCTCAAAGTTCATGTGTCCCAGGCAGCACTCCTTCAGCCGTTGAAATGTTCCGGGAGCAGTGCAGAGCCCAAATGGCATATAATTGAACTCACAGAGACCCATTGGAGTAGTAAATGCTGTCTTCTCCTTGTCTGCCTCTGCCACGGGAACCTGCCAATACCCACTGGTGAGATCCAAGGTGGAAAAGTAATTAGCAGTTTTAAGTGCAGCCAATGATTCCTCAATTCTAGGTAATGGGTAGGCATCTTTATGTATAATGCTGTTAATTTTCCTGTAATCAACACACATTCTCATGGTACCATCCTTTTTCTTTACAAACACTATTGGAGCTGCCCAGGGGGCTTCAACTGTCTCTGATGACCCCTGCCTCCTTCATCTCCCTCAACATACTCTTAGCACACTGGTACTGTGTTGGGGGTATAGGTCTGTACCTCTCCTTTATGGGTGGATTGTCTCCCGTGGGGATATGATGTTGAACCCCTTTTGCCTGCCCAAAATCTAGTGGGTGTTTACTGAATACCCGCTCATACTTTTGTGTCACTCTGTAAACCCCATTTTTCTGGTATGAAGGTGTAGAGTCAGTTCCCACCTGCAGTTGCTGGCACCACTCCTCCATCTGCTTCACAGAGCCATTGTCCTCCACCTGATCAGATGAGACCAAGGGCTCTGCTGCCTGCAAAGAGTTGTTATTAACGGTGAGCAGCTTAGCAACTGTGGCGTACCGAGGTATTGTGGCTTCCTCTTCCCCACAATTCAAAAGGCGTACAGGTACTCTCCCTTTTCGTACATCAACCACCCCTCTGGCTGTCAGGACAGTGGGCCTGCTATCGGAGTATACTGGTTCTACCAACGCCTGGTAATCTCTCCCTCTAAGACCTATAGCTGCCCGACACCAAACCAACATTTCACATCTGGGGGGTATTACAATGGGGAAGGTATCACTCACTCTGAAGCTGCCAATCTCTCCGCCAGAGAGTTCTACCTGTTGCCTTTGCATCAGGGCTCGGATCTCCTTCTGCAGGACTCATTGTTCTCCAGAACCAGCAGTCTCAGCCACCTGTTGCAACAAGACAATAACCTCGGACAGACAGTTTTCAATTACATTTGTACCAAGAGTCATCATGGGATTACATTCACGTCGGTCAATATCAACAACTATTAAACCTTGAGACTTTAGCTCTACCTGCCCCACTTTGACAGTAATTTATTTACATCCTATCTGCGGTAAAGACTGACCATTACTAGCAACTACTGTCAGTTCATCAGTTGGACCAAGGGCAAGTTCAGAATCAGCCCAATAACTTTTATACAAAATGTACGGCATAGTGGTCACCTGGGAGCCAGTGTCCAGCAAAGCGTTCATGGGGATGCCGTCAATCACAACTGGAAGGATTGGTCTCCCTCCCACATACTTGGCTCTCCAGTTCCTTGGGCCTGGGGATCCTACTCCTGGGGGTTGGCCCTCTGCCCCAGGGGTTGCTCGTTTAAAGGACAATATCTTGCAAGGTGGCCTGCCTTGTGACAGCGACGACAGATGGGACGTCCGTCCTGGTCATAGCGATCGTTGTTCCTTCCTCGAAGTGGCGGGGATCTCCTCCTCCGGAGCCACGGGACATCCTCTGGACTGGAAGCAAGCTGGATCTTGTCTTTGGAGGACACCTGCAGGGACTGCATGGTTTTGGTGAGTGCAGCCATTCCTTTGGTCAACTCCTGGACCTGTAGACGCAGCTCCTCAGTGTGATCTTTATCCAGAGTTTGGGCATCAGCCTCCACAGGGATGGAAGGGAAAGATGGGGCTTCCTGATGGTAGGTGATCGCTAGGCGCCTAGGGGGCGCTGGACGGCTGTCTTAGGATTCCTGCAGTACCCGAATAGCCCTGTCCTTAAATTCAGCAAAGTCCAGATCAGGGTTTTGCAAGGTTATGATACGCAACGGTCCTCTGTGGGTAATGGATAGGAGTCCTTCAATGAACTGCTCCTTCAACAGTTTATCTTCTTCCTTTACGCTGTCAAGATCAACTTGCTTAACTGCTAGCAGCGCCTCCTGCAGGTTGAGAGCATAATCCCTGATACTGTCCTGCGCCTTCTGTTTACAGCCAAAGAACCTCATCTTGATTTCAGCTGCATAGCGCGTGTCAAAGGTGCTCTTCAGTTTGGCCAGGACCTTTGCAACAGTCTCTTTATCAGTGTCCTGCCATGCTTTCACTTCTCTCAGCGCTGCACCCATTAGCTGTCCAATCAGGATATTTACTTTCTGGCTTTCAGACAGAGGGTAGACTTTGAACAAGCTGCACAGTCTCTCTTTAAATTCACTCAGGGTGTGTGACTCACCCGAGTACTGCGGTAGCCAGGCCGCTCCCGGAATGTAGTGCATGGATAGCGGCATTATGGGGACCACCGCGGAGGGGGCTCCTCCTGGTGGTAGAGCGGGGTTGGCAGCGGCGCCTGCCGCTGCATCGCCGTTTGGCACGGACATCTTCTCCCCCCCTAGTTAACGTTAGCCAGGGCCGGGGGTTGTGTGAGCTCACCGGCGGCCGCTTCACAGGCCCGATGCTCCGGGCTGTAGGCCTCAGCTCCTCCTCCTCTCACGCCCTGTCCTCTCTTCCCGCGCGGCACTTCACTTCTTCGCGCTCTGCGGCAGGCTCCGCCCACGAAGGCCTGCCTCTTTCTTCCCGCGCACCAAGCAGCACGGCAATGGCGGCAACAGGCGCCAATTACACACAGTTCACAGTCTATGGCACACAGGAACCGGGGATACCGGGCTCCGTAATCCTGTTCGTGACGCCAAAATTGGGTCGCCCTGTGGGGTACTTGGTACCGGGCCGGTGTCAGGGGGATGTGTCACAGCAGCAGTGACCCGGTCCGTGGCCCTGGGCGTCCAGGTAATGGAGGATGTAGTTAATGGAATGGAATAGTTCGTGACGCCACCTGTGGTGTTCGGCAAGGGAGATGTTAAGCCGACGCTGCAGACAGCTCCGCTGGGACAGATGGTGTGGTGCAGCAGTGATGGTATAGCCCTCCACAGGCAGGGCTAATGTCCCAGGGCAGTGTAGCGGTGGTTGGCACGGTGATGTAACAGTGCCGTAAGGGTAGGAAGCAGACAAGACACAGCGGGGTGCAATTTCTGTACCTTTACTTGATAACTGCAGTCCAGGGTCCTGATTACAGGTGGTAACGGAGCAGGCTAGCCTGGAAGCAATTCAGGGATTCTCTCTCACAGACGGGCTGTGCAGTCTCCTTCCAAGCGTCTTATGGTGTGAAGCACTCCAGTACTTAGTTACTCTGAAGTTCCTCCTGTAAGATGTTCCCAAGAACCTCACTTGCACGGCAGACAGCTGTAGCCTCTCTCGAGGACTCTTCTCTAGTCCTGGCTCTCTATTCAAGCTGCTGTTGTGCCTCAAGTCTTAGATGGGAGTAGGGCATTTACAGCCTCCTACTCCTCTGGTATCTGTTGTAGGACCGTTAGTATCCGTACAGCCGTGGAGACCAGGCTTCAGTTCGTGCGCTCTCAGCTCAGGGAGCTCTCCTTCCTAGCTCAACCTCCAGCCTCTTCCTACATCTCTGCACACTTCACCCTCCGCAGACTATCTCCCCACTCCTTCCTCTTGGCCCTCAGAGGGCACCCCTCCCCTTAATCCTGGTTCAGAGTTCCCCCTGGTGGCCTGGAGTGGAACTGTGTTGCATGTATGGATTGACTGAGAGAGAGACCCATCACTGCCTCCAAGCCTGGTATTACCCTCCCCTGGAGGAAGGCAAAGCCACTGTGGCGACCATACTCCTGGGGGCGCCACATTTGTACACAGTGGCTGCACCAGCAGAATAGTGAGTGCAGCTCTGGGGGTATAATACAGGAGGTAACTCAGGATCGTACACAGTGGCTGCACCAGCAAAATAGTGAGTGCAGCTCTGGAGTATAATACAGGAGGTAACTCAGGATCAGTAATGTAATGTATGTACACACTGACTGCACCAGCAGAATAGTGAGTGCAGCTCTGGAGTATAATACAGGAGGTAACTAAGGATCAGTAATGTAATGTATGTACACAGTGACTGCACCAGCAGAATAGTGAGTGCAGCTCTGAAGTATAATACAGGATGTAACTCAGGATCAGTAATGTAATGTATGTACACAGTGACTGCACCAGCAGAATAGTGAGTGCAGCTCTGAAGTATAATACAGGATGTAACTCAGGATCAGTAATGTAATGTATGTACACAGTGACTGCACCAGCAGAATAGTGAGTGCAGCTCTGAAGTATAATACAGGATGTAACTCAGGATCAGTAATGTATGTACACAGTGACTGCACCAGCAGAATAGTGAGTGCAGCTCTGGAGGATCATACAGGATGTAACTCAGGATCAGTGATGTAATGTATGTATACAGTGACTGCACCAGCAGAATAGTGAGTGCAGCTCTGGAGTATAATACAGGATGTAACTCAGGATCAGTAATGTAATGTATGTACACAGTGACTGCACCAGCAGAATAGTGAGTGCAGCTCTGGAGGATCATACAGGATGTAACTCAGGATCAGTAATGTATGTACACAGTGACTGCACCAGCAGAATAGTGAGTGCAGCTCTGGGGTATAATACAGGATGTAACTCAGGATCAGTATAAGTTATATAACCTTTTGTGTAGCTGAAATGTATTTCTTGACGTTATACAATGTCTCTCAGAAGTGGTTATAACCATTAGATTACATGTTATGTGTATTTGCTCGTGTTGGGGGTGTCTCTGTGTGATTTTTCTCCACTTAGTCTGGTGCCAGATCACATTCTTACGTCCCGGCTTTTATCTAGGGGAGAATTCATCTTCGGCTCTAACTGGTTTCTGTCCAGTTAATGTTTAATTGTTGGTAACATTCGGCAGGACTGAACTGATGGTTTTCCTCCCTGGTTTTGGAGTGGTGACCTGCACCCGGCGGGGTCCTCTGATGTATTATACACATTCCACTGTACGTGTAAATCATATCTGCCTGAGTCGCCTCACAATCCTCCGCACCGTACCCCTGTGCAATTACCGCAGTCGCAGTGCAGCGGGTGGGATAATGGGAGTATTCACTGGCGGGAACTGTCCTCCATATTCTGTATGTTACGTCAGAAGCCCTAAAGAAAGTTACGGCAGCACAGAGCCCGATGTTTCTATAGGCGCAGGTCACACTGTGGGTCCGGCTATTACCGTACAATATGGACAACTAATATTTATTACTGAAAAAAAAAAAAAAGACCTCAGAAACTCGCAGAAAAAAATAACAAGAGCAATCCTAACCATCATTTATATTATACTAGAGGTGTGCCGATGCTACCGCAACGGGAGGGAAGTGTGTGTATGAGTACATGTGTGTGTACGTGTGTGTGTCTCGCAGCTGCCTGCCCACCCACCTCCGTGCAGTCACAATCGGCAGGAAAGAGGGTGGTTTGCGGCCTGTGCTGGAGATGTGAGTATGTGTGTGTGTGAATGTGAGTACGCGTGTGTGTATGTGAGTATGTGTGTGTGTGTGTATGTGAGTACGTGTGTGTGTATGTGAGTATGTGTGTGTGTGTGTGAGTGTGTGTATGTGAGTACGTGTGTGTATGTATGTGTGTGTGTCTATGTGAGTACATGTGTGTGTTTGTGAGTATGTGTGTGTGTGTGCGTGAGTACGTGTGTATGTATGTGTATGTGAATACGTGTGTGTGTGTGTATGTATGTGAGTACATGTGTGTGTGTGTGTATATGTGAGTATGTGTGTGTATGTGAGTATGTGTGTGTGTGTGAGTATGTGTATGTGTGTATGTGAGTACGTGTGTGTATGTGAGTATGTGTGTGTGTCTATGTGAGTATGTGTGTGTATGTGAGTACATGTGTGTGTATGTGAGTACGTGTGTGTATGTGAGTACATGTGTGTGTGTATGTGAGTACGTGTGTGTGTATGTGTGCGTGTGTATGTGAGTATGTATGTGTGTATGGGAGTATGTGTGTGTGTATGTGTGCGTGTGTATGTGAGTATGTATGTGTGTATGGGAGTACATGTGTGTGTATGTGAGTATGTGTGAGTGTGTGTGAGTATGTGTATGTGAGTACGTGTGTGTATGTGAGTACGTGTGTGTATGTGAGTACGTGTGTGTATGTGAGTATGTGTGTGTATGTGAGTACGTGTGTGTGTATGTGATTACATGTGTGTGTATGTGAGTACGTGTGTGTGTGAGTACGTGTGTGTGTGTATGTGAGTACGTGTGTGTGTATGTGTGTGTGTGTATGTGAGTATGTATGTGTGTATGGGAGTACATGTGTGTGTATGTGAGTATGTGTGCGTGTGTGTGAGTATGTGTATGTGAGTACGTGTGTGTATGTGAGTATGTGTGTGTATGTGAGTACGTGTGTGTATGTGAGTATGTGTGTGTATGTGAGTACGTGTGTGTGTATGTGATTACATGTGTGTGTATGTGAGTACGTGTGTGTGTGAGTACGTGTGTGTGTGTATGTGAGTACGTATGTGTGTATGTGTATCCGCATGTGGCAGTGTTCACACAGGGAATGCAGGGCTTCTGGTTCACAGCCTCTTAGTAACACCATATAGGGGGGCTGCCCAGGGCTAACTGAAATGCATCCCGTGTGAACACTGCCACATACGTATTATTCTTTTGCACTGGTGTGCCACACAGCCAATCCCTGATTGTAGGCTGGCTGTCACATTTGGTATTATTGCACCTGTGCAGCTGCCATTTTACTTCAGTCCGCTTTACCTGTTGAGTGCAGATGCATTTAGGCCTGTCTCTTTTTTTTCCTGATTTTTTGGAGGATTTTTTCCTCTTTCTGAGGCTTACACTCTTCCATAAAGGCCAGACTTGTATACAACTAATAGTTGTCATGTGGATAGATTCTCCCCCCGGAGCTGTTGATCTCTGCAGCTCCTCCAATGACCATGGGCCTCTTAGCTGCTTTTCTAATTAGTACTCTCCTTTCATGGGATGTCAGTGTAGGTGGATGGCCATATCTTGCAAGGTTTACAATTGTGCTATACTCGTTACATTTTTGGTGATGGATTGAACAGTGCTCCATGAGATGTTCAGAGCTTGGGCTATTTTTTCTATAACCTAACCATGCTTTATTCTTTTTCACAACTTTATCCCTAACATGTCTGTTGGGCGCCTTGATTTTTATGATACTGTTTGATTCCTAGTGTTCTCAAACCTCTGAGGCCTTCAAGAGAACAGCTGTAGTTGTAATGAGGATAAATCACCACCAGGTGGATGCAATGTACTAAATATGTGACTTCTGGAGGCAATTGGGCACTCAGGATTTTATTTAGGTCTATCAAACTACAGGGGGCTGAATATAAATGCATGGCACAATCTTCAGATTTATATTTCTTAAATATTTAGAAAACCTTGTATAATTTCCTTTATATGTCACAAATACGTGTTACTTTGTGCTGGTATCACATAAAACTCCAATAAATTACATTTGCATGAATGTTGTTATTTATTTATTAAGTCTACTTTTCTTTTTAATTTGTCATGAGGAATAGAAATATATTGGAATCAGTGCAATAGCCAATTTTTCTGTTTATTAATTTATGGTTTTAATTTGGTATATTGATAGAAGATGAATTCACCTGTAAGGATATAAATCATTTTCGGTGACGGCATTGTGAGATAACTTGTATGTAATTATGCAAAATTCTAAGGGCACAAGTACACCAGAAACGCATGTGATTTGATGGATTATCGTGGATATGCAGAAATGCCTTTTTGGCTTTGTTGTGCACACAAATCCCAAGCTATAATCTCGGAAGTAGGACTGGTGTGATGTTCCCATGTGATGGCCATCCATAGTGTAAGAATCGCGACTTCCTGTTGCTGCATCAACCAGTTAACAGCCTAAATATGTAACAGTACAGACACAGAGGGCTATTAAATGCATAAAGCCTGTGAGAACATGATGCGAGCAACCAGGTTATGTTAAAAATTCTGAGTGGGCAACACAGGGGTAGTTAGGTTAATGCATTGAGGAGGTAGGCCAGTCTGAACAAATGCGTTTTTAGGTCACACTTAAAACTGTGGGGATTGGGGATTAATCGTATTGACCTGGGTAGTACATTCCAAAGAATTGGTGCAGCACGTATATAGTCTTGGAGACGGGAGTGGGAGGTTCTGATTACTGAGGATGTTAACCTCAGGTCATTAGCAGAACAGAGGGCACGGGTAGGATGGTAGGCTGAGACCAGGGAGGAGATGTAGGGTGGTGCTGAGCCATGGAGTGCTTTGTGGGTGAGGGTAATAAGTTTCTATTGAATTCTGGAGTGGATGGGTAACCAGTGTAATGACTGGCACAAGGTAGAGGCATCGGTGTACCGATTGGTGAGGAATATGATCCTGGCTGCAGCATTCAGGATGGATTGGAGGGGGAGGAGTTTCGTAAGAGGGAAACCGATTAGTAGAGAGTTACAATAGTCCAGATGAAAATGAATAAGAGATACAGTAAGAGTTTTTGCAGAGTCAAAAGTAAAAAAGGGTCAAATTCTAGAAATGTTTTTGAGGTGCAGATAGCAAGAGCGAGCCAGTGATTGGATGTGGGGGATGAATGAAAGCTCAGAATCAAGTATGACCCCAAGACAGCGGGCATGTTGCTGGGGAGTAATAGTGGAACCACACACGGAAATGGCAATGTTGGGCATAGGTAGGTTAGTAGAGGGAGGAAACACGAGGAGTTCAGTTTTTGGTAGGTTCAGTTTCAGATAAGGGAGGATATGATGTTAGACACAGCGGTAAGACAATCACTGGTGTTTTCCAAAAAGGCAGGCATGATATCAGGAGAAGAAGTGTATAATTGGGTGTCATCAGCATAGAGATGGTACTGGAACCCAAATCTACTGATTGTTTGACCAATAGGGGCAGTATACAAAGAGAAGAGGAGGGGGCCTAGAACCGATCCTTGAGGAACCCCAACAGTAAGGGGAAGGTAAGAGGAGGAGGAGCCAGCAAAAGATACAGTAAAGGAGCGGTCAAAGAGATAGGAGGAGAACCAGGAGAGAACGGTGTCTTGAGGCCAATGGAACGGAGCATAGTGAGGAGGAGCTGATGATCCACAGTGTCGAATGCTGCAGAGAGATCCAAGAGAATTAGCATGGAGTAAGGACCATTAGATTTAGCTGTTAGTAGATCATTAGAGACTTTAGTGAGGGCAATTTCAGTAGAGTGTAGAGAGCAGAAACCGGATTATAGAGGGTCGAGAAGAGAGTTATCTCAGAGATAGTGGATAAGTTGGGCATGAACCAGGCGTTTATGGAGTTTAGAGATGAAGGGAAGATTAGAGACAGGTCTATAGATAGCGGCACAGTTTTGGTTGATGGATTTTTTTAAGTAAAAGATGTATGGTGGCATGCATAAATGAGGAAGGAAAGATACCGGAAGAGAGAGAGAGGTTGAATATTTTTGTTAGGTGAGTGGTGACAGCGGGGGAAAGGGACTGGAGGAGATGTGATGGGATGGGGGTCACTGGTGCAAGTAGTAGGGTGAGAAGATGCAAGGAGCCTGATCACTTCTTCTTCGTCTTCTTCTGTGACTGGTTCAAAATCAGAGAGTGAGCTAGATGCAATGGGGGAGGGAGGACAGTGCATGGTATGAGGGGATTGGGAGATAACTTCCTGTCAGATATGGTCAAATTTTTCTTAGAAATAATTGGTCAGATCGTCACTAAGCTCCATTGTTTTTATCTGACGATCCGTCCATGCAGAGTTTCACTTCTTGCTGTCATTTGCGGTTCTCCCAACCAGTGGGAAATGCAACTAGGGATGGACGGACCTGTGGCTGTTTTGTGTCGTCGTGTTCGACCAAACTGTAGTCCAGAACTATACTCAAATTAGAACATAAACCTCATAGAAGTCGATGGGGAACCAAACTTCTGTAGCATGGTCCTATTAAGGTCTAGAGGGGGTTCTCTCTCTCTCCTCCTGGGAACTCCGAACACTAAAACAGACTTCTGGGAGAAGTTTGTGTTCAGAGTTGAGCACCAAACCCTAGGTGTCCTGTGTGAACCACGGACTTTACGCTTCGGATTCATCTCAACACACATTACATGTCTCGGCCTATGCGCGTTGCAATCTGCCAGAGTGATAAACCAGGGTGTCTCCGTTCAAGGATTCTGTTTGCCTCCGTTTGTGGCAATAACTGCCATTTTGACGAGCAGGAAGCATCGCACAATCATTCCACAAGAATGACCTGATTTTTCCACTTGATCTGAGTTTTGAGAGTTCATATGGCTAAAATAAAAAAAAAATCATTCTTATCTGGGTTTATGCTCATCCCACAGATTGGTGCTTGAAAAGTTGATCAGTTGCAGATTTTTGTCGACACCCGCTACTGCCTTGTTTTGCATGACATTTTTTTTTAGGAGGAATACGGAGTATCTGCGGAAGACTGTAGCAAAATTTTATTAAAAAAGAAATATCAAATTTTATTTTCAATAAATGTCATCTAAAGTTAAAAAAGAAGCAAACAAAGCAACTCCAAATGTTATGGAATAAGTTAAAAAACAATTTCGAATTTATATAGAAGGTTAAAAAAAACAATACCAAACTGCAAAAAAAAAAGTAAAATAAAAAAACAAACTTGATGCCATGGGCATTTAGTGAAATAAATAATTCCCCTTTCTGAGTTATTTGAAAAAAAGTGCAAAAATTTGAGCTCCGTAATCCATAAATCTCCAGTAGGAAGTCGACATTTAGTCGCGAAGTGTTCTGTAAATCTAAATTCCATTCTTGGCCATTGTAACAAAAGTGAAAATCCCGACCAGACTCCTGCGCCACGCACGTCTCTTGCCCCGCTCTCCACCAGCCTGCAGGACGCGTCTTGTCTTTTATGATAAAACTTGCCGTAATTTTTTTTTTCTCTTTACAACTCCGTCTGGAAAATGTGAGAGCGGCGGCAGCAGCCAGGGTGAGGAGGTTCCAGTACTCTTAAGCTTTGCTTCCGGCCCAGATCCAGAGGAAACTGTGATTGATTCTATTCAAAGCTGATTTGCAATATGTTAGGCATAAAGTAACCAGGGGCTGATACCTGAGCTGAACGGTTCTGAGCTACCGGCAGTTTTTTGAGAGGACAGAAAATTTTCAGTCCAAAACCGTAGGAGGCGTGTGGGCTTTGGGGCCATGAGATGCCAGAGGGTTCTGCAAAATAATATATTACTGAATTGATCTAGCATGCTTTACAAAAAGAAGGGTGGTGCCTGACAAAAGGATTTATGATGTTCTTTGGATACTTATTAAACTTGCATCTAAGCAAATATAGAGCCTTTTTCATAAGTGTTCAGCCCCTAATTTTGATGTTTTAGGGGATCAATGTGTATGCACGTGGCAGAATTGATCACCCATTGATGGTACCTTTAATACTTAGTAGAGCCTCTCTGGCTGTTATGACCTGATGCCCCTTTGGTTGTTATAACCTGCTGCAGATGTTATTCATAAACCAGCTTCTAACAGCTTTCTCATAGACAATGGTCTCCTGGTCACTAATATTCTTTGGTTCTCAAAAGAGTGATCCCCAGGAAGTGAGAAGATATAACAGAAGAGAAGATATGATTGCATTATACAAATATGAAAAAGAAAACAAAAAGATACCAAGGTATTTAATGTTCCTAGAGATCCACCAAGAAGTAGAGTTCACAAGTTCAAAGTTATAGGAACACTGGCTACACTACCTTGATGCGGCTAAAAGAATGGTCACCGATTGCCACCAGATTCCTCAGGAGGCAGGTGGTCAAAATCCCTCAAAAAGATCTGCAGCAAGATTTGGTGTAGACAAACACTGAGGATTCAGTTTCCATAGTAAGGTGTTTATTATACAATGAAGGTCTCCGTGTCTGGACTCCAAGACATCACCTCTACCTATGCAAAGGAACAAAGAGACGGTATGCTAAAAACCATAGAAATAACCCATTGGTGTTTGGTGATTCTGTTTTGTGGAGCAATGGAAGAAAACTATAACTTTTCAACCATATGGATCAACAGTATGTCAGAAGGAAGTCTAAATTATAGAAATGATCTTATGTATTTCTATTGAGTGCTGAGATTTTTGGTGTTTTTTATTTTTATTTTTTTTTTGGGGGGGGGTTTATTTTTTTTTTGTTTTTTTTTATTTTTTTTATTTATTTTTTTTTTGCTGTTTTGTCATTTGATAGTTGCTATGTATTTATGCATTTATACGTGTGTATTGCACATGTTTTTATTTATTCTATGTCTTGTCCATTGTTGTATTGGTCTTTTCCTTTTTTTTTTTTCTTTCTTCTTGCAAGGGAGTGACTCCACCAGTGATTTGAGGGCTTAGTTGTCTGCCTCTTTGATTATACACATGTGTGGAGTCCCTCTGCTGATTAGGAATGTTTATAATCATTTTGTGAACTGTTTTGTTTCATGTCTCTGAGGAAGAACCTGGTGTAAGGTTCGAAACGCGTCAGGCGTGGGGGGTCTGTTTTCCCCTTTATGGTTTTATCATGAAATTATGTGAATAAAACTTATCGTGGATTTTATCAAGTCTCCAGTGCCGGATCTTCCTTCTCTCTTCATGTCAGAAGGAAGTACATCCTGAAAAGAACATCCTACCTACAGTGAAGCTTGGTGGAGGATCAGTGATGTCTATATTAAAGCACAGTGGTGGCTGGGTGATGCTTACGTTGAAACATGGTGGTGGCTCGGTAATGTATGGTTGAAGCTCGGTGATGTATAAGGTTAGACTTGGTCGTAGCTTTGTAACGCCTACTGTGAAACATCACGGTGGCTTGGTGATTCTCTGCATATTGTTGAGGGTATTATGGAACAAATTAAAGGGAATTTATCTGTAGGATCAACCCTCCTAAGCTGTCTATAAGGGCATAGAAAGCTGAAACCTTGATATCTGAGATCTGAGTTCTTGTTCCGGAGAAATTCACATTTTTCTTAATATGTAAATGAGCTGTAAGTTTTAATAAGCAATAAATTGCATAAGTGCTTACAACAAGTGCTCTCTGACAATATCCATCTATAAAGATGAGACTTGAATTGTGACCAGTAGGTTAGGAGCGGCCATATCATTGAAGTAATCTGAGCAGTCATGCAGGGGCCCAAAATGTAAAGGGGCCCATTTTCAGCTCCAAAACAGGTGGAATTGTGCATTATGAGGAGCTATTGGACAGCAAAAGGCCCATATACTGTCCTTGCATAGGGACCTCATCTGTCTGTGTCCACCAGTGCAGTATGTAATAGGATGGTCCACATTACTCTGCCAGACCGCCACTGAGCTGTATTAGAATCTGCTTTTTTAAGTTAAAGTAGGCGTTGGAGGGTTGATCCTACATTTAGATTCCATTTAAAGGGATTGTCCAGTCCAAATCAATAAATTTGCAGTCACTCTTTGTGACTGCAGACTTAGGAATCTGTGCGCTGTGGGGATTTGCGGGTTTCTGACCCGGGACCGGAGGGTATTTATGAGTTATACATACTCCAGGCCAGTGGGTGTGACCTTGCTATATACACTTGTATTGAGCCGAGGCCGCACTCCATCTAGTGATTCGGCCGGCCAGTGGGTGTATCCGACTAGAGGGCGTGTCCTCACTCTGTACAAGTGTATGGAAAGTGAGGCCACGCCCATTGGCCTGTAATATGTATAACTCATACATACCCTCTGGTCCCGGGCTGGAAACCAGCAAATCCCCGCAGCGCACAGTGCATGCACTGGGGGATTCATAAGTCTGCAGTCACATAGAGTGACTGCAGACTTATTGATTTGGACCAGACAAACTCTTTAAGTATCAGGAAATCCTAGAAAAAGAAGCATGAGCACCAAAGGACCTTCCTAGAGATGAGTAAATCTATTTGTGTAGAATTTAATTCGACTTTCTTTTGTTTACTTTTTGTTGCCTAAGAGACCGACCACTGCTGCTAGATAGAAGAACATGTGTAGTGCTTACAAGCTCTGTGCTTCTGAGCTTGTAAGCACGTTTTAAAGGGAAACTGTCACCGGAAGTTGCAGGCCTATGTAAATAACCTGGGTCCGGTCGGATGGGCGGTGTTTCTTCTTTTTTCTCCAACCTATCCGTGGTCCCTGTCTGCACTCTTCTCCGGTATTCATCTCCATCGTTTGCGTGTGCGCAAAGCAATCTTGCTTCACGCACGCGCAGTATGCTTTGCTCAACTGCGGGCAAAGCCGAAAATCATTACTGCGCATGCGCCGGTACACTATGTCCTGGAACACAGCGAATTACTTCTGGGACATAGTGTACCGGCGCATGCGCAGTAATGATTTTTGGCTTTGCCCGCAGTTGGGTAAAGCATACTGTGCGTGCGTGAAACAAGATTGCTTTGCACACGTGTGAACGATGGAGAAGAATACCGGAGAAGAGCGCGGATGGGGGCCACGGATGGGGTGGAGGAAAAAGAAGAAACACCGCCCATCGGACCGGACCCAGGCCATTTACATAGGCCTGCAACTTCCGGTGACAGATTCCCTTTAAAGCTAACATGTATTGCTGTCACCTCCTAATCACGGCCAACTTCAGCACAGTACTTTTCAAGCTAGACAGCAGTGGTAGCCGGTCTCTTCAGCAACGAACTGTGGGCAAAAGAAGTGTTAATATCTCAAGAGCGGCTGCAAGATCAAATAAGCAGTAAATTGCAAAAATGCTTGTATTTATCAGCTCTATCCGGTAATATCCATCTATGAATATGGGAATAACCCTTTAATAATGACCAGTAATCACTAGGATGGTTCATATTACCCCACTAGACCACCAGGGATTATATTTTCTGAACTGGTGGCCCAGTGGGTTATTATTAATATTCCTGGTCATTCAATTTCATCATTATTACCTAATAAGTCAAGATATGATCTACTAACCACTAAGCTGCCAGTGATGTTAATCGTTATCCGACAGAGTCACTAAGTATAATAATGACCATACGTTTTACCACCAGGTATATTGATTATTAAGAACCAAGCATTTTATTCATTCTACAAAACAGGAATATTTCAAACCAAGCAACACAGCAAAACGTGTAAGCGATCGTTGGACGAGGTTCAGATTAAGCATTTTGGTCAATGTTCCTCTTTTTGTTCCTAACAGTTCCCTTTTAATATCCTGGCTGCAAAAACCTGTTAACATATCAGGTGAGTAATTTTTCACTCTTTTGGATTACTTTTGACCTATTTTTGTGGCGTTCCCATTTCGCACCTTTTTGTAACTTTTCGGGCAGCGTAACTTTTCCCCTGTAGTTGAAGTCACTTTGTAACTGTAAGTGATGGAGTTAACCTTTAGCCTTAGTGTTTAACATTTTGGATTTAACCTTTAAAATTAGGGGAAAAAAAGTTTCTTTTTAGAATATTTGAATGGCGTAACCTTCCTACAATTTTGAGCTTGGTTTCCTTGCTACATTTTCGGTGGTTATCTCTTACACGTCGGGTGTGACAACCCTGTAATGTGGTGTAACCATTAAACATTTTGGACGTTCTCATCTTTTAACATTTTAGAAGTGTTGCCATTTCACATGTGGTTGCGGTTACCCTTTGAACAGATTTGTAGGAGTAATCTTTATCTTTGAACATGTGGATGGATGGATGGATGGAGTACCGTTTAACATTTTCCTGGAGTTGCCTTCTAACAGTGTGGCTCATGTTACCTTCTAACAATTTGAGTTCTGTTACCATTAATAGTTTAGGTGTTTTTTACGTTTGCATTTTTAATCTTATTTTTGGTGATTTTTTTGGGTGAAGGTCCCTTCGAAACATTGAGTAACATCACCCTTTAAACACAGAGGTGGAATTTGGTAGAATTATTATTTTTACATTTTTGGTGTAGACACCCATTATCATATTGTTGAAGTTCCCGTTTGACATTACGGATGGAGCAATGTTATAACGTGGTTCTAATTGCCCTTGCGCAAGGTTATCCTTTAACATGTGGGTGTTGGTACTTTTAACAACTTGAGTGGTATTCCCCTTTAATTTTTGAGTGATTTTAGCTTTTTTACACTACTAGGCAGGGTCAACCTTCAAAAAGTAAATGAAGGATTTTTTTTTATCATTTTTGATGTAGTTTCCCTTTAATGTTTTGAATGGTGTTACTTTTTATAGTTATAGTCACAAATTGATATTACTGTAGTTATTTTTTATGTTTTTATCTATATTTTATGCAATTATTTTACATATTTTTATATTGTAATTATTTTTATTTTACATTCGTTATTATATTTTGCATTTATATTTTGATATATTTTTATACCATTATTTTCAATTCTATAATTTTATGGTCATTTTTATATTTGTTTTTTTATTTATATTTTTATGGTTAGTTTTAATATTTTGTCATTATTTTAAACTTTATTTTACTTGTATACTCTTATATTTGATTTTATTATTTATCTTTGTATATTTTATATTTTATTTTTATATTTTGTTTTAGTATTTTCACTTTATAGTTTACTATTTTTATTTATATAATGTTATATTTTTTATATATGGTTATTTTAATATTTTCTTTTTATATTTTAAGATATTTAATATTTTATTTTTCATATATATTTTTTATATTTTAAATACGGTAATTTTATTTTTTTATTTTATATCATAGTTTAACTTTATATTTTTATACTTGATTTTTATATTTTATGATGTTTTAATTTGATATGTAATTATTTTTATTTATGTTATTATTCTACATATGGTTATTTTTTATATTTTTATTATTTTTATTTATATTTTCAAATGATATGTTATTAATTTTATATTTTATTTTACATCTATATTTTTATATTTTAATTATTTTTAGTTTTATTTTATATTTAGATTTAATTTCATTAGTTTTATTTTATATTTTATTTTACATATTTGTTTTATATTTTTTTATTTATGTTTTATTTTTTTATATATATATATATATATATATATATATATATTTATTATTTATATTTTGCTGGCTGACCGTGCCCCTCAGTTCCTCTTCTGGTAGGCACCATGTTTCTGTAACATTCTTATCAATAAGACCCCTCCTTCTCCTCCGTTCTCCCCCCGCCCCTCCATTGCCCCTCAGTTTAGTAACGCCATGGATTTTCTGCTCTGCTTTTACTGCAGTCAGGATGTAATTTTCATCTCTCGTAGAAATAACAGTGGAAAAAATCCTTTTTGAATGGATGTTTTCCTTCCATGGAAGAAAGGCTTGTGTCTTTTTCAGCCTCACCAACTATATGACTTCCCCCGGGGCTGATAAACTGCGCTCTCCAGAATGCTTCATAGTGTAACCGAGCTCTGCCGGGACCATTTACACACTCCGATATTTATGAGAAATTTCTGTAGACTTTACAACACATGAAGTAATGTAAGAGTACGGGATCCGTGGGGCCAGGTATACCGAGGGGTAACGCCGCCGTGAGAATCCAGCCTCCAAAAAAATACGTTCCATGAAATGACACGAGCGCGAAACTAAACATTAGCATAACACTGATATATCTTATAAATAATGAAGGAGAATCTGTTATAAAATGATAAAACAAAAACTAAAAAGTTTAAACAAAAAATTAATTGGTCCTAATTTTTGGACCAATTAATTTGCCACCATTAATCAGTCTGGTTACATAAAATCTCCAATTTCCCAGTATAGCTACGCATCAGAATTTTGGTAAATTTCCCAAAAAGTAAATTCGTAGACGTGAAGGAGCTGAGTCACCAATAAAACGGTCCTGGAATTTATAAAATTAAGTGACTTTGCCTCTTATACATTTTTGAAGCGACATGGATTTCTACTCTTGAAGTCAACTTCTAAAAATATTTTGAGCCCTATCCCCAATCTTTCTACCAACCCTTCCCATAAAGTCTCACTTTGGGGCACATAAGCACAAGCCAAGCCCCCTTTTATGTCCCATTTTCTTTGGAAATCCCATGGTCAGTAGGAAAGTCATAGACCCATTCTGGGCTAAAAGAGCTTTGGTGGTTTGCCAACTGCAGGACCCCCCTAAAACTTAGAACATTGGTGGGGATAATCATTTAAAGATAAAGAATGAACATTTTGTGAATTCCAGACTGAACTCAAGATCTCATTAACTCCGGAACATTTTTTGAACTTATTTCTGTATGTTATTTTTTTTTTTTTTTGTAAAATTTTGTGGAAAATTTGTTCAAAAATTTTGTCTAAATTTGTCTTTCAATTTTTATTTTTCAGCCATTCATAAAATGAAAAAAAAAAAATTTTCGGCCATTTATTTAAGTCATTGGAAAGGCGTGTGGAACTCGTCCAAATTTTGACCATTTTTCACGCGTTGAAGTTTAATTAATTTTTGTAGTCATTCATTCCGAAAAAAAAAAAAGTTTTTCAGCCGTTAATTCTTTCATTTTATTGTAAATTTCACAGAAGGCAATTTCATGCTCTTTGTGTTGATTCTGGCTACAATTAGGCACCAAAAATATATAATACTATTCCGCCTTATGTTTTTTTTCTTTCTCTTCTTACATTGGACTTTGAAAATGTAAAATAATACGGATAACATTTATTAAAAACTACATCGGCTCCTATTCTGAAGATCGTGTTCTTGAGGATTAATAAAACTCTTTAAAAGCAAAAATTCAACAATTTCTTTTTTCATTTTTTTCTTTTTATTTCACACATGAGCAAGACAGACAGATCGTCCAGTCTACGCCGGTCTTCACAGAGGTCCTTTTATTTCAGCCCACAGCCACTCCATGGAACACGTTTAATTTTGACTACCGCACTGTTGGTTTTAATTTAAAGGATTTGATGAAATTCTTGAACGATTTTTTTTTTGAAGAACGGAAAAAAAAAAAATTGCGTTCTAATATTTCTTCTGACGTCTTCCCCTCTCGAGGGAAAACACGTCTGCCCTTTCACTGAGTACAAGTGGTTAATATAAGACTATTGACATGTGTTTCTTATCTTCTACGGACTAAGGCGTACAAGAGTTTTCTCTTTTTTTTTTTGGAATTTTAATGTTCGCACATATTTTCTATGACAGACACGGGCAAGGTTGTGTAAACTTTTGAATAAAATCAAGGTTATATAAATGTGTGAATTTGCCTTCTGAAGTTCTTCTGGTTGGAACCTCGAGGAAGAGGTGCGCTGTGCGGGGTACGCTTGCTTCCTCAAGCATTTTGCTTTCTCGCTTTATTAACAAAACTGTAAAATGCAACATTTTAGGTTTTGTATAATTATTTTTGGTTTCTGGTCCTGATTGTTTTTTATATAATTACTGTCACTTTTGAAGACTTTAGTAAAATGTTTCATGTTATTGGTATGTGATGTTTTATCTTTCAGTCCCATGATTGCGGCAGCCATTGACTAGCTATTGTGATGGTAAGTCGTCTATAGTGACTTCCACTTCCTATTACTAATTAAAGGCCCTGTCACACACAGCGAGATCGCTGATTTTGTGACGCACCAGCGATCTCGCCAGCGATCTCACTGTGTGTGACACCCATCAGCGACCGGCCCCCCTGCCGGGCATCGCTGATCGTGCTTGAACGTCCTGGGCAATTTTTTGATTGTTGGTCTCCCACTGGCCAGCACGCATCGCTGCGTGTGGCAGCGGGAGACCAACGAACAGCGAGCTCCCAGCGCTGTAAGCAGATGCTGGGAGCTGGTATCCAAGGTAAATGGGTCGCCCTCCCAGGGCCGTGGGGTACTCGGTACCGGGCCGGTGTCAGGGGGATGTGTCACAGCAGCAGTGACCCGGTCCGTGGCCCTGGGCGCCCAAGTAATCAGGGGTGTTGAATGGTGGTTTGTAGTTAATGTAATAGTTCGTGACACCACCTGTGGTGTTCGGCAAGTGGGATGTTGGGCCAACGCTGCATGCAGATCCTCTAGGGCTGGTGGTGTGTTGCAGCCAAGATGGTGAAGCTCCCCACAGGTGGAGCTGTAGCCCCAGGGCAGTGTAGATGTAGGGGCAGAGGAGAAGTGAAGGCGGTGTAGAAGCTGATACCCAGATGTAGTGGTACAGGGTGTGTTGGTGCAGGAATAATTGGAGGACACCAGAGCATGCAGTTCCAAAGCTTTACTCACTGTTTGTAGCACACACAGGTGCCTGCCTCCGTGCTGTGTCCTCCGGGTCAGGAACTCAGTCAACCTCCAGATCAGATGGAATGCTCCCTTCCAACACTCTGCCAACATGTGCCTTTCTGAACGTTTCCTCTTATAGTGCCTTTAAGTGTGAAGTACTCCTAGTACTGAGTTACACTGGAGTGCCTCCTGACAGATGTTCCCAAGAACTCTACTTGTACGGCAGACAGCTGTAGCCTGCTTCGGAGACTCCTCTCTCCTGAGTCCCGGCTCACTATTCACGTTGCTGTTGTGCCCCCAAGTCTTAGATGGGAGTAGTACATTTACAGCCCACTATTCCACCGGTGTCTGCTGCAGGACCTTCAGTATCCATACACCCTCGGGGACCGGGCCACGGCCTTGCGCTTAGAACTTCTAGGCAGGGTTCTCCTCTAACCCACGTCTTCTCTGTTCCTTTTTACTCCTTCGTTCCGTACTAATCCCTCTCTCTCATAGAAGATCAGGTTTCAGTCCAACTTCTTTCTCCTTCTTTCCTTTCCTGTGCCAGCTGTCTCAGATCACTGAGGCAGCTGCAGCACTCCTTCCTCCATCCCTCTTCCAGGGATCCTCACCCCTCTCTGAGTGACACTCTCTCTCTCACTCACTGACTGACTGACTCACTAAACCTTCCCGCTCTTTATGTATTCTAAACTCCACCCGCCTCCCAGCACATTTCATGTTCCAAGCAGGGAGCCACCAGAGGTGCTCTGCTACACTCCAAGCAGGGAGCTGCAATGTGGCTTTGCTGAACTACCATGTTGTGTGGGATGCGAGTGTTGGAGCGTGGTCAGGAGCCTCCAACTCACCTGGATGGTGGGGTACCACACCTCAGGAGGAGGTGCAGTACCTCTGTGGCAACTGAATCCTCAGGGGCGCCACATAAATATCGGGTAACTAAGCGCGCGTCACTTAGTTACCCATTGTGTACCTTAGATACCTGCGTGATCGCGTTGGGAGCTGGTAACCAAGGTACACAGCAGGTAACTAAGTGACGCGTGTTTAGTTACCCGATCTTTACCTTGGATACCAGCTCCCAGCGCAAGCACGCAGGTATCTAAGGTACACAGCGGGTAACTAAGTGACGCTCTCGCTTAGTTACCTGATATTTACTTGGGATACCAGCATCCTCGCTGGTCCTGATCGCTGGTGAAATCTTCCTGTTTGGCAGCTCACCAGCGATGATGTAACAACGCACCAGCGATCCTGACCAGGTCGTATCATTGTCGGGATCACTGGTGCATCGTTTAGTGTGACGGGACCCTAACTGCTATGGTGCCACCTCTTCTTGCATTAGTAAATTAATCTTTCTAGCTATTCACAAAAGCCACTAGCACAGGGAAGCATAAAATTGAGATAGCAAGTCAAATAGGAAAAGGACTCACATGCTTTATCTATGAGTGGTTGACAGAAGCAGGACTCACATCTATGAGTGGGAGAGAGAAGCAAGACTCACAGGCTTTCTCTATGAGTTGGTGGACGAAACAGGACTCACAGGCTTTCTCTATGAGTGGGTGATAGAAGCAGGACTCACAGGCTTTCTCTATGAGTGGGTGATTGAAGCAGGACTCACAGGCTTTCTCTATGAGTGGGTGATAGAAGCAGGACTCACAGGCTTTCTCTATGAGTGGGTGATTGAAGCAGGACTCACAGACATTCTCTATGAGTGGGTGAGAGAAGCAAAGCTCACAGGCTTTCTCTAGGAGTGGGTGAGAGAAGCAGGACTCACAGGCTTTCTCTATGAGTGGGTGATAGAAGCAGGACTCACAGGCTTTCTCTATGAGTGGGTAAGAGAAGCAGGACTCACAGATATTCTCTGTGAGTGGGTGAGAGAAGCAGGACTCACAGGCTCTCTCTATGAGTGGGTGAGAGAAGCAGGACTCACAGGCTTTCTCTATGAGTGGGTGAGAGAAGTGACACGCCCCAGGGGCCGTGGGATACTCGGTACCAGGCCGGTCATCTTAAAGGGATGTGTCACAGTGGCAGTGACCCGGTCCGTGGCCCCAGGCGGTCATGTTAAAGGGGAGTATTGATTAGGGATAAAGTTTATGTAGTGATTCGTGACGCCAGTTGGAGTGTTCGACTGTAGGATAGCCGGCACTGCAGATGATCCCTGGGGAGTAGAGGGTGATGGCAGTGCAGATGTTTAACCCTCTCCAACCAGGGCTGACCCCCAGAGATTGTGATGGAAGTAGAAGGCACGGAGTAATAAGGCAGGAGACAAGAAAAGTCACTTTATCATTTACTGTAGTTCAACTGCAGTTCAGAGGAGATATTACAACTCTCACCAGGTTACAGTCTGCTTTGCAAAATGGGAGTTATCCTTCACTCTGCTGTGACTCAGTGTAAGCTTCCTGCTATTCTAATCCCTTCAGGGACCAAGGCTTCCCAGAGTTTGGAACTTCTAGTATAGCTTCTACTCACTGTGTTTTCCTCCTCGGGCAACTTGCAGCTTGGTTCCTTTGTGAAGTTCCTTCTTGCAAAATCCTTCACTGATCCTAGTTCACTGCAGTCTTCCCGTGGAAAACACTGCGCTGTTGGTTGTATAAACTCAGTCTCTCAGCTTAGCACCCTGCTCTGAAAGCATGGATGGCCTAGGGGCTGATTCCCTGATGCTTCTTAGCTTTACTCCTGGATCAAGCACATGTCATGGCTCCCAGGAGCGTTCACTTCCACCTTCTTCACCACTGAAAACAACAACTCTTGACTCACTCCTCCCCCTCCCAGTTAGGGTATGTCTGCAAAGCTCTAAGCTTCAGACAAGTAAGGGAGTGAGGTAAATTGTGTGTGTTTTGTGGTCTCTAGCAGAGAAAGAATAACTCCCATTGCTCACAAAACACATACAAAACAGTACATATTTAACCCTTTTGTGGCAGTAAAGATGCAGGGTGCCACAGAAGCAGGACTCAAAGGCTTTCTCTATGAGTGGGAGAGAGAAGCAGGACTCACAGGCTCTCTCTATGAGTGGGTGAGAGAAGCAGGACTCACAGGCTTTATCAGTGGGAAGAGGAAGCAGAACTTATAGGCTTTCTTTATCAGTGGGAGGAGGAAGAAGGACTCACAGGCCTTCTCTATGAGTGGTCCCGGGAAGCATGACTCACAAGCTTTTTCTTTGAAGAGATAGCCGGACCCACAGGCTTTCTCTTGGTGGAGGAACAAGATTCCCAGGCTTTATTTCTGAGCGGACAAAGAAGCAGGACTCACAAGCTTTCGCCATGATTCCGGGCAGTAGTTAAACAGCTTTTTAAATAAAAATACTGTATCAAATAGTAAACTACGGCACATATCCCCGAGCTCAGCCTCTCTCCCTTTATCCTACGCTGTGCTCAGATAGAGACTAGAGAGACACATAAAGCTGACTTTGTTGTCTGGTGCCGGTGACTACAGTACATAGCTGGGAGGTGCGATGTAGCAATCCTCTATCTGCAGATGTTATCACTGCCATCTTTTTAATTAAAGCTGTTTCATCGCTTTATGATTATTAATCTGTGTTTTTCTAACCTTTTTTCCAATCCTGCAGCTATGTGACTACAATGGTTTCTTGATTAAATTTAATTGCTAAAAAACAATGATTCATAGAGGTAAAATGTTACTCCACCCCAAAGATTCCACAGTGTTACGTCTGTGTCGATTCTGTCCTTAGTTTACCTGGGAAGCCAATATGAAGCCATGGTGTTTAAAGTATTTTTTTTTTTTTTCGTATATGACTTGTGAATCCAGATATTCATTTCCATTTGTGGCGCAAATTCAATAGGAGAAGTGCAAATTATTATTTAAAGGGGTGGACCCATCTTTTTGGATAGGTAAAGTTGCAAAGTGCTTGTAAAAACAGGCTATTTTGCATTTTACTTCTTTAAAGAAATCCTCTCTTTTCTTAAGAACAGAAGGATTTTTAATTGTACAGTTTAAAGATCATTGCCTAGGTTACCGGCCACTTCTGCAATCTATTATTGGTGGCTAGTCTCCTAGGCAAGGAATGCAGTGCTTACAACCTCTTTGCTATAGAGCTTGCAAGTGCTGCACTAAATATGGATTTCCGCGCGCTCCCCAAATACTACAGAGACAAAGCTGCCTCTGCTTACAGCATCGAGCGAGCACAGTTTGGACCAACGGCGCAATTATGTAGCCAGGATCGGAGACAGAACTTATGACCGATCCTTTAATGGTGTGTTAAGCTTATTTTAATCCAGCAGTTTGAGTAACAGAATAAAACAGCTTTTAGAGCAGAAACCACATTTATAATCCCTTGAAAAAGAATTCATACCCTGTGGGTTGTTCCACATATTTTCAAGTTACATCCTCAAACAGAAATTTATTTTATTGGGATTTTACATGATACCAATACAATGTAGGAAGTATTTGTGAAGTGTAAAGGAAATTATATAAAGTTTTCTAATTATTTTAACAATATAAATCTGAAAATTGTGATGTGCATTTGTACTCGGCCTCTGTAGTCTAATACCCCTAAATAAAATCATGAGTGACCAATTGCCTCCAAAAGTGTAATTTATGGTATAACTACAGCTGTTCTGTGAAGGCCTCAGAGGTTTGTGTGAGAACATTAGGGAGCAAACAGCATCATGAAAACCAAGGAGCACACCAGACAGGTCAGGGATAAATTTGCAGAGAAAAGTAAAGCATGGTTAGGTTATAAAAAATATCCCAAGTTCAGAACATTTCACAGAAAACTGTTCAATCCATCATCCAAAAATGGACGGAGTGTGCACAAATGCAAACCTACCAAGACGTGGCCGTCCACCTACACTGGCATCCTAAGCAAAGAGAGCACTAATTAGAGAAGCAGCCAAGAGGCCCAAGGTCACTGTGGAGGAGTTGCAAAGATCCATAGCTCAGGGGAGGGGAATTTGTCCAAAGGACAACTATTAGTCATATGCTCCACAAATCTGGCCTTTATGGAATGAAAAAACATTTACTGTGAGTTTGTAGGTGTAACGGGAAAAAAAATGCAGAAAAGTTCACAGGACATGAAAACTTTTTCCAAGGCACTACATGAGCCACAAAAGAGAACTGTAGAAGAGCTGCACAAGTTCTGGTTGAAGGCTGTGTAATACCATATTTATAAATTCCTTTAACTACTTGTAGACCGCCCTTTGTTTTAAACCATGGGGCTGGCCTGAAGTCTATGCAGCCTAACTATTCAGGAGCTTGTTGCCTCTGACAACCCCAAATAGAAGGTAGAAATGCTTTATTACCGTCTCTGCCTTCTTGATTGCTAAGTAAACAGTACAATAAGGAAAAACATCACTTTATCCTTCCATCCTAGAGATCGTGTGATCGCTCGGTGAAAGGGGAGATCAGGAGGTGCTGGATCTTAGCAGACCCAGATCAGCTCATTAGTGGACTCGGGAGGCTGAATTTAACCTGTAACTGGGGCTAATATGCCAACCCCAGTTACAGAGGAAATCATAAATAATAAAAATGTATTGAAATGTCAAAGTACCCCAAAAAAAGTATTTTATCACCTTACGGGAGACACAAGATGTGAAATAAAAGCAAGACAGATAAAGGATAAAAAAGAAAACAAGATAAAAAAGAAGAAAGCCACTAAACCTGGATGAAAAAAAAAACTAACAAATCTGACATGTAAAGATAATAGTTAATGTGAGAGATGTGAAATGTATCTTATTCATCCTTTGACAACTTAAAATGTTGTTCATATTTTTGTTTAATACTATTCTTTTTTTCTGAAGAATAAAAGGAAAAGAATGAGTAAAAAAACATAAAAATTAGATGTCACATATCGAAAAAAAGTAGCAAAATTTATTTGAATAACTGAACGAGAAATTTTTTTTAGAGATCCTAATTTAACATATATTTAAAAAAAGAAAATCTGCCTGGTCAGGGGGAGGGGGATAATTTTTCCTGCCCTTTAGCTCTTATAGTCAGAATCTGATTTTCGCTCTCCATGTTATTATTTTCTGCTGGGCTAATGCTTATAAACAGCAGTCGATCAGAAAAAGCAGAACTGCAGTGTATGAAATGGATAAGGAATAGAGCCACGGTCTGAGCACTTAATGATCATTTCAGACTACCGCAGGCTCTTGTAAGCAATGCAGTGGAGCTGGAGTCACTGAGCGCAGATGTGCACTAATACAAGTAAAAAGCTACCTACGGGCTACATCACTAATATTACTATCTTTGAGGTTGTATTTTGTAAATATCCTGTAAGTAAAATGAAAATCTAATTTATAAAAGGAATGCTCACAGGCAAACAGCACAACATAAAGGAAATTAAACCTTTAATATTTCTCAACAAGTTAAAATAGCTCTTGAGGAATTTAACAATGGAAAGAAACATGGAATCCGGAAAAGAATCAAACTAGACAAAAAGTATCCAAGCAACGAATGGTCCTAAAAAGGAAGAAGAGCACAAAGAGACACCTAAAGGGGTTGTCCACCCCTTTTTTCACTTAAATGGGGGCCCACAGAGATGGAAGCAAACATATCCAGTAGTCTTGCCCTCCAATCTCTGCTGATCCTCGATATCACTGCCTGGTTCCCCCATTGGTCTCATTCCTTATCTTGCAGTGGACGGTGGTGTGTGACCGATGAGATGGTCACCGATGGGGAGGTCCTGATGTCCGAAATCCTTAGCGATCAACTGTAACTTTTGATTAAAATTCGGCAGTAGAAACAGTTTGTAGACAATGTCTATGTTCATCATTTCAATGGGAGTGGAGAACGTCAACTAGCCTGTATGATTGGCTGAGGGGTACATGGCCTATTTCCACCAGCCATGAAACCTGCTAGTGGCAGATTGGAGTGGGTTTTGGCTGAAGGACCACCACTTATCCTAAGGAAAAGCCACCAATATTGCAGTCCGGGACCACCACTTGAATAATTTGACTTATAGGGTAGCTACTTCCAATTAATGTTATTACTGTGATATTTTTCTTACCTCTCCGAGAGATCTGTATGTTGTTGTATGACCTGTGATGTGCGGGTGTGTAGATGGTGGCTGTATTGTACAGCCACTGTCTGCCTGTAACAGCAGCAACCGGAGCTAGCTCAGTTCTCTGCTGCTTAGCCACTTTAACGTTGTCTATTAGTACGATGGAAGGGAACAGATGAGATAACGTTGGTAGCAAGGGGACTGCTCAAGGCATCTTGGTCATCCTATGAAGTCCAGCCTTGGAGGACGGCATTTCAACTATGTGTGGTCCCATTGCATTGCAGCATTTAGTATGGTCAAAGTTTCAAATCCTTTGTGGAGAGGGGACTAAAAAAAGAAATAAAAAATCTATATAGTAAAAAAAATAAAAAAATAAATATAAAAGTTTAAATCACTCTCCTTTTCCCCGTATAAAAGTAAAACAAAAAATGTTAATAACATAAACATATTCAATATTGTCATGTCCATAAAAGTCCCATCTACCAAAATATAAACTTAATAAATATGTTAAAGGGTTATTTCTAACATTACAATGTGGTCTTATAATAACGGACCCATATATTTATTCAGTTGAGATAATATAACTCATTTCTAATTTTGCCACGTTTTGCACAGATCATCCCGTAAAGGATCTATTTAACCTCAAGTTGCAAATGGAAACAAATTGTAGTATTTCCAGAGCTCATGGTCCAACATGTGCTTCTCTGGGCTTCCTGATGGCATAGCTCTGCTCTGCTAGGTGTCTAGAGGGAACTTCTACTGTGAGGGTTAATATCACGGAAAGTAGCGGAGCCACCTTCGTTAAAGTGCAGAGATCATACCTGAAAGCAGTAATGCATGTTTGCCGATAAGAAGAGCGATGTACTACAAGATAGGCTGTGTATAGAGGGGCTGAAAGGAGAGATATACTGCAAGATAATGCTCTGTATAGAGGGGCTGTGAGGAGATATAAACTAAAGGAATGGGCTGTATAAAAGGGGCTGAGAAGAGAGTAATACAACAGGATGGGGCTCTGAGTAGAGGGGCAGAAATTACCAATAGGATGGGGCTATATACAGAGGGCTGAAAGGAAAAATATACTGTAGGATGGGGCTCAATACAGGAGGCTGAGGGGAAGATATACTGCAGGATGGGCCTGTAAATACAGGGGATATAAAAAAAAGTCTACAGTATACAGCCATGTTAAAATACAAGATTTTTGCCATGTAAAAAATCATACCAAGAAGAATCATTTCAGAACTTTTTCCACATTTATTATTATTCAAAATCTGTACAATTTAATTGTAAAACACACTGAACACTGAAATCTTTTTTAATGGTAAAAGAAAGTTAACAAAATAAAATAATGTGGTTGCAAATACGCATGCCCTTAGATTAGTACTTTGCTGAAGATCCCTTTGACTTTATGAAAGCATTCAGTCTTTTTAGTTTGAGTCTATCAGCATGGCACAACTAGAATTGGCGATCTTTGTCCCCTCTTCCTTGCAGTTGCTTAACGTCTGTCAGTTTTTCTGGGGCATCTCCTGTGTACAGTGCCCTCTACAGGTCACCCATAGGTTTTCAATTGGATTGAAGTCAGGGCACTGGCTGGGCCATTCCAAAACTCTGGCAAAGAAATTCATTTGTTGATTTGTATGTATTCTTAGGGTCTTTGTGCTGAAAGATAAAATCTCCCTTCATATTCAGATTTTTTATTTTAATGCAGCCTCCACCATGATTCACTGTGGGTATGGTGCTCTTTTGGTGATGCGAAGTGTTGGTTATGCGCCAAACATACCTTTTGGAATTAAGGCCAAAAATTTCAACCTTGGCCTCATCGCACCATAACATGTTACCGGCATGCTTTTGGAAGGTTTGATGTAGGTTTTGGCAAAACATAACTAGGCTTGGATGGTTTTTTTTGCAAGTAAAAGCTTCCACTTAACCACCCTACCCCAAAAGTCAGACAAATGAATACAGAAGATTGTTATCACATGCAGTAGTCAACCAGTACTTGGAAGAAATTCGTACAGCTCCTTTAATGTTGCTGTTGGTGTCTTGGCTGCCCCCGAACCAATTTTCACTTTCCTATTCATAAATTTTTGAGGAACGTCCAGATCTATGTAAAGTCACTACTGTGCCAAATTTAAGTCACTTCTTGATGACCATTGTTAGAGTGTTCAAAGAAATGACTAATGCCTTGGAAATTTTTTTGTACCCTCTCATGACTGATAAATCTAAAAAATGAGATCCATTTGCTGTGTTGTCAGCTGTTTATGGGCTTTGGCTTTAGCTGTAAAACGCAACTAAGAAAATGTCAGGAAAATTCTGATCACACAGTTAAAGTTTATATGGGGTTAATCAGAATCACTGCACTACTATTTAACACTAGTTTAAATGTGATTGGCTAATTCTGAACACAAACACATCCCCAGTGTCAGTAATGGTAATTCCCTTTGCAACACTCCACAAGCTTCGGTTCTTCCTTGGGGCAACTTCCTACCCAGTTACCAGCAAATCCAGAGATAAATTCTTTCTACGGCACTCTTGAGCCTTGGAAACAATGTATCTACAACCCGATCCCCAATCATAAGACGGGGTTGACACTTATGCAACCGCATTATTTTAGTTTTTTATTTTTCTTTCCCTTCTCAAAATGATATCACTTTGTTTCTCAATGGATTTGTACAGATTATGGGCATCATTAAAAGTGTAAAAAGTTCTGATATGATTCTTCTGCGTACGATTATTTTTTACAAAACAAAAACCTTGCATTTTAAAAGGGGTGTGTAGACTTTTTTATATCTTCTGTAGAGGGGTTAAGAAGTGTGATATACTGCAGGATGGGGCTGTATATACGGGGGCTGAAAGGATGTGCTGCAGGATGGGGTTCTGTATGGAGGGACTGAGATCTTATACTACAGAATGGGTGTGTATATAGAAGAGTTGAGAGGATATACTACAGTTTAATGTATAGAGGGGGTGAGATGTTATACTGCAGTTTGGGGCTGAATATAAAGGGGTTGAGAGAGGCAAAACACTCAAGGATATGGCTAAGAAGGGCTAAAAGCTTATACTGTAAGATGGGGTTGTGTATATGTGATGCCCCCAGGAGTATGGTCGCCACAGTGACATGGCCTTCCTCCAGGGAGGGTGATGTCAGGCTTGGAAGCAATGAAGGGTCTCTCTAGCAGTTAACCATAACATGCAACACAGTTCCCACTCCGGGCCAGCAGAGGGAGCTCTGAACCAGAATTGGGGGAGGAGTGCTCTCTGAGGGCCAGGAAGGGAAGTGGGGAGTTAGTGTGAGGAGGCCAAAGTGTGTAGATGTGGGGAGAGAAGCTGGGAGACTGAGCGGAGTTGAGAGCTCGTTCCCAGCTGGAGCGCATGAGCTGGAGCGCATGATCTGGAGCCTGGTCTCCACGGTTGTATGGATACTAATGGTCCTGCAACAGAAACCAGAGGAATAGGAAGCTGTAAATGCTCTATTTCCACCTAAGACTCGGAGGCACAACAGCAACGGGTGAGCCAAGAGAAGAGATAGAAGGCTACAGCTGTCTGCCATACGAGGTAGATCTGAGAGGGAACAAGAAGGAGGAACTTCAGTGTAACACAGTACTGGATGTACCTCAAGTAAGCGCTAGGAAGGAGACTACACAACCCATCTGCATAGAGAGATTCCTGAGTTGCTTCCAGGCTAATCAGCTCCTGTGCCATCTGTAATCTGGACCCTGGACTGCACTTACAAAGTAAAGGTAAAGAAACTACATTCCGCTGTGTCCTTGCCTTCTTTCTGCAACTTCTCCAGCACTGCTAGATCTCTGTGCCAGACACTGCACCTCTTCCCCAACACAGATCTACACTGCCCTGGGACTACAGCCCTGCCTGTGGAGGGCTACACCATCCTTGCTGCACCACACCATCTGTCCCAGAGGATCTGTCTGTAGCATCGGCTTAACATCTTCATTGCCTAATACCACAGGTGGCATCACGAATCACTCATAAACTTTATTCCACCACTCTACCCCTTTTACATGGGCGCCCAGGGCCATGGACGGGGGCACCGCTGCTGTGACATTCCCCTCTGAGAGACCGGCCCGGTATCGAGTACCCCACAGCCCTGGGAGGGCGACCCATATAAAGGTGCTGAAAGGAGTGATATACTGCAGGATTTGACTGTATACAGGGGCTGAGATTAGTTGAGGTGTGTTTGTTGCCTTCTACTGAGATGCCAGAGATATGAAAATGCTTCTTTATTGATGCACAAGACAGACGATTATCTTCTCTCATAAGCATCAACAGACCAGCATTTTCAGTTTTACAAACCTGATCTGTCAGCAGCCAGCACCAAACCACTCAAAAATGTGGTGGAATTCAGGAGAGTTTAGAGCTGCTATACACCAGCTAAAAATTATGTAAAACCATACAGGCAGCAAAACTGATGTAGATGGCAGAAGATAAAGTCAGACAGGCAGGATACTGTGCAGACAAAAGAGTTGACAGAGACATATTGTGAATTCTACACTCATAAGCTTGATGATAACTCAGGGGAGTAGGGCTAGTCGGGAGCGGACAGGAGAGGGGAGAGGTGTCTGCAGCACCAAGGAGAAGCCGGTTGGGAAATGTAGCTTTTACAGCTAAGAATAGGACAGCCCATTCAGCTGGATTCAGAGAGGGGCAGATAGAAAAAAGACACAAAGTTACAAGAAAAAAACTTTATATTGTGATTAATCTTTATATTAACAATAAATATGCATATGCTGCGCTTTGTGAAAAGTAATGTGATTCAGCACTAGCTATGTATAGAGTACGTCATACCTGCCATAAAACAGGTCTCAGCATATTGGTGAGCAGTAGTCACCGCTTTCTTCCAGCATTAGATCTGGGTGGTGGGTTGAAGACGAGTCGCCCATGACGTCATCTTTTGTTTTGAATTGGGAATGGGAAAACCAATTTAATTCTTTCAAGGACCCTCCATAAAGCTAAGAAAATATAGTCTTTAGCCTTAATAAAGGAAACATGTAATTTTAGAAGGTCTTCAAATAGCTACCTTTAATAGAAAAAAAAAAATAGTTGGTGGATCCATTGGTATTCTCCAAATTTTCAGGTCTTGCAAAAAAAATCAATCCTTGCCCTCCCATTATCGGTTTAATAATATATATTCATAAGAAAAGGTTCTGCCATGCAAGTCACATTTTTCATGTCATAATTTAGCTTCCAAAACTTAAAAAAAAAGTTAATTAAAAAAAAAAAATTTGATTTGATTTTTTAAATGTCAGGATATGCGCATGAATCCGCTCTTCTATAAGCTGTACTACTTTATTATGGCGACAATTAAATTCAAAATCCCCATCTGCCCCTCCAGGAAACATTTTACACTTTTTACCTACATGAGAACCTGCAAATGTACAAGTGGCATTTCACCAAAAACAGTATATAAAAGAATGAATATAAAAATATAACTGACTTGTAGAAAATATTTCATATTTTACCTTTTTTGTTTTTTTATTTCATACAAACTTTAAGCGGTTTACTTACATTTATAATTATATATATAAAAAGGTAGAATAAAGAAAGTGAACGCTATATTCATAAATATCTCTCTCTCTCTCTGTAGGTTCTGCATACAAAACAAAAATTTGTACATCCACCGACAGTGGCAGGACACTGTTATCTGGGCGTTGACTTGAGATGCTTTGAATTCGATACATGGAATTCTAAAGAATGTAAACAATACTTAAAGGGGACTTGTCACTTGCCATAAATACGTAATTTTTCTTGTGCCGTTTGAATGCCGCTGTTCTCCTGAATCCGGCAATGCTTTTCTTTTGTTTCTGCGCCTTTCTATTCCTGAGATATGGCCTTCTTTTTCTTGCACATAAATCTGGTCTTGTTAGGCAAGGGGCGTGGTCCTGATGACGCCCACCAGGAAGACCTGAGCACCACGCCCACTTTCCTGAAAAGGCTAGATTTACATATAGGGAAAAGGAGGCCGTATATCAGGAACGGAGAGTCGCTGGAACAAAAGGAAAACATCGCCGGATTCAGGAGAACGGCGGCATTTACACCATGAGAACAGATTACATATTAGTTGCAAGTGACAAGTCCTCCTTAAAATGATACTCTGGTTTGGGGACACTTTGTAGACTATATAAAAAAGTTTTTTATAAAAAAAAAAATTCTTTTCAGTTACAGGAAATCCAAAAATACTGTAAAATTTTCCTTGACAATATCTGCCGGATGCAGAGTATAATAAGACAGTCCATAGTTTGTTAAAAAAGCAGGAAATCCGAAGTTTTCTTTTTTCTTTTGTGCAGAATTTTTGAATTTTCCTCTTATATTAATGTCTAACCAATACCTTAATATTCTCTACACAGTATTTCCAGTCCAGAGCTACATTTTAGTAAAGTGAACCTGAAATGGTTTGAATTCCACTCTTTTTTTTTTCCAGATAGAGCCCATTGAATAACACAGCTTAAAGGGGGCTTTGAAGTCCAGTCCAGCATTTTACTTCACAGGTAAAAATAATCCCTTATTCTTCGCTAGTAGATCACTAAAAGTACCAAGGTAGAATCCACTTCATGACCATAAGAAGAGTCATGATTATTTACAACATGGCAGGCACCAGGAGGTGGTTGGGCGGTCCAAATGTTGACCACAGTCTTTACATTTTTTTTTTGCAATTTCGAAAACATTCATGTCGGTCCTGATATTTTCCTATTATCATATCTCATTTGGCACAATATTTAAAAATCTTTGTCTAGTAGAAGAAAGTACTTCCCGACCGTGGACAGTGCTTTGATTTTTCATGTTTTTTTTTATTCGTGAGGTCTGGAACGGATACAAAACAATTTTTTGTTTTTTTTGTGCTTTTTTTTTGTGTTTTGTTTTGTTTTTTTTTCATTTGCAAACGTATCTCTCCACGGTCCTCTCACATTTTTTGCAAGTTACATAGCAACACCAATGGTATTTGCAATGACACCGCTCCACCACCGTGTCCATGTAAGGGTTGTATCCTCGGCCGCAGCACATTAAATCACAACTGTCGCTTCCAAACGAGGTTTTATTGCATTGTCTGAAAGAAAACAATGAGACAATGGAGGGTTAATCACTTTCCTTCAGCATAAGGAGCATTCAGTGGACGGCGTTAATGTCAAACATAACCTGGCAGCAGATGCATCATCTAATTCCGCAACAGCAAAAAAAAAGAAAAAAAGACAAAAACAACCACAACAGGGCGACTATAATGCATTCTGTATGGGCCTGAATGCGGCTGACGTGATGATTAAATGTCCTTAGATGCCACTGCTGTATGGAACGTGCACAGGAAGGTCACACGATGGGAAACTGAGCAGAATTTAATGGCACCAGATGGAAAACACTGGACATTTTTCTCTTTGTTTTGCTAATAGGATTTATTCCCCTTTTTTCATGTGGGCACACACAGCTGGGCATGTCATTTTTTATTGAGGTTTTATTTGGATGACATCATAAACTTGAAACAATTAAAACCAAATGTATTTGTATATTATATATAGTCTGCGGCTCGAGTCACAAAAGTAGAAACGCAACTGTGGGGGCAACAATAGCCCCCCATCCCTGCTCTAACCACATGCTATGGATATCTGCTGTAGCGGGCACATGTGGCCACCTCTCTATGGTAATGAGCATGTGTGACCACCTCTCTATGATAATGGGCATGTGTGACCACCTCTATATGGTAATGAGCATGTATGACCACCTCTCTATGGTAATGAGCATGTATGACCACCTCTCTATGATAATGGGCACATGTGGCCACTTCTCTATGGTAATGAGCATGTGTGACCACCTCTCTATGATAATGGGCATGTGTGACCACCTCTCTATGGTAATGGGCACATGTGGCCACTTCTCTATGGTAATGAGCATGTGTGACCACCTCTCTATGGTTATGGGCATGTGTGACCACCTCTCTATGATAATGGGCACATGTGGCCACTTCTCTATGGTAATGAGCATGTATGACCACCTCTCTATGATAATGGGCATGTGTGACCACCTCTCTATGATAATGAGCATGTATGACCACCTCTCTATGGTAATGAGCATGTATGACCACCTCTCTATGGTAATGAGCATGTATGACCACCTCTCTATGGTAATGGGCATGTATGACCACCTCTCTATGGTAATGGGCACATGTGACCACCACTCTATGGTTATGGGCATGTGTGACCACCTCTCTATGATAATGGGCACATGTGGCCACTTCTCTATGGTAATGAGCATGTATGACCACCTCTCTATGATAATGGGCATGTGTGACCACCTCTCTATGGTAATGAGCATGTATGACCACCTCTCTATGGTAATGAGCATGTATGACCACCTCTCTATGGTAATGGGCATGTATGACCACCACTCTATGGTTATGGGCATGTGTGACCACCTCTCTATGATAATGGGCATTTGTGACCACCTCTCTATGGTAATGAGCATATGTGACCATCTCTCTATGGTAATGAGCATGTGTGACCACCTCTCTATGATAATGGGCACATGTGGCCACTTCTCTATGGTAATGAGCATGTATGACCACCTCTCTATGATAATGGGCACATGTGGCCACTTCTCTATGGTAATGAGCATGTGTGACCACCTCTCTATGATAATGGGCACATGTGGCCACCTCTCTATGGTAATGAGCATGTATGACCACCTCTCTATGGTAATGGGCATGTATGACCACCACTCTATGGTTATGGGCATGTGTGACCACCTCTCTATGATAATGGGCATTTGTGACCACCTCTCTATGGTAATGGCATGTGTGACCATCACTCTATGGTAATGAGCATGTGTGACCACCTCTCTATGGTAATGGCATGTGTGACCACCACTCTATGGTAATGAGCATGTGTGACCACCTCTCTATGGTAATGGGCATGTGTGACCACCTCTCTATGGTAATGGCATGTGTGACCACCTCTCTACGGTAATGAGAATGTGTGACCACCTCCCTATGGTAATGGGCACACGTGAGCACCTCTCTATGGTAATGTGCATGTGTGACCACCTTTCTATGGTAATGGGCATGTGTGACCACCTCTCTATGGTAATTGGCATGTGTGACCACCTCTCTATGGTAATGGGCATGTGTGACCACCTCTCTATGGTAATGGCATGTGTGACCACCTCTCTACGGTAATGAGAATGTGTGACCACCTCCCTATGGTAATGGGCACACGTGAGCACCTCTCTATGGTAATGTGCATGTGTGACCACCTTTCTATGGTAATGGGCATGTGTGACCACCTCTCTATGGTAATTGGCATGTGTGACCACCTCTCTATGGTAATGGGCATGTGTGACCACCTCTCTATGGTAATCAGCATGTGTGACCACCACTCTATGGTAATGAGCATGTGTGACCACCACTCTATGGTAATGGGCATATGTGACCACCTCTCTATGGTAATGGGCATGTGTAACCACCACTCTATGGTAATGAGCATGTGTGACCACCTCTCTATGGTAATGAGCATGTGTGACCACCACTCTATGGTAATGAGTATGTGTGACCACCACTCTATGGTAATGGGCATATGTGACCACCTCTCTATGGTAATGGGCATGTGTGACCACCTCTCTATGGTAATGGGCATAATCCGAACCTCGCACCTCCGCCTCCAAGACTTCTCTCGTGCTGCTCCAGCTCTCTGGAATGCACTTCCCCAGGCGATCAGACTGATACCTAGCCCTGACCTATTCAAGCGCGCTTTGAAAACCCATCTCTTCAAACAAGCCTACCACATCAACTACCCAGCAAGCTAACTTTGCCCTGTTCCCTCCTTCCAAATATTATTCTGAATCTGCACCCTACTATTCATCTGTCTCCACACCCTTCATGCACATGATAACTGCACTTGATACTTGTCTATTGCACTTAAACACACGGGCTGATGACCGGATCATGCAGCTTTATATGAAAATCCCTATTATAATTGCCAGACCTGAATTAACAAGCATTTTTCACCTACTGTGTCCCCCCATTTCCTTGTAGATTGTAAGCTTGCGAGCAGGGACCTCACTCCTAATGTCACTGTTTGAATTGTCTTAACTTGTATTGAATTTATTGTCTGTACATGTCCCCGCTTAATTGTAAAGTGCTGCGGAATATGTTGGCGCTATATAAATAAAAATTATTATTATTATAATGGGCATGTGTGACCACCTCTCTATGGTAATGAGCATGTGTGAACACCACTCTATGGTAATGGGCATGTGTAACCACCTCTCTATGGTAATGGCATGTGTGACCACCTCTCTATGGTAATGAGCATGTGTGACCACCACTCTATGGTTATGGGCATGTGTGACCACCTCTCTATGGTAATGGGCATGTGTGACCACCTCTCTATGATAATGAGAATGTGTGACCACCTCTCTATGGTAATGGGCATGTATGACCACCTCCCTATGGTAATGAGCATGTGTGACCACCTCTCTATGGTAATGAGCATGTGTGACCACCTCTCTATGGTAATGAGCATGTTTGACCACCTCTCTATGGTAATGGGCATGTGTGACCACCTCTCTATGGTAATGAGCATGTGTGACCACCTCTCTATGGTAATGAGCATGTGTGACCACAACTCTATGGTTATGGGCATGTGTGACCACCACTCTATGGTAATGAGCATGTGTGACCACCTCTCTATGGTAATGAGCATGTGTGACCACAACTCTATGGTAATGGCATGTGTGACCACCACTCTATGGTAATGGGCATGTGTGCCCACCTCTGTATGGTAATGAGCATGTGCGACCACCTCTCTACGGTAATGAGCATGTGTGACCACCTCTCTATGGTAATGAGCATGTGTGACCACCTCTCTATGGTAATGGGCATGTGTGACCACCTTTCTATGGTAATGAGCATGTGTGACCACCTCTCTATGGTAATGAGCATGTGTGACCACCTCTCTATGGTAATGAGCATGTGTGACCACCTCTCTATGGTAATGAGCATGTGTGACCACCTCTCTATGGTAATGAGCATGTGTGACCTCCTCTATATGGTAACGGGCATGTGTGACCACCTCTCTATGGTAACTGGCATGTGTGACCACCTCTCTATGGTAATGGGCATGTGTGACCATCTCTCTATGGTAATGGGCATGTGTGACCACCTCTCTATGGTAATGGGCATGTGTGACCACCTCTCTGCGGTAATGGGCATGTGTGACCACCTCTCTACAGTAGGGTATGTGCACACGTTGTGGATTTGTTGCAGATCCGCAGCGGATTTGACGCCGCGGATCCGCAAGTGATTTACAATACAATGATAACCTATGTAAAAAAAAATTGTGCACATGCTGTGGAAAATTCCACACGGAATCCGCAGCGGTTTATTTTCCGCAGCATGTCAATTCTTTGTGCGGATTCCGCAGTGTTTTTACACCCATTCCATTATAGAAATCTGCAGGTGTAAAAACGCAGGGGAAATCTGCACAAAATCCACAATAAATCCGCAGGAAATCCGCATAAAAAACGTGCGGATTTTGACCTGCGGATTTTGCCAAGAGATGCAGATTCCGCGTGGAAAAATCCGCACCGCAATCCGCAACGTGTGCACATACCCTTAATGGTCACACGGGCGACACTGTTGATGAAAACAACATACAGATGACATTGATGATAGAAACGGACACATGGATGACACTGATGATAAAAACGGACACATGGATGACAATGATGATAAAAACGGACATACAGGTGACACTGATGATAAACACAGATACACGAATGACACTGATGATAATAACAACGGACACACGGATGACACTGAGGAGTTGAATCATCGACAGATTCCCATAAAAAAAAAAGATAAGATATAATATGATTTACAACAATATAAAATGCTACTAATATTACTAATTCTAAAAAATCTACACAATATAAAATACTACAATGTGTACAAGCTTATAATTGTCCATAAAACCCAGCTAGATGTACATATTGGTACTAGTATTTATATTATTATATAAAATTGTACAAAAGTAATAATAATAATAAAAATATTATTAATGATTCTATGCTAATCATAATAATAATAGTAACACACAATGTTATCTTTCCGGAGATAAGCGGCATTAACAGAACCAGTTCAGGTCGCTGGCAGATGTCATATATGTCTGTGAACCTCTCCGGGGGTCACCAGAGGATTTCATTGTGCAGAACATGAGAAGACAAAAGGAAGAATGGAGCCTGACAGATCCCGCCATGCACAGGAGAAGATCCTGGAAATTGATCTGTGCAGCTCAACAATCAGGCTGGAAGTAAGAAAAGAAGGAACGTCGCATCGTGTCCCGGGGAAGGAGAGACTGAGACAATGGGGAGATGATAAGAGGAGTAATGGAGGAAAGAGAGAATACGCAAAGTAGCCACAGAGACTGCCAAGAGATTCTGTTTCCCAAACTCCATCACCCCACCGGCCTAAACTACAGAGGAAATGACAGAAATGGCCACTCAGTATCAGGTCTTAAACGGTCACATCCAATGCTGCATTCACCATTCTGCACTGAAGTCTGGACAATAATATAGATATGTGGACATGCAGGACGTTAGAGGAATGCTAGGGGAGGGAGGTGCCGGACAACGGCTGTTTCGCAATTACTCGCTGCGCTGGACCCGTAGAAGCGAGTAATCGAGAAGCGGCCGTTGTCCGGCACCTCCCTCCCCTAGCATTCCTCTAACATCCTGCATGTCCACATATCTGTTGATGGAATTCATGTGAAATAAAGACGCACAGTTTTCAGCTTCATTGGTGAGTGCTGCATATTTCTTCTTTTTTCATTATATATTGAGAAGTTCTCCATACCATACCTGCTAACGTTTAGGTTGGGTCTGCAAATATCTTTTGCATTAGGTTTGGTTTTTTCGAGTCTGTTGCACCTCCTATCTAATAACCCTAACCCAAGAATGCATCACTTGGTCACTTGGCTTCAGGCTTTTTTTTTTTTTACCACTGGTCTGGAGCCATATCCCAAAATTATATGAAATGTTGTTATCCTGCCCCTGTGAAAGCTGGATACCCTGCAACTGTCCCAGACAAACTGATGTGCCGGAACGGTGGGAATGATCCCGTTGCAAACGAGAGGATCAGTTACTTCTTTATTTTCCCAGTTCCTTCATTAGTTTCCATCCGGCGCAGAGCCGGACACATGTGGATCTAGCATTAATACTGCAGCTCTGGGACATAGACACTACTACGGGTACAAAAAGTGGTGCTGGAAATTTTCACCCATGGCCATGCAGCCTTTTTAGAACCCATCGTCATTTGTGTTCTGCTCCCAATATGTCATGCAAAAGAATCTTCTAGAAGAGCTGGTTTCTAGGAGGTTTTGACAAGCTTCAACAAAACCTGGGAGATTTGCAAACTTCAAGGAGTCATGGATGTCTACCCTTTGTCCAGGAGCCTAGTGGACGCTCTGGAAGAGTTGATAATTAATGGTCTACACCCTTCCCGTAAGCAAATATGATGTTCTAGCCCAAGAGAAAAACCTACTTATGATTGGAGATGTTGAAGTATGGGGCATGATGAGCTCTGAAGCCCATATGAAGAGACCAGTGATCTAAATTTCTCACGATAATTGGGTGGTCTGTTACAGATTTTACATTGGGTTCCAGGAGCATCAAGTTAAACCTTTGATGAGTTTACGTGAAACCTCTCATGTAACATCCATCGAACATCTCATGGAACATTCTTAAAAAGTAGAGACGTCCCAGACTCCAAGAAGTTTTTGCAAATCATCACAATGCCACCAAAAATGTCCTGGAAAGCAGTTATTCCCCAAAGTTTTCGTGCGCTTGATGTCGGGATGCTCCACCAACAGAATGAGCCTCGATTATCCATATTCATGGGACAGGTAAGAGAGGCATGGAATTAACATAGAGAGAACCTAGTACTAGGAAAGAATAACCAGCTCACCTGGGCTACCGAACCTGGCCTACCAAATAAGGCAGGGTAAAAAAAAAAATAAAATAATGGCATGCTTCACGCACCACAATTGACAGTCTCCCAAAAGGGAGCATGCATGAAAGTTGGTAAGTATGATGTATAAATACTAAGAAGGTGAGGGTTCTATTTAGGCCTCGTTCACACGTTCAGTACCATCAGCAGATTTGGCTTTCAGTATCATGTTTATGCTGATGACACACAACTATACACATCATCCCCTGACCTTACCCCCGCTGTACTACAGAACGCCAGTGACTGTCTGTCCGCAGTCTCCAACATCATGGCCGCTCTCTATCTGAAACTCAACCTCTCCAAAACTGAACTTCTTCTGCTCCCACCATCTACTAACCTCCCTAAATCTGACATTTCCCTCTCCGTGGGTGGCACCACAATAACACCCCGGCAGCAGGCGCGCTGTCTGGGTGTTATGTTTGACACCAATCTCTCCTTCACCTCCCATATACAATCTCTTGCCTGCTCCTGCCGCTTACACCTAAAGAACATCTCCAGAATCTGCCCTTTTCTCACGATGGAAACAACAAAAACCCTCACTGTCGCATTGATCCATTCCCACCTGGACTACTGTAACGCTCTATTAATTTGCCTCCCCGTTACTTGACTTTCCCCTCTCCAGTCCATACTTAATCCAGTCACCCACAAAGCTCTCCACAGTGCAGCACCCCCCTACATATCCTCCCTCATTTCTGTCTATCGGCCTAACCGACCACTGCGCTCTGCAAACGACTTTCGACTAACCTCTACACTAATCCGCACCTCCAACTCCTGACTAAAAGATTTCTCCGGCGCTGCGCCAATCCTCTGGAATGCTCTACCCCAAGAAATCAGGAATATCCACAATTTGCATAGTTTCAGGCGCTCCCTCAAAACACATTTGTTCAGAGCGGCCTATCACGTTCACTAATCAAAGTCATTTTATGTGTAAGTGTGTGTGTGTAGCCCGTTCACTATCTCCATCCATCCCTCGCTCCCTCAAGATGCCTGGACCTTCATTGAAAATACATCACTGTAAATACACACCTGTACTCTGTATCTCCCCCACCTCATTGCAGATTGTAAGCTCTCACGAGCAGGGGCGGCTTATTTTGCTTTAACGATTGTATTGTTAACCTTGTTACTTATGACTTGTGTTTTGAAACTGTTAAACTGTAAAGCGCTGCGGAATATGTTGGCGCTATATAAAGATTATTATTATTATTATTTGGTCAGTATTTTACATCAGCATTTGTAAGCCAAAACCAGGAGTGGGTGATAAATACAGAACTGGTAACGTGTTTCTATTGCTGCCTCGGAGTAACCCTTGACTCTGCCCTGTCCTTCAAACCGCACATCCAAGCTCTCTGCACCTCCTGTGGCCTCCAGCTCAAAAATATTTCCAGAATCCGTCCCTTCCTCCAAAAATATTTCCAGAATCCGTCCCTTCCTCAACCCTCACTCTACTAAAATGCTTGTGCATGCCCTCATCATCTCCCGCCTCGACTACTGCAACATCCTTTTCTGTGGTCTCCCTGCTAACACCCTCGCACCTCTCCAGTCCATCCTTAACTCTGCCGCCCGACTAATTCATCTCTCTCCTCGCTTATCCTCCGCTTCTCCCCTCTGCAAATCTCTTCACTGGCTCCCATTCCCTCAGCGTATCCAGTTCAAATTACTAACACTGACCTACAAGGCCATCTATAACCTGTCTCCCCCATATGTCTCTGAACTAATCTCCCTTTATCTTCCCTCATGTAATCTCCGGTCCTCCCAAGACTTCCTTCTCTCCTCCACACTTATTCGCTCCTCACCCAACCGCCTCCAAGACTTCTCCCGAATATCCCCCATCCTCTGGAATTCCTTGCCCCAACACGTCTGACTATCAACCACACTCGGATCCTTCAGATGGAACCTGAAAACCCACCTCTTCAAAAAAGCCTACAGCCTGCAATGACCCCGCTACCGCCTCACCATCACTGGAGCTGCTGCATCCCCCCAACCTACTGTCTCCTTCCCCACCATCCTGTAGAATGTAAGCCCTAAAGGGCAGGGTCCTCTCCCCTCTGTATCAGTCTGTGATTGTTAGCTTACTGTAAGTGATATCTGTAATTTGTATGTAACCCCTTCTCATGTACAGCACCATGGAATCAATGGCGCTATATAAATAAATAATAATAATACTTTTCCTCTGACTTTTCCTCTCCTGATTTTGGCTTATAAATACTGATGTAAAATATTGACCAAATACTGAATGTGTGAACGACGACTTAAAGAAACCTGGGGGGCAAAACGTATAAAAAAGTGTCAAACCTAGGATGACAACCACAGAGAATATCCTAAATATCCTAAAGATTTTTAGATTTCGGAGAACATATTAAAAAAAATAAGGACTGAAAGCCGCGCAGATCCTGACAAGCACAATATGTGCATTTTATGGTAATGTTAATCATATTGTTCTTCACCGCTCATATGTCTCCTGTGTAATGTACCGAGGGTCATAAAAATATATATGTGCCTGTCAAATCAAAGCCAACGGATGATGGAAAACAGAAGAAAACTACAAAAGATTTACAGTTCAAGTACACTGCACCGCCCCAAAGTGTCAGACTGAGCGGATTGTTAGGGCCAGATATCAGGGTGTGGACGAGCAGATCAACGTTGAAGCATCTAACAGCGGCGACTACCGAGAGGTTACGTGAGAAGCTGGAACGTATGAGAAGCGGAGTCACAGGGTCAACGCAACACTGCACAGATCCGGTGACACAATGCAACTTCATTACCTTCCTGAAAACGATGAAATCACTAAAACCCTTCAATCTCGTCTTCACTTATACAGGTTTCACTTACATATTATCTATGAGGGGTAGTGTTATATCAGTAATACTTATGTACAAAGCAGGAGAATTACAGTAGAAAGGAGAACGATAGTGGTTACTATTCTAGTACATAGGAGCAGTATTATAGTAGTTATATTCTAGTACATAGGAGCAGTATTATAGTAGTTATATTCTTGCACATGGGGGCAGTATTATAGTAGTTATATTCTTGTACATAGGGGGCAGTATTATAGTAGTTATATTCTTGTACACAGGGGGCAGTATTATAGTAGTTATATACTTGTACATAGGGAGCAGTATTATAGTAGTTATATTCTTGTACATAGAGGGCAGTATTATAGTAGTTATATTCTTGTACATAGGGGGCAGTATTATAGTAGTTATATTCTTGTACATAGGGGGCAGTATTATAGTAGTTATATTCTTGTACATGGGGGCAGTATTATAGTAGTTATATTCTTGTACATAGGAGCAGTATTATAGTAGTTATATTCTTGTACATAGGAGCAGTATTATAGTAGTTATATTCTTGTACATAGGGGGCAGTATTATAGTAGTTATATTCTTGTACATGGGGGCAGTATTATAGTAGTTATATTCTTGTACATAGGAGCAGTATTATAGTAGTTATATTCTTGTACATGGGGGCAGTATTATAGTAGTTATATTCTTGTACATAGGGGCAGTATTATAGTAGTTATATTCTTGTACATAGGGGGCAGTATTATAGTAGTTATATTCTTGTACATAGGGGGCAGTATTATAGTAGTTATATTCTTGTACATGGGGGCAGTATTATAGTAGTTATATTCTTGTACATAGGAGCAGTATTATAGTAGTTATATTCTTGTACATGGGGGCAGTATTATAGTAGTTATATTCTTGTACATAGGGGCAGTACTATAGTAGTTATATTCTTGTACATAGGGGCAGTATTATAGTAGTTATATTCTTGTACATAGGGGCAGTATTATAGTAGTTATATTCTTGTACATAGGGGCAGTATTATAGTGGTTATATTCTTGTACATAGGGGCAGTATTATAGTAGTTATATTCTTGCACATAGGGGCAGTATTATAGTAGTTATATTCTTATACATAGGGGCAGTATTATAGTAGTTATATTCTTGTATGTAGGGGCAGTATTATAGTAGTTATATTCTTACACGTAGGGGCAGTATTATAGTAGTTACAGTATATTCTTGTACATAGGGGCAGTATTATATCAGTTATATTCTTGTACATAGCAGTATTATAGTAGTTATATCCTTATACATAGGGGCAGTATTATAGTAGCTATATTCTTATACATAGGGGTAGTATTATAGTAGTTATATTCTTGTACATAGGGGGCAGTATTATAGTAGTTATATTCTTGTACACAGTTGGCAGTATTATAGTAGTTATATACTTGTACATAGGGAGCAGTATTATAGTAGTTATATTCTTGTACATAGAGGGCAGTATTATAGTAGTTATATTCTTGTACATAGGGGCAGTATTATAGTAGTTATATTCTTGTACATAGGGGGCAGTATTATAGTAGTTATATTCTTGTACATAGGGGGCAGTATTATAGTAGTTATATTCTTGTACATGGGGGCAGTATTATAGTAGTTATATTCTTGTACATAGGAGCAGTATTATAGTAGTTATATTCTTGTACATGGGGGCAGTATTATAGTAGTTATATTCTTGTACATAGGGGCAGTACTATAGTAGTTATATTCTTGTACATAGGGGCAGTATTATAGTAGTTATATTCTTGTACATAGGGGCAGTATTATAGTAGTTATATTCTTGTACATAGGGGCAGTATTATAGTGGTTATATTCTTGTACATAGGGGCAGTATTATAGTAGTTATATTCTTGCACATAGGGGCAGTATTATAGTAGTTATATTCTTATACATAGGGGCAGTATTATAGTAGTTATATTCTTGTATGTAGGGGCAGTATTATAGTAGTTATATTCTTACACGTAGGGGCAGTATTATAGTAGTTACAGTATATTCTTGTACATAGGGGCAGTATTATATCAGTTATATTCTTGTACATAGCAGTATTATAGTAGTTATATCCTTATACATAGGGGCAGTATTATAGTAGCTATATTCTTATACATAGGGGTAGTATTATAGTAGTTATATTCTTGCACATAGGGGGCAGTATTATAGTAGTTATATTCTTGCGCATAGGGGCAGTATTATAGTAGTTATATTCTTGCACATAGGGGGCAGTATTATAGTAGTTATATTCTTGTACATAGGGGACAGTATTATAGTAGTTATATTCTTGCACATAGGGGCAGTATTATAGTAGTTATATTCTTGTACATAGGGGCAGTATTATAGTAGTTATATTCTTGTACATAGGGACAGTATTATAGTAGTTATATTATTGTACATAGGGGGCTGTATTATAGTAGTTATATTCTTATACATAGGGGGCAGTATTATAGTAGTTATATTCTTATACATAGGGGCAGTATTATAGTAGCTGTAGTCTTGTTGTGCATTAGAGGAAATATTTTTGAAGTTTCATCCATGTAATTGATGTGTTTTTTCTTTTGGTTATTTTTCAGTCCTGTAACAGAATCATTGCTGGATTGAGATCCCTGATCATGTAATGACAAATAATGGAATTTTACAATATTTTTATTGGGTATTTTTTCTTCAGGCTTTATGTTGAACTCTGGGTCATGCTGACTGGACACCACAGACACACTTCTCATTTTTCTATATGATGGACCAATACAATATTGTATATAGAGCACAGCTGATCAAAATCATTGTCTGCAGTAGTAGTGGTCAAACATCACATGTGTGGAGTCCTACTGACTCTGCCCTGACTGATGATGGCGGGGGGTGGAGTAGAGAAAAGGCTGAACACGTTTGACTTCAATCTCCTGGAAGATTATTCCCAGCACAAGAGTAAAATTGACCAAATCTGACAATGAAGAAAACTATCTTTACCGATGAACGCGACCTAACTGTCATGAGTCAGTCTCATTCTCAATGGCATTTTGTTCGCTTCTTCTCAGGGAAAGTTTTCAGCAGGCTCCTTATCATCAGAGGCAGGATTACAATGACTGATATCCCAGCTATACACAACTGATAACACAGGATCCAACAATCACAAGTGGTGATGTCTCCCTCCTTTCACTGTGACCTTTGCAAACGATCATTTGATGCTTCAGTATACAAGATAAGGTCAGAGTCTGTTTATTGCAGGTAATATACATGTGCATTTCCTGAAACAACAGGAAGTTAGAATCTAAAAAAAAAAAAACCCCAGTGGCCGGTGTTGGAATTGCAAGATTTTTATTTTTAATACAGATTGTAATTTAAAAAAAAAAATTACCAAAAATGTAATATATATATATATTTAACAAAATAACCTGATTTAAACAATAGGTCATTTTCTGATAATTGCTTCCCTATAAGTATAGAATGTGCATTTTTCAGCTAAGAAATGTACCTCTCATAGCTTGTGGCCAAAGGGTAAATCAGGATACAATTGTTACCATTTTTACGTGTTTATTTTTGAAGTCACGATGATTTATATGAACATATGAACATATGAATATGAACTTAGACTTCGGAATGACTCTCAGCCCAAGTACATTAATGTCCAGCCAGTTCTTCCAATCGTAAACTGAACGGGGTGCCATCTGGCAGCACTAACCCCAGCCATAAAAATATGTGTAATTGCCGAAATTAATGCTGATGACTTTTGCACTAAGGCTTCTATGAGACCTGACAGTTTCAATATTTTACTAGGAAAATGACTGAGTCCAAATGAAACTACAGTACTAGCTCCAGTGATAGACCGTACTTATGAATCTAAGCCGCTCGATGGACTTCACCAGTCCCCAGGAATAACACAGTGGTAAGAACACAAGGGGTCTTCAGACCACTGGCTGTGGAAACTGATGGATATTCTCACTGCATTTCCACCTGCAGGGCAGGAGGAGACCTGTCACACTGCTGCTGCACCACTCCCTGCCCAGTCTTCCAATCGGCCCCACTTTGGTCAAATCTCCCTTCTGGTCTTCCATCAGGCATGGGTGCTGACAAGTCATTGAGTAGTCACGTGGGGCACCAAGCACCAAGCAAGTCAATATCATGTGTCGTGGTTGCGAGAAGCATTATGGATGTCAATGATGTCCTTCTTTACTCACATAAAGGTTTGGGGCCAAGTTAGCAAGGATGCCCAGTAGAAGACCTAGAGCAGGGGTCTCAACCACACGGCCCCTGAGACTGCATCCTGCAACCCAGGAGCATGGGAACACTCATGTTCAATGCCTGGTCCAGGGGGCCGCCGACACCAGAGATTCTTTTCAGGTGAATGTGCGTTCTCGGATGCCCATTCCATTGAAATGTATCGTGGCGCAGAAACCAGCTCTCTGCACCGCAATACCAGGCACCGGCCAATCAGATGCCGGCAATGGATGTCGGTGTGCCCAGTGTGGACAGTGTATGATGTCACTGCCATGTTCTGCCCAGGCTGTGGAGGCAAAGAGGATGCTGTTTGACAAGGGAGTGAGGTCAGATGAGAAGGATTTTTAAATTAATGTGTATGTGAAAAGCGGTAGAATTGGGGACATTGCTACAAGATGGGGACAAGGATGAGGACATCACTACAAGAGGGAAACGAGGATGGGGACATCACTACAAGAGGGGAACGAGGATGGGGACATCACTACAAGACGGGGAAGAGGATGGAGGACATTACTACAATAGGACAACGAGGATGAGGACATCACTACAAGACGGGGACAAGGATGAAGGACATTACTATAATAGGGCAACGAGGATGGGGGACACTGCTACAAGATGGGGACAAGGATGAAGACATTACTACAAGAGACCAAAAAGGATGAGGAACACTGCTACAAGATGGGGACAAGGATGAAGACATTAATACAAGAGGGGAACGAGGATGAGGGACACTGCATCAAGATGGGGACAAGTATGAAGACATTACTACAAGAGGTGAACGAAGATGGGGGACACTGCTACAAGATGGGGTCAAGGATGAAGATATTGCTACAATAGGGGAACAAGGATGGGGGACACTACTGCAAGATGGGGACAAGGATGAAGACTTTAGTACAAGAGGGGAATGAGGATGAGGGACACTGCTACAAGATGGGGACAAGGATGAAGGACATTACTACAATAGGGCAATGAGGATTGGGGACACTGATACAAGATGGGGACAAGGATGAAGACATTACTACAAGAGTTGAACAAGGATGGGGGACACTGCTACAAGATGGGGACAAGGATGAAGACATTACTACAAGAGGGGAACAAGGATGAGGGACACTGCTACAAGATGGGGACAAGGATGAAGACATTACAACATGAGCGTAACGAGGATGAGGACATTACTACAAGATGGGGACAAGGATGAAGACATTACAACATGAGTGTAACGAGGATGGGGGACATTACTATAAGATGGGGACAAGGATGAGAACATTGAAGTGATTAAACAGAGTCAGCATGGGTTTGTAACTAATAAGTCATGTCAGACTAACTTAATTTCCTTCTATGACGGTATCACTGATTGGGTGGATCAAGGAAATGCTGTAGATATAGTATATCTTGACTTCAGCAAAGCATTTGACAAAGTCTCTCATACAATCCTTATTGAAAAAATGACTAAGTATGGAATGGACAAGGCAACTGTTAGGTGGATTCATAACTGGCTTAGTGATCGGACCCAAAGAGTGGTCGTAAATGGCTGCACATCCAGTTGGAAGAATGTCTCAAGTGGGGTACCACAGGGCTCTGTCCTGGGCCCTGTATTGTTCAACATCTTTATCAACGATTTAGATGAAGGAATTGAGGGTAAACTGATTAAATTTGCTGATGACACAAAGCTAGGAGGGATAGCTAATACTAGAGAAGAGAGAGAGAGGATTCAAAAAGATATAAATAAACTGGAGCAGTGGGCAGCAACTAACAGAATGGTTTTTAACAGGGAGAAATGCAAAGTACTACATCTGGGCAATAAAAATGAAAAAAGCATATATAGAATGGGAGGAATAGGGCTAAGCAACAGCACATGTGAAAAAGACTTGGGTATACTAATAGATCACAGACTGAATATGAGTCAACAGTGTGATGCAGCAGCAAAAAAGGCAAATGCAATTCTAGGATGTATTAACAGAAGCATACAGTCTAGATCACGTGAAGTCATTATTTCTCTCTACTCCTCTTTGGTCAGACCTCATCTGGAATATTGTGTCCAGTTTTGGGCACCACATTTTAAAAAAGACATCAACAAACTGGAGCAAGTTCAGAAAAGAGCGACCAAAATGGTGACCGGTCTGCAAACCCTGTCTTATGAGGAAAGGTTGCAGGATTTGGGAATGTTTAGTTTGCAAAAGAGAAGACTGAGAGGAGACTTAATAGCTGTCTACAAATATCTAAAGGGCTGTCACATTGTAGAAGGATCAACTTTATTCTCATTTGCACAAGGAAAGACTAGAAGCAATGGGATGAAACTGAATGGGAGGAGACACAGATTAGATATTAGAAAAAACTTTTTGACAGTTAGAGTGATCAATGAGTGGAACAGGCTGCCACGAGAAGTGGTGAGTTCTCCTTCAATGGAAGTCTTCAAACAGAGGCTGGACAGACATCTGACTGGGATGATTTAGTGAATCCTGCTTTGAGCAGGGGGTTGGACCAGATGGCCCAGGAGGTCCCTTCCAACTCTACGATTCTATGATTCTATGATTCTATTATTACAAGAGGGGGACCAAAATGGAGGAAATTGGTACAAGATGGTTACCCGGATGAGGGACATTGCCACAAGTTGAGGACTGGGATGAGAGACATTGTTACAAAATTGGTGACAAGAATGAGGGACATGACTACAAGAGGGGGACAAGGATGGCGAACATTGATACAAGAGGAGGATGAGGATGGGGGCATTTCTAGAAGAGGGGGACCAGGATGGAAGACATGGCTACAAGATAGTTACACGGATGGATGACATTGCCTCAAAAGGGGGACCAGGATGGGGGCATTGCTACAAAAGGAGACAAGGATTGTTACAAGATGGTGCCAGGATTGGGAAATTACTACAAGAATGGAACAAGGATGGGTGACATTGTTACAAGAAGGTGAACAGGATGGGGAACATTATGACAAGAGGAAGACCAGGATAGGGGGCATTGCTACAAGATTGAGAGAAGTATGGGGAACATTGCTTCAAAAGGGGGACCGGGATGTGGACATTACTACATGATGGGAAAAATGATGGGTGACATTGCAACAAGATGGGGAGAAGGATGAGGGACAGTACTACAAGATGGAGGCCAGAATTGCTATATGGTGCTAATTGGAAGACAGTATTACTGCATGCGACAAGTTGGAGAACAAAAAAAAGGGAAAAAATGATGGAGAAATATTTGCAGCTAAAAATGCTTTTCTAAGTACAAACTAAAGAAGGCAAAAATTAAACGTATGTTATTGCTGCATCTATAATGACCCAAGCTATAAAATTGTACCATAGCCCAATTTTGATTTGCACAGAATTTATTGGAAATTATTCAATTCTCTCCCCTAAAATTAAGTGAATGAGCCTGAACTGAATTTCATGGATTCACTCATCTGTAGTTCCACGGATGGGGGTGAGGAGGGCAACCAATCTCCTGTCCCAGGATGGTAGGATGTTAAAAAATGTATATACCCATAGGGTCAGTCATCAGCAAATTGGAGAATAATGAACATTCCTTGTCATAATCTACATCTTGCAACATGCAAGGGAGTAACGTGCAGAGCCCTTATCTATGTGTATAGTTTCACCGTCCCGCTTCCTCTAGGTCTCCAATAGTACAGTAGAGCATCATTAACTCCTCTGCCCTCTACTGATAATGAGACGACTCCGCTCATTCTGTCCCAGTCTACACAGCAAAGCTGACAATAAAGCAGCAGGGACTGTCAGACTATTATGTCAGGCTGCCACGAGAAGTGGTGAGTTCTCCTTCAATAGAAGTCTTCAAACAGAGGCTGGACAGACATCTGACTGGGATGATTTATCGAATCCTGCTTTGAGCAGGGGGTTGGACCAGATGGCCCAGGAGGTCCCTTCCAACTCTACGATTCTATGATTCTATGATTCTATGTGTTCTCTAGTGGCCAGTGTGAGAACTGCAATATTTCAAAAAGTATTAAATGTGCACAAGTAGATTAAAAAATATATATGTAGGAACTAGATGTAGCCCAAATATATCTAACCCAAATATATCACGTACCGCTAAAGAGGAGTGCGGTTAGAATGACTGAATAATTCACCCCTAAGGGTAGTCTTCTGAACAATGACACATGAGTGTCAGTAGATGGATACCGATGGCATATACTTAGCTTGGGGAGACTCCTGGCTGTTAAAAATGTGCGGGTAAGTCCCAGAGCTCTGTTCCAGCCGGTAACAGGCTCGATATATAGCCAAATGTCCAGCTCCTTAAAGTCAATAGCGGACCCCATGTGCGCTGAGTTGGTGCGGGAGAGTAGATGTATTTGCTGGACGCCCACCGGGCTTCGGCTGCTTTCACACATCCGGCTTTTTTAATCCAGCACGATGCGGCGAAATTTGGAACAACCGGATCCGGTACCGGATCCGGTTTTGTCCCATAGAGTTGGTATTGTCGCCGCACAGTGCCGGATGGGTATGCGGCTCATCCGATTTTTGCCGGATACAGCAAAAAGTAGCCGTCCGTTTTTTGACAGCACCGGACCGGTTTTTCTCAGAGCGCATGCGCGGAGACTCTGAGTCTCGCGCTGCTCTTTTAAATGTGGGCGCCACCGTATCCAGCCACGCAGGCATCCGGTGTCTCCGGCACATCCCAGATCCGCCCCCTACGGCTTTTCGCCGCACGGCGCCGGAGACACAAAGCCGGATGTGTGAAAGCAGCCTTAGCGGTGTCAGACAGCAGCAACCACGCCAGCCGCGTTCCTAGATGCAGGCACACGTAGTCAGCGTTGTGTGTGCCTGATAGGACCTTCAATGACGATTCGGGTCACATGATGCGCGCAGTCACGTGGTGCCCAGCTACAAAGTGCAGCAAGAACCAGCCATCTACTGACACTCAAGGGTCATTGTTCAGAAGACTACCCTTAGGGGAGAATTATCAGTCATTCTAACCGCACTCCTCTTTACAGGTACCTGATGATATATTTGGGCTACATCTAGAGCCACTTTATTTTAAGCCACTATATCATATATGGTTTATTCATTTTGATTTTATTCACATCAGCGCTGTATTACTAGTAGTAGCTGGTTTTAAAAGTATTGGATCGCAACCCTATTATTTTCTAGTGTATGGGGTGATTTGGTTAATTATAATCACGCTGAATATGACTGTTCCTCCTTTTTTGTAGTTTGATCAACCAAACTCCATTTCTATTCTCCATACATCTAATATTCATGAATAGTGTTGAGCATTCCGATACCGCAAGTATCGGGTATCGGCCGATATTAGCGGTATCGGAATTCCGATACTTAATTCCGATACTTTTGTCATATCGGATTCCGGAATCGGAATCGGAATAGGAAGTTCCCATCATGCTATGAGCCTGCTTGCTTTGATTAAGCCAATGGGAATCCTCCGAAGTGTGGGCACATCCTGTTAGGCATGTAGGCATGTTAACTATTGGCATGGCTGTGATTGGCTGCCGAAATGATGTCATGATGCACTATAAAAGCCACCGCAGCCGCCATTTCTGGTCACTCTGCTGTGAATTCAGTTAGGGACAGGCTGCTGTAGAAGACTGTGAGGGACAGTTAGAAATAGCGATTCCACCAAACATCTAGTGCTTTACCCAGGCTACATAAACCACCACTGTAGCCTTCTTTGCCCTAGCAGCAGTGTTCACAGCTGTCTGCAAGGGCTGTGTGAGTGCAGCTCACGCTGTGGAGTGGGTCCTGCAGCCACGTCAGGCTGTAGGCCACCCAGTGTGATCACTGCTGCCTCATACATCTTTTATTTTTTGAGCTGCATTTTTTACATAATTTCAATCTAGTGTGCTTCCATCCGTATCCATATACGTTGGTTGCAAACACTAGTAGTAGACAGCGGAGCCTTTCTGCAGCCTTTCAGTGCTAGTGTCCACTTTGCTGCACTGTTCACGGCTGTCTGAGAGGTCTCTGACTGTGTGTGAGTGCAGCTCACGCTGAGTAGTGTGTCCTGCAGCTACGTCTGGCTGTAGGACGCTCAGCGTGCGTACCTGCCTCACACATATTTTTATTTGAGTGCAGCTCATTTTTTCTTCTATTAGTGTGCATCCATCCGTCTCCATCTACGGTGGTTGCAAACACTATAAAGGAGTACACAGCGGAGCCTTTCTGCAGCCTGTCAGTGCCAGTGCCCACTTAGCTGCACTGTTGACGGCTGTCTGAGAGGCCTCTGACTGTGTGTGAGTGCAGCTCACGCTGAGTAGAGTGTCCTGCAGCTACGTCTGGTTGTAGGACGCTCAACGTGCGTCACTGCCTCACACATATTTGTCTTTGAGTGCAGCTCATTTTTTCTTCTCCTATTAGTGTGCATCCATCCGTATCCATCAACATTGGTTGGTTGCAAACACTATATAGGAGTAGATAGAGGAGCCTTTTTTTCTGGCTTGTGCCCTGCCGGCGCAGCCAGATTAGTATTACCCAATTTTTTTGGAGCCTCATCTTTTGCATTGTAGGTTACCTGCCTGCATTGTAATAGCTCCAAAAAGTTGGTGATACTATCAGTTTCAATTCTTTGTTCACATACTTTGAGTTTGTTTCCAACAAAGAAACCACAAAAAAAGTTCACCAAACACTACATTTTGAACTTGTGTAGGCCACATCAGCTCCTATTAAAGTCTAGTCCACACACACACACACTTCATAAAATTAGTGTTTCTTGTACCTGTAACCAGCTGTTCAGGAATAAGCACACTAAGGCCCCCCTTTGTACTTTTTTGCCTATCTTAAGCAGTCTTGCAAGATGAAGAAGGCAGGGAGTAAGGCGCGTGGGCGTGGGCGTGGAGTTTCAGCAGGGAGAGGACGTGGGGATTCTGCAGGGAGAGGACGTGGGGATTCTACAGGTAGAGGACGTGGGGATTCTGGGCCTGCTGCGGGCACCAGTGGATCAGCATCCCCCAGTTTTAGCAGGCAACAGTCCTTTATGCGCAGCTTTGTAGGACCTCAACGTACCCCACTGCTGCGGGAGGAACAAATTGAAGCCGTTGTCGGATGGATGGCAGCTAACGCATCGACTTCAATTACTTCCGCATCCTCTCAGGGTCAGAGCACCGAAGAGCAACCATCTGTCTCTTCACCACCTGCCAAAGTGCCCAGGCAGTCAGAGAGACAAGGACAGGAGCCATCACAGTCTCTACTTCTGTTCTCGGAATCTGTTGGCTTGGAAAGAGGGGGCCAGCCAAGCAGCATTCCTGAATGTGAAGAAGAGGGAGTATGCAGTGATGCGCAACTTCTTTGTCCCTCTGAATCTGAAGAGGCGAGTGGGCCAGTGCCTATGGTCAGCACACCTCAGTACGCATCAGATGATGACAAGACTCAGTTGCCACTTTCTGGTGCGTACGGTGCTGGCGAGACAACCCCGGAGAAGCAGCTGTTTGAAGAGGGGAGGGAAGATGATGAGGTCCTTGACCCATCATGGCGTGAGCAACAGGAAGGTGGTGGGAGCAGCTCGGAGGAAGAGATTCCCCTACCGGCCAAAACAGGAGGCAGAGGGAGGGGGAAAACTTGGTTGCCTGTACCCTCCACTTCGGCACCCGTTAGGAGCATTCCTCCTTCCAAAGGCAAACCGGGCACTCACAAGAGTTGCAGTGCGTGGTCCTTTTTTGACACAGTTGCAGATGACATTTGCTTTGTCAAATGCAAGCTGTGTCATCAGAGAGTCAAAAGAGGGAGAAATGTCAGCAACCTCAATACCACAAATATGTGGAAACATGTGCGCACCAAGCACGAGTTGGAGTTGCAGAGACACCCTGAAGACGTAGGCCAACGTACAGCACCACCTACCACCTCTTCAGTTCGTGTTGGGCCCTCTTCCTCCAGCTCACACACTGCTGGTTCGGCTTCCTCACAGGATCGCCAAGGAAGAACCTCTGCCACTGTTGTCCGGAGACCCTGTCAGATTACACCCATAGCAGCACGTTCCCATCCATCACAGCCATCGGTAGCACAGGCATGGGATAAAAGGCGCCCTTACTCGGCAAACCATCCCCGAGCACAGTCTCTGAATGCTGGCATTGCCAAACTTCTGGCAGTTGAAATGCTGTCATTCAGGCTGGTGGACACTGACACCTTCCGGGACTTAATGGCATTGGCAGTCCCCCAATACAACGTGCCCAGCCGCTTTTATTTCAGCAGGCGAGCCGTCCCTGCCCTGCAGAAACATGTTGAGGGCAAAATAAAACATGCGCTACTAAACGCCGTTAGTAGCAAGGTCCACCTGACCACCGATGCGTGGACCAGTAACCATGGACAGGGACGATACCTTTCCCTCACTGCCCACTGGGTCAATGTTGTGGAGCCGGGTACGGATCTGGAGAGTGGAGCTGTACGTGTTCTTCCAACGCCACGGATTGCAGGACTCCAGTCTGTACACATAGACTCCTCCTCCTACTCAAGTTCCTCAGAAACAGCAGAGCAGGAGCCTGTTACGACCGATATGAGCACAGCCGTGGCCAAACGTCAACAGGCTGTACTCAAATTAATTTCTTTGGGGAATCGAAGCCACACAGCGCAGGAGCTCTGGAATGCTATCAAGCTGGAGAGCGATGTGTGGTTTGGGCCAGCGAATCTCCAGCCGGGCTTGGTAGTGTGTGACAATGGCCGAAATCTGGTGGCAGCTCTTGGCCTAGGCAACCTCACACACATCCCATGTCTGGCACATGTTCTTAACTTGGTCGTGCAGAGCTTTCTGAGGGACTATCCGGATCTTGCTGCACTGTTGCACAAGGTCCGCATAGAGTGCGCTCACTTGCGACGTTCCAGCACGGCAAGATCGCGCCTCGCTGCTCTGCAGCGACGATTTGGCCTTCCGGAACATCACATCATATGTGACCTACCCACCCGGTGGAATTCAACGTTACATATGTTGGAGCGGTTGTGTGAGCAGCAGGCAGCAGTCATGGAGTACCAGCTGCATCAGGCGCAAACAAGTCGCACTGTGCGCCGTTCACACTTCAGCACCATTGAGTGGGCCTCTATGAAGGACATCTGCCTCGTTTTGCGTGCCTTCGATGAATCCACGCGGATGGCGAGTGCAGATGATGCACTAGTCAGCATGACTGTCCCCCTTATCTGCCTGCTTCAACAAACACTGCAAGCACTAAGGGATGAGGTTTCAGAAGAGGTGGAGGATGAGGAGTCCCAAATGCCATCTGCTTCTGGACAGTCTGCGCTACGTGTTTCCTCACAAAGGCCTAGGCAGGGGACACTTTGTGAGGAGGATGAGGAGGAGTCGATGGAGGAGGAAGACATCTCTCCAGAGGAGGGAGGTACACAAACCTCTACTCAGTATGTACAGCGAGGGTGGGGTGATGCAGAGCAGGCCGAGGTCACACCTCAAACAGGGGACAGCGGTTCTTTGGCAGTTGGGAGTCTGCAGCACATGGTTGATTTCATGCTGCAGTGCCTGAGAAACGACCGCCGCATCGCCCACATTCTCGTCTCGGCTGATTATTGGGTGTACACCCTCCTAGATCCTCGCTACCGGGACAGCGTACAAAGGCTCATACCAACGTTGAACCGGGAGCGTAAAATGCGGGAGTACGAAGAGTCACTGGTGCAGTCCATAATGTTTTCCATTCCACCCGACAGCATTGTTGCTAGTGCTTTACAAAGCAGCTCTGTGCGTCGAGGCAGTGGAGGAAACTCTGCACAAAGAGGGAGCAGAGGCAGCGCCGCAGCACAAGGCAAGACCACTATGGCCCAAATGTGGCAAAGTTTTGTGTGTCCACCACAATTGTCTACACCATCAGCGACGCCTCGAGTCAGCAGGAGGCAACGCTTCCGTCAGATGGTGTCAGACTACATGTCTTGCCCTGTCGCTGTACTCCCAGATGGCTCTTCCCCCTTCAAGTTTTGGGTCTCTAAGCTGGATACATGGCCAGAGCTTAGCCAGTATGCATTGGAGGTGCTGGCTTGCCCTGCTGCCAGTGTATTATCGGAACGTGTCTTTAGTGCCGCAGGTGGTGTACTAACAGACCGTCGCACGCGACTATCTTCCGATAATGTTGACCGGCTGACTTTTCTGAAAATGAACAAGGCCTGGATCTCCAAAGACTTTGCCATTCCTCTTACAGACTAAATTAGTGGTTGGCAACTGTATCCAGGTCTGCTGGTGTGTTCATTTTTCTACCACCTGAACTATAATCCCTTTGCTTCAACACAGCCAGTTGTCGCTCAGATGTGTCGTCTGCACAGAGAAACACACTAGCTCCTGTGTTAGTGGGGTTCAGTAATGCCAGCTGATCCCCTGCTGTGTGGACGGCAAAGTCACCAGCTCCATCAACATTCAAACCACTACTGATTTTTAACCGTGCCCAACTTAGGTCTCTGGCTCCACTGTCTCTACTATTTCCCCTGACCTCCAACCCCGCCATCTACATCTCTGAAGTGGCGTCAGCACAATCTACACTTGTTCCTGTGTTCCTGTGGCTCAGTCCCATCAGTTTATCCCCTGATGTGTGTCCGGCAAGGTCTCCTGCTCTGTCCACATTCCCATAACCAGTAGTGGGAATGAGGACAGAGCTGGCGAACTTGCCGGACAAACATCAGGGGATCAACTGACGGGACTGAGCACCAGTAACACAGGAACAAGTGTAGATTGTGCTGACGCCACTTCAGAGATGTAGCTGGCGGGGTTGGAGGCCAGGGTAAATAGTAGAGACAGTGGAGCCAGAGGCCTAAGTGGAGCATGGTTAGAATCAGTAGTAGTCCACAACCTCCATAAAAACCGCTGCCCATTGGCCTCTGCATGCGGCATGCGTAATCCTGGGCTCCAACAGCTTCAGTTGGTGTTCAGAAGTGTCGTCTCCACAGAGCCAAACACCTTCGTTAGAGTGTTAGTGGGGTTCAGCACTGCCAGCTGTTCCCCTGCTGTGGAGATGGCAAGTCTCCTGCTGCCTTCACCTGCCAAAATCCAGTAGGCCCCAGCCTGCTCCTCGCCTAATCCTGGGCTCCAACAGCGTCAGTTGGTGTTCAGAAGTGTCGTCTCCACAGAGCCAAACACCTTCGTTAGAGTGTTAGTGGGGTTCAGCACTGCCAGCTGTTCCCCTGCTGTGGAGATGGCAAGTCTCCTGCTGCCTTCACCTGCCAAAATCCAGTAGGCCCCAGCCTGCTCCTCGCCTAATCCTGGGCTCCAACAGCGTCAGTTGGTGTTCAGAAGTGTCGTCTCCACAGAGCCAAAGACATTCGTTAGAGTGTTAGTGGGGTTCAGCACTGCCAGCTGTTCCCCTGCTGTGGAGATGGCAAGTCTCCTGCTGCCTTCACCTGCCAAAATCCAGTAGGCCACAGCCTGCTCCTCGCCTAATCCTGGGCTCCAACAGCGTCAGTTGGTGTTCAGAAGTGTCGTCTCCACAGAGCCAAACACATTCGTTAGAGTGTTAGTGGGGTTCAGCACTGCCAGCTGTTCCCCTGCTGTGGAGATGGCAAGTCTCCTGCTGCCTTCACCTGCCAAAATCCAGTAGGCCCCAGCCTGCTCCTCGCCTAATCCTGGGCTCCAACAGCGTCAGTTGGTGTTCAGAAGTGTCGTCTCCACAGAGCCAAACACCTTCGTTAGAGTGTTAGTGGGGTTCAGCACTGCCAGCTGTTCCCCTGCTGTGGAGATGGCAAGTCTCCTGCTGCCTTCACCTGCCAAAATCCAGTAGGCCCCAGCCTGCTCCTCGCCTAATCCTGGGCTCCAACAGCGTCAGTTGGTGTTCAGAAGTGTCGTCTCCAAAGAGCCAAACACATTCGTTAGAGTGTTAGTGGGGTTCAGCACTGCCAGCTGTTCCCCTGCTGTGGAGATGGCAAGTCTCCTGCTGCCTTCACCTGCCAAAATCCAGTAGGCCCCAGCCTGCTCCTCGCCTAATCCTGGGCTCCAACAGCGTCAGTTGGTGTTCAGAAGTGTCGTCTCCACAGAGCCAAACACCTTCGTTAGAGTGTTAGTGGGGTTCAGCACTGCCAGCTGTTCCCCTGCTGTGGAGATGGCAAGTCTCCTGCTGCCTTCACCTGCCAAAATCCAGTAGGCCCCAGCCTGCTCCTCGCCTAATCCTGGGCTCCAACAGCGTCAGTTGGTGTTCAGAAGTGTCGTCTCGACAGAGCCAAACACCTTCGTTAGAGTGTTAGTGGGGTTCAGCACTGCCAGCTGTTCCCCTGCTGTGGAGATGGCAAGTCTCCTGCTGCCTTCACCTGCCAAAATCCAGTAGGCCCCAGCCTGCTCCTCGCCTAATCCTGGGCTCCAACAGCGTCAGTTGGTGTTCAGAAGTGTCGTCTCCACAGAGCCAAACACATTCGTTAGAGTGTTAGTGGGGTTCAGCACTGCCAGCTGTTCCCCTGCTGTGGAGATGGCAAGTCTCCTGCTGCCTTCACCTGCCAAAATCCAGTAGGCCCCAGCCTGCTCCTCGCCTAATCCTGGGCTCCAACAGCGTCAGTTGGTGTTCAGAAGTGTCGTCTCCACAGAGCCAAACACCTTCGTTAGAGTGTTAGTGGGGTTCAGCACTGCCAGCTGTTCCCCTGCTGTGGAGATGGCAAGTCTCCTGCTGCCTTCACCTGCCAAAATCCAGTAGGCCCCAGCCTGCTCCTCGCCTAATCCTGGGCTCCAACAGCGTCAGTTGGTGTTCAGAAGTGTCGTCTCCACAGAGCCAAACACATTCGTTAGAGTGTTAGTGGGGTTCAGCACTGCCAGCTGTTCCCCTGCTGTGGAGATGGCAAGTCTCCTGCTGCCTTCACCTGCCAAAATCCAGTAGGCCCCAGCCTGCTCCTCGCCTAATCCTGGGCTCCAACAGCGTCAGTTGGTGTTCAGAAGTGTCGTCTCCACAGAGCCAAACACCTTCGTTAGAGTGTTAGTGGGGTTCAGCACTGCCAGCTGTTCCCCTGCTGTGGAGATGGCAAGTCTCCTGCTGCCTTCACCTGCCAAAATCCAGCAGGCCCCAGCCTGCTCCTCGCCTAATCCTGGGCTCCAACAGCGTCAGTTGGTGTTCAGAAGTGTCGTCTCCACAGAGCCAAACACCTTCGTTAGAGTGTTAGTGGGGTTCAGCACTGCCAGCTGTTCCCCTGCTGTGGAGATGGCAAGTCTCCTGCTGCCTTCACCTGCCAAAATCCAGTAGGCCCCAGCCTGCTCCTCGCCTAATCCTGGGCTCCAACAGCGTCAGTTGGTGTTCAGAAGTGTCGTCTCCACAGAGCCAAACACATTCGTTAGAGTGTTAGTGGGGTTCAGCACTGCCAGCTGTTCCCCTGCTGTGGAGATGGCAAGTCTCCTGCTGCCTTCACCTGCCAAAATCCAGTAGGCCCCAGCCTGCTCCTCGCCTAATCCTGGGCTCCAACAGCGTCAGTTGGTGTTCAGAAGTGTCGTCTCCACACACCTTCGTTAGAGTGTTAGTGGGGTTCAGCACTGCCAGCTGTTCCCCTGCTGTGGAGATGGCAAGTCTCCTGCTGCCTTCACGTGCCAAAATCCAGTAGGCCACAGCCTGCTCCTCGCCTAATCCTGGGCTCCAACAGCGTCAGTTGGTGTTCAGAAGTGTCGTCTCCACAGAGCCAAACACATTCGTTCAAGTGTTAGTGGGGTTCATCATTGCCAGCTGATCCCCTGCTGTGGAGATGGCAGTCTCTCCTGCTGTCTCCGCATTACAAAGACAGTAGGCCTCTGCCTACACCCTCCTATTTCCTGGGCTTCAACACAGCCAGTTGTAGTTCGGAAGTGCCGTCCACACGGAAAGAGATACTTGCTCCCGTGTCTCAGTGGGGTTCAGTAACGTCAGCTGATCCCCTGCTGTGTGGATGGCAGTCTCTCCTGCTGTCACCTCATTCAAAATACAGTAGGCCTCTGCCTACACCCTCCTATTTCCTGGGCTTCAACACAGCCAGTTGTAGTTCGGAAGTGCCGTCCACACGGAAAGAGATACTTGCTCCCGTGTCTCAGTGGGGTTCAGTAACGTCAGCTGATCCCCTGCTGTGTGGATGGCAGTCTCTCCTGCTGTAAACTCATTCAAAATACAGTAGGCCTCTGCCTACACCCTCCTATTTCCTGGGCTTCAACACAGCCAGTTGTAGTTCGGAAGTGCCGTCCACACGGAAAGAGATACTTGCTCCCGTGTCTCAGTGGGGTTCAGTAATGTCAGCTGATCCCCTGCTGTGTGGATGGCAGTCTCTCCTGCTGTCACCTCATTCAAAATACAGTAGGCCTCTGCCTACACCCTCCTATTTCCTGGGCTTCAACACAGCCAGTTGTAGTTCGGAAGTGCCGTCCACACGGAAAGAGATACTTGCTCCCGTGTCTCAGTGGGGTTCAGTAACGTCAGCTGATCCCCTGCTGTGTGGATGGCAGTCTCTCCTGCTGTCACCTCATTCAAAATACAGTAGGCCTCTGCCTACACCCTCCTATTTCCTGGGCTTCAACACAGCCAGTTGTAGTTCGGAAGTGCCGTCCACACGGAAAGAGATACTTGCTCCCGTGTCTCAGTGGGGTTCAGTAACGTCAGCTGATCCCCTGCTGTGTGGATGGCAGTCTCTCCTGCTGTAAACTCATTCAAAATACAGTAGGCCTCTGCCTACACCCTCCTATTTCCTGGGCTTCAACACAGCCAGTTGTAGTTCGGAAGTGCCGTCCACACGGAAAGAGATACTTGCTCCCGTGTCTCAGTGGGGTTCAGTAATGTCAGCTGATCCCCTGCTGTGTGGATGGCAGTCTCTCCTGCTGTCACCTCATTCAAAATACAGTAGGCCTCTGCCTACACCCTCCTATTTCCTGGGCTTCAACACAGCCAGTTGTAGTTCGGAAGTGCCGTCCACACGGAAAGAGATACTTGCTCCCGTGTCTCAGTGGGGTTCAGTTAAGTCAGCTGATCCCCTGCTGTGTGGATGGCAGTCTCTCCTGCTGTAAACTCATTCAAAATACAGTAGGCCTCTGCCTACACCCTCCTATTTCCTGGGCTTCAACACAGCCAGTTGTAGTTCGGAAGTGCCGTCCACACGGAAAGAGACACTTGCTCCCGTGTCTCAGTGGGGTTCAGTAATGTCAGCTGATCCCCTGCTGTGTGGATGGCAGTCTCTCCTGCTGTCACCTCATTCAAAATACAGTAGGCCTCTGCCTACACCCTCCTATTTCCTGGGCTTCAACACAGCCAGTTGTAGTTCGGAAGTGCCGTCCACACGGAAAGAGATACTTGCTCCCGTGTCTCAGTGGGGTTCAGTAACGTCAGCTGATCCCCTGCTGTGTGGATGGCAGTCTCTCCTGCTGTCACCTCATTCAAAATACAGTAGGCCTCTGCCTACACCCTCCTATTTCCTGGGCTTCAACACAGCCAGTTGTAGTTCGGAAGTGCCGTCCACACGGAAAGAGATACTTGCTCCCGTGTCTCAGTGGGGTTCAGTAACGTCAGCTGATCCCCTGCTGTGTGGATGGCAGTCTCTCCTGCTGTCACCTCATTCAAAATACAGTAGGCCTCTGCCTACACCCTCCTATTTCCTGGGCTTCAACACAGCCAGTTGTAGTTCGGAAGTGCTGTCCACACGGAAAGAGATACTTGCTCCCGTGTCTCAGTGGGGTTCAGTAACGTCAGCTGATCCCCTGCTGTGTGGATGGCAGTCTCTCCTGCTGTCACCTCATTCAAAATACAGTAGGCCTCTGCCTACACCCTCCTATTTCCTGGGCTTCAACACAGCCAGTTGTAGTTCGGAAGTGCCGTCCACACGGAAAGAGATACTTGCTCCCGTGTCTCAGTGGGGTTCAGTAATGTCAGCTGATCCCCTGCTGTGTGGATGGCAGTCTCTCCTGCTGTCACCTCATTCAAAATACAGTAGGCCTCTGCCTACACCCTCCTATTTCCTGGGCTTCAACACAGCCAGTTGTAGTTCGGAAGTGCCCTCCACACGGAAAGAGATACTTGCTCCCGTGTCTCAGTGGGGTTCAGTAACGTCAGCTGATCCCCTGCTGTGTGGATGGCAGTCTCTCCTGCTGTCACCTCATTCAAAATACAGTAGGCCTCTGCCTACACCCTCCTATTTCCTGGGCTTCAACACAGCCAGTTGTAGTTCGGAAGTGCCGTCCACACGGAAAGAGATACTTGCTCCCGTGTCTCAGTGGGGTTCAGTAATGTCAGCTGATCCCCTGCTGTGTGGATGGCAAAGTCTCCTGCTGCCTACACAGTCGTACCACTACTGATTTTTAACCGTGCTCCAATTAGGCCTGTGGCTCCACTGTCTCTCGTATTTCCCCTGTCCTCCAACCCTGCCAGTTACAGCTCCGAAGTGGCGTCTGCACAATCCACACTTGTTCCTGTGTTACAGGTGTTCAGTCCGGTCAGTTAATCCCCTGATGTGTGTCCGGCAATGTCGCCTGCTCTGTCCACATTCCCATTATGGGAATGTGGACAGAGCAGGCGACATTGCCGGACACACATCAGGGGATTAACTGACCGGACTGAACACCTGTAACACAGGAACAAGTGTGGATTGTGCAGACGCCACTTTGGAGCTGTAACTGGCGGGGTTGGAGGACAGGGGAAATACGAAAATCAGTGAAGCCACAGGCCTAAGTGGAGCTTGGTTCAAATTAGTAGTCTACAACCGATCTTAAAATTTCTTCAATGCAGCCTAAGCCTGCTCCGTGCTTGTCCCTGGGCTTCAACACAGCCAGTTGTTGCTCGGAAGTGCCGTCTTCACAGAGTAAAACACTAGCTCCTGTGTTTGTGGGGTTCAGTAACGTCAGCTGTTCCCCTGCTGTTTTGATGGCAATCTGTCCTGCTGCCTCCCAATTGACAGCACATCAGGCCTCAGCCTGCTAAGTGCTTGTCCTGGGCTCCAACATCGCCAGTTGCTGCTCATAACTGACTTTGGCACGGGTACTCCCTCCTGCCCAGCTTGGTTCCAGCCCTGCCTGCTGTTTCCGGGAAGTGTCAATGTCAGTTTGCCACCCCAAGTTGCCATGTCGTGTTGCGGTTGGGTTAGCCGAGGCTAGGGTGCCAGCAGTTTAGGTGCTTCCTATGTGGACTGCGGGTTCTGGTAAGAAAGGTTTGTTCCATAGTGCCAGTAGGACAAGCACCCCCTGTAGGACTGTGTGATTCGGTAACTGCGGCCAGCTTGTGGCATGCCAACTTTGCTTTTCAGGGGTAACTTCTGATACCCCTCCGGGTTCCAGCACCGTCAGCTGGTTCTCATCAGAGCCTTTGGCCTAGGTGCCTCCATCTCGGTATCCGAGTTCCGGCAACGTCTGCTGGTCCTTGGTAGTGCTTTGTAGCACAGGTACCTCCTGCTTAGTAACCGGGTTCCAGCACCGTCAGCTGGTCCTCGGTTGTGCCATTGGCTCTTATTCCTTCTGCTGCCCCTCCGGGTGCCAGCACTGTCAGCTGGTCCTCGCTATTTCCATTTGCTCTTGCAGCTTATGCTACCCCTCCGGGTTCCAGCACCGTCAGCTGGTTCTCATCAGAGCCTTTGGCCTAGGTGCCTCCATCTCGGTATCCGAGTTCCGGCAACGTCTGCTGGTCCTTGGTAGTGCTTTGTAGCACAGGTACCTCCTGCTTAGTAACCGGGTTCCAGCACCGTCAGCTGGTCCTCGGTTGTGCCATTGGCTCTTATTCCTTCTGCTGCCCCTCCGGGTGCCAGCACTGTCAGCTGGTCCTCGCTATTTCCATTTGCTCTTGCAGCTTATGCTACCCCTCCGGGTTCCAGCACCGTCAGCTGGTTCTCGTCAGAGCCTTTGGCCTAGGTGCCTCCATCTCGGTATCCGAGTTCCGGCAACGTCTGCTGGTCCTTGGTAGTGCTTTGTAGCACAGGTACCTCCTGCTTAGTAACCGGGTTCCAGCACCGTCAGCTGGTCCTCGGTTGTGCCATTGGCTCTTATTCCTTCTGCTGCCCCTCCGGGTGCCAGCACTGTCAGCTGGTCCTCGCTATTTCCATTTGCTCTTGCAGCTTATGCTACCCCTCCGGGTTCCAGCACCGTCAGCTGGTTCTCGTCAGAGCCTTTGGCCTAGGTGCCTCCATCTCGGTATCCGAGTTCCGGCAACGTCTGCTGGTCCTTGGTAGTGCTTTGTAGCACAGGTACCTCCTGCTTAGTAACCGGGTTCCAGCACCGTCAGCTGGTCCTCGGTAGTGCCATTGGCTCTTGTTCCTTCTGCTGCCCCTCCGGGTGCCAGTACCGTCAGCTGGTTCAAGAGGACAAAGAACAGGAAGACAACCACCAAGATGCAGAACAACAAGAGAGAGAAGACAAAGAAGCATAAAAAAAACAAAGCAGAAGAACATTAAGCATAAGACTAATACTCTGAGCAAATGATATTAACTTATTTATAAGCAGAAGAAGACTAAGCAGTGTATGGGGGTGAGTCCGTTCCTCCTCGTGGTGCCCCTGGAAAAGGCCTGCTGCTGCAGGCCAAACTGAACGCGGACAAATCCTGTTGTAAATCTTTTGTGACAGGCAGAACGGAAGGTGTAAACTTCTAACTTTTCTAGATAACAACTACAGGAATGCCTGACACAAACAAGAATATGATGAAGAAGAATAGGAAGAAGATGAAGAAGCTGAATATGTAGAATAATAATTGTTGAATAAGAAGAATATGAAGAATGTAAGAAAAGGAAGAAGAAGAAGAAGAAGAAGAAGAATGTAAAAAAAGGAAGTAGAAGAAGAAGAAGAAGAATGTAAAAAAAGGAATAAGAAGAAGAATGTAAAAAAAGGAAGTAGAAGAAGAAGAAGAATGTAAAAAAAGGAAGTAGAAGAAGAAGAAGAAGAAGAATGTAAAAAAAGGAAGTAGAAGAAGAAGAAGAAGAATGTAAAAAAAGGAAGTAGAAGAAGAAGACATACATGTCTGGCAAAATATAAATGAGGCTAACATAGTCAATATCTTTGTAACTCCTAACATCTTTAAAAAAAAAGTTTAATTCCTGCTATTCCATTTGATTGGGCTAAACCTCTATGGCTTTAATGTCTCCTCCACCTCCCACAATACATTCTACATTATTCTTAGTTGTTTTTCTTCATGTAGAATTAACCTACAAGGAAAGAAAGGGTTTTTTTTAATTCCGATATTTTGGCCCCATTGACTTGCATTGGTTCCCGGTATCGGAATCGGCGATACCGATACTTTTTTTAAAGATCGGCCGATCCATTCCGATCCGATATTTTCAAGTATCGGCTGGTATCGCTCAACTCTATTCATGAATCAACTATATCAACAACACAGGTATTTATTTGTTTTTCATTGATTCATAGCAAGAGTATTACTTGTATTATCTTATTTAATTTTATCCCTTGTGGTGTATGGATTTTTTACTTTCAGCTGAATCAATTGTAATACATTAGCGCCGCTGGTCTATTTTATTTTGTAAAAAATATATATATACCAGCTGAAGAGCCCGGCGCTGCCCGGGCATAGTAACTAACTACGGTTAGTTATAGCAAATTATAATGATTTTATCTATATATATAAAGCTGAGTGTATAGCCCCGCCCACTCCGCATAGCCACATCCACTATAATATCCCACATCATCCCGTCAGCCAGAGCCACCGGACTACTACCCCTAATATGCCACATCATCCCATCAGCCAGAGCCACCAGACTACTACCCCTAATATCCCACATCATCCCGTCAGCCAGAGCCACCGGACTACTACCCCTAATATGCCACATCATCCCATCAGCCAGAGCCACCAGACTACTACCCCTAATATCCCACATCATCCCGTCAGCCAGAGCCACCGGACTACTACCCCTAATATGCCACATCATCCCATCAGCCAGAGCCACCAGACTACTACCCCTAATATCCCACATCATCCTATCAGCCAAAGCTACCGGACTACTACCCCTAATATCTCACATCATCCCATCAGCCAGAGCCACCAGACTACTACCACTAATATCCCACATCATCCTATCAGCCAGAGCCACCGGACTACTACCCCTAATATCTCACATCATCCCATCAGCCAGAGCTACCGGACTACTACCCCTAATATCCCACATCATCCCGTCAGCCAGAGCCACCGGACTACTACCCCTAATATCCCACATCATCCCGTCAGCCAGAGCCACCGGACTACTACCACTAATATCCCACATCATCCCGCCAGCCAGAGCCACCGGACTACTACCCCTAATATCCCACATCATCCCTTCAGCCAGAGCTACCGTAATACTACCCCTAAAATCCCACATCATCCCGTCAGCCAGAGCTACCAGACTACTACCCCTAATATCCCACATCATCCCGTCAGCCAGAGCCACCGGACTACTACCACTAATATCCCACATCATCCCGTCAGCCAGAGCTACCGGACTACTACCACTAATATCCCACATCATCCCGTCAGCCAGAGCTACCGGACTACTACCACTAATATCCCACATCATCCCGTCAGCCAGAGCCACCGGACTACTACCCCTAATATCCCACATCATCCCGTCAGCCAGAGCTACCAGACTACTACCCCTAATATCCCACATCATCCCGTCAGCCAGAGCTACCGGGCTACTACCTCTAATATCCCACATCTTCCTGTCAGCCAGAGCTACCGGATTACTACCCCTAATATCCCACATCATCCCGTCAGCCAGAGCTACCGGACTACTACCCCTAATATCCCACATCATCCCGTCAGCCAGAGCCACCGGACTACTACCCCTAATATCCCACATCATCCCGTCAGTCAGAGCTACCAGACTACTACCCCTAATATCACACATCAACCCGTCAGCCAGAGCCACCGGACTACTACCCCTAATATCCCACATCATCCCGTCAGTCAGAGCTACCAGACTACTACCACTAATATCCCACATCATCCCGTCAGCCAGAGCTACCGGACTACTACCACTAATATCCCACATCATCCCGTCAGCCAGAGCCACCGGACTACTACCCCTAATATCCCACATCATCCCGTCAGCCAGAGCTACCGGACTACTACCCCTAATATCCCACATCATCCCGTCAGCCAGAGCTACCGGGCTACTACCTCTAATATCCCACATCTTCCTGTCAGCCAGAGCTACCGGATTACTACCCCTAATATCCCACATCATCCCGTCAGCCAGAGCTACCGGACTACTACCCCTAATATCCCACATCATCCCGTCAGCCAGAGCTACCGGACTACTACCCCTAATATCCCACATCATCCCGTCAGCCAGAGCCATCGGACTACTACCCCTAATATCACACATCAACCCGTCAGCCAGAGACACCGGACTACTACCACTAATATCCCACATCATTCCGTCAGCCAGAGCCACCGGACTACTACCCCTAATATCCAACATCAAACCGTCAGCCAGAGCCACCGGACTACTACCACTAATATCCCACATCATTCCGTCAGCCAGAGCCACCGGACTACTACCCCTAATATCCCACATCATCCCGTCAGCCAGAGCCACCGGACTACTACCCCTAATATACCACATCATCCTGTCAGCCAGAGCCACCGGACTACTACCCCTAATATCCCACATCATCCCGTCAGCCAGAGCCACCGGACTACTACCCCTAATATCCCACATCATCCCGTCAGCCAGAGACACTGGACTACTACCACTAATATCCCACATCATCCCGTCAGCCAGAGCTACCGGACTACTACCACTAATATCCCAAATCATCCCGTCAGCCAGAGCTACCGGACTACTACCCCTAATATCTCACATCATCCCGTCAGCCAGAGACACTGGACTACTACCACTAATATCCCACATCATCCCGTCAGCCAGAGCCACCGGACTACTACCCCTAATATCCCACATCATCCCGTCAGCCAGAGACACTGGACTACTACCACTAATATCCCACATCATCCCGTCAGCCAGAGCTACCGGACTACTACCACTAATATCCCACATCATCCCGTCAGCCGGAGCTACCAGACTACTACCCCTAATATCTCACATCATCCCGTCAGCCAGAGCCACCGGACTACTACCCCTAATATCCCACATCATCCCGTCAGCCAGAGACACTGGACTACTACCACTAATATCCCACATCATCCCGTCAGACAGAGCTACCGGACTACTACCACTAATATCCCACATCATCCCGTCAGCCAGAGCTACCGGACTACTACCACTAATATCCCACATCATCCCGTCAGCCAGAGCCACCGGACTACTACCCCTAATATCCCACATCATCCCGTCAGCCAGAGCTACCGGGCTACTACCTCTAATATCCCACATCATCCCGTCAGCCAGAGCTACCGGACTACTACCCCTAATATCCCACATCATCCTGTCAGCCAGAGCTACCAGACTACTACCCCTAATATCCCACATCATCCCGTCAGCCAGAGCCACCGGACTACTACCACTAATATCCCACATCATTCCATCAGCCAGAGCCACCGGACTACTACCCCTAATATCCCACATCATCCTGTCAGCCAGAGCTACCAGACTACTACCCCTAATATCCCACATCATCCTGTCAGCCAGAGCCACCGGACTACTACCCCTAATATCCCACATCATCCCGTCAGCCAGAGCTACCAGACTACTACCTCTAATATCCCACATCTTCCTGTCAGCCAGAGCTACCGGATTACTACCCCTAATATCCCACATCATCCCGTCAGCCAGAGCCACCGGACTACTACCCCTAATATCCCACATCATCCCGTCAGCCAGAGCTACCGGACTACTACCTCTAATATCCCACATCATCCCGTCAGCCAGAGCTACCGGACTACTACCTCTAATATCCCACATCATCCCGTCAGCCAGAGCCACCGGACTACTACCCCTAATATTCCACATCATCCTGTCAGCCAGAGCTACCGGGCTACTACCCCTAATATCCCACATCATCTCATCAGAAAGAGATACCGGACTACTACCCCTAATATCCCACATCATCCCATCAGCCAGAGCTACCGGACAACTACCCCTAATATCTCACATCATCCCATCAGCCAGAGCCACCAGACTACTACCCCTAATAACCCAAATCATCTCGTCAGCCAGAGCCACCGGACTACTACCCCTAATATCCCACATCATCCCGTCAGTCAGAGCTACCGGATTACTACCCCTAATATCCCACATCATTCCATCAGCCAGAGCTACCGGACTACTACCTCTAATATCCCACATCATCCCATCAGCCAGAGCCACCAGACTACTACCCCTAATATCCCAAATCATCTCGTCAGCCAGAGCCACCGGACTACTACCCCTAATATCCCACATCATCCCGTCAGTCAGAGCTACCGGATTACTACCCCTAATATCTCACATCATCCCATCAGCCAGAGCCACCAGACTACTACCCCTAATAACCCAAATAATCTCGTCAGCCAGAGCCACCGGACTACTACCCCTAATATCCCACATCATCCCGTCAGTCAGAGCTACCGGATTACTACCCCTAATATCCCACATCATTCCATCAGCCAGAGCTACCGGACTACTATCCCTAATATCTCACATCATCCCATCAGCCAGAGCCACCAGACTACTACCCCTAATATCCCAAATCAACTCGTCAGCCAGAGCCACCGGACTACTACCCCTAATATCCCACATCATCCCGTCAGTCAGAGCTACCGGATTACTACCCCTAATATCCCACATCATTCCATCAGCCAGAGCTACCGGACTACTACCTCTAATATCCCACATCATCCCATCAGCCAGAGCCACCAGACTACTACCCCTAATATCCCAAATCATCTCGTCAGCCAGAGCCACCGGACTACTACCCCTAATATCCCACATCATCCCGTCAGTCAGAGCTACCGGATTACTACCCCTAATATCTCACATCATCCCATCAGCCAGAGCCACCAGACTACTACCCCTAATAACCCAAATAATCTCGTCAGCCAGAGCCACCGGACTACTACCCCTAATATCCCACATCATCCCGTCAGTCAGAGCTACCGGATTACTACCCCTAATATCCCACATCATTCCATCAGCCAGAGCTACCGGACTACTACCCCTAATATCTCACATCATCCCATCAGCCAGAGCCACCAGACTACTACCCCTAATATCCCAAATCATCTCGTCAGCCAGAGCCACCGGACTACTACCCCTAATATCCCACATCGTCCCGTCAGCCAGAGCCACTGGACTACTACCACTAATATCCCACATCATCCCGTCAGCCAGAGCCACCGGGCTACTACCCCTAATATCCCACATCATCCTGTCAGCCAGAGCCACCAGACTACTACCCCTAATATCCCACATCATCCCATCAGCCAGAGCTACCAGACTACTACCCCTAATATCCCACATCATCCCGTCAGCCAGAGCCACCGGATTACTACCACTAATATCCCACATCATCCCATCAGCCAGAGACACAGGACTACTACCCCTAATATCCCACATCATCCCGTCAGCCAGAGCTACCAGACTACTACCCCTAATATCCCACATCATCCCATCAGCCAGAGCCACCGGACTACTACCACTAATATCCCACATCATCCCGTCAGCCAGAGACACAGGACTACTACCCCTAATATCCCACATCATCCCGTCAGCCAGAGCTACCGGATTACTACCCCTAATATCTCACATCATCCCATCAGCCAGAGCCACCAGACTACTACCCCTAATAACCCAAATAATCTCGTCAGCCAGAGCCACCGGACTACTACCCCTAATATCCCACATCATCCCGTCAGTCAGAGATACCGGATTACTACCCCTAATATCCCACATCATTCCATCAGCCAGAGCCACCGGACTACTACCCCTAATATCCCAAATCATCTCGTCAGCCAGAGCCACCGGACTACTACCCCTAATATCCCACATCGTCCCGTCAGCCAGAGCCACTGGACTACTACCACTAATATCCCACATCATCCCGTCAGTCAGAGCTACCGGATTACTACCCCTAATATCTCACATCATCCCATCAGCCAGAGCCACCAGACTACTACCCCTAATATCCCAAATCATCTCGTCAGCCAGAGCCACCGGGCTACTACCCCTAATATCCCACATCATCCTGTCAGCCAGAGCCACCAGACTACTACCCCTAATATCCCACATCATCCCATCAGCCAGAGCTACCAGACTACTACCCCTAATATCCCACATCATCCCGTCAGCCAGAGCCACCGGATTACTACCACTAATATCCCACATCATCCCATCAGCCAGAGACACAGGACTACTACCCCTAATATCCCACATCATCCCGTCAGCCAGAGCTACCAGACTACTACCCCTAATATCCCACATCATCCCATCAGCCAGAGCCACCGGACTACTACCACTAATATCCCACATCATCCCATCAGCCAGAGCCACCGGACTACTACCCCTAATATCCCACATCATCCCATCAGCCAGAGCTACCAGACTACTACCCCTAATATCCCACATCATCCTGTCAGCCAGAGCCACCAGACTACTACCCCTAATATCCCACATCATCCCATCAGCCAGAGCCACTGGACTACTACCCCTAATATCCCACATCATCCCGTCAGCCAGAGCTACCAGACTACTACCCCTAATATCCCACATCATCCCGTCAGCCAGAGCCACCGGACTACTACCCCTAATATCCCACATCATCCCGTCAGCCAGAGCTACCGGACTACTACCCCTAATATTCCACATCATCCCGTCAGCCAGAGCCACCGGACTACTACCACTAATATCCCACATCATCCCATCAGCCAGAGCCACTGGGCTACTACCCCTAATATCCCACATCATCCTGTCAGCCAGAGCCACCGGACTACTAGCCCTAATATCCCACATCATCCCGTCAGCCAGAGCTACCAGATTACTACCCCTAATATCCCTCATCATCCCGTCAGCCAGAGCTACCAGACTACTACCCCTAATATCCCACATCATCCTGTCAGCCAGAGCCACCAGACTACTACCCCTAATATCCCACATCATCCTGTCAGCCAGAGCTACCAGACTACTACCCCTAATATCCCACATCATCCTGTCAGCCAGAGCCACCAGACTACTACCCCTAATATCCCACATCATCCTGTCAGCCAGAGCCACCAGACTACTACCCCTAATATCCCACATCATCCCGTCAGCCAGAGCTACCAGACTACTACCCCTAATATCCCACATCATCCCGTCAGCCAGAGCCACCAGACTACTATCCCTAATATCCCACATCATCCCGTCAGCCAGAGCCACCAGACTACTACCCCTAATATCCCACATCATCCCGTCAGCCAGAGCTACCGGACTACTACCCCTAATATCCCACATCATCCTGTCAGCCAGAGCCACCAGACTACTACCCCTAATATCCCACATCATCCCATCAGCCAGAGCCACCAGACTACTACCCCTAATATCCCACATCATCCCGTCAGCCAGAGCCACCAGACTACTATCCCTAATATCCCACATCATCCCGTCAGCCAGAGCTACCGGACTACTACCCCTAATATCCCACATCATCCTGTCAGCCAGAGCCACCAGACTACTACCCCTAATATCCCACATCATCCCGTCAGCCAGAGCCACCAGACTACTACCCCTAATATCCCACATCATCCCGTCAGCCAGAGCTACCAGACTACTACCCCTAATATCCCACATCATCCCGTCAGCCAGAGCCACCGGACTACTACCACTAGTATCCCACATCATCCCGTCAGACAGAGCTACCAGACTACTACCCCTAATATCCCACATCATCCCGTCAGCCAGAGCCACCAGACTACTACCCCTAATATACCACATCATCCCATCAGCCAGAGCTACCAGACTACTACCCCTAATATCCCACATCATCCCGCAAGCCAGAGCTACCAGACTACTACCCCTAATATCCCACATCATCCCGTCAGCCAGAGCCACCAGACTACTACCCCTAATATCCCACATCATCCCGTCAGCCAGAGCCACCAGACTACTACCCCTAATATCCCACATCATCCCGTCAGCCAGAGCTACCAGACTACTACCCCTAATATCCCACATCATCCCGTCAGCCAGAGCCACCGGACTACTACCACTAGTATCCCACATCATCCCGTCAGCCAGAGCTACCAGACTACTACCCCTAATATCCCACATCATCCCGTCAGCCAGAGACACCGGACTACTACCCCTAATATCCCACATCATCCCGTCAGCCAGAGCCACCAGACTACTACCCCTAATATCCCACATCATCCCGTCAGCCAGAGCCACCAGACTACTACCCCTAATATCCCACATCATCCCGTCAGCCAGAGCTACCAGACTACTATCCCTAATATCCCACATCATCCCGTCAGCCAGAGCTACCAGACTACTACCCCTAATATCCCACATCATCCCGTCAGCCAGAGCCACCAGACTACTACCCCTAATATCCCACATCATCCCGTCAGCCAGAGCTACCAGACTACTACCCCTAATATCCCACATCATCTTGTCAGCCAGAGCCACCAGACTACTATCCCTAATATCCCACATCATCCCGTCAGCCAGAGCCACCGGACTACTACCCCTAATATCCCACATCATCCCGTCAGCCAGAGCTACCGGACTACTACCACTAATATCCCACATCATCCCGTCAGCCAGAGCTACCGGACTACTACCCCTAATATCCCACATCATCCCGTCAGCCAGAGCCACCGGACTACTACCACTAATATCCCACATCATCCCGTCAGCCAGAGCTACCGGACTACTACCCCTAATATCCCACATCATCTTGTCAGCCAGAGCCACCAGACTACTACCCCTAATATCCCACATCATCCCGTCAGCCAGAGCCACCGGACTACTACCACTAATATCCCACATCATCCCGTCAGCCAGAGCTACCGGACAACTACCCCTAATATCCCACATCATCCCGTCAGCCAGAGCTACCGGACTACTACCCCTAATATTCCACATCATCCCGTCAGCCAGAGCCACCGGACTACTACCACTAATATCCCACATCATCCCATCAGCCAGAGCCACTGGGCTACTACCCCTAATATCCCACATCATCCTGTCAGCCAGAGCCACCGGACTACTAGCCCTAATATCCCACATCATCCCGTCAGCCAGAGCTACCAGATTACTACCCCTAATATCCCTCATCATCCCGTCAGCCAGAGCCACCGGACTACTACCCCTAGTATCCCACATCATCCCGTCAGCCAGAGCCACCAGACTACTACCCCTAATATCCCACATCATCCCGTCAGCCAGAGCCACCAGACTACTACCCCTAATATCCCACATCATCCCGTCAGCCAGAGCTACCAGACTACTACCCCTAATATCCCACATCATCCCGTCAGCCAGAGCCACCGGACTACTACCACTAGTATCCCACATCATCCCGTCAGCCAGAGCTACCAGACTACTACCCCTAATATCCCACATCATCTTGTCAGCCAGAGCCACCAGACTACTATCCCTAATATCCCACATCATCCCGTCAGCCAGAGCTACCAGACTACTACCCCTAATATCCCACATCATCCCGTCAGCCAGAGCCACCAGACTACTACCCCTAATATACCACATCATCCCATCAGCCAGAGCTACCAGACTACTACCCCTAATATCAAACATCATCTTGTCAGCCAGAGCCACCAGACTACAACCCCTAATATCCCACATCATCCCGTCAGCCAGAGCTACCAGACTACTACCCCTAATATCCCACATCATCCCGTCAGCCAGAGCCACCAGACTACTACCCCTAATATCCCACATCATCCCGTCAGCCAGAGCCACCAGACTACTACCCCTAATATCACACATCATCCCGTCAGCCAGAGCTACCAGACTACTACCCCTAATATCCCACATCATCCCGTCAGCCAGAGCCACCGGACTACTACCACTAGTATCCCACATCATCCCGTCAGCCAGAGCTACCAGACTACTACCCCTAATATCCCACATCATCCCGTCAGCCAGAGACACCGGACTACTACCCCTAATATCCCACATCATCCCGTCAGCCAGAGCCACCAGACTACTACCCCTAATATCCCACATCATCCCGTCAGCCAGAGCCACCAGACTACTACCCCTAATATCCCACATCATCCCGTCAGCCAGAGCTACCAGACTACTATCCCTAATATCCCACATCATCCCGTCAGCCAGAGCTACCAGACTACTACCCCTAATATCCCACATCATCCCGTCAGCCAGAGCCACCAGACTACTACCCCTAATATCCCACATCATCCCGTCAGCCAGAGCTACCAGACTACTACCCCTAATATCCCACATCATCTTGTCAGCCAGAGCCACCAGACTACTATCCCTAATATCCCACATCATCCCGTCAGCCAGAGCCACCGGACTACTACCCCTAATATCCCACATCATCCCGTCAGCCAGAGCTACCGGACTACTACCACTAATATCCCACATCATCCCGTCAGCCAGAGCTACCGGACTACTACCCCTAATATCCCACATCATCCCGTCAGCCAGAGCCACCGGACTACTACCACTAATATCCCACATCATCCCGTCAGCCAGAGCTACCGGACTACTACCCCTAATATCCCACATCATCTTGTCAGCCAGAGCCACCAGACTACTACCCCTAATATCCCACATCATCCCGTCAGCCAGAGCCACCGGACTACTACCACTAATATCCCACATCATCCCGTCAGCCAGAGCTACCGGACAACTACCCCTAATATCCCACATCATCCCGTCAGCCAGAGCCACCAGACTACTATCCCTAATATCCCACATCATCCCGTCAGCCAGAGCTACCGGACTACTACCCCTAATATCCCACATCATCCTGTCAGCCAGAGCCACCAGACTACTACCCCTAATATCCCACATCATCTCGTCAGCCAGAGCCACCGGACTACTACCCCTAATATCCCACATCATCCCGTCAGCCAGAGCTACCAGACTACTACCCCTAATATCCCACATCATCCCGTCAGCCAGAGCCACCGGACTACTACCACTAGTATCCCACATCATCCCGTCAGCCAGAGCTACCAGACTACTACCCCTAATATCCCACATCATCTTGTCAGCCAGAGCCACCAGACTACTATCCCTAATATCCCACATCATCCCGTCAGCCAGAGCTACCAGACTACTACCCCTAATATCCCACATCATCCCGTCAGCCAGAGCCACCAGACTACTACCCCTAATATCCCACATCATCCCATCAGCCAGAGCTACCAGACTACTACCCCTAATATCAAACATCATCTTGTCAGCCAGAGCCACCGGACTACTACCACTAGTATCCCACATCATCCCGTTAGCCAGAGCTACCAGACTACTACCCCTAATATCCCACATCATCCCGTCAGTAAGAGCTACCAGACTACTACCCCTAATATCCCACATCATCCCGTCAGCCAGAGCCACCGGACTACTACCACTAGTATCCCACATCATCCCGTCAGCCAGAGCTACCAGACTACTACCCCTAATATCCCACATCATCTTGTCAGCCAGAGCCACCAGACTACTACCCCTAATATCCCACATCATCCCATCAGCCAGAGCTACCAGACTACTACCCCTAATATCAAACATCATCTTGTCAGCCAGAGCCACCAGACTACAACCCCTAATATCCCACATCATCCCGTCAGCCAGAGCCACCGGACTACTACCACTAGTATCCCACATCATCCCGTTAGCCAGAGCTACCAGACTACTACCCCTAATATCCCACATCATCCCGTCAGTAAGAGCCACCAGACTACTACCCCTAATATCCCACATCATCCCATCAGCCAGAGCCACCAGACTACTACCCCTAATATCCCACATCATCCCGTCAGCCAGAGCTACCAGACTACTACCCCTAATATCCCACATCATCCCGTCAGCCAGAGCCACCGGACTACTACCACTAGTATCCCACATCATCCCGTCAGCCAGAGCTACCAGACTACTACCCCTAATATCCCACATCATCCCGTCAGCCAGAGCCACCAGACTACTACCCCTAATATCCCACATCATCCCGTCAGCCAGAGCCACCAGACTACTACCCCTAATATCCCACATCATCCCGTCAGCCAGAGCTACCAGACTACTATCCCTAATATCCCACATCATCCCGTCAGCCAGAGCTACCAGACTACTACCCCTAATATCCCACATCATCCCGTCAGCCAGAGCCACCAGACTACTACCCCTAATATCCCACATCATCCCGTCAGCCAGAGCTACCAGACTACTACCCCTAATATCCCACATCATCTTGTCAGCCAGAGCCACCAGACTACTATCCCTAATATCCCACATCATCCCGTCAGCCAGAGCTACCGGACTACTACCACTAATATCCCACATCATCCCGTCAGCCAGAGCTACCGGACTACTACCCCTAATATCCCACATCATCTTGTCAGCCAGAGCCACCAGACTACTACCCCTAATATCCCACATCATCCCGTCAGCCAGAGCCACCGGACTACTACCACTAATATCCCACATCATCCCGTCAGCCAGAGCCACCGGACTACTACCCCTAATATCCCACATCATCCCGTCAGCCAGAGCCACCGGACTACTACCCCTAATATCCCACATCATCCCATCAGCCAGAGCCACCGGACTACTACCCCTAATATCCCACATCATCCTGTCAGCCAGAGCTACCGGATTACTACCCCTAATATCCCACATCATCCCGTCAGCCAGAGCTACCGGGCTACTACCTCTAATATCCCACATCATCCCGTCAGCCAGAGCTACCAGACTACTACCCCTAATATCCCACATCATCCCGTCAGCCAGAGCCACCGGACTACTACCACTAATATCCCACATCATCCCATCAGCCAGAGCCACCGGACTACTACCCCTAAAATCCCACATCATCCCGTCAGCCAGAGCCACCGGACAACTACCCCTAATATCCCACATCATCCCATCAGCCAGAGCTACCAGACTACTACCCCTAATATCCCACATCATCCCGTCAGCCAGAGCTACCAGACTACTACCCCTAATCTCCCACATCATCCCATCAGCCAGAGCCACCGGACTACTACCCCTAATATCCCACATCATCCCGTCAGCCAGAGCTACCAGACTACTACCCCTAATCTCCCACATCATCCCATCAGCCAGAGCCACCGGACTACTACCCCTAATATCCCACATCATCCCGTCAGCCAGAGCCACCGGACTACTACCCCTAATATCCCACATCATCCCGTCAGCCAGAGCTACCAGACTACTACCCCTAATATCCCACATCATCCCGTCAGCCAGTGCTACCGGACTACTACCCCTAATATCCCACATTATCCCATTAGCCAGAGCTACCGGACTACTACCCCTAATATCCCACATCATCCCATCAGCCAGAGCTACCGGACTACTACCTCTAATATCCCACATCATCCCGTCAGCGAGAGCTACCGGACTACTAACACTAATATCCCACATCATCCTGTCAGCCAGAGCTACCGGGCTACTACCCCTAATATCCCACATCATCCCATCAGAAAGAGATACCGGACTACTACCCCTAATATCCCACATCATCCCGTCAGCCAGAGCTACCGGACTACTACCCCTAATATCCCACATCATCCCATCAGAAAGAGATACCGGACTACTACCCCTAATATCCCACATCATCCCGTCAGCCAGAGCTACCGGACTACTAACACTAATATCCCACATCATCCCGTCAGCCAGAGCCACCGGACTACTACCCCTAATATCCCAAATCATCTCGTCAGCCAGAGCTACCGGATTACTACCCGTAATATCCCACATCGTCCCGTCAGCCAGAGCCACTGGACTACTACCCCTAATATCCCAAATCATCCCGTCAGTCAGAGCTACCGGATTACTACCCGTAATATCCCACATCGTCCCGTCAGCCAGAGCCACTGGACTACTACCACTAATATCCCACATCATCCCGTCAGCCAGAGCCACCGGACTACTACCCCTAATATCCCACATCATCCCGTCAGTCAGAGCTACCGGATTACTACCCGTAATATCCCACATCGTCCCGTCAGCCAGAGCCACTGGACTACTACCACTAATATCCCACATCATCCCGTCAGCCAGAGCCACCGGACTACTACCCCTAATATCCCACATCATCCTGTCAGCCAGAGCCACCAGACTACTACCCCTAATATCCCACATCATCCCGTCAGCCAGAGCCACCGGCCTACTACCCCTAATATCCCACATCATCCTGTCAGCCAGAGCCACCGGCCTACTACCTCTAATATCCCACATCATCCTGTCAGCCAGAGCCACCGGACTACTACCACTAATATCCCACATCATCCCATCAGCCAGAGCCACCGGACTACTACCACTATCCCACATCATCCCATCAGCCAGAGCCACCGGACTACTACCCCTAATATCCCACATCATCCCGTCAGCCAGAGCCACCAGACTACTATCCCTAATATCCCACATCATCCCGTCAGCCAGAGCTACCGGACTACTACCCCTAATATCCCACATCATCCTGTCAGCCAGAGCCACCAGACTACTACCCCTAATATCCCACATCATCCCGTCAGCCAGAGCCACCAGACTACTACCCCTAATATCCCACATCATCCCGTTCGCCAGAGCTACCAGACTACTACCCCTAATATCCCACATCATCCCGTCAGCCAGAGCCACCAGACTACTATCCCTAATATCCCACATCATCCCGTCAGCCAGAGCTACCGGACTACTACCCCTAATATCCCACATCATCCTGTCAGCCAGAGCCACCGGATTACTACCCCTAATATCCCACATCATCCCGTCAGCCAGAGCCACCGGACTACTACCACTAATATCCCACATCATCCCGTCAGCCAGAGCCACTAGACTACTACCCCTAATATCCCAAATCATCTCGTCAGCCAGAGCTACCGGATTACTACCAGTAATATCCCACATCGTCCCGTCAGCCAGAGCCACTGGACTACTACCCCTAATATCCCACATCATCCCGTCAGTCAGAGCTACCGGATTACTACCCGTAATATCCCACATCGTCCCGTCAGCCAGAGCCACTGGACTACTACCACTAATATCCCACATCATCCCGTCAGCCAGAGCCACCGGACTACTACCCCTAATATCCCACATCATCCCGTCAGTCAGAGCTACCGGATTACTACCCGTAATATCCCACATCGTCCCGTCAGCCAGAGCCACTGGACTACTACCCCTAATATCCCACATCATCCCGTCAGTCAGAGCTACCGGATTACTACCCGTAATATCCAACATCGTCCCGTCAGCCAGAGCCACTGGACTACTACCACTAATATCCCACATCATCCCGTCAGCCAGAGCCACCGGACTACTACTCCTAATATCCCACATCATCCTGTCAGCCAGAGCCACCAGACTACTACCCCTAATATCCCACATCATGCCGTCAGCCAGAGCCACCGGCCTACTACCCCTAATATCCCACATCATCCTGTCAGCCAGAGCCACCGGCCTACTACCCCTAATATCCCACATCATCCCGTCAGCCAGAGCCACCGGACTACTACCACTAATATCCCACATCATCCCATCAGCCAGAGCCACCGGACTACTACCACTATCCCACATCATCCCGTCAGCCAGAGCCACCAGACTACTATCCCTAATATCCCACATCATCCCGTCAGCCAGAGCTACCGGACTACTACCCCTAATATCCCACATCATCCTGTCAGCCAGAGCCACCAGACTACTACCCCTAATATCCCACATCATCCCGTCAGCCAGAGCCACCAGACTACTACCCCTAATATCCCACATCATCCCGTCCGCCAGAGCTACCAGACTACTACCCCTAATATCCCACATCATCCCGTCAGCCAGAGCCACCAGACTACTACCCCTAATATCCCACATTATCCCGTCAGCCAGAGCCACCAGACTACTACCCCTAATATCCCACATCATCCCGTCAGCCAGAGCGACCAGACTACTACCCCTAATATCCCACATCATCCTGTCAGCCAGAGCCACCAGACTACTACCCCTAATATCCCACATCATCCCGTCAGCCAGAGCTACCGGACTACTACCACTAATATCCCACATCATCCCGTCAGCCAGAGCCACCGGACTACTACCCCTAATATCCCACATCATCCCGTCAGCCAGAGCCACCCGACTACTACCCCTAATATCCCACATCATCCCATCAGCCAGAGCCACCGGACTACTACCCCTAATATCCCACATCATCCTTTCAGCCAGAGCTACCGGATTACTACCCCTAATATCCCACATCATCCCGTCAGCCAGAGCCACCGGACTACTACCCCTAATATCCCACATCATCCCGTCAGCCAGAGCTACCGGGCTACTACCTCTAATATCCCACATCATCCCGTCAGCCAGAGCCACCGGACTACTACCCCTAATATCCCACATCATCCCGTCAGCCAGAGCTACCAGACTTCTACCCCTAATATCCCACATCATCCTGTCAGCCAGAGCCACCAGACTACTACCCCTAATATCCCACATCATCCCGTCAGCCAGAGACACAGGACTACTACCCCTAATATCCCACATCATCCCGTCAGCCAGAGCTACCGGATTACTACCCCTAATATCTCACATCATCCCATCAGCCAGAGCCACCAGACTACTACCCCTAATAACCCAAATAATCTCGTCAGCCAGAGCCACCGGACTACTACCCCTAATATCCCACATCATCCCGTCAGTCAGAGATACCGTATTACTACCCCTAATATCCCACATCATTCCATCAGCCAGAGCCACCGGACTACTACCCCTAATATCCCACATCGTCCCGTCAGCCAGAGCCACCGGACTACTACCCCTAATATCTCACATCATCCCATCAGCCAGAGCCACCGGACTACTACCACTAATATCCCACATCATCCCGTCAGTCAGAGCTACCGGATTACTACCCCTAATATCTCACATCATCCCATCAGCCAGAGCCACCAGACTACTACCCCTAATATCCCAAATCATCTCGTCAGCCAGAGCCACCGGACTACTACCCCTAATATCCCACATCGTCCCGTCAGCCAGAGCCACTGGACTACTACCACTAATATCCCACATCATCCCGTCAGCCAGAGCCACCGGACTACTACCCCTAATATCCCACATCATCCCATCAGCCAGAGCTACCAGACTACTACCCCTAATATCCCACATCATCCCCTCAGCCAGAGCCACCGGATTACTACCACTAATATCCCACATCATCCCATCAGCCAGAGACACAGGACTACTACCCCTAATATCCCACATCATCCCGTCAGCCAGAGCTACCAGACTACTACCCCTAATATCCCACATCATCCCATCAGCCAGAGCCACCGGACTACTACCACTAATATCCCACATCATCCCATCAGCCAGAGCCACCGGACTACTACCCCTAATATCCCACATCATCCCATCAGCCAGAGCTACCAGACTACTACCCCTAATATCCCACATCATCCTGTCAGCCAGAGCCACCAGACTACTACCCCTAATATCCCACATCATCCTGTCAGCCAGAGCCACCAGACTACTACCCCTAATATCCCACATCATCCCATCAGCCAGAGCTACCAGACTACTACCCCTAATATCCCACATCATCCCGTCAGCCAGAGCCACCGGATTACTACCACTAATATCCCACATCATCCCATCAGCCAGAGACACAGGACTACTACCCCTAATATCCCACATCATCCCGTCAGCCAGAGCTATCAGACTACTACCCCTAATATCCCACATCATCCCATCAGCCAGAGCCACCGGACTACTACCACTAATATCCCACATCATCCCATCAGCCAGAGCCACCGGACTACTACCCCTAATATCCCACATCATCCCATCAGCCAGAGCTACCAGACTACTACCCCTAATATCCCACATCATCCTGTCAGCCAGAGCCACCAGACTACTACCCCTAATATCCCACATCATCCCATCAGCCAGAGCCACTGGACTACTACCACTAATATCCCACATCATCCCGTCAGCCAGAGCCACCGGGCTACTACCCCTAATATCCCACATCATCCCGTCAGCCAGAGCTACCAGACTACTACCCCTAATATCCCACATCATCCCGTCAGCCAGAGCTACCGGACTACTACCCCTAATATTCCACATCATCCCGTCAGCCAGAGCCACCGGACTACTACCACTAATATCCCACATCATCCCATCAGCCAGAGCCACTGGGCTACTACCCCTAATATCCCACATCATCCTGTCAGCCAGATCCACCGGACTACTAGCCCTAATATCCCACATCATCCCGTCAGCCAGAGCTACCAGACTACTACCCCTAATATCCCACATCATCCTGTCAGCCAGAGCCACCAGACTACTACCCCTAATATCCCTCATCATCCCGTCAGCCAGAGCCACCGGACTACTACCCCTAATATCCCACATCATCCTGTCAGCCAGAGCTACCAGACTACTACCCCTAATATCCCACATCATCCTGTCAGCCAGAGCCACCAGACTACTACCCCTAATATCCCACATCATCCTGTCAGCCAGAGCCACCAGACTACTACCCCTAATATCCCACATCATCCCGTCAGCCAGAGCCACCGGACTACTACCCCTAATATCCCACATCATCCTGTCAGCCAGAGCTACCAGACTACTACCCCTAATATCCCACATCATCCTGTCAGCCAGAGCCACCAGACTACTACCCCTAATATCCCACATCATCCTGTCAGCCAGAGCCACCAGACTACTATCCCTAATATCCCACATCATCCCGTCAGGGAGAGCCACCAGACTACTACCCCTAATATCCCACATCATCCCGTCAGCCAGAGCTACCGGACTACTACCCCTAATATCCCACATCATCCTGTCAGCCAGAGCCACCAGACTACTACCCCTAATATCCCACATCATCCCATCAGCCAGAGCCACCAGACTACTACCCCTAATATCCCACATCATCCCGTCAGCCAGAGCCACCAGACTACTATCCCTAATATCCCACATCATCCCGTCAGCCAGAGCTACCGGACTACTACCCCTAATATCCCACATCATCCTGTCAGCCAGAGCCACCAGACTACTACCCCTAATATCCCACATCATCCCGTCAGCCAGAGCCACCAGACTACTACCCCTAATATCCCACATCATCCCGTCAGCCAGAGCTACCAGACTACTACCCCTAATATCCCACATCATCCCGTCAGCCAGAGCCACCGGACTACTACCACTAGTATCCCACATCATCCCGTCAGCCAGAGCTACCAGACTACTACCCCTAATATCCCACATCATCTTGTCAGCCAGAGCCACCAGACTACTATCCCTAATATCCCACATCATCCCGTCAGCCAGAGCTACCAGACTACTACCCCTAATATCCCACATCATCCCGTCAGCCAGAGCCACCAGACTACTACCCCTAATATCCCACATCATCCCATCAGCCAGAGCTACCAGACTACTACCCCTAATATCAAACATCATCTTGTCAGCCAGAGCCACCAGACTACAACCCCTAATATCCCACATCATCCCGTCAGCCAGAGCTACCAGACTACTACCCCTAATATCCCACATCATCCCGTCAGCCAGAGCCACCAGACTACTACCCCTAATATCCCACATCATCCCGTCAGCCAGAGCCACCAGACTACTACCCCTAATATCCCACATCATCCCGTCAGCCAGAGCTCCCAGACTACTACCCCTAATATCCCACATCATCCCATCAGCCAGAGCCACCGGACTACTACCACTAGTATCCCACATAATCCCGTCAGCCAGAGCTACCAGACTACTACCCCTAATATCCCACATCATCTTGTCAGCCAGAGACACCGGACTACTACCCCTAATATCCCACATCATCCCGTCAGCCAGAGCCACCAGACTACTACCCCTAATATCCCACATCATCCCGTCAGCCAGAGCCACCAGACTACTACCCCTAATATCCCACATCATCCCGTCAGCCAGAGCTACCAGACTACTATCCCTAATATCCCACATCATCCCGTCAGCCAGAGCTACCAGACTACTACCCCTAATATCCCACATCATCCCGTCAGCCAGAGCCACCAGACTACTACCCCTAATATCCCACATCATCCCGTCAGCCAGAGCTACCAGACTACTACCCCTAATATCCCACATCATCTTGTCAGCCAGAGCCACCAGACTACTATCCCTAATATCCCACATCATCCCGTCAGCCAGAGCCACCGGACTACTACCCCTAATATCCCACATCATCCCGTCAGCCAGAGCTACCGGACTACTACCACTAATATCCCACATCATCCCGTCAGCCACAGCTACCGGACTACTACCCCTAATATCCCACATCATCCCGTCAGCCAGAGCCACCGGACTACTACCACTAATATCCCACATCATCCCGTCAGCCAGAGCTACCGGACTACTACCCCTAATATCCCACATCATCTTGTCAGCCAGAGCCACCAGACTACTACCCCTAATATCCCACATCATCCCGTCAGCCAGAGCCACCGGACTACTACCACTAATATCCCACATCATCCCGTCAGCCAGAGCTACCGGACAACTACCCCTAATATCCCACATCATCCCGTCAGCCAGAGCCACCAGACTACTATCCCTAATATCCCACATCATCCTGTCAGCCAGAGCCACCAGACTACTACCCCTAATATCCCACATCATCTCGTCAGCCAGAGCCACCAGACTACTACCCCTAATATCCCACATCATCCCGTCAGCCAGAGCTACCAGACTACTACCCCTAATATCCCACATCATCCCGTCAGCCAGAGCCACCGGACTACTACCACTAGTATCCCACATCATCCCGTCAGCCAGAGCTACCAGACTACTACCCCTAATATCCCACATCATCTTGTCAGCCAGAGCCACCAGACTACTATCCCTAATATCCCACATCATCCCGTCAGCCAGAGCTACCAGACTACTACCCCTAATATCCCACATCATCCCGTCAGCCAGAGCCACCAGACTACTACCCCTAATATCCCACATCATCCCATCAGCCAGAGCTACCAGACTACTACCCCTAATATCAAACATCATCTTGTCAGCCAGAGCCACCAGACTACAACCCCTAATATCCCACATCATCCCGTCAGCCAGAGCCACCGGACTACTACCACTAGTATCCCACATCATCCCGTTAGCCAGAGCTACCAGACTACTACCCCTAATATCCCACATCATCCCGTCAGCCAGAGCCACCAGACTACTACCCCTAATATCCCACATCATCCCATCAGCCAGAGCCACCAGACTACTACCCCTAATATCCCACATCATCCCGTCAGCCAGAGCTACCAGACTACTACCCCTAATATCCCACATCATCCCGTCAGCCAGAGCCACCGGACTACTACCACTAGTATCCCACATCATCCCGTCAGCCAGAGCTACCAGACTACTACCCCTAATATCCCACATCATCCCGTCAGCCAGAGCCACCAGACTACTACCCCTAATATCCCACATCATCCCGTCAGCCAGAGCCACCAGACTACTTCCCCTAATATCCCACATCATCCCGTCAGCCAGAGCTACCAGACTACTATCCCTAATATCCCACATCATCCCGTCAGCCAGAGCTACCAGACTACTACCCCTAATATCCCACATCATCCCGTCAGCCAGAGCCACCAGACTACTACCCCTCATATCCCACATCATCCCGTCAGCCAGAGCTACCAGACTACTACCCCTAATATCCCACATCATCTTGTCAGCCAGAGCCACCAGACTACTATCCCTAATATCCCACATCATCCCGTCAGCCAGAGCCACCGGACTACTACCCCTAATATCCCACATCATCCCGTCAGCCAGAGCTACCGGACTACTACCACTAATATCCCACATCATCCCGTCAGCCAGAGCTACCGGACTACTACCCCTAATATCCCACATCATCTTGTCAGCCAGAGCCACCAGACTACTACCCCTAATATCCCACATCATCCCGTCAGCCAGAGCCACCGGACTACTACCACTAATATCCCACATCATCCCGTCAGCCAGAGCCACCGGACTACTACCCCTAATATCCCACATCATCCCGTCAGCCAGAGCCACCGGACTACTACCCCTAATATCCCACATCATCCCATCAGCCAGAGCCACCGGACTACTACCCCTAATATCCCACATCATCCTGTCAGCCAGAGCTACCGGATTACTACCCCTAATATCCCACATCATCCCGTCAGCCAGAGCTACCGGGCTACTACCTCTAATATCCCACATCATCCCGTCAGCCAGAGCTACCAGACTACTACCCCTAATATCCCACATCATCCCGTCAGCCAGAGCCACCGGAATACTACCACTAATATCCCACATCATCCCATCAGCCAGAGCCACCGGACTACTACCCCTAATATCCCACATCATCCCGTCAGCCAGAGCCACCGGACTACTACCCCTAATATCCCACATCATCCCATCAGCCAGAGCTACCAGACTACTACCCCTAATATCCCACATCATCCCGTCAGCCAGAGCTACCAGACTACTACCCCTAATCTCCCACATCATCCCATCAGCCAGAGCCACCGGACTACTACCCCTAATATCCCACATCATCCCGTCAGCCAGAGCTACCAGACTACTACCCCTAATCTCCCACATCATCCCATCAGCCAGAGCCACCGGACTACTACCCCTAATATCCCACATCATCCCGTCAGCCAGAGCCACCGGACTACTACCCCTAATATCCCACATCATCCCGTCAGCCAGAGCTACCAGACTACTACCCCTAATATCCCACATCATCCCATCAGCCAGAGCTACCGGATTACTACCCCTAATATCCCACATCATCCCGTCAGCCAGTGCTACCGGACTACTACCCCTAATATCCCACATCATCCCGTTAGCCAGAGCTACCGGACTACTACCCCTAATATCCCACATCATCCCATCAGCCAGAGCTACCGGACTACTACCTCTAATATCCCACATCATCCCATCAGCGAGAGCTACCGGACTACTAACACTAATATCCCACATCATCCTGTCAGCCAGAGCTACCGGGCTACTACCCCTAATATCCCACATCATCCCATCAGAAAGAGATACCGGACTACTACCCCTAATATCCCACATCATCCCGTCAGCCAGAGCTACCGGACTACTACCCCTAATATCCCACATCATCCCATCAGAAAGAGATACCGGACTACTACCCCTAATATCCCACATCATCCCGTCAGCCAGAGCTACCGGACTAATAACACTAATATCCCACATCTTCCCGTCAGCCAGAGCTACCGGATTACTACCCCTAATATCCCACATCATCCCATCAGCCAGAGCTACCGGACTACTACCCCTAATATCCCACATCATCCCGTCAGCCAGAGCTACCGGATTACTACCCCTAATATCTCACATCATCTCATCAGCCAGAGCCACCGGACTACTACCACTAATATCCCACATCATCCCGTCAGCCAGAGCCACTAGACTACTACCCCTAATATCCCAAATCATCTCGTCAGCCAGAGCTACCGGATTACTACCCGTAATATCCCACATCGTCCCGTCAGCCAGAGCCACTGGACTACTACCCCTAATATCCCAAATCATCCCGTCAGTCAGAGCTACCGGATTACTACCCATAATATCCCACATCGTCCCGTCAGCCAGAGCCACTGGACTACTACCACTAATATCCCACATCATCCCGTCAGCCAGAGCCACCGGACTACTACCCCTAATATCCCACATCATCCCGTCAGTCAGAGCTACCGGATTACTACCCGTAATATCCCACATCGTCCCGTCAGCCAGAGCCACTGGACTACTACCACTAATATCCCACATCATCCCGTCAGCCAGAGCCACCGGACTACTACCCCTAATATCCCACATCATCCTGTCAGCCAGAGCCACCAGACTACTACCCCTAATATCCCACATCATCCCGTCAGCCAGAGCCACCGGCCTACTACCCCTAATATCCCACATCATCCTGTCAGCCAGAGCCACCGGCCTACTACCCCTAATATCCCACATCATCCTGTCAGCCAGAGCCACCGGCCTACTACCTCTAATATCCCACATCATCCCGTCAGCCAGAGCCACCGGACTACTACCACTAATATCCCACATCATCCCATCAGCCAGAGCCACCGGACTACTACCACTATCCCACATCATCCCATCAGCCAGAGCCACCGGACTACTACCCCTAATATCCCACATCATCCCGTCAGCCAGAGCCACCAGACTACTATCCCTAATATCCCACATCATCCCGTCAGCCAGAGCTACCGGACTACTACCCCTAATATCCCACATCATCCTGTCAGCCAGAGCCACCAGACTACTACCCCTAATATCCCACATCATCCCGTCAGCCAGAGCCACCAGACTACTACCCCTAATATCCCACATCATCCCGTCCGCCAGAGCTACCAGACTACTACCCCTAATATCCCACATCATCCCGTCAGCCAGAGCCACCAGACTACTATCCCTAATATCCCACATCATCCCGTCAGCCAGAGCCACCAGACTACTATCCCTAATATCCCACATCATCCCGTCAGCCAGAGTTACCGGACTACTACCCCTAATATCCCACATCATCCTGTCAGCCAGAGCCACCGGATTACTACCCCTAATATCCCACATCATCCCGTCAGCCAGAGCCACCTGACTACTACCACTAATATCCCACATCATCCCGTCAGCCAGAGCCACTAGACTACTACCCCTAATATCCCAAATCATCTCGTCAGCCAGAGCTACCGGATTACTACCCGTAATATCCCACATCGTCCCGTCAGCCAGAGCCACTGGACTACTACCCCTAATATCCCACATCATCCCGTCAGTCAGAGCTACCGGATTACTACCCGTAATATCCCACATCGTCCCGTCAGCCAGAGCCACTGGACTACTACCACTAATATCCCACATCATCCCGTCAGCCAGAGCCACCGGACTACTACCCCTAATATCCCACATCATCCCGTCAGTCAGAGCTACCGGATTACTACCCGTAATATCCCACATCGTCCCGTCAGCCAGAGCCACTGGACTACTACCACTAATATCCCACATCATCCCGTCAGCCAGAGCCACCGGACTACTACCCCTAATATCCCACATCATCCTGTCAGCCAGAGCCACCAGACTACTACCCCTAATATCCCACATCATGCCGTCAGCCAGAGCCACCGGCCTACTACCCCTAATATCCCACATCATCCTGTCAGCCAGAGCCACCGGCCTACTACCTCTAATATCCCACATCATCCCGTCAGCCAGAGCCACCGGACTACTACCACTAATATCCCACATCATCCCATCAGCCAGAGCCACCGGACTACTACCACTATCCCACATCATCCCATCAGCCAGAGCCACCGGACTACTACCCCTAATATCCCACATCATCCCGTCAGCCAGAGCCACCAGACTACTATCCCTAATATCCCACATCATCCCGTCAGCCAGAGCTACCGGACTACTACCCCTAATATCCCACATCATCCTGTCAGCCAGAGCCACCAGACTACTACCCCTAATATCCCACATCATCCCGTCAGCCAGAGCCACCAGACTACTACCCCTAATATCCCACATCATCCCGTCAGCCAGAGCCACCAGACTACTACCCCTAATATCCCACATTATCCCGTCAACCAGAGCCACCAGACTACTACCCCTAATATCCCACATCATCCCGTCAGCCAGAGCTACCAGACTACTACCCCTAATATCCCACATCATCCTGTCAGCCAGAGCCACCAGACTACTACCCCTAATATCCCACATCATCCCGTCAGCCAGAGCCACCGGACTACTACCACTAATATCCCACATCATCCCGTCAGCCAGAGCTACCGGACTACTACCACTAATATCCCACATCATCCCGTCAGCCAGAGCCACCGGACTACTACCCCTAATATCCCACATCATCCCGTCAGCCAGAGCCACCCGACTACTACCCCTAATATCCCACATCATCCCATCAGCCAGAGCCACCGGACTACTACCCCTAATATCCCACATCATCCTTTCAGCCAGAGCTACCGGATTACTACCCCTAATATCCCACATCATCCCGTCAGCCAGAGCCACCGGACTACTACCCCTAATATCCCACATCATCCCGTCAGCCAGAGCTACCGGGCTACTACCTCTAATATCCCACATCATCCCGTCAGCCAGAGCCACCGGACTACTACCCCTAATATCCCACATCATCCCGTCAGCCAGAGCTACCAGACTTCTACCCCTAATATCCCACATCATCCTGTCAGCCAGAGCTACCGGATTACTACCCCTAATATCCCACATCATCCCGTCAGCCAGAGCCACCGGACTACTACCCCTAATATCCCACATCATCCCATCAGCCAGAGCTACCGGATTACTACCCCTAATATCCCACATCATCCCGTCAGCCAGTGCTACCGGACTACTACCCCTAATATCCCACATCATCCCGTCAGCCAGATCTACCGGACTACTACCCCTAATATCCCACATCATCCCATCAGCCAGAGCTACCGGACTACTACCTCTAATATCCCACATCATCACGTCAGTGAGAGCTACCGGACTACTAACACTAATATCCCACATTATCCTGTCAGCCAGAGCTACCGGGCTACTACCCCTAATATCCCACATCATCCCATCAGAAAGAGATACCGGACTACTACCCCTAATATCCCACATCATCCCGTCAGCCAGAGCTACCGGACTACTACCCCTAATATCCCACATCATCCCATCAGAAAGAGATACCGGACTACTACCTCTAATATCCCACATCATCCCGTCAGCCAGAGCTACCGGATTACTACCCCTAATATCCCACATCATCCCGTCAGCCAGAGCCACCGGACTACTACCCCTAATATCCCACATCATCCCGTCAGCCAGAGCTACCGGACTACTACCCCTAATATCCCACATCATCCCGTCAGCCAGAGCTACCGGATTACTACCCCTAATATCCCACATCATTCCAACAGCCAGAGCTACCGGACTACTAACACTAATATCCCACATCATCCCGTCAGCCAGAGCTACCGGATTACTACCCCTAATATCCCACATCATCCCGTCAGCCAGAGCTACCGGATTACTACCCCTAATATCCCACATCATTCCATCAGCCAGAGCTACCGGACTACTAACACTAATATCCCACATCATCCCGTCAGCCAGAGCTACCGGATTACTACCCCTAATATCCCACATCATCCCATCAGCCAGAGCCACCGGATTACTACCCCTAATATCCCACATCATTCCATCAGCCAGAGCTACCGGACTACTAACACTAATATCCCACATCATCCCGTCAGCCAGAGCTACCGGATTACTACCCCTAATATCCCACATCATCCCATCAGCCAGAGCTACCGGACTACTACCCCTAATATCCCACATCATCCCGTCAGCCAGAGCCACCGGATTACTACCCCTAATATCTCACATCATCTCATCAGCCAGAGCCACCGGACTACTACCCCTAATATCCCACATCATCCCGTCAGCCAGAGCCACCGGATTACTACCCCTAATATCCCACATCATCCCATCAGCCAGAGCTACCGGACTACTACCCCTAATATCCCACATCATCCCGTCAGCCAGAGCCACCGGATTACTACCCCTAATATCTCACATCATCTCATCAGCCAGAGCCACCGGACTACTACCCCTAATATCCCACATCATCCCGTCAGCCAGAGCCACCGGACTACTACCCCTAATATCCCACATCATCCCGTCAGTCAGAGCTACCGGATGACTACCCGTAATATCCCACATCGTCCCGTCAGCCAGAGCCACTGGACTGCTACCACTAATATCCCACATCATCCCGTCAGCCAGAGCCACCGGCCTACTACCCCTAATATCCCACATCATCCCGTCAGCCAGAGCCACCGGACTACTACCACTAATATCCCACATCATCCCGTCAGCCAGAGCCACCGGACTACTACCACTAATATCCCACATCATCCCGTCAGCCAGAGCCACCGGCCTACTACCCCTAATATCCCACATCATCCTGTCAGCCAGAGCCACCAGACTACTACCCCTAATATCCCACATCATCCCGTCAGCCAGAGCTACCGGGCTACTACCTCTAATATCCCACATCATCCCATCAGCCAGAGCCACCAGACTACTACCCCTAATATTCCACATCATCCCATCAGCCAGAGCCACCGGACTACTACCCCTAATATCCCAAATCATCCCGTCAGCCAGAGCTACCGGACTACTACCCCTAATATCCCACATCATCCCGTCAGCCAGAGCCACCGGACAACTACCCCTAATATCCCACATCATCCCGTCAGCCAGAGCCACCGGACAACTACCCCTAATATCCCACATCATCCCATCAGCCAGAGCCACCGGACTACTACCCCTAATATTCCACATCATCCCATCAGCCAGAGCCACCGGACTACTACCCCTAATATCCCACATCATCCCGTCAGCCAGAGCTACCGGACTACTACCCCTAATATCCCACATCATCCCGTCAGCCAGAGCCACCGGACAACTACCCCTAATATCCCACATCATCCCGTCAGCCAGAGCCACCGGACAACTACCCCTAATATCCCACATCATCCCATCAGCCAGAGCCACCAGACTACTACCCCTAATATTCCACATCATCCCATCAGCCAGAGCCACCGGACTAATACCCCTAATATCCCACATCATCCCGTCAGCCAGAGCCACCGGACTACTACCCCTAATATCCCACATCATCCCGTCAGCCAGAGCCACCGGATTACTACCCATAATATCCCACATCATCCCATCAGCCAGAGCCACCGGAACACTACCCCTAATATCCCACATCATCCCGTCAGCCAGAGCCACCGGACTACTACCCCTAATATCCCACATCATCCCGTCAGTCAGAGCTACCTACTACCCCTAATATCCCACATCATCCCGTCAGCCAGAGCCACCGGACTACTACCCCTAATATCCCACATCATCCCGTCAGCCAGAGCCACCGGACTACTACCCCTAATATCCCACATCATCCCGTCAGCCAGAGCCACCGGACTACTACCCCTAATATCCCACATCATCCCGTCAGCCAGAGCCACCGGACTACTACCCCTAATATCCCACATCATCCCGTCAGCCAGAGCTACTGGACTACTACCCCTAATATCCCACATCATCCCGTCAGCCAGAGCCACCGGACAACTGCCCCTAATATCCCACATCATCCTGTCAGAAAGAGATACCGGACTACTACCCCTAATATCCCACATCATCCCATCAGAAAGAGATACCGGACTACTACCTCTAATATCCCACATCATCCCGTCAGCCAGAGCTACCGGATTACTACCCCTAATATCCCACATCATCCCGTCAGCCAGAGCCACCGGACTACTACCCCTAATATCCCACATCATCCCGTCAGCCAGAGCTACCGGACTACTACCCCTAATATCCCACATCATCCCGTCAGCCAGAGCTACCGGATTACTACCCCTAATATCCCACATCATTCCAACAGCCAGAGCTACCGGACTACTAACACTAATATCCCACATCATCCCGTCAGCCAGAGCTACCGGATTACTACCCCTAATATCCCACATCATCCCGTCAGCCAGAGCTACCGGATTACTACCCCTAATATCCCACATCATTCCATCAGCCAGAGCTACCGGACTACTAACACTAATATCCCACATCATCCCGTCAGCCAGAGCTACCGGATTACTACCCCTAATATCCCACATCATCCCATCAGCCAGAGCCACCGGATTACTACCCCTAATATCCCACATCATTCCATCAGCCAGAGCTACCGGACTACTAACACTAATATCCCACATCATCCCGTCAGCCAGAGCTACCGGATTACTACCCCTAATATCCCACATCATCCCATCAGCCAGAGCTACCGGACTACTACCCCTAATATCCCACATCATCCCGTCAGCCAGAGCCACCGGATTACTACCCCTAATATCTCACATCATCTCATCAGCCAGAGCCACCGGACTACTACCCCTAATATCCCACATCATCCCGTCAGCCAGAGCCACCGGATTACTACCCCTAATATCCCACATCATCCCATCAGCCAGAGCTACCGGACTACTACCCCTAATATCCCACATCATCCCGTCAGCCAGAGCCACCGGATTACTACCCCTAATATCTCACATCATCTCATCAGCCAGAGCCACCGGACTACTACCCCTAATATCCCACATCATCCCGTCAGCCAGAGCCACCGGACTACTACCCCTAATATCCCACATCATCCCGTCAGTCAGAGCTACCGGATGACTACCAGTAATATCCCACATCGTCCCGTCAGCCAGAGCCACTGGACTGCTACCACTAATATCCCACATCATCCCGTCAGCCAGAGCCACCGGCCTACTACCCCTAATATCCCACATCATCCCGTCAGCCAGAGCCACCGGACTACTACCACTAATATCCCACATCATCCCGTCAGCCAGAGCCACCGGACTACTACCACTAATATCCCACATCATCCCGTCAGCCAGATCCACCGGACTACTACCACTAATATCCCACATCATCCCGTCAGCCAGAGCCACCGGCCTACTACCCCTAATATCCCACATCATCCTGTCAGCCAGAGCCACCAGACTACTACCCCTAATATCCCACATCATCCCGTCAGCCAGAGCTACCGGGCTACTACCTCTAATATCCCACATCATCCCATCAGCCAGAGCCACCAGACTACTACCCCTAATATTCCACATCATCCCATCAGCCAGAGCCACCGGACTACTACCCCTAATATCCCAAATCATCCCGTCAGCCAGAGCTACCGGACTACTACCCCTAATATCCCACATCATCCCGTCAGCCAGAGCCACCGGACAACTACCCCTAATATCCCACATCATCCCGTCAGCCAGAGCCACCGGACAACTACCCCTAATATCCCACATCATCCCATCAGCCAGAGCCACCGGACTACTACCCCTAATATTCCACATCATCCCATCAGCCAGAGCCACCGGACTACTACCCCTAATATCCCACATCATCCCGTCAGCCAGAGCTACCGGACTACTACCCCTAATATCCCACATCATCCCGTCAGCCAGAGCCACCGGACAACTACCCCTAATATCCCACATCATCCCGTCAGCCAGAGCCACCGGACAACTACCCCTAATATCCCACATCATCCCATCAGCCAGAGCCACCAGACTACTACCCCTAATATTCCACATCATCCCATCAGCCAGAGCCACCGGACTAATACCCCTAATATCCCACATCATCCCGTCAGCCAGAGCCACCGGACTACTACCCCTAATATCCCACATCATCCCGTCAGCCAGAGCCACCGGATTACTACCCATAATATCCCACATCATCCCATCAGCCAGAGCCACCGGAACACTACCCCTAATATCCCACATCATCCCGTCAGCCAGAGCCACCGGACTACTACCCCTAATATCCCACATCATCCCGTCAGTCAGAGCTACCTACTACCCCTAATATCCCACATCATCCCGTCAGCCAGAGCCACCGGACTACTACCCCTAATATCCCACATCATCCCGTCAGCCAGAGCCACCGGACTACTACCCCTAATATCCCACATCATCCCGTCAGCCAGAGCCACCGGACTACTACCCCTAATATCCCACATCATCCCGTCAGCCAGAGCCACCGGACTACTACCCCTAATATCCCACATCATCCCGTCAGCCAGAGCTACTGGACTACTACCCCTAATATCCCACATCATCCCGTCAGCCAGAGCCACCGGACAACTGCCCCTAATATCCCACATCATCCTGTCAGCCAGAGCCACCAGACTACTACCCCTAATATCCCACATCATCCCATCAGCCAGAGCCACCGGACTACTACCCCTAATATCCCACATCATCCCGTCAGCCAGAGCCACCGGACAACTACCCCTAATATCCCACATCATCCCATCAGCCAGAGCCACCAGACTACTACCCCTAATATTCCACATCATCCCATCAGCCAGAGCCACCGGACTACTACCCCTAATATCCCACATCATCCCGTCAGCCAGAGCCACCGGACTACTACCCCTAATATCCCACATCATCCCGTCAGCCAGAGCCACCGTAACACTACCCCTAATATCCCACATCATCCCATCAGCCAGAGCCACCAGACTACTACCCCTAATATCCCACATCATCCCGTCAGCCAGAGCCACCGGACAACTACCCCTAATATCCCACATCATCCCATCAGCCAGAGCCACCAGACTACTGCCCCTAATATTCCACATCATCCCATCAGCCAGAGCCACCGGACTACTACCCCTAATATCCCACATCATCCCGTCAGCCAGAGCCACCGGACTACTACCCCTAATATCCCACATCATCCCGTCAGCCAGAGCCACCGGAACACTACCACTAATATCCCACATCATCCCATCAGCCAGAGCCACCAGACTACTACCCCTAATATCCCACATCATCCCATCAGCCAGAGCCACCGGACTACTACCCCTAATATCCCATATCATCCCGTCAGCCAGAGCCACCGGACTACTACCCCTAATATCCCACATCATCCCATCAGCCAGAGCCACCGGAACACTACCCCTAATATCCCACATCATCCCGTCAGCCAGAGCCACCGGACTACTACCCCTAATATCCCACATCATCCCATCAGCCAGAGCCACCGGAACACTACCCCTAATATCCCACATCATCCCGTCAGAGCCATCGGACTACTACCACTAATATCCCACATCATCCCGTCAGTCAGAGCTACCTACTACCCCTAATATCCCACATCATCCCGTCAGCCAGAGCCACCGGACTACTACCCCTAATATCCCACATCATCCCGTCAGCCAGAGCCACCGGACTACTACCCCTAATATCCCACATCATCCCGTCAGCCAGAGCTACAGGAACACTACCCCTAATATCCCACATCATCCCATCAGCCAGAGCCATCGGACTACTACCCCTAATATCCCACATCATCCCGTCAGCCAGAGCCACCGGACTACTACCCCTAATATCCCACATCATCCCGTCAGCCAGAGCGACCGGACTACTACCCCTAATATCCCACATCATCCCGTCAGCCAGAGCCACCGGAACACTACCCCTAATATCCCACATCATCCCGTCAGCCAGAGCCACCGGACTACTACCCCTAATATCCCACATCATCCCGTCAGCCAGAGCCACCGGAACACTACCCCTAATATCCCACATCATCCCATCAGCCAGAGCCACCGGATTACTACCCCTAATATCCCAAATCATCCCGTCAGCCAGAGCCACCGGACTACTACCCCTAATATCCCACATCATCCCATCAGCCAGAGCCACCGGAACACTACCCCTAATATCCCACATCATCCCGTCAGCCAGAGCCACCGGAATACTACCCCTAATATCCCACATCATCCCGTCAGAGCCATCGGACTACTACCCCTAATATCCCACATCATCCCGTCAGTCAGAGCTACCTACTACCCCTAATATCTCACATCATCCCGTCAGCCAGAGCCACCGGACTACTACCCCTAATATCCCACATCATCCCGTCAGCCAGAGCCACCGGACTACTACCCCTAATATCCCACATCATCCCGTCAGCCAGAGCTACCGGACTACTACCCCTAATATCCCACATCATCCCGTCAGTAGGCGAGGGTAGAGCTGGTCGTGCAGCGGTTTGGTCGATCGGTGGTTACGCGGTTTGGTCGATCGGTGGTTACCGGACTACTACCTCTAATATCCCACATCATCCCGTCAGCCAGAGCCACCGGACTACTACCCCTAATATCCCACATCATCCCGTCAGCCAGAGCCACCGGACTTCTACCCCTAATATCCCACATTATCCCATCAGCCAGAGCTACCGGACTACTACCCCTAATATCCCACATCATCCCGTCAGCCAGAGCCACCGGACTACTACCCCTAATATCCCACATCATCCCGTCAGCCAGAGCCACCAGACTACTAATATCCCACATCATCCCGTCAGCCAGAGCCACCGGACTACTACCACTAATATCCCACATCATCCCGTCAGCCAGAGCCACCGGACTACTACCCCTAATATCCCACATCATCCCATCAGCTAGAGCCACCGGACTACTACCTCTAATTTCCCACATCATCCTGTCAGTCTGGGGTCAGAACCAGAGCGCTGAGTGAAACGGTCCTAACTTCCATACCGGGGATCCCTTTAAGTGGGAAGATGTGCCTACGGGATGGAGGATGTGTGATGGGGATATGGGCAGGTAGGGGGGGACCAGAGCGCTGAGTGGATTTGTCCTGACTTCCATACCAATGATCCCTTTAATAGAAGCCTGGGGTGAGAAATAGCGCTGAGGGATTTACCCTAACTTCCATGCCGGAGATCCCTTTAAGAGAGGCCTGGGGTCAGTACCAAAGCGCAGAGTGGATATGCCCTCACTTCCGTACCGGGGATCCCTTTAAGAGAGACTGGGATCAGAACCAGAGTGCTGAGTGGATTTGCCGAGACTTCCATACCAATGATCCCTTTAATAGAACCCTGGGGTCAGAATCAGAGCTTTGAGGGATTTGCCCTAACTTCCATACCGGGGATCCGTTTAAGAGAGCCTGTGGTCAGAACCAAAGCACAGAGTGGATTTGCCTGACTTCCATACCAATGATCTTTTTAAGAGACCCTGGGGTCAGAAGCACAGAGCTGAGTGGAACGGTCCTAACTTCCATACCAGGGATCCCTTTAAGAGTCCTGGGGTCAAAACCAAAGCCCTGGATGGAATTGCTCTGACTTCCGTACCGGGGATCCCTTTAAGAGGGAAGATGTGCCTTTGGGATGGAGGATGTGTGATGGGGATATGGGCACGGGAGGGGGGATTCATTTCTGTTATGTACTCTCTGCTCTTTTCAAGGGGGCAGACAATGGCTGGGAGCTTATGTTCCCAAGAATGCTAGATTTCTCCCACCCAGTCAGTGTCTACTGAGGTGTTGTCAAGTGGGAAAACTTGCTCATAGCAACCAATCACAGCTCCGCTACTTTTAACCAGCTCTGGTGAAATGAGAGATGCTTAGTGATTGGTTGCAAGGAAAACTGTTGCTCATAGCAACCAATCACAGCTTAGCTTTTTTTTGAACAGCTCTGGTAAAATGAAAGATGCTTCGTGATTGGTTGGTGATACAGACATACATACATACATTCAATTTTATATATAGAGATATATATTAATTATTTATAATGCAAAACATATTTGTATAAGATGTTCAGTAATAGTTTATAGCGTGATCATTATATAGAGGCAGACAGGTTTTCGCGTATTGACTCTTTAAAAAGCAGAAAGCGAGCAGATGTCGGCACGGAAAGCCTGGTATCTATTATAAGTATGTTTATTACAGAAATATTTCCCCCATTGAGTGCGGACGATAGCACAGACCCCCGGCCGGACCCCCCCAATCAGGACACAGTTTGTATTTACAAATATTTTGCTGACATCGTGACTGGAGTCGGACGTCTGATAATGGGTTTTCCAGGACTAGGTAAGACCTCATTAGAGGAAACTAATAGGGTGCGTTCTTACAAGACGACTGAAACACTAAAGAAAAACAACGTCTCCTTTCTGTGATCGGATTTTCTCCCCTTATTGACTGTCATAAATTCAGGGGATTGTTTTATGTTTTTTTGATCCTCTGGGTATTCAACTCGAGATCAATTTTCAGCACAAGAAAGAAATCGAGGACAGAACAAACCGTGCTCATAAACGCTGGCTTAGTGTAACCAGAAACAAAACCGGCGGGGACGAGATGTCAAGGAAAGAGATTTCCACATACAGTCTAATGGGTAAAAGTCCAAAAGTCCGGAGCGCGGATGGGAACTAAAGCAAATTCTGAACTACTGGAGATAAATAATGTTCTAGGATTCTCTCAAAGACTTGAAACTGTTCATGAAGTTTTAATTCTGCTGGGATCTGAACCTGAAGACTGTATACCCCTTAGTGACCAGGCCAATTTTTACAATTCTGACCACTGTCACTTTATGAGGTTACAGCTCTGGAACGCTTCAACGGATCCCACTGATTCTGAGAATGTTTTCTCATGACATATTGTACTTCATGTTAGCGGCAAAATTTAGTCGATATGATTTGCATTTATTTATGGAAAAAAGGGAAATTTGGCAAAAATTTTGCAATTTTAAAACTTTTAATTTTTGTGACCACAGAATAGTGAGTGCAGCTCTTCAGTATAATACAGGATGTAACTCAGGATCAGTAATGTAATGTATGTACACAGTGACTGCACCAGCAGAATAGTGAGTGCAGCTCTGGGGTATAATACAGGATGTAACTCAGGATCAGTAATGTATGTGCACAGTGACTGCACCAGCAGAATAGTGAGTGCAGCTCTGGGGTATAATACAGGATGTAACTCAGGATCAGTAATGTATGTGCACAGTGACTGCACCAGCAGAATAGTGAGTGCAGCTCTGGGGTATTGTGGTACTAGCAGGTAGGCAGGATGCAGCCACGAGTCGCGAGACGGTTTGGTGCTTTTTATAATAACGTTTATAGGCCTAGAGGAAACTATCCTCAGTCACAGCCTGACCAACCACAGGGGTAACAAGGGTTGCCCTCGCAGGGGCTCAATACAATTAAACACACCTTGGTTCCGGCCCGGACACTTGGTGGGTGCCGTTCTTCCCACACTCCCCCGCCCTGTATGCTTGCCAGTCCTCGGATGAGGGTTTTGGTAGACTCGGGTTAGTCTTTCGAGACGACAGTCCTTGTCGCCATACGAACTGGTCCTGTTCGTAACGTTCAGGGGGTTTGCCAGCTGTTGACCGCTCGGAGCGTCGAAGCTCGGGTATAGTGGAGTCTTCTGGGGTGGTGGAGGGTGGTCGGATAGTCGATTCTGGTGGGCTGTCCGGGTTCACTGTAGTGCCACTACTTGGGTGCCCCGCGGATGCAGTTGGGAAGTCCTTTTCGTCATCCAGGTCCCAGACCGTGGGCGGGGGGTCGGGGACCTGGGGGCCAGTTCGGGCTGCAGGGGATCAGTGGACACACAAGGCCATAACATGTTACGGTGCACAACACGCGTGAGAGGTGCGTTGTTTCCTTCAGATTGTATTTCATGCACAGGCCCGTCGGGGTTTATCCAGCGCAGCACTCGGTACAGGTTCTCCTCCCACCGTGGTTCTAACTTGTTCTGAGGCGTTGATCTAGTATGAGTACCCGATCCCCAGTCTGGAAGTCAATGGGTGGGGGCAGCGCTCCCTCCGGGTGTTCTAGATCCTGGAGCTTTGTATGGACGATTTGGTGGATGGTCTGCAGTCAGTGCCGGTGGTTTCGGACCCACGAGGATATTCCGGTCCAGGTTTGGGGTTCCTCCGGGTTTAACTCCACTTCTGTAATTCCTTTGCCCTCCCATCCGAACAGCAATGAGTAGGGGGTTGTGGTGTAGTGACCACTGTGTCCGCTAGGGGGCGCTGTGTGGGTGTCACAGGACGGGTGTACAGGCACATTCAGTGTGGTAACAGTAGCAGGGTCCTAAATGACCATTATGTGTCTCAAGGTGGGTGGCCTTGAGATGCAGGCTCGAGTATTGATCAGCAGAGGTACTGCTGATATTTCTGTTACAGTGTGTCAGGGAAGCCTGTGTGTGTCTGTGTGCAATAGAACCTTTAGTGAGGTCATAGCCATGTTATCACCTGTGGGTGTGGTTACAGGGCTATGTAATTGAGGTGTTTAGCACATGTGGGGGAGTGAGAGGGAGTCTGTCAGAGTGTGGACAGACTTCCATGTGTCCAGCGGGGACACTACAGAAAGTGGTCTGGGTTCCAAGGAAGGAGAAGCCTTCCTGTGTCTGCGGCTGCAGATAGAGCGCTGCTCTGGACATTGCCCTGGTGTGCACAGGACCGGAGGGAACACGGCCCAACTAAGGACTGTTTATGTGCTGTCTATGGTTTATGAAGCAATAAACCCTGTGAACTTTTAAAGGAACGTGCCTCATGTTTGTCTCCCGCTGCACCTAAGCGAGTCGAAACCCCTACAGGGTGTAACCAGTCACTCGGTGCACCAGGTTATTATATACCCACACCAGCTCCGATATAAAAGTCCCTTTTTGATGACTAGCTTTTCCCACTGGCGCAACACCAGCAACATATCCTGGGTCAAAGTCTGTCTCTGTGAGCCAGTGGGCAATTTGCCGGTGGCCCCCCTTCGGCGCAGGAGTCCAATCTCTCCATCTTCTTGTTGCTGCTGAATCCACTTGTCACGTGGCTGTTCTAATATTCCCCCTAAGGGTCCCGGATGGGGCGCTTCTTGCGCGTTGGCAGTAAGTGTGGCGGAGGTGAGGGCGAACGGCATCTCTTCTCCTTCTAATTCGTCGTCTCAATTCCTTCCTGGGGTGGTGTGTCGGATTCTGGAGCCACACCACTCCGGCGACAGGTACCGGCAGTTGGTTTGCGGCCACTAGTCATATCATGGGCCCCCACTGGGGCCTTGCTGCTTCCGGGAAAGGCTGCCGGAAGTAAGTTGCAGGCATGGTTGTTACCTGCGACCCCGTATCCACTAGGCACCGTACAGCACGACCCTCGACTTTGGCCCACACTATTGGTCATTAGCGACCAGATCTTCGGGACTTCCACCACCCCTAGTTGTGGCTTCCGGCTCCAAGCGACGTCCCCCATGCCCGGAGCCCTCTAGTTTAATGTCCGCCAGGGTGGGTATCTCCCACGCCGCGGACACTCCCGTGCGAAGTGGCCCAGTTCTCCACACTCATAACACCGAGGCGGTGAGGCCCGGCCATCCCGGGTATTGCGAGGCCCCCAGGGCCCGGGATTGTAGCCAGGCCGGCCGGGCACGGGCTCCTTTCTCTTCTTCACTTCGGCCAGCTCGCCCCAGATACTCTTCAGTTCTTGTCTCACTTCCTCAATCCATTGAGGCTCTCCGACAACGCTGGCGGAAGCCTCCATGCTCCGGGCCTTCCCCACGGGAACTGTCATCCCCTGCTCCTGCTCTTGCACCCGGCCCTGACTCCCCACATCAGAGAAAGCTATACGTGGGTTCACTTGGATCTGCTCCTGCAGTGCCTGCTTGATCAACGGGTCCCGGAGTCCAGTCACTAACAGGTCACGCAGGGTAATGTCGATGGGGCCTACCCCTATTCTATCCTTCCGCTCTATGGCGGTGTATAGCTCCTGGAGGGTGTTCATATACTGGGTGATGGTCTCTCCCTCCCCCTGCATCCGACTGAACAGCCGGGTTCTCAACTACGCACGTTTGTTGGATCCCTGTGGGTTTCTTCCAGAATCTGCAAGACCCTGGCAAAGGTATTGCGGCGTCCCGGGGGTCTCAACATCACTGACTTTCGGGCTTCCCCATCTAGCGCAATGAGGGCCACCTCAGCCTCTAAATCGGGGGGTCATTGGGTGCATGTGGAAAAGGCCCCGCATGCATTCTGTCCAGCTCCACAACAGCGTATCGGAGCCAGAAAACCGGGGCAAGTTACTTAGCATGGCCCCCAAAGAGATGCTAGAGAGGGGGGCCCCATTATCAGCAGCACCTGCAACCCCACTCTGATCGGGCGCAACGCCGTCTGCGCTTGGAGACTGCATCCTGCCGACTACGCCAAATGTGGTACTAGCAGGTACGCAGGATGCAGTGACGAGTCGGGAGACGGTTTGGTGCTTTTTATAATAACATTTATAGGCCTAGAGGTAACTATCCTCAGTCACAGCCTGACCAACCAAAGGGGTAACAAGGGTTGCCCTCGCAGGGGCTCAATACAAGCAAACACAACCAGAGTAGAACACGACTACGTCCGGCGAAAGCCGGTCACTATAGGGCCGCGGTATGGCCGACTACGGGTCCTTAACTATATAGTCAACTTAGCCGTCCAGACGTCCCTCGGCATCCTGGACGGTGGGTCTTCGACGGAGCAGCCGCTGGGCCCAGCTGCTGAAGAGTCGACGTAGTCTTCGAGCGTTCCGACACTCCTGTGACACTGGGGCACCTCTGGCCCCAGAGAGGTCCTTGGACTAGTGGGCCGTGGCCCCCGAACTGGGGTAAGCGGTAGCAGTGCTGGGTGGCGAGTGGCAGGCCACCTGTGCAGCTAGCAGCTGCGACGGGGAATCCGCGGCAAGCAGAGGCGGGACAGTGGTGGCCGCCGACGGCACTGGACTTGCCGCGACCACTGGTGAGGGCAGAGCAGCTGCGGGTGGTGGGAGACAGGCCGCAGCCTCGGGCTGGAGAGAGGCGGCAACGGCCGCGAGCGACCGCAGGTAGGCCGCAGCCGCGGGTTGGGGCGAGGCGGCAGCGGCCGCGAGCTGAGGTGAGGCGGCGGCTGCCGCGGGCTGAAGCAGGGAAGCAGGTCTCAGACGGTCGTCTGGGCGCCGTCCCTCTGATGTCCTAGGTGAGCGTCTCCCCTGGCACCGGTGAGTCGCTTTTGCTCTCAGTCGCTCCTACAGTCTCCTGCTTCTTCTGTCCCAGTCTGCTGACTCATCGTGACTAGCGCTCCCCGCCCCTTTTATACTGGCTCCTCCCCCAGTCCATCTGTCCATTTCAGCGGTCCGTCTCTGAACTCTATCCCCCGGGAACAGTTTCCCCCGGAACCTAGATGACGGTCCCCTTGGTTCCGGCCCGGACACTTGGTGGGGGTCGTTCTTCCCACACTATAATACAGGATGTAACTCAGGATCAGTAATGTAATGCACGTACACAGTGACTGCACCAGCAGAATAGTGAGTGCAGCTCTGGAGTATAATACAGGATGTAACTCAGAATCAGTACAGGATCAGTAATGTAATGTATGTACACAGTGACTGCACCAGCAAAATAGTGAGTGCAGCTCTGGAGTATAATACAGGATGTAACTCAGGATCAGTACAGGATCAGTAATGTAATGTATGTACACAGTGACTGCACCAGCAGAATAGTGAGTGCAGCTCTGGAGTATGAAACAGGATGTAACTGTGGCGCCCCTGAGACTCAGTCGCCACAGAGGTACTGCACCTCATGAGGTGTAGTATCCCACCATCCAGGTAAGGTGGAGACTCCTGACCACACTCCCAACACCTGCACCCCACACCACAAAGTAGTGTAGCAAAGCACCTTCGGCGGCTCCCTGCTTGGAGTATAGCAAAGCACCCATTGGTGGGTCCCTGCTTGGAACACGAAACGTGCTGGGAGGTGGGTGGAGTTAGTTTACATTACAAGGAGCTGGAAGAGTTTAAGATTAGAGGTCAGTTGGTTAGAGAGCTGGAGAAGAGAAGATCCCTGGAGAGAGGGATGGATGGATGGAAGTGCTGCAGCAGATCCCAGTGACCTAGGTCTGCTGGCACGGGAGAGGAAGAGAGAGAGCAACGTAGCCTGAAAGCCTGACTCTCCATAGAAAGAAAGACTAGTACGGAACGTGAGGAGTAAAAGGGAACAGAGGACGTGTGTGAGAAGGGAACCCTTCCTAGAAGTTCTAAGCGCAAGGCCGGGGCCCGGTCCCCGAGGTTGTATGGATACTAATGGTCCTGCAGCAGACACCGGAGGAATAGAAGTAGTGATCGCTTTATTCCCACACAAGACTTGGGGGCACAACAGCAACTGGATAGTGAGCTGGGTCTTAGTAGCAAGGAGTCCCCGAAGCAGGCTACAGCTGTCTGCCGTACAAGTAGAGTTCATAAGAACATCGGACAGAAGGAACTCCAGTGTAAATCAGTACTAGGAGTACTTCACTTAAAGGCGCTATAAGAGGAGACGTTCAGAAAGGCACATATTGGCGGAGTGTTGAAAAGGAGTATTCCATCTGGCCTGGAGGTTGACTGAGTCCCTGATCCAGAGGACACGGCACGGAGGCAGGCACCTGTGTGTACAACAGACTGTGAGTAAAGCTTTGGAACTACATGCCCTGGTGTCCTCCACTTATTCATGCGCCAACCTGCCCAGCACTGCTTCATCCTCTGCGCCTGACACTACACCATCTACGTGTCACTTCACCTACACTGCCCTGGGACAACAGCCCTGCCTGTGGAGGGCTATAACATCATTGCTGCACCATACCATCTGTCCCAGAGGATCTGTCTGCAGCGTCGGCTTACATCCACATTGCCGAACACCACAGGTGGCGTCACGAATTACTTATAAACTTTCACTACCACAAGCACACTGAAACAAACCCCGTTTTACAATGGGCGCCCAGGGCCACGGGCCGGGTCACAGCTGCCGTGACATCTCCCATTGAAGCTCATCGGGCCCGGTACCGAGTACCCCACAGCCCTGGGTGTGAGGGCGACCCATTATCTTACTTAATCCACCTTTCTGGACCTCACCTCCTTACTGACCATAATCCAACAATGTCTGTCTGCTATCTCAGCCTTCTTCTCTGCTCGCTTTCTCAAACTGAACATGGACAAAACAGAATTCATCATCTTTCCCTCACCTCACTCTACCCCTCCACCAGACCTATCCATCAATGTCAATGGCTGCTCTCTTTCCCCCGTCCCGCATGCTCGGTGCCTTGGGGTGATCCTCGACTCTGCCCTCTCTTTCAAACCACATATCCAAGCCCTTGCCTCCTCCTGCCGCCTCACACTCAAAAATATATCCCGTATCCGTGCATTCCTCAACCATGAAACCACAAAAACTCTAGTGTCCTCATCATCTCCCGCATCGACTACTGCAACCTCCTACTCTCTGGCCTCCCCTCCAGCACTCTGGCACCATTCCAGTCCATCCTACACTCTGCTGCCCGACTAATCCACCTGTCTCCCCGCTATTCCCCAGCCTCCCCCCTATGCCAGGCCCTTCACTGGCTTCCTATCGCCCAGAGGATCCAATTCAAAACCCTAACCATGACATGCAAAGCCATCCACAACCTGTCTCCTCCATACATCTGTGACATGGTCTCTAGGTACCTACCCGCACGCAACCTTCGATCCTCTCAAGATGTCCTTCTCTACTCCCCCCTCATCTATTCTTCCCACAACCGCATACAAGACTTCTCCCGTGCTTCCCCCATACTCTGGAACTCCCTGCCACAACACATCAGACTCTCACCATCAACGGAAACCTTCAAGAAGAACCTGAAGACCCACCTATTCTGACAAGCCTACAGCCTGCAATGATCCTCGGTCTACTGAACCACCGCACGACCTGCTCTACCCTCTCCTAGTGTATCCTCACCCATCCCTGTAGACTGTGAGCCCGAGGGTCCGCTCTCCTTCTGTACTTGTGTGTCCCTTGTCTTACACATGTTTACTATACTTGTCTATATTTTCCCTTTTCACATGAAAAGCGCCATAGAATTAATGGTGCTACTGTATATAAATGTATAATAATATTAATAATAACCCAGGATCAGTAATGTAATGTATGTACACAGTGACTGCACCGGCAGAATAGTGAGTGCAGCTCTGGGGTATAATACAGGATGTAACTCAGGATCAGTAATGTAATGTATGTACACAGTGACTGCACCAGCAGAATAGTGAGTGCAGCTCTGGAGTATAATACAGGATGTAACTCAGGATCAGTAATGCAATGTATGTATACAGTGACTGCACCAGCAGAATAGTGAGTGCAGCTCTGGGGTATAATACAGGATGTAACTCAGGATCAGTAATGTAATGTATGTACACAGTGACTCCACCAGCAGAATAGTGAGCACAGCTCTGGAGTATAATACAGGATGTAACTCAAAATCACTACAGGATCAGTAATGTATGTACACAGTGACTGCACCAGCAGAATAGTGATCGCAGCTCTGGAGTATAATACAGGATGTAACTCAGGATCAGTAATGTAATGTATGTACACAGTGACTGCACCAGCAGAATAGTGAGTGCAGCTCTGGGGTATAATACAGGATGTAACTCAGGATCAGTAATGCAATGTATGTATACAGTGACTGCACCAGCAGAATAGTGAGTGCAGCTCTGGGGTATAATACAGGATGTAACTCAGGATCAGTAATGTAATGTATGTACACAGTGACTCCACCAGCAGAATAGTGAGCACAGCTCTGGAGTATAATACAGGATGTAACTCAAAATCACTACAGGATCAGTAATGTATGTACACAGTGACTGCACCAGCAGAATAGTGAGTGCAGCTCTGGCGTATAATACAGGATGTAACTCAAAATCACTACAGGATAAGTAATATTTTGAAATTCTCTGTCTTTTTAATGTATTTTTTTATATAAAAATATATAATCCTGCTTAAAGGAGGTTACACTGCTTTAAAGGGCTTATAAATCTACAATATCAGATCGGTGAGGGTGCGATTCCCAATAACTCTACCGTTTAGCTGTTATCATCTTTGTGACCTGGAAAACAGTGCACGGAGTAGAACATCTCAACTCCATACATTCTTTAGTGACCGCTGCAGGGTACGGCAGATCAGTTCCTACTGAACTGTCAGCTCAGTTATTCCCCTCCATGCACTGTTTACGCTGTCACATGGCAGATGAATAGGTCAATATAAAAGCATCAAACCTCCCCTTTAATATGACTAATCACCCAAGTCAAGCATTAGCATTATTTATCGGAGAAAGAAGTTTATTTTTGTTAACTAAAGGATTTTCAAGTAAAACTTATGTCTTTGCAGTTTTAGTGTTATTCATTAAATTCTGATACATATTTTTATAAATTCATTGTGACTTTCATAGATGACAGAGTTTTAAAGGGGACTGTGACAGGTTCAAAAGTGGCCAGTTTTTGCTCTGATTTATCCCCTCTAGTCCCCTGAGTTTTCCATCTTTTGCTTTAAAAAAAAAAATCTGGTTCCAGAGATATGCTAATTTTTATTCATGATATTTACATAGGGGGCGATACTAATAGAATCTTCAGGGGCATGTCTTTACCCTGTGAGCCACACCCCTTTAGTAAAGACCACAAAAAATCTCACAATGTAAAATGGCTTGTATCTCTAAAACTGTATGGAGGATTAAAAAAATAATAAAATAAAAGGAACAGCAAGAACAAAATAAGAGCAAAAACTAGTCACTTTTGACCTGGTCACAGGTCAACTTTCAAATCTTTGTTTATGTAGATTAATAGGTGTCATCTATATATATAAAGCTGTGCATGTATATGTGTGTGTATGTATCAAGCCACGCCCACTCCACATAGCCCCCCGCCCACTGGCGACTGGAGATTGGGGATGCAGAGGGAAAATGTTGGACATGGGTGGAGAGCGGAGCTGCGAGGGATAGAGCGGGACGGCGCATGGAGAGCGGGGCTGTGGAGGGAGAGCAGGACATGGATCTAGAGAATGGCTGAGGAAGAATTGAATGGGACGGTGTGTGGAGAGCGGGGCTGTGGACGGAGAGAGCGGGGCTGTGGAGGGAAAGCAGGGCACGGATCTAGAGTGGAGCTGTGGAAGGATAGAACGGGACGGTGCATGGAGAGCAGGGCTACAGAGGGAGAGAGCAGAACGACGAGTGGAGAGCGGGGCTGTGGAAGGAGAGAGCGTGATGGCGGGTGGAGAGCGGGGCTGTTAAGGGAAAGAGTGGGACCCAGTTAGTTACTATGCCCGGTCAACGCTTGGCTCTTCAGCTAGTGCACTATAAATGTAAAAAAGGTGTACGGCAAAATACTCCAGTAATAGCAAGAGTCCAAACAATAGCCGACACTCAAATCTTCTTAAAAAATGCTTTATTGATCCAGTAATATAAAAGGCACAAAAATGATTGAAAACAACAGCACAAAAATTAAAAAGACAGAAAAGAAATATCCGCTGCGCTCCCAGGCAACGTTTTTCAGACTTACATGGTCCTTTCTCAAGCCTTACAAAGGACCATGTAGGTCAGAACATGTTGCCTGGGAGCGCAGCGGATATTTCTTTTCTGCCTTTCTAATTTTTGTTGTGTTCAACCATTTTTTTGTGCCTTTTATATTACCGAATCAATGAAACAATTTTTTTACGAAGACGTGAGCGCCGGCTATCGCTTGGACTGTTGATACAACATAAATGTACGGATTTGGAGAATCTGATTCACTTCTAATAAAAAACCTCTTTTTTCCCAAAACTCCAGATTTATTTTCCTGCATATTTTGCACAAACCCCATTGATGCAGTCGTGAGTCATCACCCGTGCCGTGAATCCACAGCTTTCAATAGTGGGTAAGAACAACCTTTCATTATCATAATATGCAGACACAAATCATGTGTGGAGAATTAAGAGGTTCAGACGGCCGAAAAATTCTGTGTCTGCCTTGAGTCACACACAAACCAGTTTTTATAGAACCGCGCACAAGTTGTTATGTCTGACAGATCCAGTGTTTTGCAATCTCATACAATTATATGTACTTTACATACATCCACAGTGACTAGTGACCAAAATTCTGACTTTTTTTTTACTTATTTTTGAAGCCGGTGGTAATAGGGGGTCATGTACAAAAAAAAAAATGCTGAACACTTGGATGGAGCAAAAAAAAACCTACCTCTACGTCATATTTTCGATTTTATAGGTTTTCGTCCTTTCTTTATAGTTTGATATTTTATAACTTTCTTTAGAAAAGAAATTAAATTTAAAAAAAATTTCATTGAAGCATGAAAAATCTAACGGTTATTAAAAAAAGCGCATGTTTTAAGTCCTATATTGTTATATTTTTATTTTATCATTTGTTTTTTAACCATTTTGAATTTTTTTTTACCAAAAAAAGTCAACTTTAAAAATCAGATGTTTTGAAAGATGTAATGAACAAATCATACATCCTGTTCCAAACTTTTCATCATTGATGGGTAGTGAGGAGCGTCTCCTTTCTGAAAGACACTGACTTTTATGGGGATGGCCTCACAACCCCAAGAAACTGTGGATATTGCCCGTAGAAACTTCTCCCGGCCATGTAACTTCCGTGCAGTGACCTCCACCATAGACATGTATTGTTAGATGACTTATGAGGTTGAGTCTGCAATACTCTCCATTTTTCGTGAATTCAATTCCCCTCAAATCGATTCGCTCATCTCTAATTCCGGATGAAAGAGGAGGAACCAAAGTGAGAAATCAACCATAGTTGGAAGACAACAGCCCCGATACATCAAAGTGTTTAGGCCAGAAAACCAATACAAAACACTTTGTAATGTTGAAAAATTTTTGTGCAATCCGGAGTTGCACAAATTTTTGCAACTATTCATATTTTCACATTAGCTTTGGGCAGCTCCACAAAAGTGGGAGGACGTGGAGAAGAACAGGGACAGGAGAGAACATGTCTGTACCCGACCATCAAATTCATCAAAAGTGGCAGCATACATTACACCAGAAATGTTACTCCAGTCTATGACCAGAGTAACATTTCTAACAAGGTGTATGAACGCAAATGCCACTGATAAGATGCACCGAATTAAGTAGCATCTGCATCTTATTCCTGCGGGTCCCTCATTATGACTCATTATTGATAAAACAGGGTCAATGTGTTAGGGTATGTTTGCCAAACTATTAAAGAGCAGTAGATGTAAGGACACCACACTACAAAGGCTCAAATTCCATGGTGTCTTACAAAACTTTTTTTTTGCTTGCGCTTGAAGCCAAACTCACCGGTCTTGTGTTCCATGAGATCCTAACTTTTCATTCTTTAGACAATAATCCGGAGAACTTTGAAGGTATATAAGTTCTGTCTCCCGCACCGGCCGAATATCCAGGTCTTTTGGCACCAGCTGTTTCCGTGTACCCATTGGTCGATGAACAACCTTCGTTGCTGATAGATACTTGGTTTTAAGATCCAAGGCGATCTCTCGAAGTTCCAGCAATCCTTTCCAACAGGTCTTAATAGAGCAGGACCCCGAGACTCCATGACATTTACATTTCAGCTCCAATGAGGATTTCAGCACCTAAATAAATAAAAAAGTTTTAGAAAAACTTGAACATCTACAGACACAAGTATATAAACATTCACATCCCTAAAACAAAGTCAGATATATTTAATTTTAGGAATATATTCCCAACATATATGTCCATCTTGGAGAATCTACTCACCTGTCGCCCCACTTCGCTGTTGTGGAGATGCATTAGCTTATTGGCTTGAGATCCTGACTTCTTCATCTTCATTGGGGCATCGGAGAACTTAGAGCCCATCATGAGACCATAGTTCACATTGTCGGCACATCCTCCCCAACGAGAACCTTGGTCCAGTGGCTCCCCAGGTATGGGGCCGCAAGAACAACCTGGGAGGTCCCCGACGGTGCAAGCCCTAGCAATCGTATGGCTTATAGAAGCGGCAGACAGAGCGTACAAAAAGGCGGATTCTCTTGTACCTAGAAAAAAAAAATATTCATCAATTCCTTGTATTTCGGTGAAGCTGACCAATCATCACGCCAGACATGACTTCTAGGTCCTACATGGGACATGGTTGGACTTTTTTTTAAAACATCTTAAAACATCACTAAGCTAACCTAAATGAATTCAAGTCTCCAGGTCCAGATGAATTACACCCCAGAGTACTGAAGGAGAAAGCAGAAGAAATTTTTGAACCCCTCTCCATAATCTTTGAAAATTCTTGGAGGACAGGAGAAGTCCCAGAAGACTGGAGAAGAGCAAATGTTGTTCCTATCTTCAAAAAGGGGAAGAAGGTGGACCCAGGCAACTATAGGCCGGTGAGTCTGACTTCTATACCAGGAAAGATCTTTGAACAAATTATTAAACAACATGTATGTCAGTACCTGGATAAGAATGAAGTGATTAAACAGAGTCATGTGAGACTAACTTAATTTCCTTCTATGACGGAATCACTGATTGGGTGGATCAGGGAAATGCTGTAGATATAGTATATCTTGACTTCAGCAAAGCATTTGACAAAGTATCTAACAAATAAATAATAATAATAATCCTTATTGAAAAAATAGCTAAGTATGGAATGGACAAGGCAACTGTTAGGTGGATTCATAACTGGCTTAGTGATCGGACCCAAAGAGTGGTCGTAAATGGCTGCACATCCAGTTGGAAGAATGTCTCAAGTGGGGTACCACAGGGCTCTGTCCTGGGCCCTGTATTGTTCAACATCTTTATCAACGATTTAGATGAAGGAATTGAGGGTAAACTGATTAAATTTGCTGATGACACAAAGCTAGGAGGGATAGCTAATACTAGAGAAGAGAGAGAGAGGATTCAAAAATATATAAATAAACTGGAGCAGTGGGCAGCAACTAACAGAATGGTTTTTAACAGGGAAAAATGCAAAGTACTACATCTGGGCAATAAAAATGAAAAAAGCATATACAGAATGGGAGGAATAGGGCTAAGCGACAGCACATGTGAAAAAGACTTGGGTATACTAATAGATCACAGACTGAATATGAGTCAACAGTGTGATGCAGCAGCAAAAAAGGCAAATGCAATTCTAGGATGTATTAACAGAAGCATACACTCTAGATCACGTGAAGTCATTATTTCCCTCTACTCCTCTTTGGTCAGACCTCATCTGGAATACTGAGTCCAGTTTTGGGCACCACATTTTAAAAAAAGACATCAACAAACTGGAGCAAGTTCAGAAAAGAGCGACCAGAATGGTGACCGGTCTGCAAACCCTGTCTTATGAGGAAAGGTTGCAGGATTTGGGAATGTTTAGCTTGCAGAAGAGAAGACTGAGAGGAGACTTAATAGCTGTCTAGAAATATCTCAAGGGCTGTCACATTGTAAAAGGATCATCTTTATTCTCATTTGCACAAGTAAAGACTAGAAGCAATGGGATGAAACTGAATGGGAGGAGACACAGATTAGATATAAGAAAAAACTTTTTGACAGTTAGAGTGATCAATGAGTGGAACAGGCAGCCACGAGAGGTGGTGAGTTCTCCTTCAATGGAAGTCTTCAAACAGAGGCTGGACAGACATCTGTCTGGGATGATTTAGTGAATCCTGCTTTGAGCAGGGGGTTGGACCAGATGGCCCAGGAGGTCCTTTCCAACTCTA